>NW_023425346.1:22910971-23535971 GCF_014108415.1 Molossus molossus
ATAAGGAAGAAGAAAGTAATTTTTTTATATTGACTAATGAATGATACATACTGTCAAACTTAATAAAGCATGTAGCAAACAAATTTAAAGATCTTAAATGTATTGAGGATCATCTTTGTCCAGAAGAGTTTCAGAAATGTACTGGAGACCAAAGTAAAGTTTTAGGGGTTTGATGTATAAATTATTAGATGCAAAGAAGACATTCAAGGTGGACCACTCTTTAAAAGTGTGGTTAAAGGGTCCTGGCTGGGTAGCTTAGTTGGTTAGAGTATAGAGCATTATCCTGATGCTCCAAGGTTGCTGGTTTGATCCCTGGTCATGGCACATGCAACATTCAATCAACGAATGCATATAAGTAGAACAATGAATCGATGTCTCTCTCTCTCTCTCTCATCAATCAATAAAATTTTATTGTAGTTATTTTTCAATACAAGGCTTTTATTGCCTCTTTAAAGTATCGCAAATAAGTGTGAAAATAATTTGGCATCTTAGTGTTTCTATAGCTGGACAACTTAGACCTTATTCATCAGCCTGCTGAACTCTTCCCTTTTCAGAAACATAGATACCTTCCAAATTTTTTCTGATATCCTTGTTTTTAACTGTTGTGGCTTGCTGAATCAAAGAAACTGAATTTGATACAAGTTCAATATCATTTCCTTCGAGAATCAACTCATCTTTCTGGGCTTGAGATACTGAACAAGCAACACCTGACCTAATCCGAACTCTGTGGATATATTTTTCACCCAAGAAATTTCTGATTGCAACAAGAGAACCATTCTCCTGAATAATGACATTGATGAGGAAGTGAGCATACACAGATCTCATCTTGTAACAGAAGCCCAGGGTAACACCCTTGATCATGTTCTGCACATGACTGCAGATAGTGCAAACAGTGACCAGTTCCTTTCTATTTCCCCACCATTTGTCAACCAGAGCTTCTTCTTTTTCTTTCCAAAAAGACTGAGTTCTACGCTGATGTGGTTGAAGTCCCTCTGCAGGTTGCCTCTGGGGCCCTTCTCAGTACCGGTGCGTCCCTTCAGTGTGATGTCGACATTTTCTGGGATGTCGACAGTCTGATTGCTGAGAATAGTCTTCATCCTCTCGGTAGATGTGGCAAAGAAAGCCAATCAATAAAATTTTAATGCATTGTTGAAGGAAAGGTTGATAAGAGTCCAATGTTTAACACATAATAGGTTCTCAAAAAAATATTTGCTGAACAAACAAATGAGTGCCTAGGCTCTGAGCAAGCATTGCAGTGAAGTGATACAAAGAGGCATAAACACATTTATATGTTTGAGAATATGGGGCCAATGGAGAAGGCGGGAAAAAAGAGAGAGACAAAATAATGTCCTAGAAAGTGAAAAAAGACTATTTCAGTACATAGGTAAAACAATTTACCTTGCAAATAAAACATCAGAGGTAAAGATATAAAGAATCATTCAAATGGCAACACTTTGTAAATGATAGACAGGAAGTTGAGAGCATTTATAGGATAGTCTCTTCTCTCTGTAATTTAGAGAGTATAATGCTAAGAGTAAAAATGGCAGGCAAGGGATTTAAAGGAATGAGGTGAATGATTTGAGTGGCTGATGAGATTATGGTAAATGGAACTGCTCATGTACAGCTTGGACCGGCCAAACACAAGGCATCCAGTTGGCTTTAGATATCAAAAGTCTTGGTGGGGCGAATTGCCCAGTTTTTGTGTTTTCGTCTGGCTACGCAGAGTACAGGTATAGTTTCAGAATAAAGGTGAATAGATTGATGATCTTCTAGGATATTTTGGTCTAAATCAAGGGGGAGGAGAAAGGTATGAGGGAATGGAATGTGCTGGCAAGACGGGGTTTACTTTAGGGTCCTCACTTGAGAGAGAAGAAAATAACCAGATTAGTGATGACAAAATTAAGAAATTAATTGCACAGTTTCCCAAGGAATAACGTGCATTCTAATCATTTTTAGGTATTAAATTTTTTAAATTGAGGTTTCTAGATGGAATATTACCAGTGTTGAAGGATTCACGGGGTCACTGAAGTGGAGTGGAGATATTTATTGGAACGAAGCACGTCAAGGGACTGAGAGGCTGAGTATAGGCTGTGGAATACACGTGAAGTGACTTGGGGTTTTTAAAAGACCACAGAGTATTCAGAAATCCAATCAATTCTGCATTTAGAAAGTGTTAGCAGAAGCAGTGGTGGTTTACAATGTAAACAAAACATTTCTAAATGCCTGTATATTGGTTATTGCACCTGAATATTTCATAAATGTATCTTTCCTAAAAGCTTAGAACACTATATGTAAAATGCTGTGAGTGTTTTCATTATTTTTTTTTTTATCTGTGCTTGGATGTATTAACATTAGCTCCTTCTTATATATATTTTAGTATTGTTCTGTTCATGTATATATATAATAGATATAAATATACGTACATGTATCAATTAACTGTGGTTCAGTAATCAAAGTTTCATTCTATTATGATAGAAGCTTTGATGAATAAACACTTTCATATACATAAAATTTATATAAGGTATTATCACACATATGTGGTATCATAAATATATATATAAAATCTGGATTCACAGATCCCTAAAAATTGCTCAGCTTATCTAGATAGAGTGAGTCTATGATAGTCTGAACGAACTGCTTACACACTTGGTAATTTTTACTTATTATAAGATTTTTATTGTTGTTTTAGAAAAATTCAGACATATCCCTAATAGCTACAGTGAGAGGAATTCTAAAGGCAATGATAAAATAAAAAAGGCTTAGCATTGTTGTAGGCACCATGTTTAAGAAACTTTCACAATAGAATGTTGCTGTCTATGGGCTCACAATTTCCTTTCTTTTACCCCTTTTTAGCCTAGCTGTGTGCTGAAAAGCTGACCAGCTCTGACTACCTGCAAATCTATAATCTCCTGAGGTAATACTTCTTCAAATAGCATCATTTTATTCTAGATAAAAACACTCCAGACTTTCTCATAAGAACAAGTGTTATTGCAAGCTTGAACTATTGAAAAAGTAATATTACCTCCAAGGGGTACACCGTCTTAATAAGACATATCTTCAAGACAAGGAAAAATGTACTTTTCAAATCCTACATGCATTATAAACCACCACATATGAAACCTTTGTTCTAAAACGTTGCCAATTTTACCTGAGGCAGGCATTTCACTGCATTTAAAAGGTCTCCAAGGATGTTAAGGAATCTTAGGAGAACCTCTAGGCTGCTGGATAAAATGAAAACTAAAGTTTTTGTTTTGTGAAGTTTTCTCAAGGCTTTTCTCCTGGGCTTTGAAATGTAACTTCCATTTTGCTAGTCTAACTTCACCATGTAGTGCTGGCAGAAATTTTAGAAAGAGAAATAGCTGGTGAACGTAATAAACTCAAAAAATAGAACTGTTTCCTCACTCACCTGCTGTTCTACTGAAGGAACTGGTGGTAGAAAATATTGTTGATCTAATTAAAAATGGATGCCAACAGTTTGTAAAAATGAGAGACCCGTATTCTTTTTAGAATCTTTTACTTTAGTAACTTAATTTGCTAGTTAGCTCTAGAAAAAAATTACCAAGCAGACATCTGTGAATGCCAACACCAACTTTTTTTCTCTCCTTTCAAAATTCTCTCCATTCTTGTTTAATGAGCCAGATTTTTACCCATATTGATGATCAAGTAAATCAATTCACACTAGGCTGCTGGTGCCTTACTATATAACTCTACTCAGAGATATTTTCTGCTTATCTTGCTTTATATATGTGAAACTATTCATTGTCTATTTGTCCAAAAATCTATTTTTTGAACATCTACTACATGCCTGTCACTATTCGAGGCCCTAGAAATATAGTAGCAGACAAGACCTTAAAGATTTCTGCTATAATGGAGCTTACATTTCATTGGTGGTCAGACAAACATTATAAAAGAGATTTTATAATATAAATGCAATGACCTACTGACAAGTACACTGAAAAAATTACAATAGTGTGAAGGTCTAGAGAGTGGCTGATGGGCTTTATACATCTTTCTCCAAACACTAAAATCAAAGAACAAAGCTGGAGGTATCACATTCCCTGACTTCAAATTATGATACAGAGCAACAGTAATCAAAACAGTATGGTATGTCAGAAAAAGTGACACACAGACCAATGGAACAGATTTTAGAACCCAGAAGTAAACCCACATATATATGGGCAAATAATTTTTGACAAAGAGCCAAAAACATGCAATGGAGAAAAGAAAGCCTCTTCAGTAACTTCTTTCAAGGAGTTTCATCTGGCTCTTTTATTATCTCAGGAGGAAAGGGCAGGAGAAAAAGACCTGCTGTCCCTTCTAAAGTCAACTGAGTCTCATATAATTATATTTCAGAACATTCCCAATCTTCTAGTGTTTCTCCTCGCAGGTTTTACTTGACTGTGACACGAACTAAAGAAAAATTCTGCACTAGGGAAATTCACTCAACTGAAGTTGTATATTAAATATAATCATGTTCTTTTTTTTTTTTTTAATAAGTCAGATGAAGAAAGTTGAGAACGATTTTATGTCACTCCTGTGTGGAAGATAAAACTAAAAGCAGTAAATGAACAAACAAGACATTCAAACAAACAAAAACTCATAGACACAGACAATATTATGATGGTTACCAGAGGAAAAAGGATAGAAAAGGGTAAAAGAAATCAAATACACAGGGTGAGGCAAAAGTAGGTTTACAGTTGTACGTACATGAAACAGTTTATTCTTTATTTTATTTTTATTAATTATTTTTATTACAGATATGTCTTCTTCCCCCAGACACCCTCACAGAGTTTATTCTTATATTATTATTTATTAATTATTGTATTATTTCAAACAACTGTAAACCTACTTTTGCCGTACCCTGTATGGTGACAAAAGGAGACTTGACTTTGGATGGTGAGTACACAATGCACTGTACAGGTGATGTTTATAGAATTGTACACTTAAAACCTACATAATCATATTAACCAATGCCACCCCAATAAATTTGATAACATTTTTAAAAAGAAAGAACAGAAGATAGTCCAGGATTTTTGTTCATAAGAATTTAATTATCAACTTAAAGAATGTTAATAGAATTACTTTTATCTATTTAATATCAAAGTTGACAAAAAAGGAGTAGTAACAAAAAATATTTCCCAATGTAGAGAATATAACAACAGTGTAATAACAGGAAACCTTAATGTTAAATTTGGTTCTCATTTGGGCTAAAGTTCTAATGGAGAAATTGGTAAAATATCTTTAATAATAAAAGGAGGAATTGTGAAGACAAAATGCTTTTAATATCTATACCTCATTAATTTTTTTTTCCATCGGCTGCATGTTGAAAATGATGGCATTTGGGGTACATTGGATTAAAATAGATTAATTATTGAAATTAATCTTTTTTTTTAACCTTTAAAAATATGGCACTAGAAAATTACATCTTATGTATGTGGCTCACTTTACATTGCTAACGGCAGCTCTGTACAGAGCTCTAAACACCTTGAATCAAGAGTTGGCAAACGGTTGTAAATATTTAAAATAGTAAATATTTTAAAATTTTGGACCAAGAGAAAAAACCCACAGAAAGTGTGCATGTAGTTGTGTAATCAGTTATCTTTAGATGGCAGGTCACACAAAAAAATAGACGATGAGCCAGATTTGGCCACTCCTGCATTAAATTATGGAAAAACTTCAGATCTCTAGCATCTAATATATATATATATATATATATATATATATATATATATATACACTATAAATTAAAATATCCTTAGATGTTATATTTTATTTTTATTTTTTTCTAGTGTCAAATATTGACTTTGCCTCTTAGTCGAAAGGAACTTGGGCCAGATACAACTTCTGCTTCATTATCCTTATTTATAAAATGAGAGTATTAATAGCTACCCCTTCAAGGATGTTAAAGAATTTAGTAAGATTTGATGGAATTGGTTTGTTAACCACTTGACAGTGTCGGTTCCTTTTTTCTTCCAAAATGTGAGATTGTCAATAAATACTGGACTATTTGGAAAGCACATTCTGAAGAAAATAAGACAGACACATATACACACATGTTCACATGCACAGATTCTTAACATAAAATATGTGAAATGGGTCATATAATAACAGCCTAAATTGTTAGGAAACAACAAAATTTATGTTTTATGATGTGTGTGTCCTGACTCTCTAAAGAAAATGTACAACCACTAAATCTGATAGTCTCCAAAATGTCAGGGTTGCTAAAGCAACAGGAGCTCTGTGATGGTGAAATTTCCAACACCTGTGTTGGGGACTGTCTTTAAACAAAGGTCCTACTTGAAGAATCTCATAACAGACCGTGTAGAAAACAGCTTTAATAGCAAGTACTTTTGAGTCCTGATTTTTAATCTTTTTAGGAGGGAGAGAATAGTCAGATCTCCACATACATGTATCCATCGGTTGAGGGGGAAAAAAAAAAAAACTGATGAAAAATAACTTCCAAAAATTATCTATCTTTTTTGTTTTATTAGTCACAACAGCACTCAAATAAATTTAGCAAGTATTTGTAAGAATGTATGTGAGACATATACTATATTCTTGATGCAGGTAATCTTCGATGAATACATGGATTGCAGACTCTGCAATATTTCTGTGAAAACATAGGGCTCAGTAACCCTATATGCAACTCCTTAGAGAATTAAACCTATCCTATGAGATAAAATAATGAGATATTTAGAGTTATTTTCATTTCCAAAGTAATGCTGACTTACACAACACGCTACATTGGCTGCCTCCAAGTACCCTATAGTAGTGTTCCTAAATCCTATAATCACGTTTCACTGTTCTAAGAGTCTTCTCATATTTATGTGTGTATTTTATCACAATTTTATTGTGTGTTTGGCCTTTTGCTACCTAGCATAACTGAGCACTGTTACTACGTGTCTTTTTCACTGATCTCATAGGCCAAAGCAGAAAACAAAACTATTTACGAGTGGTCACTGTTGGGGTTGCTCATGGCTCAAATACAACTAAAGATGGGCACTGAATGTAAATAAGTGCCCCTTTGAGAAGATTTAAAAAGTCCTTTACACCATCATTGCATATGATACACTGTAATTTTCATGCAAAGTTTTCTGCAGAATTTCAAGATTTCTACTCAATTTAGTCAAAAAACTAGAAACTCTGAGGGGGAAATCAGCCTGGCTTAGAAGCTTTCTTACTAACTGATTGAAGTGTTCATCTGCCAACCTTTAATACCTGTAACAGAGCATAACTCCACGTACTTCTTTGTCACTCACAGTGACTCAATTATACTGACGGTTGGGTGTTCAAACTAGAATTTATCCACTCTTCTTTTCATCAAGCTTAATTATTGTTGAAGGCTTGCCATTATTATTTATTAGCCTAGTTTTATGCTTAAGTGAAGGGTATGTGATGTTTTCCCACAGAGAAGATAAGGTCAGATGATTGGGATTCAAGTTCTGAGGTTACTGCACATGTTGTATGATACTAAAAAGGTATTTAATTTCTCTGGTCTCAACTTCATCTATAAAATGGAGATAATAATATCTACTTCATGGAGTGATTATGAAGTTTTAATCAGTTGATATTTATAAAGTGCCTGGCATGGAGAAAGCCCATATAAGAAGTTTGTTAATCTCTGGCCGGTTTGGCTCAGCGGTTAGAGCGTCGGCCCAAAGACCAGAGTCACGTGTTCAGTTCCAGTCAAGCAGTCATGGGCACTCACCTTGGGTGTGGTTCAGTCGGCCTCATGCGGGAGGCAACCAGTCAACGTGTTTCATCTGTTTTTCTCTCTCTTTCCCTCCCACTCTATCTGAAAATGAGTGGAAAAATATCCTTGAGTGAGGATTAAAAAAAAAAAAGTTAATTATAATAAATAGGGAAAGAGAACAAATCATGTTTCAGGACTTAATCTAATCAGCATAATCGTATATCCTTCTATTTAGAAAGGTTTATAAGAACTCCGATAATTTAAATAGAACATTTTCACTGAAAACACTTCTTTGAAGATTTAAAAAATTTTAAACTAAAAGGCATCTTAGAAAATTTTAAATCCAACTTTCCTACATTACTAGTGAGAAAACTGAAAGTTTGAGAGGTACAATGATTTTTCCAAGAATGCAAATCTAGGTAGTTAAAGAATTCGAACTGAAACCTAAATATTCTGATCTTTGAGCCAATGTTTCTTCCAGTGCACCATTCTGACAAAATTGTATTTTTGCAAACATTTCTATGATTTCAAATAGTATTTTACATATTTCAGATCCAAAAGTTTAAAGGAAAGAAGGTATATTGTGACTATGAGGCCAGGAATGCACGTTCTTCCACTTACAGTCACCAAATATAATACAGGACATCAGTTAAGTTTGAGTTTCAGGAAAAAAACACATTTGATATAAAAGTATGTTCCAAATATTCTGTAGAAAATTGTTCCTTATTTATCTGGAATTAGAACATAATTGGGGATTCTGTATTTTAATTTGCTAAATCTGGCAACCCTACACAGTCCCCAAAGGTAATTTAATCAGGGAATGAATACAGCTGGATTAGCAATCCCCACAGAGGTTTATTTCTTGCTCACGCTGTGTCTACCAGGGTGAGTAGCAGCCCTGCTCTCGGAACCAGGTAGAGAAAGAGCCTCCCTGCGGGACATTCTGAGTCTCAGGGCACAGGGAGGAGAGATTGCAGTGGAACTACGTCACGGCTCCTCGTGCTTTTAAGTGGCACATGCCACTTTCATTCACATCACTGGCCAAAGCAAGATGCATATCAGAGTCTGAAGACAACGCAGTGAGAAAGTATAATTCTCCCTGATGAAAGAGTGGCAAATGTTTTGTGCAGTAATGACGTGTATCCAATGAGGAAGCTGAGGCATTGAGCAGTTAAGGGATTTTCCCAAGGTCACACAGTGAAATGTTGACTCTGGTATTCAGAGCCTGGGTTTTTAACTCTCTCCTATTGTGTGTTCTTTTCATGTGGGGATGACAGCCTGGACATTCACCTATGTCAGTTCACATAAACACTGAGCATGTTGATTGTGAAAAGGAGAAGGAGCTTGGGATCTGTGTCATGCTGGGTGCTTGGCCGCCTCCCTGTGAAGCCAGCTTCAGAAGTATCAGTAGGTCACATTGGGGATTTTGTTTTATGTTCTGTGTACAACACTGTAATTGAAATAGAATGTCTTTTTAGTTTTGTTATGTAGGGTTTTCAAAAATGTATAAATAGTGTCCTGCACTTTAAATAAGATCCATTAGCAAAGCCCAGACGCTATTAGCCAGTGAAATGACATTCAGGTCCCACATGTTTGTACACTTATTCCCCGTGATTCCCATGATTGCCAATGAATGGTTACACCTCCTTTACCAAGCTGAATAATACATCACACTTAAACTGACACCTCACCAGAGACAGAGTGCTTCTGCAAGGCCTCAGAGAGCCCGAGCTGTTGAAAATGAATGGATATTAAAGTGAAATATTAGACCACGTCGCAGAGCTTGTTGCATAAGAATGTTAAACCAATGTTATTGGCAAGTCGGAGAACACAATAAGAAGAAAATGATTATAACAGCTAGTAAAAAAATGACATCTTATGAAAAATTTATTTATTACCTTAAAGGGCTTGTTTATAATTGTAACCATTTCCCCATTGTGGTAAGAAAACATAAATCCTTTTTTGTAATGCATATGCTCAGGTGGGTAATTTTTTTCTTTTAAACGTCCTTTCAAAACTTAGATTTATCTGCATTTCTCTAATTGATGAGAGAAATAAATTTTACTCAAATCAGCATGAAGCAAAACAAAAATTTGCATATGGCATTTCTGAGAGGAGATTCTGAAACTCCTGTTTGGTCGTGTACTTTTACAAGTGTGTTTTATAGCAGATAATTTTATTATAAACAGCCACTTTCCATTCAAGCATTTAAGTGATCCAGAGAAGGCTTATTGAAGTGGCATTTTAAAAACCCCTATAGATGCGGACTTTGAAACTTCTCCTTCTGGAAGCGCATATAAACCATCAAGATTAGATGGACTTCAGATTCTGCATCATATTGTATATTATTCACTAAGCAGGTCAGGGCATTTTTATTTGTGAGTCAATATATTATGGAATAACTTGTCTCCTCTTTTAAAAAATAAGCCTAGCATAGAGAACAATGCCAAGAAGTCTGAAGTTATGTCGGTTAATACATCCTCTTCTCCTTTGCTAAAAGAATACGCTCATTTAAAAAGAAAATGTTTCCAGCATGTTTTAGATTTACCGGGCATAAAGTGCTAATCCAGAGCCAACAAACACTCAGCTGGTGATGGTGGAGATTATGATGAGGAGGAATGGAACTGAGTGATTATTCTCAAGTTTAGCTCATTTCAGGACCACCTGTACACATTTACAAATCCTGCTGCCTGGGTTGCATTCCCAGTGTTTCTGATTTAACTGCTTTGAAATGCAGCCTGGGCACCAGGATTTTAAGGCTTTTCTAATGTCCAGCTAAGGTTGTGAGTCACGTATCAGAACTGAGAGGGGCACACAGATCAAGAGTGGGACAGACAGGCTCTTGCTCAGGTATTAATGGACTCGTTCTTTTCTGGTTGAGTTGCTAAGAACAATTACCTGTTCCTTCTCCTTTCCCGCCTTCTGCTGGTGTCTTCCTCCTTCTTTTCACTTTATCACATACGGAGTCCTTACTGTGTGTCAGACAAAACACCCTACATAGATTCACTCACTGAGTCTTCAACAGAAATACATGCTTTAGGTAATAATATTACTTCTGTTTTGCAGAAGCCCAGATAGGCTTAGTAAAAGGCACAGTGTTGTACATTTATGATAGCTTTATGCTTGGGTTTCTCTTTTAAAGAGATCAGCCCAGAAACATACTATGTTTATTTTATGAGCTTTATATTAGTTGCAAAAGTGCCCGATTCATAGTAGGTACTCATTTCTGAATTTTTATTTTTTGTATTTGAATTTGTGTTTCTGAAATGAATGTACTTTTGAAAGTTCAGAGACACTTCTCTTCCCAAATAGTTCTTTAGTTTCATATTTTATAAAAACTACTCAATAGGTAGCTTTTAGGTCAAATTAAGTATGGTCTTCAGTAACCAAAGATTTCCGATTTCTCGCAGTGACCTTCTTTCACTGGGGACTCAGATCAACCCTAATAGATAGTGATGAGGGACCAGGTGGACATAAGGAAATTGAGATAGTTAAAAATGAAAGTGGAAAGGCCTGTATCAATTTTTCTAAGGATTTCTTTGCAGCCAACAATGGCAATTTCTCCCTTAGCTCTGTGCTTGTCTCTGGCACTCATCCTCTATACTTACGCCTCAAGCTCTTATTCGTGTGTTTGCCAGAATTTTGTGCAATTCACATTATTTTTTAATAACATTTTTTGTCTAATGCATTTCTATATATTTTATACAATAAAATTGTTTCCAGCATGCACATGGACTATAAGCAACCAAACACGGTTAGGGAGAAAAAGAACATCATTGGAGTGGGGACATGTCTGGGAATCTTGCATAATGTCAATACAATGAAGCACTTGTATGGATGGATTATCTACTTCTACCTGCTGTTCCTCTATCTTGCTTGCAGGGGAGACTATGAGGGCAAACTCGTCTGTTTTAAAATTTGTTTTGTAGCTCTTTAGGAAAATCTGACATTTCTAGGCTATGATTTTGTACAAATGTAGCATTAGAAGTTGTTTATTTTGGTTTTGTGTATCCCCAACTGATGGTAGGAGACAGCCAGTGACAATTTTCATTCAGAGCATGACCTTGTTCACTGACAAACAGGAAGCCACAAAATGATCCCCTGCCACTGACTGAGATTCCAGGAACAGTGTCTTTAAATACTATTAAAGATCCAATATGAGCCATATGACATATTTTCTAACAAACGTTCTCCAACTTGCTCAGTGCCAGTAAAAGTCAACTCAGTTAGTCTCATGGGACGTCTATTGTCCTAAACATTTTAAAAATGCTTCTATTGTACATATGTTTTTCACAGATACTGCATCAAGATTCTTTCCATTTTTAGAGTAATTGTGTACTTGATGATATTGGGATTTCCTTTTTTTTGCTGGAAAATATTCAATGATAAGACCAAGATGTCATGGTAAATTTGAACACTCTTCCACAACTTCGAAACAGTCCCCTTATGTTGTCTCTTTCAAAAGTCATTCTCCTTGTAAATAATCAAGAAACAGTTTGCACCCAAAGAGGAAGACCTGATTAACTTGGGATAAAAGGCTTCCTTAGTAAAGAGATTAAAGAAGCAGCTATGTGTGTTGAAATTCATGAATTATTTTATGTTCTTAAATCCTGTCATCTGTTGTAAAAGAAACCAAGAAACAGCAGAGGCCTTGAGTTCCTCTCTCTCTCATTTAAACTCTCAGTCTTTAATTCATTGTAGAATAAGCATATTCTGTGTTCATGGGAATTCTAAGCAACACTTCCCCAGGAGATATTGAGTTGAACTCTTTTCATTGCACAGGGTATAATAGATCTGGGAGACAGAAAAGGAAATTTCTCCTAGTCTTTATTTTCTAAATGACAAGTCACAACAGGAGCTTTCTTTGGTACTGTCCTTGATACAGAAATTGTTATTGCTTAAGTGTTTTTTTCTTGCATGCCAGACTCTTACGTGGCAACACTGATGACCACTTGATATACTGTTACCTACCTTTTTTGCTTCATCCTCTTAGTCCTTAATTTCACATACCTCCTACCAGAGGGGAGCAGATATATGGCAAAGAGCATTTTACACACACCAAGGATGCTGAGTTATTTTAATAATTAAGAGAAGATTTGATTATAGAAAACAGCTCAAAACTTTAAGATTTATTTTTCTAATAAAGTGAGAGATCAAGTTAGAAAATAGCCAGGTGACTGTATATATAAATGAGATTAAAATATAATGGGACTGCATTTCTCGCATTGGATGTAAGGTGGTTTTATAGGAAAATCCAAAGGAGAATTAGGAAAGTATTTTGAACAATAAAAGTTACACAGAAATAATAATGCTATCCTACAAGGTACTCTTTGAAAGGCTGAGTTTTATGCATACCTAAGCTATGCAATGTTATATAAAAATATGCACAACTTTACATTCACACTAGGTATAACACGTGATTTATTTAATTACTATGATGATTCTTCTCTATGATTTACATATTCATGTCTCTGACAATGCACAGTGATTTAGTATGATTAGAAAAGTTCTGTTTAATATTTACTTATAAACTTAACTAAGGTCAATTAAGATAGAATAAGTATCGATGGTAGTATTGACCATGGCAGGGTGTGTCGTTTCCAATATTTTAGGTTTCATATTGTTGAAACTACACAGAATGAACTGATAAGGAGTCTGGGAAGTGATATGTGACCCCTATGGGCCCTTTGGCTTAACTATGACCGTTATTGACATTTTATCTTAACAGCCAACAATTTAGTACCAAGGCCTTGGGATAATATTAATACAGTTTTATATAATTGGAGGTTCAATTTAAAAGCATTCTATCTGGCCTGGCCGGTGTGGCTCAGTGGTTGAGCATCGACCCATGCACCAAGAGGTCGCTGGTTCAATTCCCAGTCAGGGCACATGCCCAGGTGGTGGGCCAAATCCCCAGTGGGGGGCATGCAGGAGGCAGACAATCTATGTTCTCTCTCATCGATGTTTCTTTCTCTCTCTGCTCCCTTCCTCTCTCGCTAAAATTAATAAAGAAAAAAATAAAAGCATTCTATCTGAAGAGTGATGTCAGTAAAGTGTCCAAATAAAACATCCTTGCTCATATGCCCCCATCAACAATAATAACTTGACATCTATTCATAGACAAAAGTTCCTTTTTAGGAGCTGTGAGATACAGGTATCATATTTTGGAACCCTTATACCATTCAAGAATGAGGAATCTCTCTTTTGAAAAGAGAGATCTGTATCCATGCAGCTGACATACTGACCAATGTCTTATGTATGGACTTGGAAAGATCTCTCTCTACTCCTAAGGACTCAGCTATAGCCAATTTGGCTTTGGTTCTGCAACTAGCACATACACAAAGGAACGTAGATGGAGTCTAACCCATTAGTGTGTTGGGTAATAGGCATATGAACTTCGATCCTGACTGTGTACCCCTTATGTAGCTCATGAGTTCTAACCCCCTCTCAGCCATGTTCCAGAAGCCCCTGGAGAACACTGAGTTAGAAAATTACAAATGGACAGCCTTTGTGGAAATCTAAGACTCCAGCTCAAAAGTTCCATTATACTGTTGGCAAAAATAAAATGAGAGATTTAATGTTTTAAAGAAGTCAGTAAAGACTGAAAGAAGTAATTGGTATGTTACATGCAAAGACAGCAATGCAGGACTTCAAGGAACATAAAAACAATCAAGGAAATATGACACCACCAAAGGAACACAATAATTTTCCAGTAATTTACTCCAAAGACATGGAGATCTGCAATTTACCTGATAAAGAATTCAAAATAGTTTTTTTAAAGGTAGTTCAGTGAACTACAAGAAAACACAAACATACAATTTAATAAAATCAGGAAAAAATTCATGGACAAAATAAAAGTTTAATAGAGGAAGAAATCATAAGAATAGATTCTGGAGCTGAAAATACAATGAATAAAATTAAAAATGCAATAAAGAGCATCAATGTCAGAGTGGGTTAAACAGAAGAATCTGTGAATTACAAGATAGGACCTTGAAATCATCCAGTCAAAGAACAAAGATAAAAATAATAATCAAAAAAGAGTAAAAAAAAATCATGTATGAATTTTTTAAGGGGATAACATTGAGAGAAACAACTTGCAAAGTATTGGAGTCCCAGAGGAGAAGAGAGGGACAGGGGCAGTAAGATTATTTAAAAAAATAATGGCTGAAAGTTTCCCAACTATGGGGAGAGTTTTGCGTATCTGTGTTCCTGTTTCAGCCCAAACTTGTCTTCATTAAGCTGTATTATAAAAATATTGTCTAAAATAAAAGACAAAGAGAATTTTATAAAACAGCAAAAAAAAATTATTTCATAACAAATTCTCCAAAGGACTATCAGTGGATTTCTCAGCAGAAACCTTGCAGTCCATGAGAAAGTAAGATAATACATATTCAATGTGGTAAAAAATAAAAAAGAGAGAAAAATGACTTCCCTCCAAGAATACTTTATCTGGCAAATTGTCCTTCAGAAATGAACTCAAAATAAACAAACAAAAGCCAAAGAAGTTCATCACTGAACTTGCCTTACAAGAAATTCTGAAAGAAAGGACGTTAGTTAGTAATATAAAAACATATAAAACATGCAACACAATGAGAAAGGTAAGTATAAAGCCAAATTCAGAATACCCTGATACTGTAATATGGTGATGTGTTAAATATTTAACTCTATAAAGGCTAAAACACAAAAGTATTAAAAATAACTATAGTTATAATGATTTTTACAATAATTTTTATTTTATGTTCTTTTATTTTTAAAAAAATTTTAAATTTATTTTGTAATTTTATTTTTGTTACAGATGTTTCTCCTTTTTTACCCCCTTGGCACTCTCCTCCTTATCCCCCTCCGTCCATCCCCGGCTTTGATGTCCATGTCCATTGGTTATGCACACATGCATATAAGTTCTATAGTTTATCTCTTCCCAAACCTACCACCCCCTCTTCTGAGGGCTGTCAGTCTGTACCCTACTTCCATGTTTCTGGGTCTACCGTATTCCTCAAGACTGTTATGTTCATTATATTCCATAAACAAGTGAGATCATGTGGTATTTGTCTTTTTCTGCTTGCCTTGTTTCACTTAGGATAATACTTTCCAGGTCCCTCCATGTCATCTCAAAAGATAAGAGATCTTTTTTTCTTACAGCTGCATAGTACTCCATTGTGTACATGTACCACTGCTTTTTTATCCATTCGTCTACTGATGGACACTTGGGCTGTTTCCAGATCTCAGCTATTGGAAATACTGCTGCTATGAACATGGGGGTACATATATTCTTCCTGATTGGTGTTTCAGGCTTCTTAGGGTATATTCCTAGTAGCGGGAGACTGGGTCAAATGGAAGTTCAATTTTTAATTTTTTGAGGTAACACCATATTGTTTTCCATAATGGCTGCACCAGTCTGCATTCCCACCAGCAGTGTATTAGAGTCCCCTTTTCTCCACACCCTCGCCACCACTTGTTGTTGATGATTTGTTGATGGCGGCCATTCTGACAGGTGTGAGGTGATACCTCATTGTTGTTTTAATTTGCATCTCTCTGATGATTAGTGATGTTGAGCATTTCTTCATATGTCTCTTGGCCATTTGTATGTTCTGTTTGGAGAAGAGTCTATTCAGCTCCTCTGCCCATTTTTTTTTAAATTGGGATCTTTGTCTTCTTTTTGTTGAGTTGTATGAGTATTCTATATATATTGGAAATTAACCCCTTATCTGATGTATCATTGGCAATGATGTTCTCCCATGCAGTGGGCTGCCTTTCCATTTTGATGGTTGTTTCTTTTGCTGTGCAGAAGCTTTTTAGTTTGATGTAGTCCCATGTGTTCATTTTTTTTTTCTTTGTTTCTGTTGCCTTAGGTGATGTATCAGTGAAAAATGATGTCTGAAATTTTGATGCCTACTTTTTCTTCTAGAATTTTTATGGATTCATGGGTCACATTTAAGTCTTTTATCCATTTTGAGTTTATTCTTGTGTATGGTATAAGTTGATGGTCTAGTTTCATTTTTTTTTTTTTTTTTTGCATGTAGCTGTCCACTTTTTCCAACACCACCATTTATTAAAGAGGCTGTCTTTACTCTACTATATGCTCTTGCCACCTTTGTCAAATATTAATTGAGCATATTGCCTTGGTTCCATTTCTGGGTTCTCTGTTCTGTTCCACTGGTCTACATGCCTGTTCTTGTGCCAGTACCAGGCTGTCACTTTGTAATATAATTTGATATCTGGTATTGTGATCCCACCTACTTTGTCCTTCTTTTTCAAAATTGCTGTGGCTATTTGGGGAATTTTTTGGTTCCATATGAAGTTTTGAAGTATTTGTTCTATTTCTGTGGAATATGTCATTGGTATTTTGATGGGGATTGCATTGAATCTATAGATTGCTTTGGGTAGTATGGACATTTTAATGATGTTAATTCTTCCAATCCATGAACAAGGTATGTGCTTCCACTTTTATATATCTTCCTCTATTTCTTTTTTCAATATCCTATAGTTTTCTGCAAATAGGTCCTTTACTTCTTTGGTTAAGTTTATTCCTAGGTATCTTATTTCTTTTGCCGCGATGGTAAATGTGATTGTTTTCTTAGTTTCTCTTCCTGTGAGTTCATTGGTGTATAAGAATGCCATCAATTTCTTGACATTAATTTTTATCCTACTACTTCGCCAAATGCATTTATTAAGTCTAGTAGATTTTTGATGGAGTCTTTAGGGTTTTCTATGTATAATATCATGTCATCTGCAAATAATGACAGTTTCACTTCGTCCTTTTCAATTAGGGTCCCTTTTATTTTTTCTTCATGTCTGAATGTTGTAGCTAAGACTTCTAGTACTATGTTAAATAAGAGTGGCGAAAGTAGACATCCCTGTCTTGTTCCTGTTCTTAAGGGAAATGTTTTTAGTTTCTGCCCATTGAGTATGATGTTGGCTGTAGGTCTTTCATATATGGCCTTTATTATGTTGAGATATGATCCCTCTCTTCCCTCATTGCTGAGTGTTTTTATCAGAAATGGATACCAGATTTTGTCGAATGATTTTCAGCATCTATTGATACGATCATGTGGTTTTTATTCTTCTTTTTATTTATGTGGTGTATCACATTTATTGATTTGTAAATATTGTACCAGCCTTGCATCCCTGGAATGAATCCCACTTGGTCATGGTGAATAATTTTTTTGATGTATTGCTGGATCCGATTTGCTAGTACTTTGTTCATGATTTTGGTGTCTATGTTTATCCAGGATATTGGCCTGTAGTTTTCTTTCTTTGTAGTGTTTTTTTTTTTCTTTCTGGTTTTAGAATAGAATTATGCTGGCCTCATTGAAAAAGTTTGGAAGTCTTCCTTTTTCTTGAATTTTTTGAAATAGTTTGAGGAGAATGGGTGTTAGATGTTTTTTGAATGTTCGGTAAAACTCCCACAGGAAGCCATCAGAGCTTTTGTTTGCTGGGAGAGTCTTGATTACCTCTTCAAATTCCTTAGATGTTATTGGTGTGTTCAAGTTTTCTATCTCTTCCCAGTCCAGTTTTGGTAGACTGTGTGTGTTTAGAAATTTGTCCATTTTGTTTAGATTGTTGAATTTTTTGCCATATAGTTGTTCATAGTAGCTGTTAATAATCTTTTGTATTTCTGTGGTGTCAGTTGTTACTTCTCTTCTTTCATTTCTGATTTTGTGTATTTGGGTTCTATCTCTTTGTTTCTTGGTGAGTCTAGCTATGATTCCATCAATCTGGTTTATTTTTTTGAAAAACCAGCTCTTTGTTTCATTGATCCTTTGAATTGTTTTTTTGTTTTGTTTTGTTTTTGGTCTGTATGTTATTTATTTCTTCTTTGATCTTTACTATTTCCTTCCTTCTACTTGCTCTGGGGTTTTCTTTTTGTTTGCTTTCTAATTCTTTAAGTTGTGAGGTTAGATAGTCAATTAGAAATTTCTTTTGTTTCTTGAGGTAGGCCTGTAGTGCTATGAACTTCCCTCTCAGAACTGCTTTTGCTGCATCCCATAGATTTTGTGTTGTTGTGTGTTCATTTTTATTGTATTCCAGGAAGTTTATAATTTCTTCCTTGATCTCCTCGGTAACCCATTCATTGTTTAAAAACATGCTATTTAGCCTCCATGTGTTAAAATGGCTTTGCATGTTCTTGTTGCAATTGATTTCTAGTTTCATGCCATTGTGATCTAAGAAGATGCTTGATATGATTTCAATCTTCTTGAACTTTTAGAGATTTAGTTTGTGTCATATCATGTGGTCTATCTTTGAGAATGCCCTATGTGCACTTGAGAAGAATGTGAATTCTGCAGTTTTGGTGTGTAATTCACTGTAGATATTTATTAAATCCATTTGTCTAGTGCTTCATTTAGAGTCTCTGTTCCCTTGCTAATTTTTTATCTAGAGGATCTATCCAGTGGTGTCAACAGGGTGTTGAAGTCCCCTGCTATGATTGTATTGCTATCGATTTCTCCTTTGAAGTCCTCCAGAAGATTTTTAGTATGTTTTGGTGTTCCTATATTGGGTGCATATATGTTTATCAAGGTTATATCTTCCTGTTGGATAGATCCTTTCAATATTATGTAGTGGCCTTCTTTGTCTCTAGTTATGGCCTTCATTTTGAAATGTATTTTATCAGATACGAGTATTGCTACCCCAGCTTTTTTTGCTTTCTGTTTGCTTGGAAAGTTTTTTTTCATCCCTTCATTTTCAACTTATGTGAGTCTTTTGTTGTAGGTGGGTCTCTTGTAAACAACATATAGATGAGTCACGCTTTCTTATCCAGTCAGCTACTCTGTGTTTTTTGTTTTTTTTTTATCCTCATCCGAGGATATTTTTCCATTTTTTGTACAGATAGAGTGGGAGGGAGAGAGAGGAAGGGAGAGAAAGAGAGAGAAACATTGACGTGAAGGGACACATCGAGTGGCTGCCACCCGCACAACCAACCAGGGCCGGGGACAAACTGCAACCGAAGTATGTGCCCTTAGCAGGAACCGAACCCGGGTCTCTCCAGACCGCAGGCTGACGCTCTAACTGCTGAGCCAAACCGGCCAGGGCTACTCTGTGTTTTTATCAGAGCATTAAATCCATTTACATTTAAGGTGATTATTGATATGTACTTATTTATTGCCATTTTTGTTTAGTTTGGTTACAATTTTCTTTCTATTTCTTCTACTAATTACAGCAGTCCTTTTAACATTTCTTGCAGTGTGGTTTGGTGCTAATGTATTCCCTTAGCCTTTTTTTGTCTGGGAAGCTCTTTATTTGACCTACTATTTTGAATGATAGCCTTGCTGGGTAGAGTAGTCTTGGATTCAGATCCTTGTTTTTCATGACCTTGATTATCTCATGCCATTCCCTTCTGGCCTGTAGTGTTTCTTGTGAGAAGTCAGCTGAGAGCCTTATGGGGTTTCCTTTGTAGGTAACCTGTTGCTTCTCTCTTGCTGCTTTTAGGATTCTCTCTTTGTCTTGACTTTTTGGCATTTTAATAATTATGTGTTTTGGTGTGGGCCTGTTTGCATTCTTCTTCTTACTTGGGGCTCTCTGTGCTGCTTGAACTTGAATGCCTTCTTCCGTCACCAAATTAGGGAAGTTTTCTGTCAATATTTCTTTGAATATATACTCCAACTCTTGCTCATTTTCTTCTTCTTTGGGGACTCCTATGATGCAAATATTATTACGTTTCCAGTTGTCCCACAGTTCTCTTAAGCTGTTTTCTTGGTTTTTTTTTTAATCGTGTTTTTCTTTTGGTTTTCTGATTAGTAAATTTTTTCTACCCGGTCTTCTAATTCACTGATCCGGTCCTCAGCTTCCTCTACTCTGCTTTTTAGAACTTCCAATGTGTTCTTTATTTCTGAAATGTCATTTTTTATGTCTTTTTGTGGTTTTTAATTTCCAATTGATTTATTTTCAGCATCTCTATGTCTTTACTCATGCTGTTGAGCTTCATCAAGATCATGGCTCTGAATTCTACCTCTGTTAACTTGCCTAACTGCTCCACATTTATCTCATCTTCATTGGAGGTCTCTTGTTCTTTCATTTGGCTTTTGTTTCTGTGTTTCATCATTTTGGCTATCACTGTGGGCTTTGGAGCCAGTCACATTCTTCCTGTGGGTGTTGGTATTCTGTTGTTTGTGGCTCCCTATCCTGGGTTTAAATGAGTGAGGGAGGACCCACGTTAAACACCACTGTCAAGTCTTACTTTCCTGGTTAAAGTTGCTAGCCCAGGAAAGGTACTGTTATCCTCTAGCTTTTTGCCTGGAGGCTAGCGGTGGAGGTTCCTTGAAGAGTTTTGGGTTGTCAGTTGATTGAAAAACTCCCTCAGGTGCTCAGCATAAGGGGATTTCCCGCAGATGGGGCAGATACTTGTTGTTATTGAGCCTCAATTAGCATTTCAATTGCCCACAGGATGGGGTTGGATCTCTGAGGGAGGGGCTGCTGCCCCTCCCCAGAGCCCTGGTAAGGAGCAAGATGGCCACTATCCTATATGGCAGCAACTCAGCAAATGCTCTGAGCACCCTCCAAATCCCCAGTGTCCCCGCACAGTTTCAGTTCAGTCTGCCCTCTTTCTGCAGGAGCCCATGGTGAGTGGCTGTGGCTTTTTTAGCCTCTGTCCCGGCTCTGTGCTGTGGAGCCACTTGGGACTTTAACTTGAGGGCGCTGCTCACAGGTAAGGCCGTTGCTGTCTGTGGGCTCCCAGCCTCCCTCTCATGCCTTTGCAATCTTACCAGGATCGAGTCAGTGTCCCTGGTTATATGTTCCTCGCAAGCTGCTTTTCTATTGTTTTTTCCCATCAATTTGTCTGTGTTATAGTTGTAATTCCAGTTTGGTTCTGGGAGACGGTCTGTGTAGCTTCCATTCACTCTGCCGCCATTTTGGAATCTCTACAATAATTTTTAAATGAATACAATATAAAAAGAGATAAATTGTGACATCAAACAAGGTAAAAGAAAATGAAGGGTAAAATTTTATATGTGATCAAAGTTAAAGTGGTATCAGTAAAACACAGGCTATTATATCAGATGTTTTATATAACTCTCATAGTAACCACAAAGCAAAAATCTACAGTAGTGCAGAAAAGATAAAGAGAAGAGAATCAAACTATTTAATTATAGAAAATAATTTATTCATAAAAGAAAGTAGCAAAAGAGGAACAATAAAATAGCCAGGAAAATCTAATTAAATAGCATTAGTAAGTCTTTGTTGATCAATAATTAGTTTAAATCTAAGTAAATTAAATTCTACAATCAAGGCATAGATAAAAAGGAAGACTCTAATAGGTGCTACCTATAAGAAAGTCACTTCAACTTTAAGGACCCACATGGGCTCAAAGTGAAGGGATATACAAACATATCCCATGCAAATGGAGACCAAAAGAGGGCAGTGGTAGCTATATTTATTCCAGACAAAATAGACTTTAACTCATTATATTTAAAATGATATAATGATAAGGGTCAACTCACCAAGAGGTTGTAACCATTGTACATAGTTATGCACCAAACATAGGAGCAATAATAGTAGTAGTATTACTTTACTTTCAACATTGGAATGATCATCCGGACAGAAAATCTATAAGAAAACATTGGCTGTGAATTATGCTCTAGACCAAAAGCCCTTAATAAACATATGCAGAGCATTCCATCTAACAGCTAACACACATATTTCTCAAGAGAACATGTAACATTCTCCAGGGAAAATCATATGATGGGCCACAAAACACCTTACCAAATTCAAGAAGATTTACATTATATCAAGTATCTTTTCAGACTACAATAGTATAAAACTAAAAATCTGAAACAGGAGAAAAAAAGTGAAAAATTCACAAAAAATGTAGAAATAATAAAACATACTTCTGAACATTCAATGGATTAAATAAATAAAAAGTAATAAAAAAATCTTGAAAAAATGAAATTATAACATACTAGAATTTATGGATGCAATATAAGCAGTTCTAATAGGGAAGTTTCTGGTGATAAATGCCTACTTTAAGAAAAAAAAATATCTTAAATAAACAACATAAATTTACACTTCAAGCCCTGGCTTGTTTGGCTCAGTGGTTAGAGTGTTGGCCCATGGACAATGAGTCCCGGGTTTGATTCCAGTAAAGGGCACACACCTTGGTTGCGATTTGTCCTTGGCCCTGGTCAGGGTTGTTGCACGAGGCAACTAGTTGATGTGTCTCTCTCACGTTGATGTTTCTTTCTTTGTTTCTTTCTCCTCCTCCACTCTATCTGAAGACATTTGAAAAACTATCCTTGGATGAGTAATAAAAATAAATAAAATCAATCATAAAATGGTAAGTTTTAGGCCTGGCCAGTGTGACTCGGTGGTTGAGTGTGGACCCACGCATGCACCAAGAGGTTGCCAGTTCAATTCCTGATCAGGGCACATGCCCTGGTTGCGGTCCAAACCCCCAGTGGGGGCCATGGAGGAAGTAGTCAATTGAAGTTCTCTCTTATCAATGTTTCTATCTCTCCCTTCCTCCCTCTCTAAAAAAATCAATAAAGAAAAATAAATTTACACTTCAAGAAACTAAAACAACAACAAAACTAAGCCTAAAGTTAGCAAAAGAAACGACAAAGACTAGAGCTGATATAAATAAAATAGAGACTAAAAAATAGAATAGATTTAAAAAAACTAATAATTTTTCAAAATGATATATAAAAATGGCAAATCTTTTGTTACATTAACTAAGACAAAGAGAGAAGAAACAGAATCATAAACGAAACAGAAGAGACATTAAAACCGTACCACAGGAATACAAAGTCTCCTAAGAGACTACAAAAATTGTTTGCTGACAAATTGGATAGCCTAGAAGAAATGGTTCGATGACTAGAAACATACAACTTATTGGGTTGGAAACATAAACAAATGGAAAATCTGAGAAGACTAATAGCAAGTAATGAGACTGAACCTCCAAATACAGAAAATCCAAAGACCAGAATATTTCACCGATGTATATCAAATCATCACATGTACACCTTAAACTTACACAAAATTAATAAAGTAAATATTTTGTAAAGGGTAAAAAATAGAGCATTATACTTGCAATTATAGATTTATAATTTCCTTTTTCAATTCTAATTAATAATACCATGTGGACAATACTATGGTACTTACTTTGGTTAGTTTTCTTATAAAAACTACTTTGAAAATTTGCCCAGCTGGTGTGGCTCAGTGGTTGAACATCAACCCAAGCACCAAAAGGTCGCTGGTTCAACTCCCAGCCAGGGCACCTGCCCAGGTTGTGGGCCCCATCCCCAGTTGGGCGCATACAGGAGGCCGCCACCCAATGTTCTCTCTCATTGATGTTTCTATCTCTCCCTTTCCTCTCTCTAAAATAAATCAATAAAGAAAAGAAAAAAAATTAAGCCTAGCATTGAAATTCAGTGTAGTGGATCAAAATAATAATTATAATAATGGGCGAAGATGACTTTAAATTTGGGGATAAATGCTGACATACAGGGAATAGAAGACAAAAGTTAAAGTTTTAGGTAAGAAGTAGGCCACCTCTTATAGTACTAATTGAAAAAAAAAAAAAAGTTTTATCCTACTTCCTGGCACTGAAATACTTTGAGGATCTTAAATGACTCAAATTCAATATAATTACAATATAAATGATTAAACGATGCTAATATTCCATAGGTGCTGTTGTCTCTATAAATGCAATCAACCTAATGAATTTTCGTCATAGAAACTTGTCACTTGAAAGAATACTAGGCTCGTGGTAGTGCTAACATTCTAACCAAACAGTTTTCAGCTATTGCTTATTTTGAAGACATTCTCAATCAGCATTTAAAAGAATACAGATGGTTGTTAAATCTATTCCTATACTAATTTTTGTACTCAATTTTATAAGAAAAGACTGTTTCATGTTTTAAATGTATCATTTACAGGTTTGTGAAATGAGTGTTTTCTGTAGAGGATGGCCAACAAAATGAAGATGTCAATGTTCTAGAGTTTACAAATGCTATACAATTCTTAAATCATGCAGATTCTCCTTGTCCCTGGCAATTGGCTTAGGCAGTTATCAAACTGATTTTGTGTGTGTGTGTTTGTGGGGGCGTGTATCTTAACTCAAATTCAGCATCCCAGCTAATTGGAAAATCATATTTGTGACCTAGCATGTCTTTAAAGTGGCCAAGATAGCCGATGGTCTCACTTATATACGGAATATAATGAACATAACAGCCTGAGGAATATGGTAAACCCAGAAACATGGAAGTAGGGCACATACTGACATCCCTCAGAAGAGGGGGTGGGGGGGTGGGAAGAGATAAACCACAGAACTTATATGCATGTATGCATAACCAATGGACATGGACAACAAAGCCAGGGACGGAGTGGGGGGGTGGGGTGCCAATGGGGTAAAAAAGGAGAAACATCTGTAACAAAAAAAAATAATAACAATTAAAAAAATGCAAAGGGAAAACGGACAAAATTCTATTATTCTGACGATGACAGTATATTACATATATCTGTTTCCTTTTGGGAGGAAAACCTGAGGTATGTGCCTTTCAGCTCAGTCTCTCATTAAAGCAAAACCTCCTTCTTCTAGTTTATTAATTCTCCTCTGCAGTCCTTTGTCTATCGTTGATATATGCAATCTTTCCATTTTCAAGTGTTTTGATGATCTTTTAGGGCACTTAGGTCATACTAATCATTCTTTGTCCTCCCCAACAAAAACCATAACTTGCTGGCATCTTTTTTTCCCAGTGATCTCTACAGTACACTTTGGTTTCTAACCAACTGGGATATAATTAAACTGTGGAGAGGAGCTCTCACACCTGTGACTCAGTCTCACTGTTCTACATGGATAAATCTAATCAATCAGACATGGCAGCAGGAGTCTGAGCTTTGTTACTTGTGTCAGAGACACCAGGGCTCTTTCCTTTGATGTGTTTACTCAGCATGCAGATGAGAAATGATAGGCAGACCAGAGTTCTCTTTCCTCTCAAGCAGGTATCACACAGCTTTCATTGGGAAGGATGATTCCATTAATTTAGCAAGAAATTTTGACAAAGTCACAGGAGCCTCCTGTGGCTATTTGGTAGGGAAAGTAAGAATAACAATACATTTGATGTTCAGGATTCATTGACCACCAATCCCCTGCCTTGGCATGAACAAAGGAGCTAGCTCTGTTTGCCTTTGTTCGTCACTAGAGATCTGGATACATATTTCACAATACTCAGTTTACTTCGATGACATGATAGTCATCAAGATGATCAGCTCTCTAGGTTTTACTTTAGTAACATGTGAAACATGCTACACATTTCTTTGTCCTCTGGAACCTATATATTTTGTTAGCAAGAATTAATGCATTCATTCTATATCTCACATCATATACTAGGCATAAAGTAGACCTCTGGAAAATATTAATCGACCATTGGTTCTTTGACAAGCCCATGGCAATTGGTTTTATTAAATTATCAGGAATGTTGCATTGCTATCACCCCCCCAATACGTGAACTATCTTGGAATGTTCTGGATATTTCTGGTAATTCATTTGATTTTAATATATCTTTTAGTATACGCTCCCCCCCCCCAATAGCTGCGGAAATCTGAGTATTTTCAATAACATTATTCAAAGATAAAAAATTTTAAAGGAAAATCTAAATGATTAAGAGTTTTCATTTCTCATCTGAGTACATCTTATTATAATGCAGACACAACTTCTTCTGGGGTGTCTACCAGTTCTAGGAGACAGCATTTTAGCTCAATAGCATTTTCCATTATTTTTTTTTCAAACCCTACCATTTGCTATGTGCACAGAAATACTGACTTGCCAAATAAAGTTTAAAAAGATACCCAGTTTCACCCTTTGTAATTCACTTCTTTGCAACTGCTTATGTCAAAGAGTTGATTTGACATAACTTGTATGTGTATTTTTGTGTGCATATATTAACACTATCATTTTACTATTATTTTAGTTTATATTATTATTTTTTAGCTTTAACTTGTATGTGTATTAACATGAAGAAAAAACAAGGGTTTTCTGCTGTGTGCAAATTCTCGCTTTACTGCCCTTTTCATTTCATGAGTCACTATCAATCATAATTTTTCTATAGTTTGTAGTTTGTATTCACTTGGTAAGAACATGGTGTCTGTGTGTTTCACAGTTGAGAAAACTGACACTTCAATTTGTAATTTGTTTGGCCAAGGTCATTTAGCCGGTGAAGCTGAGAAGTAGACCAAAGCCATGTTCACTAGACTCTGATGATAATACTCTCTAACTTACCCAGAAACATTGCTCTACACCATAGGTTCTCAATTTCATAGTTCTTGGTTGTTGGATTTTTAAAAGTGTTTTTGGGATTTCTTTGAGACAATCATCTGATCCTTGCTGAACGTGAAAGACATGTAACTCCTGATTGACACAGCATTGTGACCACAGAATCAGGTCTTCTCTGGGTCCCTCCACGGTGCTGGCTAGTGGTGGTGAGGGCTATAGCCTCTCGCGAGGAGGTGATAAACTTACTTTAACAGTCTTTTACCCAACTATGGACCGTTTGTTTCATAGGCTGACTCCCTGGAAAAAACTCCAAGAGATTTTTTTTTTTTACTCAGCAGCTTTGTGTTTTATACAAATAGTTTGGCAACAGAAAAACTTACAAAAGATAAAAACCCAGTAAGTCTAGAAAGGGAAGAAGAATCTTGAGGAGCAATAATTTTCCCTCCCACCTCTAACAATGTTGCCAGTGGAAATGGTGTTCTTCCCTGGAGCCCCAAGAAAAGCATTTTGGGGACCCATGCAAAAGAGGATGAGATGTCGTGGTAAGATTTATCAAAGTAAAAATCAAGAATCATCTTTAGGCACCTGGTGTCTCATCCACGACCAGGTGGCTTAGCTCTGTCTTGCTGCGGAATAAGTCCTGGGCTCGATGAACATAAGTGCCCACCAGGACTCTCCGGATGCAGAGCTGGAATGCCATCACCCTGGGCTCTGGGAGTCCGCCATAGTCTTTGCTCCCATCCGGCCAGCTCGGTCTCTGTTCCCGGCTGCTCTCAGGCCATTGCTGCCACAGCTGCACACAGACCTGTGCTTGGAGCTCACTCAAGTGTGGGCCCATGTGGCTGCCACAGAGAGAGAACGTGCAAGAACGGCCAGCTCGAGCTAGTGATAGGGGGCTTTGTTAAGCTTTGGTTATATTACCTCAGGCTTGGGAAGGGGTAAGCTTTCTTTTAAACTAAGCAATCTCTCTCCTGGCTCTTTGGGAGGAGTATGTTGGGTTCTCCCCCTATCCAACCTGTTGCCTAGATATTTCAGGGTTTCATGGCCTAATAAGTCCATCCTTTTCCCAAGCTGGAACCACCCATTTATGATTGCTGTCCTGGCTCTACTGCAGGTTGGCCCAGCAGAGGAATCTCCCTCTATTGTTTATTCCGCCTCTCCTGTTATTCCCCAGACCATGCCAGTTAACCCCTGGGGAGATTGAAAAGCCTGTGACTTCCAGACTTAAGCCTGATTAAGTGTAAGCTCCAGACTCAATAGGCCCAGCCAGTCTGGCTCCGCTCTCTTTTAACTCCTAGCTGCCACGCTAACAACAGGTACTATTGATTTTTTTTTCCCCTAAATCAAGACATTGAGATTTGAGTTTGATCTCAATACTAAGGGTGAGAGAGTATCATCTCTGACAAATCAGACTGCTGCCCTCGGGCTGGCCGTCAATCTGAATTGTATTTCCAGGCTTTTGACCTCTCCGTCTTTGATGCAGCAAAAGCATGGAATACAGCAAAGATGTAACTGAGGTAAAGTGTGAAAGGTTTCTCATTTTCTGCCAGTGGGATATTGTGGAATCTTGAGTTGTAAGAGAACGTTGTAATGTCTCCTAAGCGATTTTCCACTGCTGATTTCTAATACAGGTTCTCCCGATGAGCTGAGAATATGCCCCCTTTTCCTCTCAGCCCACATGGCTCGGAGGAGGCCCACAGTTCTGGCAGAGTCTGTGCTCTTTTCCAGATCTAGTTAATTTTTGGATTTTCTCTCAATACACATCTTCAGGAATTAAATGGTTGCAAATGCCATTTACTAAGCACTTACTATGCTAATTATTTTATAAACACAATCCCATTTAATTGATATTTACAACATGCTTATGAAGTAGACGTTTTTACAGATAAGGAGGCTAAGGGAAGAGAAACTACATATCATGTTCATTGCTTATCACATTTTATAAATTGTGGAGCTGGGTTTCCAGCCCAGGTTTGTCTCAATGGAAAGACCATGCCTGATCCTATTATGCTCTTTGAATAAACTTAGTTCCCAGAAAACTAATGTTCTTTTTTTTTCCCCCTCTATAGTACTTTTCTTTCTTTTTTTTCCCAACTGAAGTAACATGTAACTGTTTGCTACTTACACTTTACTAACAAACACTGTATTTTATATCTTTGCTAAAATTTTAAGTCTGAGTGGATATTTTTATGCCAAGCCTCATGCTTGCATTCTCTTCTAGAATTTAAGCTAATTTAATGACCTCCCATTTAAGTCCAGTGAAACCCAAACATGTGTACACTACCATTTTTCATTTTACATCCTAATAGAGTCCTTTTATTAGTGTTGAGACTTCTTGTATTAGAATTCATAATGACTGTCACCTGCAGGGGTGGGGAATGTCTGATCCACGGGCTGTATAAGGACAGTGAAATCAATACCAGCTAACATCACATGTCTCACCAAATTAACCTGACCAAATGTAGCAGGCTAATTTTTTTTAACTTATCTTTATTGTTGAATGAATTACAGATGTCACCCCCCATTTTTTCCCATTGACACCCTCCTCCCCAATCCCACCCTCCTCCTTCCTTCCCCACACTATGGTCTGTGTCCATTGGTTATGCATGTATGCATAGAAGTTCTTTGGTTTATCTCATCCTGTTCTCCCTCCTCCTTTTCCTTGAGGTTCATCAGTCTAACAACCAATTTGTACTTCTTAATCCCTTCATCTTTTTCACCCATCCACCCAACCCCCTCTATTGTGGCAAGCAACAATAAGTTCTGTGTATCTATGAGTCTGTTTCTGTTCTGCTTGCTCATTTTGTTCATAGATTCAATTCTTGATAGATATGTATTAATTGCTGTTTTATTGTTCATATTTTTGTTCTTTTTATCCTTCAAGAAGACCCTTCAACATTTTATATAATATTGGTTTGGTGGTGATGAATTCCTTTAGCATTTTTTTGTCTGGGAAACTCTTGATATGTCCATCAATTCTAAATGATAGCTTTGCAGGCTAGAGTAATCTTGGTCGTAGGTCATTGCTTTTCATCACCTTGAATATCTCTTGCCACTCCTTTCTGGCCTGCAAAATTTCCTTTGAGAAATCAACTGACAGTCTTATGAGAGCTCCTTTGTAGGTAAGAACTGCTTTTCTCTTTCTTCTTTTAAGATTCTTTTTGTATTTAACCTTTGGCATTTTGATGATGATGTGTCTTGGTGTGGACCTCTTTGGGTTCATCATGTTTGGGACTCTCTGTACTTGTATGTCTGTTTCTTTCACCAAGATAGGGAAGGTTTCTGTCATTCTTTTTTCAAATAAGTTTTCAATTTCTTTCTCTCTTCTCCTTCTGGCATCCCCATGATGCAAATGTTGGCACACTTGAAGTTGTCCCAGAGGCTCCTTACACTATCCTCATTTCTTGAATTCTTTTTTCTTTTTGCTGTTCTAATTGAGTGCATTTTGCTTCCTTATATTCCAAATCAATGGCTTGCTTCTTGGCTTTACCTACTCTGCTATTGATTCTCTGTAAATTATTATTTATTAGGGCATCCTTCATTTCTGACTGATCCTTTTTTATGTTGTTGATGTTCTCACTAAATTCTTTGGAGTGCTCTTTAAGTTCCTTGAAGGTCTCACTAATTCCTTGAACATCCTTATGACCAGTGTTTTAAAATCTGCATCTGGTTGATTACTTATCTCTATTTTATTTAGTTCTTTTCCTGGACTTTTGTTCTTTTATTTTTTTATTTTCTTTTTTTTGGAAGGGGGAGCATGTTTATTTGAGTTGCCAAAGCAGCAAGAGGCTCCCGAGTGGGGGTGGGGGGTACTGATCTGGGGGTGGGGGCTGACCCCTGGGCCCACAGCCTGGACCTGGAAGCTGCTGTGGAGTGGGGGTACAGAAGTGCCCAAGAACCGGCTCTGGTGTTGGAGCTCAGGGCTCTCGGGCTGCGTACCCCCAGCTGTTCCTCCAGTATAGCCAGCAGGGCCTCACAGACACCCGTCCACACAGCTGGGGTCAGCTGCATGTTCCCATGCCATCGGTGGGCAGACAGGGCCCGGATGGGAGCAGGGCCTGGGGTTAGGCTGCCTTTCCAGTGTCTCTGTGGCTTCTTTTCTTTTATTTGAAACATGTTTCTTCTCTCTTCGTTTTGGCTGCTTCCCTGTGTTTCTTTCTAGGCAGGCTAATTTTTAAGTTGATAATTTTGTATGACCCATAAATAGTGTTATAAATACCCAGATAGTCCTTGGTAGGAAAAAGATTTCTCACCTCTGTTAGAGAGTCAGTCTCCTTAACTCTCCTTATATCTACCCTCAGATACTATTTGTGATCTGAGGACAGAAAAAAAATTTCCTTGAATGTTTCAGAAATAGTTTTAAACTTTGATTACTAAAATTGTGGATGGACTTGGATTTTGCCATTTGAGCATGTTTAAACTACATTAGTGAATTTATGTCCAACCATATAGCTCTCGTCATATTTCCCGAGGATAACAGACGGCCCCATTCACAGGGTGTGATCCATCTGTGTTTCTATGCCTGAAAGGCTCTTCCCTCTGGTTGATTCTGAAGAATGTTTATTCCTTCTCTACAGTTCTGCAAAGACATTACTTCCCTGATTGTTCTACTTTCTTTATCCTATGTTGTTTTCTGTTATATCTGCATCTTATAGTGAGTTTATATATTTATGATTGTATGTATTCATTAATATATATAACAAGTAGAACCAAGCACAGTGTATAATGCAAAATAGCCACTGGATAGGTTCACAAATTAATACTAAACAGTCTAAGTTTCAGAATTATATTATGAAATTGGTTTAAGAGACTTTGATGGGTTTCACTAAAAAGAAAAATATACTATTCAAGGAAGCAGGTTACTGAATGTTCATATTTTATTGAAATAACTGGAATATTGAAGGAATTTGCAGTCATTCTTTATTAAGTCAAACTCTAATTTTTGTTGCCTCATTCTTAATAACAAAATTTTATAGCGTATAGTTTTAGAAACTTAAAAGGAAAAAAATCACTGAGATTGTGTATACATGATAAAACCATTACAACTGAATTGCAGTGTCTCTTTGACATAGGCAGTATTCTTATCTAGTCAGTTAACAAAATGTTTTAACTAGCAAGAGATATTATTTTTCTTCTGTATATATTTCCTTGTATGTTAATGTGGTAACATACAGCTAGAGTACCCGCAGAAAATATATTGCTCCCTTTGAAATAGAGCTTTAACATCCTCAGAGAGAGAAAATAAAGACCCAGGGCTGTATGGCTCTAGACAGGAGTAGAAAAACTAAGGCCTGTAGGCCCAATCCACCCCATCACCTATTTTTGTACAACCTATGGGTTAAGAATAATTTTAAAATGGTTGGAAAAAAAAGAATAACAATATGTCACGGCATGTAAAAATGTAAAATTCAAATTTTGGCATAGTTTAAAGTTAAGTTGGAACACAACATTGGCCATTCATTTATATATTACTTGTGGCTGCCACTGTGCTGTAGTTGCAGGGTTGCATAGTTTTCACGGAGATGGTATGGCCACAGCTCTACACTATTTACTATCTGACACTTTGCAGAGTGTTTGCCTATCTGTCCTCTAAATGACATGCTTCTTCTTCTGCCAGTTTACATTGGGAGAAATACATAATCAATACTGCCATGCTACACTGTCCAGTCTGTGCTCAGGATCCTACAATGTAATATGAAAAATCAATGTGATTCAGTTCTGGAGTTTTTGATAAGTCTAGTTTGTGTCATAAAAATAAAGTTTAAATGCAATCACCATTCTTGTTTGTCTTGAACATCTTTAAAAGTAAGGATGAATGGAAAATGATCCTACAAGATCCATTAGTATGCCACAGAGATCATAGGAATTTTTAAACCAATTTGTTTTTATTTCCAGTAACTCACTATTTATTCCTAGTTGTCATTCTGCTCTGCACCTATTAAAATAAATATTTTAAATATCTCCAGGAAAAGGGTGGATATAGATTGGAATAAGACATTCAGTGTTTGGCTTTGTCTTTCAAAATAGTCTTGTCAGATTTAGGCATCTATGCAGTCTGAAGCTTTTGGTTTGCAAAATAGATTTTGCGGAGAGAAAAAAAATATAAAACAATCTCATGCTGGAAATTTAACAATGTAAAAATAAAGAATAAAGTCTTTTTTTTTTTTTGCTATCAGCTTCTCAAGGAGAGGGGTGTACTACAATCACAATTCCTATTAGAAAAGGAAGGAGAACTAAGAAGTCTTTCTTGTTAAGGGTGGAAGGAGTAACAGAAAGCAGTGATGAGAAGAGTAAGAGCAAAGCAGGAATTCACAGCCTACGGCACTATCTTTGTTTATTCTTCACCTCCCCACCTAGGCTTTAACTTATGGTGAGGTGATGGAAATAGTCAGTTATATTTAGGGAAACGAAAGAGCAGGAATCTTCCTCCTCAATCCTTTAGCAAAGCGTAGAATGCCTGTGGTCTCATGGCAACATGTTCAACATGGCAGAACTCAAACAGTCCAGCATATTTGTGTCCATGGTCACACACACACACACACACACACACACACACACACACACAGTCTGGTGACCTTTGCCTGGGGAAATTTTTCTACCCCTTTATGCAGCAGAGCAGGTTCAATAGGAGCTTCAGCAGTTTCTGATAGAATGAATAAGCAGACCAAAATAACACTAAGAGCTCTGAAAATTAAACCGATTGCAACCCCATCAGACAGAATAAATCAACACCAATGTGATAACCTAAACAGAGTGACTTTCTGCTAAAATCAAAGACTTTACTAGAAACTAGAGCCTCCCAGTATAATAAACAATATGTCTAGGATAACATAAAAAATCACTTGTCATAGTAGAACCAAGAAAACAAATAACATGAATGAAAGAAAAATATTGACACCAGCACTGGGATGAATCAGATATTAGAATGATCTGACAAGGATTATAAAGCAACCACATTATAAAAATGCTTCCACAATCAATTACAAATCTCTTAAAATAAATGAAAATTTCAGAAAAATGGAAGTTATAAAAATATTACCAATAAAAATTATGAAACTGAATAACAAAATAATAAAAATAAAAACTGTCCTGTATGAGCTTAGTAGTAGAGTTTGTTTGTTTTTAAGAACAACATGACTTTATTAGAAGAAATGATAAAATTGGAAGGAAAAAACCAGAACCAAGTGAACATTTGCAAAAGCATTACAACATGTATGCCTGGAATAGTGACCAGGGGAAGTCACCCCATGGCTTTGAGAAAGTAGCCCAAAGCCAAGTTCTATGGCTCTCACCCAGGGTGAGCTTGTCAAAGTGGTACTCTGCCATGTCAGCTTCTGGGGCCCCTATTTTGCACAGGTGTATGACATGGTTACTCAACTCTTTCATGAACTTGACCTGTTCAAACAGGTAATGACTTTCCAGGAAGTCGCACAAGTGGGCATTGCTCTTGTTGGTGGCCAGCTGCTGCAGATCTCAGGAACTTGAGGGACAATAACAAAATATCTGATAAATATATCATCAGAATCACAGAAGGAGAGAATAAAGAGAGTGGGATCGAAAGAGTATTTAAATAAATATGTCTGAAAACTCCCCAAATATGGTGAAGCACACAAACCTGCATATCCAAGAAGCTGAGTGAACTCCAAACAGGATAATCCCAAAGCAATCCAAGTCAGGACACATCATCATTAAACTTTTAAGGACTAAATATAAGAAAAAAAAAATGGAAAGCAACCAGAATTAAACATTACATAACTTATAGGAAAACAGTAACTCAAATAATAGTGTACTGTTAATCTGAAACAATGGGTCCCAGAAGGAAGTGGCACAACATTTGTCCAGGGCCGAAAGAAATGTCAACAAATTCTGTATCTCGTGAAACTACCCTTGAAGAATGAAGGAAAATAAAGACATCACAAATTAACTTAATATAAAGTTAAAAAGATTTGTCTCTAGCAGACCTTCACTCAAAGATGAGCTGAAATACGTTTTTAAAAAAGGAAAGAAATAATAAAAGAAGGAATCTGGAGCATCAGAGAAGAAGAAAAAAATAGAAAGCAGAATTATGATTATCTTTTCTCAGATGAGTTTAATAAATCATTTGATAATTGAAGCAATTATCATAACATCAGGCAAACCCAGGGCAATAATATTTAACAGTAGGAAAGGAAAGGGGAGCTAAATGCAAAGGTAATTTCTACACTTTGTTCAAAGTAGTAAAGTGCTGATACCAGCAGACAGTTTGTCACCAAAGTATATTGTAATACCCAAAACTGCCACTACAAAAACTATACAAAACACTAAGAATAAATCAAGATGTAATACTAAAAATAGTTCTAATAATCTTTTGGAATGCAAGAAAAGAGAAACAGGGATGAGAATCAGATGAAACAAATAGAAAACAAACTAACAAAAAATATCATAAATGTATTAAGTATTAACATGTCAATAATTATTTAAATGGAAATGTTCTAAATACGCCAATAAAAAAACTAGTATTAGTATTAGAAAGTAGATTTAAAATAAAAACAGTCCAACTCTGGTGTCTACATGAAACTCATTACAAATATAAGGATATAGTTAGATTGACAGCCAGGGATCAAAAAAAGGTTTAACATGTTCACAATAAAACAACAACAACAACAACAACAAAAACCATAAGTGATATATTATTATTCAGTGAAGTAGATTTTAAAGCAAAGTTACTAGATATAGAGAACAATATCACATAACTATCCTCCAAGACATAGTAATCCTAAATTTGTGCACACTAAACAACAGAACCTCAAACTATATGAAACAAAAACTAAGAGAGCTTTCCTATGTCAAAACAGCTAGGAAAAGAAGAGCAAAATAAACACAAAGCAAGCAGAAGGAAGGGAATAGAATAATTAATATAAAGCAGAAATCAAGGAAATTAAAGACAGGCAAACAAATAAAACAAAAAAACTGATCTTTAAGAGAAATAAATTTGATAAACCTATTGCAAGACTTTCAAAAAATAAAAGGAGAGAGGAAACAAAGCACCAATATCAGGAATGAAATAGGGGATATCACTACAGATCCTATAGCAATTGACAAGATAATAATGACAACTATGATCAACTTATGATCATAAAATAGACAACTTTGAAGAAAAAATCGGTTGATTCCTTAAAAGCTCAACCAAAATCAAATAGACAATCTGAATTGTGTTATACATCAAAGAAATTGAATTCATATTTAATAGTTCCCCAAAGAAATCTTTAGTTCTGAAAGCTTCAATTGAGAATTCTACCAAATATTTACAGAAAAAAAATAACACCAATTTTTATAATATTTTCCCGAAAATAGAAGAGAGAACACTTCTCAACTCTGCACAAGGCTAGTGTTACTGATACCTAAACCAAAGATAGTAAAGGCAAACAAACAAACACTATAGATAAATAACTTTCATAAACTTAGATGTAAAATTTCTCACTAAAATCTGATTTAACTGAATAGAACATTATATAAAAATAATTATAAACCATTACCAAGTAGAAGTTACAGTAGTTAGGAGAGGTTTGTTCAACATTTGAATATCAATCAATGTTTTCTATCATATCAACAAGTCAAAAAAGAAAAGTCATGATGAACCAAATAGACTCAGAGACATAGAAAGGAGTATGGTTCAGACTGACAAACCTCAGAGTAGGGGGGTCAGGGGGAGGGATGAGATGAACCAAAGAACTTATATGCATGTATGCATAACCAATGGACATAGACAAAAATGCTAGGGGGGTGGGGGTGGGGAGGGGGTGGAGAGGAGGAGGTCTAGGGAGGAAAAAGAAGAAACATCTGTAACAAAAATGAATTAATAAAAATTGGAGAAAAATCAATAAATATGTGTAAGCTAATAAAAAAAAGTCATGATCATATAAATGAAGAAAACCCCTACAACAACCATCATGGTTAATGGTGAAAGATTGAGTGATTCCCCTTAACATCAAAAACAAGGCAAAGATGCCTGAAACGATCATTCTTGTTCAACATAGTTCTGACATTTCTGGTCATTGTAATATGGCACAAAAAAGAAATAAAAAACACACAATTTGAAGAAGAAATAAAATTATCTTCATTTTCAGATGACAAAATTGTCTATGTAGAAAATCCCAAGATCTGTACAAAATACTTCTTGAAATTAGTTTAACAAGATCATAGGTTACAAGATTAATACAAAAAAATAAATAAATCAGATATCTGTATAACAACAAAAATGTAGAAAACACAATACTATTTATAGTTGCTCCAAAGAAAATGAAATAAATATACACTTAACAAAACATGTTCAGGATTTGTTTGCTGAAAATAGCAAGATGCTAATAAAAGAAATCAAGTAAGACCTAAATATATGGAGAGACACACTGTGTTTAATGGATTAGACCACTCAACATAGTAGAGATGCTAGTTCTCACCAAAGTGACCTATAGATTTAACTTATTTTCTTAAAGATATAGAGAAGTTTATTCTAAATGGTACAAGGGCACAGGCTCTAGTATAGTTAAGACAACAATCTTGACAAAGAATAAAGTGGAAGTAATCACTGCACTGAGATTAAGGCTTCATATATAGCCACAGTAATCAGAACACTACATAGCACTGGGAGGGTAGAACCATAGAGCAAGGGGGGAGAATAGAGAAGCCAGAAGTTGACCCCTGAACTTTGCCTAATTGCTTTTGATAAATGTGCAAAAGCAATTAAGTTCAAGAAGGTCCAACTTTTTAACAAATGGTACTGGAGCAATCGGACATCTATAAACTAAAAAGACAAACCTCACACCTTATATAAAAGTTAATTCAAAATGCATTATAGGATTAAAGGTAAAGTGAAAGCCTATAAAAATGTAGGAAAAAATAGAAAATCTTCAGGATCTCAGACTTGGTAAACAGTTTTTAGACATAACACTAAAACTCCAATCCATAAAAGAAAAAATCAGTATATTGGACGTCAACACAATGCAAAACATGCCATGTGAAAGAATGAATAGTAAGCTGTATAGCATGTGAGAAGCACATCTCCTACAAAGTACTAGTATCTAGAATATATAGAACTCGACAGTGAAAAACAACTTGACTATGACTGAACAAAAGACATGAGCAGAAATTTTACTTAAACAGGTATATAGAGGGTAAATAAGCAAATAAAAAGATGTTTATCATCATTAGTCAATAGGCAAATGTAGATTATTACCACAATGAGCTAGATCTATGCACTTATCAAATAGCTAAAATATAAAATAACTACAAATCCAAATGCTGATGAGGACACACAGAAACTGGATTACTCATGAAACAGTTTTCTAAAAAACTAATTTTGGATTCTTAGAATATATTCCCTGAAGTGGAATTGCTGGGTCAAAAGCAGTTGCATTTTTATTCATTCATTCATTCATTCATTCATTCCTCACCCAAAGATATTTTTTCATTTATTTTCCGATAGAGTGGGAGGGAGGGAGGGAGGGAGGGAGGGAGGGAGGGAGGGAGGGAGGGGGAGAGAGAGAGAGAGAGAGAGAGATCAATGTGAGAGAGACACATTGATTCATTGCCCTCCACATGACCCGACCAAGGCTGGGAAGAACCGCAACCGAGGTATGTGCCCTTGACCGCAGTCAAACCTGCAACTCTGGTCCACAGGCTGATGCTCTGACCACTGAGCAAACCTGGTCAGGGTGGCAGTTCCAGTTTACATTTTTTGAGGTAACTTCATACTGTTTCACACAGGCTATACCAGTCTGCATTCCTACCAGCAATATACTAGGGGTTCCCTTTTCTTCAGATTTTTGCCAGCACTCGTTTTTTGATTTATTGATAGTAGGCATTCTGTCAGGTATGATGTTATACGTCACTATAGTTTTAATATGCATATCTCTGATGATTAGTTACCTTGAGCATTTTTTTATATGTCTATTGGCCATCTTTGTTCTTTCTTTGGAGAAGGGTCTATTTAGGTCTTTTACCCATTTTTTAATTGGTTTGGTTTCCTGGCATTGAGTTGTGTAAGTTCTTTATATATTTTGGAAATTGACCCCTCATTGGATGTACCATTAGTGAATTTGTTCTTCCATGCAGTGGGTTCTCTTTGCTATGGCGAAGCTCCTTAGTTTGATGTAGTTCCATTTGTTTATCTTTTCCTGAGTTTTCCTTGCCCACAGAGACATACAGCAAACATATGCTGCAGAAATGTCTGAGATTTTATTGCTTGTTTTATTCTAGGTTTTTTATGTCATTGTGACTTACATTTAAGTCTTAAATCCATTTTGAGTTTATTCTTGTGTATAGTATAAGTTGGTGGCCTAGTTTCATTTTTCTTTTCTTTTTCTTTTTGCCTGTATCTGTTCAATTTCCCCAATACCATTTATTGTCTTTATTGCATGCTCTTGCCTCCTTTGTCAAATATTAATTGACCATTGAAGAGAATCTCAAAACACCAAACAGAAAGAATATATGCCCTTCTATATTAATAGCAGTGTTGTTTACAATAGCCAAAATCTGGAAATAGCCCAAGTGCCCATCAGCAGGTGCATGAATAAAAAAGCTATATTATATTTACACAATGGAATACGACATGGTTGTTTTAAAAAAAAAAAAAAAAGTTTATTCTTGTGTATGGTGTAAGTTGATGGTGTAGTTTCATTTTTTTTTTTTTTTTGCATATAGCTGTCCAATTTTTCCAACACCATTTATTAAAAAGGCTGTCTTTACTCCACTATATGCTCTTGCCCCCTTTGTCAAATATTAATTGAGCATAATGTCTTGGGTCAATTTCTGGGTTCTTTGTTCTGTTCCTTTGATTTATATGCCTGTTCTTGTGCTAGTACCAGGCTGTTTTGTTTACAGTGGCTTTGTAGTATAACCTGAAATCTGTTAAAGAGATCCCTCCAACTTTGTTTTTCTTTTTCAAGATTATTGTAGCTATTTGGGGTTTTTTGGTTCCATATAAACTATTGGAGTAGGGATAAAAGACTTAAATATGACTCATGAATCCATAAAAATCCTAGAAAAAAATGTAGGCAACGAAATTTCAGACTTCAGAAAGAATATATGTACCTCTGTATTCATAGCAGCATTATTTACAATTGCTAAGATTTGAGAACAACTCAAGTGTCCATCAATAGATAGTGGATAAAAAAGTTGTAGTACATGTACCCAATGGAATACTATACAACTGTAAGAAAGAAAGATCTCTTATCCTTTGAGAGGACATAGAGGAACCTGGAGAGTATTATGCTAAGCAAAATAAGCCAGTCAGAGAAAGACATGATCTAATTTATTTGTGGAATATAATGAACAAAATAATAAGCTGATGAATAAAATAGACCCAGAGATATAAAAGTAGGGTTCAGATTGACAAACTTCAGAGGAGGGGGAGGTGGGGAGGGAAGAGATAAACCAAAGAATTTACACTTATGTATATCAGAATAACCGATGGACAATAATGCTTGGGGGGTGGGGTGGAGCAGGAACGGGATGAGTGTGTCAATGGGGCAATAAGGAGAAACCTCTGTAACAAAAATAAATTTTTTAAAAAAGGAACTCTTCCCCTTTCTGACAACATAGATGACCTGGAGAGTGTTATGTTAAACAAAATAAGTCAGAGAAAGATAAATACCATATAATCTCACTAATATGTGGAGTCTCATGAACAAAATAAACTGACCAACAAAATGGAAACATAAGCATGGATACATGGAACAGACTGGCAGGTGCCAGAGAGGAGGAGGATGGGGGTGACTGGATAAAGAAGGTAAAGGGATTAGCTAAAGAGCATATATACATGCCTCATTTACTCGGACAATAGTGTGGTGAACGTCAAGGGAGGTGGAGGCAGGGGTGGGGGGAGGTCAGCAAAGGGGGAGAAAATGGACATCTGCAATATTGTCAACATTAAAAAATTTTAATAAAGAAATCTAAAGAAAAAGAGTAAATGTGGAAGTACTGTAAGACCCAGAAATTATACTACTTGACATTTATCCCAGAAAAATGAAGACTTTGTTTACACAAAAACTGTATATACAAGTTGTTAGCAGCTTTATTATAATAACTACAAACTGCAGTCAGCTCATATGTCCTTTAACAGTTGAATAGTTAAACAAATATGGTACATACATAAAATGAAATACTATTCAGCAATAAAAAGTTATAAACTAGCCCTGGCCGGTTTGGCTCAGCGGTTAGAGCATCGGCCTGCGGTCCTGAGAGACCCGGGTTCCATTCCCGCTAAGGGCATGTACCTCGGTTGCAGTTTGTCCCCGGCCCTGGTCGGTCGTGTGGGTGGCAGCCACTCGATGTGTTCCTTTCATATCGATGTTTCTCTCTCTCTCTCTGTTCCTCTCTCTCCCTCCCACTCTACCTGAACAACAACAACAAAAAAGTTATAAACTATTGACACATGCAACAACTTGAACTCTCCAGGGAATGATGCTGAGAAAAAAAAGTAGCCACACCCAAATTTAGTTAGTTGATTGTATTTACATAACATTTTCTTTTATTTTCTTTTTAAACTTATGTTTATTGTTGAATGTATTATAGATGTTACCCCCTTTTCTCCCCTACTGACCCCCCGTCCTCCCCACTCCTGACCCCCTCCTGCCTTCCCCACCCTGTTGTCTGTGTCCATTGGTTATACATATGTGCATATTAGTTCTTGGTTTCTCTCTTTCCACCGTTCCCCCCCTTTCCTTTGAGGTTCATCAGTCCAACAACCAATTTGTACTTCTTATATAACATTTCTTAAATAATAAATTTTGCAATAAATTTAAAGACAGATTGGTGAGTACCCAGGGTTAGAGATAGAGAGATAGGGGTTAGAGGGAAATGGGTATGGTATAAAAACAATGCAAAGATCCTTATGATTTGTGAACTTTTCAGCATTTGACTGTGGTGGTGGATGCATGAACCTACACAGGTAATAAAATTGTATACACTTACATTACTCACAATATGAATATAAGTAACTACAGATATCTGAATGAGGTTGGTAGATTGTATCTGTATCAATATTTTGGTTATCATATTATACTACAGATTTGTAAAAAGTTATCACTGAGAAAAACTGGGAAACATGTAAATGATCTCTTGGAATTACTTTTTACAAGTGTATATGAATCTTTAAATATTTCTCTAAAGTTTCCATTAACACTATTCTGAGATATTAATAGTCATTACTGTTAAACTCTTAACAAAGTGGTAAAACAAAAAAAAAAGTTTGCCTTGTAAGGACCCTCCCCTCCCTCCAAGGCTGTAGACTTCATCAGTCTCATCCATCATCAGTAGTAAGTTCCAGCACAATTACCCAAAGTGAAGGCAGGATCCGTCTTTGCCTTAGCAGGTACTAGTGCAAGGTGTCAGTAATGGGCTCAGCTCCGTCTGGAAGAGACAACGTCAGGAGACGAGGAAGAATCAGAGGTATACTCCTTCCTCAGAACTGGGCAAAGATGCTTTTCTCATTCTTTCCTAAACTTGGGTCTCTGCCAGAATGAAGGGAACTTGAGAGAAAAGTTGAATTCAGTTCTACAATGTGAAGGTATATACTTGCATATCTGACTCGTAATTTACAAGTTTCAAAATTACTAAAACACTTTCATTGTGCTTAATGCATTGGAATAGGGAGCTACACGTGTGACGAGGAAGCTGTTAAGTCTTAATAGGTCGGTTTTCCCTAAGCAGACGTTTCAAAGTATCCTAGGCAATCTGCTCCATCCCTTTAGAATGACCATGTCCTTGAAGACAAGGAGACAAACGACTAAAGTCCAGAAAATTTCCTGCCTATAAATTACTTAAGCTCAATTGAGGTAAATGCAGCCCCTTCGTCATAAATTAGACTGACAATCCGTGTATTGCAGGTGACTGGTGCGGAACGCCCCGTGGTGCAGCTGCGGCTGGATAAGCACAGTTGAGTTTGGAAGTGTCTTGGGACATCTAACCTAAAAACAAGGGGCACTTTCTAAATCAGTGTAACATAAGTTTTGACTGAAATTTCTTTTTCACTGTCTCAAGGGATTCAGAAGCCCTTATCAACTTCTGCTGAATAATATAGTAAGAGTTTTATTCTTTTCAGTATTTTTAATATACTCCTGAATTTGTAGCTAGTAGAAATATAGCAAAACCTGCATATAATGGACAATTTTGCATGAGGGGCTGTCCATTAAAGCCCAAAGCCTGTGACCATGTGCTAATCATTTGCCGAACACTGTGTGCGAGTGGTGATTCTTAACTTGAAGATGTAGATTCCTGTGGTAGATATGTAATATTTATTTGTGTCAGCAAAATTACTACTGTTTTTTCCAACATATGGCCTATTCGCTAAAATTTGTTAAAAATAACAGTGAATTAATAACAATAAATAACCTGTTAATTTAATTATAAGCACATCTTAGTTAAAAGCATTTTAACATTAACAGGGTGTTAATTTTCACATATGACATATGGACCAGGAATTTTGTCTGTTAAATCTGAAGTTCATTAAATTGAGGTCCGAACAATTGAGGGTTTACTGTAGTGTCTAGTTTAAAGGTTCCTAAACTTCCCTCTTTTGTTTATTTTCCCCTTTGACCTCATATATTAAGCTGTTTATTACTCCATATAAAATTTTTAGGTCACACATTACTGAATAGCATTTGTCCAACATCCATTAGGCTTTTAAAAGTCACTGGGACTCGTTTTTGGAACTCCATTACTACAGTTTTTGATTCCTTCATCCTGGAGTTCACAGCATTACGTGCTGTTGCCACATATGAGAAATGGCAGCTTTAGGGGAGTGGCTAGAACAGTTAAATGTAAGTTACTTTTGAAATTCCAACCATATATAATGCATTATAATAAGCCCCTGTGGCACTAAATGCTCTTTTTTCTTACACTTCCTGAGTCACCCTCATTAGCATGGCTGAAGTAACATGAGAGCCACAGTCTACAGTTGTGGGACTTCCCCATGGAAGACACGCAGTACGAACATGGCATGAGCTTGAGCTTCTCAGCAAGTTTTTCCACTGGTCATCCTGTTTTATCCAGAGTATGACCTGGGCCCAGATAGGATCCCATATGCTAACACTGTGCTTTTTAGCCAGCTGACTGGCATGGGGTCCACAGAGGTCTTCTTGGAGCGTCACAGTGTCTCATGCTCACATAGCCACATGTATTATTGCTTGGTCTTCAGGCCTTTAGACAAATGTACATTGAGAAATACATGCTGTTGCCACATATGAGAAATGGCAGCTTTAGGGGGGTGGCTAGAACAGTTAAATGTAAGTTACTTTTGAAATTCCAACCATATATAGGGCATTATAATAAGCATTAACAGTTAGAGGATTCAAAGAGGAGACAGGCAGATTCTCTTCCCTCTGAGTGCCTATAGTCCAATATGTCATCTTTAAGTCATATATTTTAGTGTACATATTTTCATATGTACTGTGTCTTTTGATCCTCAAACTGATCCTATGGAATTGTCAGTGAAGTGCTGATGCTCCAATTTATCGATAAAAAAATTGAGGCCAGAGATCAATGACTTGCCTAAAGTTGTAAGACTAGCAAGAGAACAATACTCAGTCCTGAAGCCTCAATCTACACAGTCCATGATATCCTTAAACTACACAGTCCATTACTCTTTCTCCAAACTCATTTCTCTGTTAATGTTATTCAACCTGTATGCAATTTTGTTGTTGTTGTTGTTAGTCCTCACCCAAGAATATTTTTCCATTGATTTTAGACAGAGTGAAAGGGAGGGAGGGAGGGAGGGAATGAGAGAGAGAAACATCGATGTAAGAGAGACACATTGATTGGTTGCTTCCCACATGAACCAGGGACAGGGATCAAACCTGCAACCCAGGTGTGTGCTCTTGACTGAGAATCAAACCCGCAGTCCTTAGATCCACAGGTCAACACTCTAACCACTGAGCAAAACCAGCCCGGCATGTCTGCAATTTTAATTTTGTTTTCTTTATTGATTTTAGAAAGAAAGGAAGGGAGAGGGAGAGAGAAATAGAAACAATGATGAGAGAGAACATTGATTGGCCACCTCCTGCATACCCCCCACTGGGAATTTGGCCCACAGCTTGGGCATGTGCCCTGACTATGAGTCAAACTGGTGGCCTCTTGGTGCATGGGTCAACACTCAACCACTGAGCCATACTGGCTGGGCATGCAATTTTAAATTAAGGATATTATAGTCTTGTTTTGTTTTAGTATTATGTTGCATTTTATCAAGTAATACATGCTTGATGTAATGTTCACATTAAAGCATTCCCATTGCTAGAAAATTCTTTACCTAATACGTTATGTCTGTTTTATCTCTAAAGAAGTTAGTAGATTTGATTTCAGCTGCTATCAGTGCTTCTCATAATTGAATACTGGTAGCCTGCTAGAATAATAAACATTTGAGTCATCAAAAAGTATTATATATTTGTTTTTAGTGGGGAAGGATGTTCTTGATCTCCCTTTTCCCCTCTAATTATCTTCTAAAAATGTTTATCAGTAGTCTTACAGAAACATTTCATACTGCCATATTTCTATGACAAAACAAACAAACAAACAACAAACAAAAAACCCATACTCTGCATTCAAATTAAACTGCACTAATATACTTTAAGAAGTTGCACTGTTAAGTAATTATCATTAATTGAGTCGATGTCATACTTTGAGGGAATAAATAAAATGAGAAATGCAAATAAATGCAGACAATTAAAAATGGTTTGGAGATCCAGATGTTTCCTTCTATATTTTTTAAATAGGTTCCTTCTGTATTTAATAGAATTTCTTAAAAATTTAAACAATTTGCTGTCTGAGAAGCTATTATCCTCAGACATAGACACAAGAGTAGATGCAAACAGTACCTTGTCCTGTAAAACAGTCGAGACATGAGCATAAAAAGGAGTGAATATAATTGGTTGAGTTGCAGAATAGAAGGTACAGGGACTAAAAGGGCCTTGTGACTGGTTAGTGAGTCAATGAATGGCTTTGAAAAGTGGAAGCTGGGAAGTTGCTTTTCTGAAGTAGAAAAATTGCAGGGAGAATGTGGATAGAAGAACAGGAAATAAAGACAGTACACATGAAGAGTACAGAAATTAATAGAACAGAATGGGGAGATGAAAAAAGAAAGTTTTTAACATAGAACAGTTCCTGTTGACATTGCCAAGTACCTGAAAGGAACAAGCCATTGATACGTGATTTTATGTATTTAAATGAAAAGTAAAGGGTGAGGCCAAATTGTTAGCAAAGATTAAAACATTTTGCACGTTGGTTAAACATCAAGTAAGCAAGCCCAGCGTGTGTCCACCCTGCACTGTGGATAGCCGGTTAACGCCGACATCTGGGTGCAGTGAGATAAAGTGGCATTTAGTGTATAGCTACACAGTGGAGAACAGCAGCTGGAAAATCCTGCAATCTTCGATGATTTACAGACAAGGGGTTCTGTAGAGCAAAAATAGTAAGTGATCATGAGTAAGGGGTTTGGTGTCATGGTTGCAACTAGTTGGTCAAAAATGAGGTGCTCTGGCTGAGTAGCTCCTGATGAGCCAAGTTGTGAAGTTAGCTCTCCAGTCAGAACATGGCTAGACCAGTGGATGCGTAAGTGGATGGAACAGCTGGTTGATGTTTCTCTCTACCTCCTGTTTCCTCTCTCTCTCTAAAAAGAATCAATAAAGTATAAAAAATTAAAGAGTGAGGTAAGGGCAGTGAATCATGATTTTCTGTCTTGAGATTAGCTTCAGCAGCCCTCAGTGTGGTTTCACAGGGATGTGGCCAGGGGTTCGTCTTGCTGTAGGGCTCAGGAGCTGAAAACACGGTTTAGGGCATGGCGTTATCTTGGAAACCCACATCTCGTGACCATTAGTCAGGGCCTGGCCAGGGTTTCTTGCTGCTTCCAAGAGTTGATAAATGAAAAGGGAAGGACTGAGGATTACCAGGCATGCTGTGAGGAAGCTGAGTGCCAGGGCTACATGTTAAATCAAAATCATACATTAAATCAGGACCCTCATTGTCTATCTGTATCATTTAATTTTGCACTTGGGCAACATAGACTCTGATACATTTTTACCTTCTCTGTTGTTTTTATTTATGCAGGAAGGGCGAGTTTCTTTAACTGATGGAGATGCTATAGCACTTATCAGTAACCTAATCACATTTCACTGATGAAATGAAACATTTTAGCTCTCTAAAGATAATGCTATTCTTTCGGATGCTATTTTCACCATATTTGAAAATATGTGTTTTAAATGGACGCTGTTGTTTTCTAAAAAGCAAGATGAATTTGCTATTCAGAATAACTGCTGAAATTTTTCTTTACTGAAAATAATAAGGAAATATTTTTAGTTGATAAAAACTGTTCTTGAACCATTATCCTGAGATAACTTGCCTGAAGATTTAAATCTCCAAAGTACTAAATAAGGCATGCTAACAAAATGCCTTCCTCTCTTCCACAAGGGAAGAAAACACAGTCATTTTTTCTTCAGTGATCCTCGGTAACTTACATACGAATCACAAACCTGATATAGTCAAATTCACAGGAAGCTGAACCTGGACCATATTGTTTAATGTATTGACGAACTGAAAACTCAGTGGTCACTATCTTCTTTGTAACAGATTCCAAATCCATGTTGGGACATGTCAGCTCATTATACCCTTCATTACTTTCCAAATACCTTTCATATTTCATTGCACAATGCCCAGCTTTCGCTGGCTAATGAAATACTCTGCTCTTTCACAATTGTTTTAACTTTGATACTTATTTTTTGTCTTTCTCCCATTTATCATTGTTTCTTACTGTACTCTTCTGAACCTCTGACCTGTCATCACAGTGCTATGCTGTAAATTCTGAACTGGCAGGAACTTACGGTATTTCTTGTTAGACTTTGACTTTTATTCCTATTTCATAAAAGTTTATTTTCCCCCTTAAAGTTAGCACCATATTGGTAAAAATACACCAGAATTCATGTTAAATTTTGGCAAGTGAATATTTTTATATGCTTTTATCTATTCAGAATTGTGACAGATTTAGAAACACCTTTAGATTATTTGGTCTTTAGGGATGACATGTATAAAGTCTCAGCTTCTTGCTCTTTTGTATTTTGACAGGAGAAAATTCTAAATAACACATTGCAGTGTACATTAAATACATTAAATGATGTTGTCATTTTATTTTTTGCATCAAGTTCATTAAGTAGGTAACAATCCTACATAAATAATATTTTAACCATTATAGAGACATATCTTTAAATTAAATTTAAAATTTTCTTTTTGATTGGCCCACTACTTTCCCCTAGAAAGTCCATAATTATTTGCTCTTACTATTTTCAAACTGCCTCCTTTCCCATTTAGCACTTTCATGATGTGTCTGCTAATTTTATGCTTCAATAATTTTTCCCCTTGTCATGTACTCCTTTACTCCTTTTCCCATTAAAAAAAAAAAATATATATACATTTTCTAGATTTCTTTTATGGCAATAGGAAATCCAGGTCTATTTGCCTAAATTTTAATTAGAGTAATAATGAATAACAAAGGAGTCAAAGGACAGGTTCTTCCTAGATCACTTTTTCTCTCAGTATTATTTTCTCTCTTGATCAACAATTTATTTTTCCCTTGATATACAGCAATGTAAACTACATGTTGGCTGAGGGAAATGCTCTCTACAGAACTGTTTTGATCTTTTGGTATGTTTGTATTTGCACACTATGTCTGTTTCTTCTCTAGTGTTTGTTTGTGACAGCTCAGAGAAAGTCTTCACCATAGACCTTTGATTATCTAGCCCTCAAACCATTTTAAATTCAAAATGTTTTTTTTATAAACTCATAGGCACTGTTTCAAAGCCTTGGGTCTTTTTTCTATCATGTTGACATCCATGACATGTACAACAGATAGTTTCTTCTATACCTTTGACTCGTAAATTAGACACCTCTTCTTTGATCTTCTTAAACATACAAATAAATTCCTCTCCTCTCCCTGATCAGAACCTTTCTATATAACTAAAATGCTGCAGTCTTCATACTCAACTATTTCTTTTAAGGAGGCACACAGTTCAGTACATCAGATTATTTTGTTTATTTTTTCTCATGGGATGAAAAGCAGCATAGAAAACTTTATTTATTCAGTGAGTTATAAACCTGTGCTAGTCTTACATTTTACTTTCGTGTAAACATAATTAGAAGAGCAAATCATATTCTTATGAATTCCATTTTTTCTCTAATATGCTAGTGTCTATGTGAGCCTGGATACTTTATAAATACTTGCTGTTCCTCTATCCATGAAATAAAAAATATAAACCAGGTCTAACAAAAAATGCTAGTTGTTTACTACATCAAATGTCCTTTACTTATCCTGATCTTACTCAGAACAGCGATATACTCACCTCAAACACATTTCCATCTCCTTTTTGCTCTATGAATCTGCCTTCCTAGCTCACTCAAGCTAAATGAAAGTGAATAGAAGGTGTAGGGCTTTAGGAGAAACATCTAAAAAGAAACTGACTCAGTTCCTTTGTGCCTCTTGGAGTTCATACATGATGACTGGAGTTCTCGCAGCTATCTTGTACCATGAAGTCATCTTGAGGACTGATACATCTGCAGTAACCAGGGAGCCACACACATACTCAGCTGTTTGCTCTCAAACTTTGTAATGTGAGATAAATATTTAAATCATGTTCACAATAACTGATAGAAAACTGTTATATTTAGATTATAAAAGACAGAAAATCAAAAGAAAGGGAAAGTGTAATGAAGTTATTTGACTTTCCATTTTCATTTGAGTTAATTTTTATAACATGGTATTATTATTAGTGTTGCTATTGTTTTCAGTTTATATATCCAACTACTCATATCACATGCAAATACAAAAATACAAATGCTTTTTTAATGATAAAATCTACTTTTACCTCAGCAAGACCATGTATTTTGATTTCTATGGAAGAATTTTCATAGCAATAATAGCTAATCTTCATGTAGCACCCCACAGTTTACAAGGCAGACAGGAAGATGATTGTCAAAAGTTACTAACAGCTCAAAGTTAATCTTTCTAAGTGGTGTATTATATTAGCCCTTGTTTAGCAGAGGTGTTTTAGCAGGAAGAAAACAGACCTGGGTTCAATTTCTGTGTGTGTTATTTATTAACTGCCTGGCCTTGAACAAATTACTTAACTTCTTTAAGCATCAATTTGAAAATGAGGTTAATAACATTTATCTCTCTAGGTTATCATAATATTAACTAAAACCATGCTTCTAAGGCATTTACAACAATAATTACATAATATTATTAATAAGAATATATAATATTCTTTCCATAAATAATGGTTATTGTGATTATCACCATGATTGGCCGATCACTTCACACATATTTCTCTTCCTTTGATTATGCTCCTTATTTCAATCTCTGCTTGAAATGTCTAATAGTTCCATCAGACAGTAATCTTGAATGTCTTAGGGAATGCAGTCATTTCTTATGCATTTGATTATTTAATATTACTATTTCTCTCTTGTATTATTATTTAAACATTCATTTATATATTTTTTATCTTCCATCTCTATTTTAAGATCCTTGCGGTGAACCACTGAATATCATGCATCTTTATAGCTCTCCTAGCAAAGAACCAATGCTATGCACAGAATGGCCTCCCCAAATATGTTGATGCATAAATAAGTGGGCTATTTGAGCCTACTTGTATACTTATTTATGCCACAATTTTCTCTGTTTCATCGTCTATCTCCTGTTCAAATTATGGCTTCGATGTCCTCTGTAAGTGTGTTCTATGAACTGATGCTGCTACGTGAATTTTTTGTTACTTAGTGGTCTATGATGAGATGATTAAATAAATTGTAAAGAAAGCATTTAGAAACTTTTATAACCAGTTATAGTTCTGAGTCATTGGCTACTCATATTCTTTTCCATTCTACTTTCAAAAGTATGGCACTGATAATTTAGCAGAACTCCATCATGTTCTAGATTTCTGTGCTGACTTAATATAAACATGTTTTTAGGCCTCTTTCATCTTCATGTAACTAAGGAATTCTTATTAAATCTAAATAGGGATAATTGTTTAAGAAATAAATGAATCAGAATATATTGAGAATGTACCATATGCCTAATACAGTGCTAGCCACCATTTAGGATATTAAAAATGTCTCTTTGATCACTTACCTTTAGATTCATGTTCTGATTAAGGGACTAAATAGGAATTATCTACTGAATATCTAGTTACAGGGCACATGCTAAGTGGTGTAGAAAATATAGGAAAAACATATGTCTCTGGGGAGACTATACTCTGGGACACACGTGAGACAAAGGATGAGACAAAATAACATCCATGCTGCCAAATCCGTATCTAGGCCCCAATGTTTTCAGATAAGTGAATCTTCACTTTTGAATTCTTTGCATGTTAAAACTTCATTTTAACTGGTATAATAATTTATTTTTAATGCAGGCTGATCATCACATTATTATTATTAACATGGATTGAGGACTTAATATCTGCCAGGCAATGCTCTAAAAGCTTCTACCTTTCTACCTGCATTACTTTGTTTAATCCTTGACTCTATGAAGTAGTGATATCATTACCTCCGTTTTATAATATGTTCACTATTATATTTGATATAAGTAAAACATATTTAGTATCTTATAAAGTGGGAAATTGAGGAACAGAGAATTTGTGATCTAAGCAATATTTTACAGCTATAAAGTAATAACAAAGGCCATTTAATGAATTGTTCTAAATTGTTTTGGTTTATCAGAAAATGTATAATTCATTAGTTAGCATAAACCAATCTCCTGATTCAACAAGAGGGATACCTTCATATTTGAAAAATCTTCACTGACCACAGAACATTCAGTGAAGACCTGCACAATTTTCAGATTAATTAAGCGATTAATTTAATAATGGTTTGGGAACATACTATGCGGTGGGAAATATTCAAGTTACCAGGGTTACAGAGATAAATGATATGGACAAGGGCCTCATCCTTAAATCTTGAGAGCTCTTGCAGAAGACCTGAGTAACATCTATCTGTTCTAACGGTTCCCTAAACGGGAGGCATATCCACTGATCATTCTAATAAAAAGGGGTATGGTCAAATAATTTTATATCCACATCCTGAGAGACAGAGGATTGTTCTACCTTTAAAACATGATCTTTGGACACATGTTTTCTCTTAGCTTCTTCCTGTGTTGTGTGACTGGTTAGTTCTAAAACTCAGCCATTTTGTGTGACACTCGATTAAATTGTAAGGCAATAAATTTCAGAGGACATTTGAAAGACAGCAAATGGTAGATTCCAAGTTTAGTCCTAGGCCTTCCTTGTTTTTCACGTTAGTCTGTCTTCGTTTCTAACCTGTTTCCCACTCAGGCTGACTTCCCTCGAAGCCAGAAGATTTCCGTGCTGGGAGGCAGGTGAGACCAGCAGATACCTGGACCTGAAGCCGTGAGGCCAGGGATGCATGTCATTCTGTAAGGTGTCAGAAGACCCCGTTTTGTCGCCTTTGAACTCGGTTAGCTGGGGAAGCATTTGATTTAACTAAATATCAGTTTCTTTGCCTATACAATGATAAGAAAGATAATTAATCAAATATCTTGAAGGTTGAATGAGACATGTAGTGAATACTTAGACAAGTAGAAGCAGTGTGCCAACATGAAGCAACATAATAGGGTAAAAAGAAAAGGGGTTTTGATGTCAGGTAGGTAGAGATGAATGGTTTAGGGCGGAGGCTACTGACTTAGCCTGCTTAGTCTGAGTCTTGGCTAACCTTTCCTGTGGTGCAGTTTGGAGCTATTTACATGACCTCTCTAACACCCTCTTTTCTCATCTGTAAAATGCTAATAATAGTTTCACCAACATTGAGGTGTTTTCATAATTTGTACATGAGAAAAATAAATGCCCTTAATATAATATTCTAAAATAAGCTTGTATTTTATTACATATTTAGTAGATAACTAGATAGTATCCTTTATGTTTTATAAGTACTGTCTTGTTTTGTCTTTGGTTGAATCATGATAATAGGTACTATTATTATCTGCATTTTATACATAAGGAAACCAAATCAGAGAGAGTTAAAGAAGTTGTCCAGATTCATAAAGGTAATAAATATTGAAACAAAAAATGTAGACCCTACATTATGAGTCCAGTTCATGCTCTTAATATTCTGCTTCATTGTCTATACTAAAGGTAAGGGAAAGGGAGAATAAGGAAGAAAATCTATTGTCCAAATTCAGGTTGCTACTTGTTTGACCTTAGGCGACTTCAAACACTCTGAGTCTATGGAGAATTATATCACATAGCTTGCATATACACATATAGAAGCCTAATTATATCATAAATAATTATTAGTTACTTGAGGATTATTCATTATTCCTTCCTAAAATATCATTCCTTAACTGGCATAACTGCGGAAAATTGTCATCTGGGCAGGATTGGTGCTCTCAGTGCTCACAGTGAGCTGGTCTCAGCATTGACCCAGCAGATGCCTTTTAGTACCAAATTCTGATCCAGATATATGTTCCCACAATGCAGCCTCTGATGTTCAGTGATGCTCTCTATTGATACCAGGACCTCCATATCTGTGCTCTTTCTGTGGAGTGCTGCAGTCATAGGAAATGTTCTTAAGCACTGATGGGAAAAAAGTCAAAACCAACAAAGAACCCAAATGTTCTTAGCTGCAGAGGTGAAACCATGTCTCTCCCTGGTTCTGTGAAGCTGCTTCCAGTGTTCCCAGTACTGAAGCTCTTGCCCCACTCCAGCCCCAGCCTCTTCCGCTGGACACCAAGGTCCCTTCTCAACATCGATGTAATGTGGTTTCTAAATCCCTCCGTGTTCTGTAGAATGTGTTTTGTTAAAGTATTGATTGATAATTCCCAATACTGAGGAACTTCTGTGGGAAATAAGCTCTCTCACCTACAGCTGGTAAGATGCTCTCGAATCATCCATCAACAATGAAAGATGGGACTCTCTACAGAAATAACAGTAGACTAGTAAAAATAAATTAGCACCTCGCAGAGCATGAGACACAAAGTAAAAGTTTCCTGGACTTGATCATTTGCAGACTTTTTCTTTCTTTCTGAAAATAGAAGTAAACCAAGATGTACATAATTTGTAGAATTTGGCAAGTACACATACACAAAGAGAAAAATCACCAATATTCTACCCAGGAACAACCACTGTAGTTGTGAGATAAATATACAATTAGAGAACTCAAAGGTGTGTTCCTTTATTAATTATTTTTTCTTTTTAATATTAAATGCAGGTAGAAAGACATTACTGTGCAGCACACACCACTCGTCTTCAGATACACATATCAACTTGGAGAGCTCTTTCCTTGACCGTTTGTTCTGGGTTACTGTAGTTTAGTGCCTGTCTAGCTTCTTAAAGGACTCCCAGAGGCCCCTGCCTTCTGCTCTTTATGCCCTTGTGGAATACCTTCCCTTATGTGCTGTGAGACCTACTGACTCACTTCTGATGAACAGAGGTCAGCAAAGTGAAGGGATGTCATTTCTGAAATGCTGGAAGCATGAAGGTAGAGCCTTTTCCAGAATGAGGCCAGCACAAAGAAAGCAGGACAGACAGAAGAAACTGTTAAAAATATTGTTTGAAACTGAATAAGTCCCTGGGAACTAACCTTGGTTTATTTATTTATTTTCTCTTTATTGATTTTAGAGAGGGGGGAAGGGAGAGGCAGAGAGAGAGAGAGACAACGATGAGAGAGAACAATGATTGGCTGCCTCTTGCACGCCCCCCATTGGGGACCTGGCCCACAACCTGGGCATGTGCCCTGACCAGGAATTGAACCAGTGACCTGTTGGCGCAGGGGTCGACGCTCAACCACTGAGCCACACTGGCTGCGCTAACCTTGGCTTCAACCTTGTTGTTTGGCAAAGTTTTCTATCATCTGCAACCAGAGTCCTAAATGATATACTAGTGCCCGGTTTTAAACCCATAAACTAAACACCACACCCAAACATGTCACCATTGATCTACGAGCAAGTATTCATTCCATGACTATTATATGCACCACATACATTTATATTTCCAACTAGTTAAACTATTATTTGTTTTAGGAAAATAGGGCTCAATCAGATAAAATATTACCAATTCAATGTTTACATGCCATTTAAGATAAAGAAATGTCCTTAAAACATGATTTTCTACAGTTCACTTTTCAAAATAGTCTATCCTAAAGTAAGTTAAATAGTTGCAATTTATGAATTCATTATATAATATGGTCACTGAAAACCTATACTGTGTCAGAATTCGATACTTTCTTTGGGTGTTCAGAGGAAAATTATAAAGATACACTGGCACCCCTTTATCCATTTGAAGTCAGGTGGTCATAGCAGCTCTGTCTGCATTCTAAAACATCATCAGAGATTTTGAAAAGGCTTTTACTGAGAAAACAAGGCATTTATCAAGCACAGGTTTGAATTGCTTTAGGTTGTGTTTAATACAACTAAAGTCCTTTGCTCCTGGCTATGTTAATATAATTTAAAGGTGACCATAAAATTTTGTTCTCTGGAGCTAACCCTTTGAAAGCTAGTGGCTTTTCAAATTAATATGAATAATACATGAAATGTAGATGGAGATTTTTCTGGGCTCGCTATATTGCATCATCATCAAGATACAGCAAATAACTGGCAAAAAGACATTAAAAATAAAACAGTATAGCATCTATTATGCATTCATATTATTGCTGCACATCAATTTTTTTCTAACTTTCACAGCACATGACTAGTAAAAACCACTGAAAATCTGAAATGTAAAATACATACCATAGTTTAAAAACCTGAGCAAAAACCTTAGCTATGTATTCAGCCTGATTTAACAATAGGATGCTCATTAGTTATGTGTGGAGTCCTCACATATAACTTGCCGTGTCTAACAGTTAAAATAATTGCTATATTTATTTGCCATGGTATGATAAAAATGTTTTAAAACATAAACTATTTTGAGCACAATTAAGTCTTGATTTAATATCTTAGCAGACATTTTGGACATCCCATTGCCTTCATTCTCTCAGTATTTATTATAATATGCAAAATTCAGATGAAATTAATTCTAGGTTTTTAAATGCTTTGATAACAATGACTTACTTTAATTAAGTTTACGTTACTCATATCTGGCACAAACTCATGGAGTTTAAAATATTTTCTCTTTGAGAACATGTATAATCTTTAGAACATCAGTTTGATACACATAGACATTTGGAGGAGTCTCAAACACTCTTGGTAAAAAGAGTTCCTCTAGTCAAGCTGAATAATGCTTCTGGCTATGTTTAATGATTGCAAAGGGGTAATTATCTGATGCGTGAAGCTGCTAGTGAGACTTGGGTTTTCTGGGTTACATTTTAGGCATAAATGAACAGGTTAGTTAGGTATTATCCTGAACAAGGAAACCCTAGTGTCCATGAATCCCAGAAGACACATGTCTGTCTACCTGTGCATACATTGGTCATACTAGTTCTGCAAAGAGAGTCACACACACATACACATACATACACATATACTTCAGGTCACATTTTTTAAACTAAAGTTACTGTTTTAAATGGTAAAAATTATAAGTTGTTTGTGCTTGTTTTCCTACAACTCTAATTTCCAGAGCTAACACTTCCAAGAGGTAATAACATTTAGTTCATACGGACCTAGAGGGTTTCATTGAGCAATTCCACTAAACTTCCAATTTTCAGATAAGCCCAATGCCACTTATCTTCTTAGATAATAAAAAAAAAGGAAAAAATGTCAAAAACAACAATAACAATAATGAAGTAAAATTTTCTACATAAAGGAGAAGCATAAGAGGCATCCCCATGGGGGCCGGAACAAGATAAAATGTTCAATATCTTCACTACAGTTTAATACTATATTAGAACATGGTTTCTCAACTTTGCACTATTGATTTTTGGGCTGTATAATTTTTTATCGTGGGATTATTCTGTGCATTTTGGGGTGTTTCATAGCATCTCTCGGCTCTACTCATGAGATACCAGCAACACCAACCTCCACACCCCCAGTTGTGACAACCAAAAATGTTTCCACACATTCCCAAATATTCCTTGGGATATAAAATTACACTTAGTTGATAATTACTGTATTAACATTATCAATCAATGAAATAAAACAGAACTGTTAATAATATAAAAATTTGAAAATAGTAAGATAAACTATATCTATTTGCCAGTGGTATGATGGTATATCTTGAAATTATGAGCATTTATGATAAAAATGAAGAAATCAGTAAGTTAGCAGAATGTTAAAATTAATCTACAATAATATATAATAATATAGTATTTTTATATGCACATAACAACTGTTTAGAAAATATAACAGGAAAAATAATTTATAATAGCTACAATAATATAAAATGCTTAATAACAAATATGAAAATCCATGAGAAAATGTTAAAACACTTCCAAAAGTGCATAAATGGATTTGAACAAATATAAAGACATATATTTTTCTTGTACAGTTCTCCTCAATATCATAAAGATGTCAATTCTTCCAGGTTAATATATAAGTAAAAGATACCAATAAAATGCCAGTAACGTTTTAGTGGAACTGGATAAGTTGACTTTAAAGTTTATATGGGGATATAAACATCAGTGGGAGGTGGGGGACAAAAAGCTTTACCAGAGATGAAAACTCCTTATAAAGTGATTGCAAGCAACATAGTATGATACCGTTACATGAGCCAATGGGATAGAATAGAGAGTTTAGAAATAAACCCTAGTACACATGAAAATTTAGTATATAATAGAGTTTGTATCCCAAATAACTAAGAAAATGATTAATCTTTTTTTAATGGTGTTGAGACAAAAGGATAGCCATTTTGAAAAGGAGGGATTTAGATTCATTCTTTACACCATACATCAGAATAAACTCTAAAAGAATCAGAAGTAAAAATGTACAAGTACCAGAATTAACTATGGAAAAAAATTTCTCTATAATCTGGATGTGGGGAAATTCTTTCTAAATATTACTTCAAATACAGATAAAATAAATAATGCTAAATTAGAATTTAGATTACATAAAAATATTTTTAAGAAAATTTTTACATAAGCAAAACAAACTTTATAAGCAATGTCAACAATCATGTTAGATTAAAAAAAATACTTGCAATTTACATCAACTTATCAACTTAACAAATATTACTAATAAAGAACACCTAAATGTTGAGGTATATATAATAAAAATCTTTAAAACAGGTGGGGAGAAGAAATAACCAGATATTTCATAGAAAAAAGATATACAAATAACCTTTTAACATGAAAAGATACTTTTAACTCTAATTATTAAAAGCAAATTAAAACTTTACTTAGATTTTTCTAGCCTGATGTGAAGAATGTGGAAGTTGTTATTCCATCTTTACAATGAGAAAAGCTAAACGAACTGAAAATTAGCACCTCTTTTTAGATCTATCGGAGAGTTGAGGTGTCAGGGAAAACTGTTGCTGGAGAGCTGGAGACAGGAGAATACAGAGAATCACAGCAAATCATGACTAGAAGCCGCAGCTGCAGTTTGGTAGGAATATTTAAAGGGTAACTGACTAATTGCTGGAGACTAATTGTGTAGTAACTTGTGAGCTTAAAAAAAATTCCTGGGGGGGTAGGGGGGTGCCCTGTTTTGCTAAGTGGTTAGAGCTTTGCCCAAGAACCGAAGGTTGTAGGTTTGATTCCTGGTCAAGGGCACATACCTAGGTTGCAAGTTTGATTCCCGATTGGGGTCATGCGAGAGGCAACCAATCGATGTGTCTCTGTCTCACATCAGAGCTTCTCTCTCTGTCACCATACCATCCTTCTACTCTATCTAAAAAAAAAAAAAAAAAAAATTTCCTGGGAGCTCAGTCGTAGGAGAAGCTCATGAATCCAGGAACCCCACCAGGTTTACCGAATGAAATTTTAGAAAAATGTACTCAATGTGTGTGTGTGTGGCCATTTTGAAATGCACCTAGAGAATGATGTCCTCATTAACAAAGTTGTGACCTCAAGGGAAACTATTCTATCAGAGCCTAAGCAACATGCGTTTACCACAACCTGACCAATATGGAGGAAGGGAAATACCCAACTCTAGCACCATTTAGCCTTCAATGTTGGGGAAGAGAGGTATCTAATTCCAGCATGTTCTAGTTTGTCTGTCTTTCCTTGATGGATTGGGGAAACTGAGCAGCACTTGTGAAGGTCAGAGCCCATGGGCACAGGCCCACTACAATACTGAGACCTAACTGTGGAATCATAGGATGCCTCCTTTCTCCTTCCACTTACCACCATATCAATAGGGTTTCTTTAAAATAACAGGGAAGTACAGCTGATAAGAAACAAATAAAACCTCAAGACCCATTATATGTTATCTACAAGAAATTCACTTTATTTTATTTTTATTTTTTTATTGAATTTTAGAGAGAGAGAGAAAGAAAAACATCAATTTATTGTTCTCCTTATTTACGCATTCACTGTTTGCTTCTTGCATGTTCCTAATGGGGGATCAAATCAGCAACCTTGGCCTATCAGGACAATGATCTAACCAATGGAGATACCTGGCCAGGATCAAGGAATTCACTTTAAATATAAAGACACAGACGAATTCAATGTAAAGGTTGGAAAAAAGATATACCATGCTAATTGTATTTAAAGACAAATACCATATGATCTCACTTATATTTGGAATCTAATGAACAAAATAGAAATAGAGGCATGGATACAGAGAATGGAATGACAGCTGTCAGAGGTGGGTGGGGTGGGGGTGACTAGATGAAAGAAGGTGAAGGGATTAGCCAAATAACATATATGCATAACCCACAGACACAGAAAACAGTGTGGTGATGGCCAGAAGGAAAGGGGGTATGAGGTTTGTTGGAGGTTGGCACATAGGGGGAAATGGGGACATCTGTAATAGTGTCAACAATGAAAATGAAGTAAAAAATTATACATAAAATGCAAGTTGCTCTGAGTAGAGTGAGTTCCCTAAAAACCAACTGAACAAACGAAAAAATACTGTACTTAGATACCAATTCTCACCTATCAGTTTTGAAAATAATATAAAGCTTAGCAATGCACTTGGTTGAAATAGCCATTCTTATATATTGATGGTAGAGTACAAAAGGTAGCAACTCCATGTAAGACATTTTAAAATAAAATTCCATATGGATTTACCTTTAGATACTATATCCCATTTTCAGAAATGTATCCTGTTAACATAATCAACATATACAATGTCAAGCAATGTATCTGTAAGTATAAACATTATAGCATTATTTTTCTTAGCAAAACATTGAAACAACCTAAATGCCCATCTAGAGGAGACAGGTTGATTAAGCAATGGCATATCTGCCCAATAGATTACGATCTGCAAAAGAAAATAGGAAAGATTTCTATAAACCAATATATATACATTTTTATAACAAATTGTTAAATGAATAATAGGAAGTTGTAATCAAGTGCATATCGTATATCATCTATAAAAAGAAGCATGTTATGTAATTAAAAATACGGTTAGCTCTCTGTATTCATATGTTCCATATCAGAGGATTCAACTAACTGTAGATCAAAAATTGGAAAAAAATGTCATTGTTCCTTTCATGCCCTATATAGTTAGGCCTGTAATGGCTGTGTTTGCACTGAACATATAAAAACTTTTTTCATTGTCATTATTCTCTAAACAATAGAGTAGAACAACTATTTACATAGCATTTACATTGTATTAGCTATTACAAGTAATTCAGAAATGGTTTAAAATATATGGAAGATGTGCATAGGTTATAGATGCAAATATTACACCATTTTATATAGAGGACTTGAGCATCCTCGAATTTTGGTACCCTAGTGTGTCCTGGGACTATTTCTGCATGGAATGGCTATAGATTTTAATAAAATTCTTTTGAAAAAGAAACACAGCAAAGGTAAATCAGAACAGGGTGACAAAAGTGTACTACAGAGAGTAGAAGGGGATATAGTACAGAGAGGAGAGGGTTGAGAGTGAGACACCTATGAGTATACTTTTTACAGTTTGACTTTTGAAACATGTAAGTGTATTATATATTCAAATAATAAAATTAAATGAGAAAAGAGAAACTAAATACAAACAAGTGCAGCTAACTTTATGCAAATTGCTAACTTCAATTGTTAAGGAAAAAAACCTACAAAAATAACCATTAATTCAAATATATGAATCCTGTACACTGATTTCTTCCTGGCTTGCAAGATGCTGCTTTTTTTTGCTGTATCCTGACATGATGGAGATAGAAGAGAGAGAGAAAGTGAGTTCTCTATTCTCGTTGAATAAGGGGACTATTCCCATTACAAGAACTTAACCCTCATGACCTCATCTAAACCTAATCACCTCCCAAAGGCCCCATCCCCACATACCATCTCACTGGGGTTTAGGGCTTCAATACGTCGGCTTTAGAGGGACAGGAATATGTAGTCTACAATGCTGTTTTTGTCCTCTGTTACCCTTTCTTTTGTGTTTTCCAGTGTATTGTCTTTTTGTCTGGAATTCTATTAATTTTTAGAGAACTATGTCAAATGCTGTGAAAGCCACTGACAAGGGCTGGAATAAGTCACTAAAACATCAGCTCAATTCCATATGCATAGGCTTATGTAGCCTCTTCTGTGACTCAGGTGATGTTTAGTTATTGAAAGTCAATGTTACACTAAGGTAGTCTCCTGGAAGACTTTAGAAATAAGAAGAAAAAGGGAAAGGGTGTATCCTTGGTTTACTTTGTGAATTTGGGAAATTCTTTGCTATTATCTGTTTTTGAAATATGTTAATATATTATGAATCTCTAAAAATTAACTAATAATTATGGCAAAAAATTTAGATGATACTTGTAACCATTTTTGAGGTTTTCATAAAGATCACCAAAATGATATGGTAACATCATCAAAGTAATATAATAGTAGTATTATCCATGTTAAAGTTGTCATTTGTCTGGCTATACTTTGTAATCTTAGAGACAGAGAGAGTAATTTGGAGTTTTCCACTGAGCAATATATTTAAAACTTCACAAAGTATGTGTTCAACAGTCTCATCCACAGTGTGTGTACATATCTCTATTTCTATACGCATCTACTAATATATGCTAATCAACTAATAGTTGTTTAAGCAGACTCTATTGTCACAATCTGTTGTTTGAGCTACCAATTAAAACTGAAAGTTGAAAGATATTTCTACTACACTGTGGACAGTATGCTGGGGGGGGGGGGGTATGACATCATTGCAAGTTTTCTGAATTCCTACTAAAAGCAGAAGAAAATAAACTTTCCTAAGTGTTTTTTCTCTTAAATCATATTTTAATTACAAAAACTTATGTGAACACATACGGTTATGATTTACTGGTATGTTATCATTGTAATTAGCTAGTTATTAATATTAATAAAGAAAGAAAACAAAGGGCAGGCCAGACATTATACACATGGTCAGCTGGGCAGCTTCACGAGGAAGCTACAGCTTCATGTTCCCTAGGAACCACAGGTTCACTGGGGGAATGGATGTGAGAAAGGGGGACATGAGTGCATGGCAGTGAAGTCTGGTGGCTAGGGAAGGTGCTTGCCTGTCAGTCTAGCCTGGGGAACAACATATTGGCTAGTGGGTGGATCCTATCAGAAGCCTATGAAATCTTGGGAAGTTAAAATCCCCAGACAGAGTTCCCTCTTACTTGTTTTCTTGTTTGCGCTCTCTTGTGCTTGTTTGTCATTGCTTCCTCTTGCTCCTTGACCTGTATTTGCCTGGTGCTCACCTGTTCTCTCTCTATAGCCATGTGGCCTTTTCTCTCTCTGTAGCCATGTGGCCTTAAGCAGCCACATGGCCCGTGGTCTTGCAGACCACACATGCAATGGGCTGCAGCTGTGAACAAAAGCAAAACTAGACTGATGCTGGACTAGACTGTGCTTTAATACGGAACAGAAATTCTGGGCAGTGGCTTTAATTCTGGCCCTACTGATGACTGGACTCTACTTCTTTCATGGCAAGCTGGACAGAGATAGGACTTTGGAAAGGAACCCCCTTAGTTTTACATCATCAATAAAGCTTTCCACAAAACCTCATCCTCCTGTGGGGGCCTCAGGAAATTTTTTTTCTGTGGTACCCCAAGAACCTCACTTCCACTGCTAATAATATTATTTTAAAAATCAAGTAAGTTCCTGTGAAAAATTACACCCAAATATTTGTAATGTTTGCTATGAGCTCAGGAATCCCCCTCCTTTTGTTTGTTTGGAGAACAATTAGTTGACTCTTCAAAATAATGTTTATGGGAGCTCATTATAGTTATTTCTTGTAATAATAAGAAAACCAAGTATTGTTTTAATTAAAAAAAAATATTTCTCATGGAAAAATGTCAGTGTTTCTCCAGAATTTTACAAGTTTCCTAAAGTATAGTACTGATAATATCTATTATTATATTTATAACAGTAAAATAAGATCTGTGTGTGTCTGGCACTGTCTTACTGTATCACATAAATTATCATTTTACTGCTACCCTCTGTATATAAGACATGTACAATTCTTATGCTTGTTTTTTCACAGATGGTAAAATTAAGATACAGTTTAATACCTCATAAGATTTTACATCTAGTAAGTAGTAAAGCTGTTATTTAAAGTTAAGAAAATTGCTTTAATTCACACAACTAGTCAATATGAGAGCTAATATCCAAGTATGGTAACTTCCACTGTTTTTATTGGCAAGACGACTTTTTTGTTTTGATCAAATTATTTTTCTAAGATTCCTCTAGGTACTAAAGGTAAAGGCACTCTTCAGTTTTAATGAACAAGATTGCCTTAATGTTGAATAATGCTAGGTCACAAAATAACATATTGGATAAGAGGAGCAAATGGAAAACTACTTGGTATCTTCTACAGGGCATGAAATGTTTGGGCTCCTCAGCTTTCACCATTTTGGGGGACTTTTCCCAGTTTTGTATATAGAACCTGTCACTGAAGACATTTACTGCAAGAGCAACCCATCAGCTTCATCTTTATGTAATAAAAATAACCTTTTACTCTTTAGCACATTCACTTGCAAATCACCAGAGACATTTGTGAAGAAATGTCTATGTCAAAGCATTACTTACGAAGTAGTACAGTGTGTTCTATTTTCACGATTCTAAAAGTAATGCAGACTTGCCCTGGCCAGTTTGACTCAGCGGTTGGAGCATCGGCCTGTGGACTAGAGAGTCCCAGGTCTGGTTCCCACTAGGTGCATGTTACACCCCACTCCCCCCAAAAAAAGTCATTGGTGATTTTTTGCCCTGGCTGGTTGGCTCAGCAGTTAGAGCGTCCGCCTGCGGTCCAAAGAGACGCACGTTCAGTTCCCGCTAAGGGCATGTACCTCGATTACAGTTTGTCACCGGCCCTGGTTGGTCGTGCAGGTGGCAGCCGCTCGATGTGTCCCTTTCACGTCTATGTTTCTCTGTCTCTCTTCCTCTCTTTCCCTCCCACTGTATCTTAATAAAAAATGGAAAAATGTCCTTGGGCGAGGATAAAAAAATAAAAACAAAAGTAATGTAGAATTGTAGAAAATGAGATAAAAATATAAAAACTTAAAAACAATTTTTTTCACCCCTCCAAGACAAACCAGTAAAAATGTTACTTATTTATGTTTGTAGAATTCTGTGGGCAATATATCGTTTATTTAATAGTTTTTCTAATGTCCATAAACATAATGATTAAACAGTTGCTTCCTGGGAAACAAAAAGAACCTTCTGTATTTATCTTAAGAAAATTTCTTCTCTAATTATCTTTGTATCGATGGTAAAGTACACTCACAATACTTTACTTATTCACTTATTACTTATTTATTGAGCACCTAGCATGGAACAAGTGCATCTTAGGGCTTGGACCAGATGTATAAAAAAATAGGCATTGAGATCCCTATTATTGAGAAGCTTATATTCTAGTGGGGAGAGATAGGCAATAATAATAAATATAATAACTATATGCATGTATTATATAGCATGTATATTATGGAGGAAACAGGAGAAGTAAAGCAGGTTAAGAGGTTTTGGTAGACAGAAATCTAAAGTGAACTCCAATGACCCTTGTGCTTATATATAATGTGGAGGAGACCTGTGAATATAATTATATATCAGTCCCATTATTTGGAAAATTTGATTTTACAGATGTAATTAAGTTTCCTAGTTAGTTGACTGGAAGTTAATCAAAGAAAAATGATCCTGAGTAGACCTGGCCTAATCATGTGAGTCCTTTAAAACATAATGAAGCATCAGAGTAGTGTTCTCCTTCTGGGCTAGGAGATGAAGCCAGTACCATGTTGAGAGGATGCCTGTGGTTAGAAATCGAAGGCAGTCTCCAGGAGTTGTTAGTAGTCAGTAATTGATAGCCAATAAGAAACAGAGTGTGGAGGATTCACCCTCCAACCACAAAGAGGTGGATTCTACCAATGACCATGAGCTTGGAAGAGGACCCTGGCCGCAGATAAAAACCTCAGCCCTGGACAGCATCTTGATCACAGCTCTGTGAGACCTGAGCAATGTATCCAGATGGGTGGTGCTGGCCTCCAACCAAGGGGATTGTGAGATAATATGTATGAGTTGTTTTAAGCTGCAATGTTTGTGCTAGTTTGTTGCATATCAATAGAACACTAATATAGGGGAGTTCAGTTAAAGCTGGTCTCTTTGTGAAAGTGAGATGAATGAAAATATGAAGAGAGTGAATGAGGAGGCTTTCAGGGTTTTAACCATATGAGTCAAGTGCTAAAGCAAGTATCAAAATTCTTGGTTTTACTTATAAATAATAAACAACTAATTTATGATAAAAAACACAAAGGATTACTTGAACTGTAATGACAAATTATTTCCTCCTTAGAAATACAAAGTAATCACTATTCTCGGAGACAATATTTGACATTACAGAAATATTAAGAGAATATTATATTCTAACCACTAATAATATTCTAGAATGACGAAACAATCAAGCACCTAAAACATGCAGCAATACATGCTAGTAGGAGGGGAAAGGGGGAATGTAGTGGTAACAGCAGGAGAGATTCTTTTTATTTTTTATGTCATGAATAAAGAAGCATAACCTGAAAGGGAACTACTTATCAGTCAGCCAACTGATCAATCCATTCATCAATCAATAAGTTATTAGAGACTTTGCTGTATGTGCAGCAAGCACTCACTTGTACGAACAGAGAACACCACAGATGTAATGAATGACATTAACTCTTCTAAGAATTTAAACTGACTAGGATAAAAAACAAACAAAACACATGGATTGATTATTTATAAGACCACATGCAAATAAGACCTCATCTCTTATGTAGTATGGCTATCATTTAGCTAAATGGATTACTAAATGAATGATGAATAGATGAATGAATGGCAATCTAGTATATATAATCATGTATGTATTTCAGCAGATGGTATAATTTAGGAATGCATTCCTCACCCTCTTCATTCTTTTCAAAGCCTGCAAAGGCTCACTCTGATTTCCTTATGCCTGTCCATACTCTCTTGAAATATAATGTCTCTAGGCCTCAGCCATGTTCCAAAAGAAATGCCATCAATTAGAGACAGAGCAAATTAAATCAACTGATGCATCATATTCTGAGTGAGTGTTGGCAAACATCAAGATTGACAGACAGATGGGATTCCACGGAGAAGGTACAGATGGACCAGAAAGCCCAGAAGGAAAGTCTTTGAATGTTTATCTGGAAAAGCAACTGTTTCATTTCAATATAACTTTCATTGTTGTTATTGTTGATATTTTGAAGCCATAAAAATATCTAAAAAGTTGGGGATTTATTACAAATACCTAACTTGTGTCATTAAAAAAAAAGAGAAGAAGACTCTTTTGATTTTTAGAGAGAGAGGAGGGGAGAGGGAGAGAGAAAAACATGGATGTGAGAGTGAAACATTCTTCAGCTGCTTTCTACATGCCCCCTATTGGGAATTGGGGATTGAGCCCACAACCCAGGAATTGAACTGACAACCTCTTGGTGCACAGGACAATACCCAAACAACTGAGCCACACCAGCCAGGGCTGTATCATTTGTTTTCTCTTGTTAATTTTCACCCAGTGATATTTTTCCATTGATTTTTTTCTTTTGGAGCAAGTGGAAAGGAGGGAGGAGGAGGAGGAGGAGGAGAGAGAGAAACATTGATGTGAGAGAAACACATCAATTGGTTGCTTCCCACACAACAATGACCAGGGCCAGGGATCGAACTTGCAGCCCAGGTATGTGCCCTTGACCAGGAATCAAACCCATGACCCTTTGGTCCATAGTCCAAGGCTCTAACCACTAAGCCAAACTGGCCAGGGCTATTTTTTATTTTCTATCAAACTTTCAGAGAGATTTTAAAAAAGAAAACATATCTGTAACCTATTAATATTATTATTTCTTAATTTAGAAGTATATAAAATTCCTGAAATAATGATCATTAAAATTTCATGAAACAATTCTGTTACACCATAAGATAATGTTTCTGAGAAGATTTCTAAGCCGAACAAATATTTGAGTTCCAGAGAGAGAAATTGGAAATTATTCCAGGATTAGAAAACACAATCTTTGACTATTTGATTATTTTCAGACATATAACATGCAATCAAAGCTGCTGATTGTAGAGAAAAAGATTCTTCATTATATGGACATTAACCCCAAAAGAGACTAAACTAATTGCTTAAGCTTGTCCTGGCCCCACTGACACATTTTATTTTGAATATGTGGGTGTTTTGGGCTGGAGCTGAGTGTGCTATCACAGGTGTTATTATTTTGTATTGTTTTTAGTGCTGTCCTGGGAAGCAGAGGAATGTAACTGTATGTTTTGTACAGTTAGCACTTGTTTTTGCTTAATAAATATTTAATAGTACAATGTGTTACATATACCAGTGTGTTGAATACTTTAATTTTTGCATTCCTGTGTGATTTAGTCAACATTGCATATTAAAGAAAACTTTTTGGAGCTTAAACTTGGATAAACAGAAAAATTCAAAACTTAGTTGAGACTGCCAACCCAATGGCCCTCTGTCTCTTGGAGTAGATACGTTGTTTGAATGAGCTAATTAGCTCAATAAAATAAGGTTACTCATTTAATGATATTCACATTGAAACTCCCCATTTTTAGAGAAAAACCCATCAAAGGAAGACTTTCACTTAGAACTAACTCAGCAAGGAGATAAGGGGATTCAATTGCCACTGTAAAGATTCATAGTGTAGATGTATTTTCAGGGCTATCTGCTTGCTTTAAGTCAAAGCTACTTACTTTATCAGGTCTAGCTATGAAATACTGTCTGTTGTAGCTTCTTCCTCAGTGTTCTTAAAATTTTAATGCACATACAAATTACTGAAGATCTTGTGAAGGGCACATTCTGACTCAGTAGGTCTGGGCTAGAGCTGAGATTCTGAAATTCTAAAGAAAAGAAAATCAGGCCCTGCTGCTCTTGCTGCTAGCCTATGACAACACATACAGTGGTTGTCAGTTCTGGATATGCGACTGAATCATAGGTGTGGCTTTTAAAAATTACAGATGTGTTTCAAAAGGTCTTGGGGGACTTACGTTTGTTAATCTCTCCAGGTCATCTTAATTACTATTCAGCTATGATATCCCATTGTGAGAGATGTTTTACCACTTCTGTCTAAAAGTGCATAATTTTATATGCATTGTTTTAAAGATAGACTATCACGGGTATATATATAAAATTGGGGCCAGAAAAATAATAATCTCTCATCGTTCAATAATAATAATACATATTTATTGATTTGCCCTCTTAACAGCAATTTATACCTTGATTTGAACTAGTTTATTACCTTATCTAAATAATTAAGAATGGGGAAGACAGCTTAGTTCTGGTAGTTGAGGCAGAAGAGGGGATCCTGAGAAGTGTATTCTGTTTAGTTCAGTTATAATAAATACAACAGGAGTGGTGTAGTGGTAGTGTTGATTGGGCAAATGCAAGACAGAATCCAAAAACTGTAAGCGGGGGAGCATAGTTACTCTTCTATATTTGATCAGAGCCATAAGTAGAGGTAGAATAAATTATTCAAAGTTGAAAAGAAAAAAAGAGCCAAATGTCTGTGCTTAGGATCCCGTGTCCAGGTGTACATGTGGACCTGACAAGAAGCAGAATGGAAAAGCACACAACTGCTGAATCACCCGCATAGATCTGACTGCTCCCCATCTCCCCTGCTTAATTCCAAAACATCATCTTTCCACTCATTGTTTATATTAAGTTCCAGTTATAAAATATGTGGTTAGTGCCAGTGGAAAACAGTGGGGAGCATCTGCTACAGGTGACCTTTAACTGATTTGGTCACATCTATCTCTTGGGATTCTACTCCCGAACTTCTAAGGTCCCTCTCTCCCTGTTATGGATCTAATCTGTGTCTCTTCTAATGCAGTTGAAGGCAGGAGGTATTAAAAGTTGCAATGAGATTTTAAAAAATGGAAATCCAATAAGAATGCAGAAATAGCTCATTTAGTTCTGGAAATCTGTCCCTCTGGAACATTGCTGGACAATATTGAACTACATAGACATTTATTTCTGAAATTATACCAATTCTGGTATTATTTTGAGATGACATTTTAGACCCTCCAAACGTATGACAGGAATGTATTCTTAAAAGAATAAGGAAAATATTCAGCTGCAAAAATTTACATGATATTTTTCCAAAGATACCGTCATCAAATTCAACTGTAGATATATTTCCTTTGCCTAAAATCACATGAATTCTGCACATTTTCCTGCAACCATAAAGAATACTACATATTAACCTATAGCATGCTTCACTTTCCTCTTTGTTCAAGCTGGCTTATTTCCTAAATTCTGGCAAAAAGAGCTACTTAAAATGCACCATTGCATGTGATTTTCGGGGCATATTTCTAATGGAGAGAGAAAGGCAGTGAGACTGGTAATTATTTTCAAATAAAGTCAGCCATTGAACCTATTATTCTGGGAAAGAAGTGACACAGACCTTCCTAAGTTCAGAACAGAAAAAGAAAAAGCAAAACCATGCAATTCTATTTAGAGAGAAAAAGACAGATTGCCTGTAATATTTATTTTTAACTGCTATCTTTTAGCAATCCAGGCTTTACATTGTCAAATTACTAGGGATTCTAATATTGGGAGAAATTCTACAATGAGAAAAAAAATGTTTTTTATTTTGTCATTTTAGAAACATGATTTTATTATCTGCCTTATTAAAAGGTTTAATTATGCAACTAAAATATTTAATATACAAATAAATCTATTGTTAATATCCTATGTCCTAATTCATTTATAAATTATAAGCCGATTCCACTATCCATCATGAATTCTCATTACATAGAACACAGTGCTTGAAACTATCTCTTAATTTGTTTGTGGTGAGGGAAATAATACAAAATCTTTTATTCTTCCACAAAATCATGCTATGTGATTGTTCATGTTTATATGAAGAGAGAATGGCAGTGCCATTGGAAGCAGATCATATGGGGGATGATTTTAAATAACCGAACAATGGGACATACAAACTCGGCTTCTTAGATAACAGACTGCTTCCCGCCATTTGGTTGTGTTACAAGGTTCTAGACTTGACTTCATTCAGCATGAGCAGTATTTGAGTAGGTTGCATAATTGAGAAATTTAATAAATATCACTATTGTAAAATAGGTCACTATTTTTGAGATTTGAAATATAGTAAAATAAATTTAACTTCAAAATGTATTCAAATGCTTTAAGATTATTGTAATCTTTGTGATAGTATTACTGATTAGTATGGTGCCATAGACAGAACCTATGGTGACTTCCTTACAGTTATTAATTATTATGTGGCCATATATATAAACTATAATAACTTGCCTGAATAATTTTGGTTAATAGACAGCTTATCCATGGTATTTATTATATAGTGTTTGCCTCAAATAACCATTACTCATCTATTATTATAGTATACATATAGGTAGATGAGTTTTTGTATATTTCTCTAATATTTAGATAGGAAGAAAGTATTAATTTTATATATCCTACCTCATACTACAAAACCAAGTACAGATGTCTTAACATGATATAATAAATAAATAAATATTTAAAAAGAATAGAAGGAAATAATAGGGAATATTTTATAAGCTTAGGTTGGGCGAAGGCTTTTAAAGCAAGCTATAAAGTGAAATGGAAAAAAGAAAGACGGATTTTGAATATTGCAATTATTTTAATCTAAAATGTATTTTAGATGAGGATATATTTGCAACATACATAAACAGAATCAATAACTTCTATTCAGTGTACTTCTACCAAAAAAAAGAATCCAAGATGATGATGTCTCTGCACAGATAATTCACAGAAGAGACACAAAATCTTAAAATGCATACTGAATCCTATTAGATTACTAGTGACCACAGAAATGCAAATTAAAACAAAAATAGGCTGCCAATATTTATTTTTTTAGAATGAGAAACATCTCTTACATGGTTGGTAGGAATGTGGATAGATACTAGAGTTTTGAAGGACAATTTGACAGTATCCAGCAAAGTAGAAAAGTCAGTATCTTTCTGAATAGAGATGTAGCTAAAAGCAAAGGCAATTGCTGAGATCAAGGTCTCCCAATATTTACTTCAAAAACGATGGAGAAAAACAAGGAGCAAAAATAAAACCATACAAAACTATGCCTACAGCAAAAAATAAAAACAGAGAATATACAACCTTCAATATAACTGTAAGTAAAGCAATAGAAAACACCAAATCATTGCAAGTGATCTCTTAAGCACGGTTTTGATGGCAGGAAATACTGCTGAAAAGAGAGAAGTTACTAGCCTAAAATGGATCTAAAACCACTCCCAAAAGGTATAAGGATACCCTAAGTCTGAAAATACAAAAGGAATGTCCTGGGAGATTAGAGGACGGTCTATAGAAAGAAATAAAACAACATATTGATTTGAAGGGGAAATTTTGAAATGCATAGCTTTTTGGGGAGAAAAACGGGCAAAGAGAGACAACAATCCTTCAGCAACTGGGAAACACTTCCACTAGGATAGGAACAAGGGAAAAATATCCATTCTTTTTCTATTATTCAACATTGTGTTATGGTATTAGTGAATACAATTAGATAAGTCATATAAAGCATACAAAGGGTAAAGAAGTTAAAGTATTTCTTTTTTCAGATGATATGAATGTATACCTAGAAAACTCCAGATGATTAATAATAAAACAACTCAACCAATAAAAAAAAATGCTGTAAACTACCAGGTTATAAAATTATAATATAAAAGTCAATAGTATTCCTATAGATAGGCAATAATAACCAGTTAGTGAACATATTGATGAAGAAAAAAACCTTATTTACAGTAGCACTAAAAATAGTAAACACTTAGGATTCAACTTAAGAATTATGTGCAAAATTTGTAGGAGGAAATTGTTAAAACATTCTTCAAAGACTTGAAGCTAGATTTGAACAAATGGGAAAATGGGTATTGATGTTGGACGAGTCAACATTATAAAGATGTCAACACTGCTAAGGCTAATGTAGATCAATTTAACTTAATGAAATATCATGTATTTATAGCAATTCAAGTCAGGCTTTAAAAATGTTGCTTAGTAGCTTACTATTTTGCTAAAAATTAAAAAATCAAATATATATGCAATTTATATATAACTTATATAAATTATTAATATAATTTTCTGTTGACCTCTTAAATTTGATGCCATTTTTCAATTTTTTCCACTGTCCATTATTTTTCACTGTCCATGATTTTACATAGCAAAAGTCAATTTAAACAATCTAGTTCTGTTACAAAGAAATTAACTGCTATTTATATGTGAATTTAATTATAAATAAAAGAAAATAGAATGGTTCATTTGACTAATTTTATAAGTAAGCATTATTAAATTAGCTCTGCAAAGATTTGAGGCACATATTGTTTCTACTCTCAAAGAACTTGTGAAATCAAGAAGTCAATTTGACCTCAAAATGACCAGCATGCATTCACAGAGTTTGTTTGTTGTTAAGCTAGTTCTGATTTCCTCAGTCTGAAATCCCAGACTTAAGAATATCTTGATGATTCTACTAATCTCTCTAATGTTATATTGGGCCCTTGTCCTTGGAAAACTTTGTTTCGGGTTTATTTAGGTATAATTGGCAAAAACAGGAGAATTTAATGTACTTGATTTGATGCATTCAGGCATATGTGTACAATAGTGTTACCATCACCACAATCCAGGTGATAAATATTCTCATTATATCCAAACATTTCTTTGTCCTCTCCCACCTGTTCTTGTCCTTAGAACATTTACACTTGAGATCTAAGTTCTGCCCATTTTTAAGTATACAGTATCTTACTGTAACTACAGGCACTCAGTTGTACTGCAGATCTCTGAAACTTACGTTGTGTAAATGGAACTTTGTACCATTGAACAGTTTCCCATATCCCTCTCTTCCTGTCCTCTGGTAACCACCATTCTGTCATCTACTGCTGTCCTCAGATGCCTCATATAAGAGGAATCAAGCACACCCTGACTGGTTTGGCTCAGCGGTTGGCTCGTGGACAGAAGATTCGAGGATTCGATTCTGGTCAAGGGCACGTACCTCAGTTGCGGTTAGGTTAGGTTAGATGCCCCTCCCTGGTCGGGGTCATGGGGCGGGGGGCAACCGGTAGACGTGTTTCTCTCACATTGAAGTTTCTCTATATATGAAAAAGATCAATGGAAAAATATCTTCGGGTGAGGATTTAATAAAAAAAGAGTAATCAAGCACTATTTGTTTTTCTGAGAGTGGCTCATTTTACTTAGCATAATGTCTTCCTGTTTTATTCACATTGTTGCATAATGGTAGAATCTCCTTCTTTGTAAAGGCTGAAAAATACTGTAAGTATATACCAGATTTCCTTTATCTATTCATTTGTTGGTTAACATTTGGGTTATTTCCATATCTAGGTTATTGTGAATAAAGCTGCAGAGAACATGGGGATGCAGCTATCTCTTTGAAACTGTAATTTCAATTCTTTTGGATATATACCCAAAAGTGAAATTGTTGGATCATATCACAGTGCTCGTTATAGTTTTTGTGAAAACTTTATGTTTTCCATAGCTGCTACACCATTTTACATTTCTACCAACACTGTACACGGGTTCCAATTTTCCCAAAGCCTTGCCAACACTTATTATTATTTTTCCATAACAGCCATTTGACATGTGCATGGTGATATCTTACTGATGTTTTATTTGTATTTCTCTGATCATTAGCAATGTTGAGCATCTTTTCAGATACCTGTTGGTCATTTGCATGTCTTCGTTGGAGACATGTCTATGCAAGTCTTTTGCCCACATTTTAGTAAAATTTTTTATTTGTTGGTTTTTGTTTGCTTGCTTGTTTTTGTTTTTTGCTGTGGAGTTCTAGGTGGTCCTTATATATTTGGGAAATTAACCCCTTATCAGATATATGGTTTGCTGGTACTTTCTCTGATTTGTAGGCTGCCTTTCACTCTGCTGATCGTCTTCTTTGCTGTGGAGCTTTTCAGTTTAATGTAGTTTCACGTGCCTCGTTTTGCTCTGTTCTTGTGCTTTTGGCATTATATCCGAGAAATCATTGCCAAGACCAACATAAAGACACACTATTCCACTGTGTTTTCTTTTAGGAATTGTATAGTTTCAGGTTTTAAATTTAAATCTTTAATTTATTTTGAATTAATTTTTTTTTATCCTCACCCAAGGACATTTTTGCATTTATTGTCAGATAGGGCAGGAGGGAGAGAGGGAAAAAGAGAGAGTGAGAAACATCAACGTGAGTGAGACACATTGACTGGTTGCCACCCACATGACCCCAACCGGGGCTGGGGACAAACTGCAACTGAGGTACGTGCCCTTAGTTGCGCAATGGTTCTTACCCTGTGGGTGGCGACCCCCTTTGGGGGTCGAATGACCCTTTCACAGGGGTCACCTAAGACACAACAGTAGCAAAATTACAGTTATGAAGTAGCAACAAAAATAATTTTATGGTTGGGGTTCACTACAACATGAGGGACTGTATTAAAGGATCGCGGCATTAGAAAGGTTGAGAACCACTGCCTTAGTTGGAACCAAACCTGGGTGTCTCAGGTCTGTAGGCCGACGCTCTAACCACTGAGCAAAACTGGCCAGGGCTTGAATTAACTTTTTTGTATGATAAAAGGTAAGTGTCTACTTTTATTTCTGGATGTGGATATCCAGTTTTTCTAACACCACTTATTAAAAAGAGTATTCTTTCCTTGTGTGTATTCTTAACACCATTGCTGAAGAACAATTGACTGTATATGTGTGGATTTATTTCTGAGTTCTCTGTTCTGTTCCTTTTGGTTTATATGTCTAATTTTCTACCAGTTCCAAACCGTAAATAAATATATAAGACTTTTGTTATTTAACTGAGTGCTATATGTACTATCTATACTGTGTAGTTTATCATGTTAATCAGAAACTATCAGAAGGATCGGCTATAACTTTCCCTTTGTCTTCTTTTAATGAAGAGGGCCTCTAGCTAAATTCTGATCCAAACTTAAAAGCTTCAGTCTACCTTAACATATTGTAATTTTGAAACTTTGTTATTTGGTGTGGAGGAGCCAGTTACTTACTAATGAATGTACTTGTATAAATATTGTTGAGTTTGTAGTAGGCAATTAGGCTAAGAATTTATTTAGCTCATTGCCAGAGAACAGAAGATTGGGATATATATTGTGCATTTGGTAGGAGTTCACCATAGTTCTAAAAAAAAGAGGGAATGAAAAGATTAATACAAATATTTTATCAAGCACTGAAAAATTTTTTGTAATAGAAGAAACATCTTTAGTAAAATTCATAAAGTGGTAAGCTTAAGGTGTGAGATATGCCCAGAATACCCATATAGTCCTGTAGAAATGTAATTCAGAATAAAACCTGAAGTCTAGACAAAAAGTTCTGGGTTTTTTATTGTGTTTGAGCAATTATATTATTTCTCAGTATAGTCTGGTTTCCATTTTATAGAATTCTAAAGAGTATTGCTATTCTTTCCTCCCTCATCGTTGATTAAAATGTATAATCCTCATCACAAAATGTGACCTTTATAATTCATTATTTCACTTGGTTGTCTGTTTGTCCTTTTTGAGCTGGGTTTATTTGATATGCTTAGGTTCTCTATGATAGAAAGTATGTTGTTAGAGTTTTCTTTATTTTATACAGTAAAAGCTGCTCTCAAATGGATGCTACTTATATTTTTTATGACAATGAAAAAAAAAAGTGGTTACTTTTTCTCTGAAGGGACATTCTATTTTCTTCAAGAGTGGTTATTTGGATATTATCTCAATAGAATTGCAATAATTCTTTCCTGTTTATGAAGCCCAACTAAGCTCTGATATACTTTGAAGAAATGCTAGTTATTTTCTTAATTCAATTCAGTTGTCAAAATAGATCTTTATGCAAGCAGAAAATTACCATGACCCTTGTGCTTCTTCTATATCTTCTATATTTTTTTTATTGCCAATAAAATAAGCTCAGAATTATAAGGATACTTTCTTGCCAAACAAAGTGAAGATAGATAAAAATTGAAATGCAAAGGCTGAATATGTCCTAGAAGTAGGCTTTTTACAGATTTAGTTATCACAAAGGATAAACAAAAAAAATACTACAAAATTCTCTTAATTGTCCTGAACTTTTTTATATAGATTATAAAATATTTTCAAAGCCTTTCAAGAAGAAAACATGTATTCCCAGGAGGTGAACAGGTCATTCAGTTGATATATTTCAATATATTCTCTTACATAAAAATGAAACTTCAAAAACACAAATTAATTTTTAATTTTTAAAGAATTAGTTACTTTAATATATCCATCTTGCTCTGTTCCACACACACACACACACACACACACACACACACACACTACATTTCTCTTTACAGATATTTAAATAGTATCCACTAAAATTGTCTTTTTCCACAAATCACAACCCTGGTCTTTCTAACAAATAACATTTCTCGCAGTTTTTTTGTAGCATTATTTTGCTATTATGATTCTTTCCCCAAATTCTTAAAATTAAAAATATTTATATTGTCTTTTTAGAAAACTTTTTATTTTGAAGCAATTATAGATCCGCAGAGATTTCTGAGGATATTACAGAGAGGCCCCATGTACTGTTGGTCCAAATTTTTTTCAGTGGTTCCATTTTATATAATTTTAGTGCAATTCTAAAACCAGGAAATTGACAGTGTATAATGTGTGTGTATAGTCCTATGCCACCCATATAGTCAAGATATATAACCATTCCAGCACCACAGAGGTATTCCTCATGCTGCTCCTCTACAGTACACGCAACTTCCCTCTCCCAGCTGTTCCTCACTACTGGCAACCACGACCACGTTCTCCATCTCCATATGGTTTCATCTCAAGAATGGTATATAAATGGCATCATACAGTATGTGACCTTTCGTATTGACCTTGTTTTACTAATGCTCCTGCATGTAATTTTTAAAAATCCATTCTGCCCATTTCTGTCTTCTAATTGATATTTTAATGTAATTACTGATATATTAGAGCTTGAATCTGCCATTTAATTTTTTGTCCATATTCTTTTTCAATTGTCTATCTTCCCTGTGGGTTATTTGAATTTTTAAAAAATTTTATTTGACTTATTCATAGTATTTTTGAGTAGATCTTTTGGTGTACGTTTTTAGTAGTTGCTCTAGGTGTTACATTCCATTGACATAGTTTACCACAATTTACTGAGGTAGCTGTTTACCAGACCTTCCCTCCCTTGACATCCCTTGGCCTTTTCTCACATACAATATACTTATCTTCAATATTCCCTCCACGTACTTTGAAGAACCATATCTGATGTTGAGCCCACCTACTGGGTGTTTTATATTGGTTATTTTTCTTTTTTGTTATCAAATTTCTGTTTTTATAATATTTTTAATTTTTTACTTAGACTATTTTTTTAAATTTGTTTTAAGCATGTTTATAATTTCTTAGAACATCTTTTTGATGGCTGCTTTAAAATCCTTGCCAGACAATTTCAACTTTAGTGCTATATCAGTATTGGCATTTGCTCATTGTATGTTCTCATTCAAGTTGATATTTTTCTAATTCTTGGTGTGATAAACTGGGTAACTTTTACAAATCCTGCATATTTTTGATATTATGTTGGGACTCTGATATTATTTAAATTTTTGTTAGCAGGCCTCACTGGACACTAAATTATGCTATTATTTTATTTTAATTTATTTTTTAATTGATGTGTGTGTGTGTGTACATGTATGTGCAAAATTGTGTACGTTTTGGTTTTGAGCTTTTCTCAAAGACATGAATCACGACTTCCCTCTTCTCTTTAAATTTCTGACATGTTAAGTCATAGTACCCATCAGTGTGTGTTGTTGATGGACTGACAGTTGAAATGAAAGCTAGCTGCAAGAACCCAGCCCAGCCCTGGCCGGTTAGCTCAGTTGGTTAGAGCATGATCCATGTACATCAGCATTGTGTGTTCAATCCTTGGTCAGGGAACATACAAGAATCAACCAATGATTTCATAAATAAGTGGAAGAACAAATCAATGTCTCTCTCTCTCCCTTTCCTTTCTTCTTTCTCAAATCAATACATTAAAAAAATTAAGAAAATACCTAAGCCCAGAAAATGTATTACAGTGTGATATACTAAATGCTAGAAGTGAAAGCCAGGCAAACTGTAGTGAGACATCAGGGTCACAAAGCCAGTGCAGAATATCTTGAATAAACAAAATACAAAAATAGTTTATTAAGTAATAGTAAAAATATCTCATTTAACATAAAAACAATCTCTGAAGATTGAATTTTTTTTTTTTTTACCAGATGAAGAAAGTGAGATGTAACAGGTCAAAGACTTCACTGATTAGCAAGCAATTGTGTTGATATTTACATCTAGGATGATGATGGTCTGACTACAAAACACACATTTTACCCCAATTTCTTAATGCTTTATTGCGTGGTAGAAATTATGTTATAGTCATTCCATATCAAGAAAATACAGTGAAAACTTATTATGATGTTCTTCACTGATAACAATCTTTTAGTTTTCTAAATGTTTTACTGTCTTTTTAATTGTGCATAGAGAAACCAATATTGAAATATCAAATAATGATGTCAGTACTGATGAGGTCTGTTTCTGGTTCTGCCCCTCTCTGACTTTCTCACCGTGTCATTCAGCAAGTGCTTCAGCTTTTTAAAGGCCCATCACTCATATAGTTTGATAAGAGTTTCTATGTAGGGCCTGAAGTATTTTAATTGTGAATATCATTTACATGCATTTCTAATGTGTCCTTTTTCTCCCTCTCCTCCTCCTTCTGCTTCTTCATCATGCTATTCTTATTTTTATTATATGATTATAAAATACTCTTTTTAACATTTCAGGAATTAATGCTATTCTACGTTTTAGTGAATCATTATACTTGATACTTGGCATTTATGCTTTAAGTCAAGAGTTTTCTGATTTTGAATTAGCCAGTTTCTCATTCTAATTAGCAGTTGTGTTCTGACAACATTGATTTGGCATCGGAAAGTCGTGAACAACCAATTCTTAAGACACTAATCCGAGAGGAACATGCATGTCAGGTTACTATTTTAATTAGATCTCATGAGCTGAACTTTCTGAACTGCTTATTGCCAAAACATTTCTCCTCTTCCCGGCAGTAATTACAAGACAGGCAGATGACTCCTATACCAGATTTGATGGCACAGAAGCATCTTTTAAAACATATTTTGCAAGTGCTGTTTGCCAAAGCCTTAGACAGAGGCTAAGTGCAGAAACTGCCCTCCAGTAAAATGTATAAGGCAAGTAGAAGACAATTATGAACATTCACAGGAGATGTGAACATCCATAGTTATACATAGTAATATATATATAGTTTTCAAAAGGAAAAAAATGGAGCAAGGGTATAATTATGAAATAAGCATTTTAAAAAGAACATACTTTTACACACTAGAGCAAGCATAAATTCATTTTAGGTTATCTAAAGAACTCAAACAAAGAAAAAGGGGAAAAATGGAATTGTAGTGCATTGAGAAATGAAAAATTATGGAAATTGTAGGTAGTTAATTTATATATATTAGCATTATCTTAGATAATTTTATAAGTAGAGGCATGTGTGGTAAATGTGCTCATTTTTTTTTATTAATATGAATATCAACAATATGTCAAAGAATAATCTGTATTATCGGCACTAGCTTTCTTCACTCCCAGTTTCAGACTAAACATCAGTAAGAATTCTTTCTAATTAGTTGTTTGTATGTGATTAAAGATCTTTCTACTGATCTCAGGAGGTACAGAGATTTAGGCAATTTTATAACTTTATTTTCTCCCATTACAGTTTTTTTCACAGTTAGTATATAATTTATTTTTACTATTGTTTTCCACTTTTTTACAACCTTGTTATTTAAAAGAAAAACAATTTGCATTATAGTGGGAGTTTAAAACAGATAAATGAATAAAAACAGGTAAGCTTTCCTTGCTTTGCAGTCTAAAATGATAATTGGTCTGCCTTGACCAGAATTCTTCTGGCTTTTGATGTCAAAGCTATCCCTTTATCATGCCATCGTTTTGAATTCTATTTTATCATTCTGCATTTCACAGTCTCATTTGTGACTGGGATATAGATGAGTAGTTTTAGCTGTACGTCTTGACACTTATCTTAAGCTTTTTTGTTCTATATGTATTTAGTTGATTCAACTAGGTCCAAAATGTGAACAGAACACAGATTGATCTCAGTCTATGAAACACAAGATTGCCTCTGACACTGCTAAGGACGGATAGTTGTTGTGTGTGGTGACAGACAAGCTTAGTTCTCCTGCCCCTCTCTGTGTTGGTTACATGCTTACTATGCTGATTCAACAGAGTTGCTGATGGGGACAGAGAGGGGAAGAGGGGAAAAGATTGTATAAATGTTGCCACATGGAAGTGACACTTGTGTGAATTTGCTATTAATACATACATAACATTCACGAGAGCGGAGAGTTAGTTACTCTTCACAAAGATCTAATCTAGCCCCAGTTTATTCAGGCGTGTTCTTCCCTTAGTGTCTCCATACCCTGAGTCATACTGCTGGCTGGCTCATGAGAAAACGATCATTCTCTACGATTCCGAAATCTGTAGTGATGTCTGGCTTTTCTTCAGTGATTCAGTAAAACCCTAATGAAGCTACTGATAAGAAGAAATGGGGAATATAGGGGGAAGATAGGGTAATTTAAAAAAATGTATTGACTTTCTGCCAAAACAACTGATTGAATCTGTGTCAACAGTTATATTATTTATTCAGAAACATTTATCAAAAGCACCTAGTTGTTTCCAGAATTGTTTAAATCTTAGAGTTACAAATATATAGAACTCTGAGGCTAAAACTACAACATCGGTATCTGAGAGATATGATCAGCCATATGCGAAGGTGAGACAGACTGCAATCATATTTTAAGCACTTACTATATGCCAGGTGTTGTATAGTGTCTGGGATTGTACATGGAAAAATAGTTTTTTCACTGGTGGAGTCTTCTAGTTCCAGCCTTCTAATAGGCAAAGGGAGCCCCCGTGAATATGCAGTCACTAGTTGGGTATATTCAGCAGAAATCATGGAAAGTGTTGGCAGAATTCAGCAACCAACATCCAGGAGAGAGATCTCCTTAGCCTGAGAACCAGAAGTCACATTTGTAATGTCTGGCTTTAATTTATATTCCTATTGAGATATGGTTCACTTTAGTAGATTTATCTATGAGAAAATAGTGTTATTTCTGAGAGCAAGAGTGCCCAGTCATTGAAACTTGTTTCTCAGTGTCAATTACTGTGTTGTTTTGGTTTGGTTTTGGTTATTGTACCAGGTTTCTGTGAGTTAGGTTAACCTATAAATGTATCTCTTTGAAACAGCTAGCATGAGGGTGAAGCTATTGAGGTCTCGGGCACAACCAGTGTCAGAATTTTAAATTAAGACAGAATCAGTGTTGCTGAGGTTCCTTTGACCTCAGACTCTGAGAGGTCTCTGTGCTGTCCCTGAGCCTGTCTTTGTTTACATGTTGGCTGCTTTGTTCATCATGGATTTTTGCATATGTTTTGATATCATAAATATTATACTAAAGTATTATTTCTCTTGCTTACTCACCTGCTGATGCTCCCTTAATTTTGCAACCGAGAGGAGTTAAGGCAGTGGAATCTGGCCCTGTTCTGAAACTTCTGAATCTAAATTGCAATTCTGACCGAAATACTGAGTGTCTATTCCTGGGGCAAAGTGTCTTCATTAAGGCAAATTCATGCACCAGTCAAGTTGGCTGGCAAACTTTTGTTGTTGTTTTTTTTGGCCAATTTATTTAACTTGTCAGAGATTCTTTCAAATAGTAGTGATTTCTGACTAGATTAAAATATAGCAGAATAATATAGAATTATTATCATAATTCTTTGAACACTCTGTGCTCAATGAGTGTTTCTAGGCAGCAGTCTAAGATATTTGCTATGGATCTAGAAAAATCCTATCATGAACATTGAAAAAATATATGCAAGATGAAGTCACACGGGCAAAATTCACATTACTTTAATAAATGGCAAAATAAAATTAATTTTAATGATGAGAAGAAGCCATAGGACTTTATAAAATATCAATGAAGAACACAGTTAAAATACCAAGTGTTTTTTATCTTAAAAAAAAAACAAAATAAAACTAAAACTGTATGCACCCTTATACCTATGGATTTCGTTTCCAACACCACAGTCACAGTGTCACTGTTCACACCTTTGTCGCCTCCGCATCATTGTTGAGTAGTAAACACGTTCTGCCCTCAGGACCTGAAGCTCTGTGGTGCAGCAGGGAACTGTTCCTATTAAAATGCTGACAATTCTACTAAATTGCGTATTTTACTCTTTCCTACTCCAGCATCAATCCTCAGTCCTAGAAATTGATTCTTATAAGGTAAGTGCCTTTGATTTTGTGAAGCTGCTAAAGGAAAGCCAGACTGAGAGACAAGGGGAAAATTGAGACACGGTTGAAGGACAATCATAAAATCAGATTGTGAATGAGAATAAAATAGGGAATCATTAAAGAGGCCATATAGAAGAAAAGGGTTGAATTTTGTCTTAGTTAAATTTAGCAGTTATGAACCTCAGTTTCCTTATTTGAAAAAGGGAAATCAAAAAACTTCAATCATTGATATAGACTAAGACAATGTTTGTAAAATCCAAGTATGGTCTCTGGCAATTTCAAGTGATCAATAAATGATAATTGCTGTTACAACAATATATATAATATAGTGCAAACACCATACCCTCAGATAAATCTCGGTGTGGATATGTTTGTGTACATGTGTACATGTATATACATATATATGTACATGAACACAAACACATATTCTCCTCCCAAAGGAGGCCCTAAACCACTAAAAATATAGATGTTAGGTGTTATTATACATTGACTTAATTTAACAAGTGCATTTATTAAGCTGGTTTTCTTTGAAATGACTCTCAAATATTTATTCCCAAAGAAGTTTTATATTCCTGTAATAGAAAAACAGTATAAACATCCTGTTCTAAACACTTGGTAGTGGTGGTGTGTGGAAGTCCTGCAGAGGACTCCTGAAGTCAAGCCTGTATTCCCTTCAGTAGATGAAATGAAAGAACTGGATCAGGAATCACAAGCCTATTAAATTGAATATTCACAATTGCAAATGAAGAGAGCAAATGAGCCTTTGGTGTCCAGGCTGCAGGGACATGGGGACATGATAGCCAAGAGTAGCCCTGAGACAGTTAGAAACTCAGAGTGCTCAGTGCCAATCTGCCTTTAGCATTTTGTTGTTGTTGTTGTTGTTGTTGTTAGGTATGTATTTTCTTGACTTTGATGGCTCTCCTTAGGCAAATGTCTTTCCTTAGTGGCAAAAATAAGAGGACAAATAAATGGTAAGAGAAAAGGGAGGGGAGGAGCTTGCTGGAGTCAAACTCACATTTAGAAAGCAAACTGCCATCCAACATGAGCAGAAACTCAGAGGAACTTAATAATTTTAACCCATTAAACTTGATAAAAACTTGTCCACACACTAGAGTACTGCACTAAGGATATAATGAGTCAAAGATGCAATCAGCTGAGTACCATTGACGGCATTTATGATCTGGGCATTTAAAATACATGAACATCAGCCCGGCTGGTGTGGCTCAGTGGACTGAGCGTCATCCCATGGACTGAGAGGTCCTGGTTTGACTCCTGGTTAGGGCACATGCCCAGTTTGTGGCCTCGATCACCAGTGGGAGGGGACATGTGGGAGGCCACCAATAGATGTTTCTCTTTTGCAGAGATGTTTTTATCTCTCCCATCCTTTCTCTCTATAAAACCAATAAAAAACATATTAAAAATATATATATGTATATATGTGTGTGTGTGTGTATATATATATATATATATATATGTGTGTGTGTGTGTGTGTATGTATGTGTATATATAGAGATATATAGATATATATGAACACTAAATAAACTTGTAGACAATTCAGAATGGAAGATCATTCTTGATGTCATTTCAGCTTTTCCCTCATATGTGTGTATACTGAGCACTTGTGTATGACAACCATGGCCCTAGGTGCTATGTGTGATAAGTATGTGGGTAAATGTTTTAGGAATATACCATATCTTTGTATGTTCTTGTCTAAAACTTCAAGCATATGGTGTGACTCATAATTAACCCTCAAAAGCTGTTTGTTAAATTCACTTAAAACATGAAATAGGGTTCCTGTCTCTATAAGCAGGCAGTCAGATGACAGAAGAAAACATAAACATATGTAAGAAGTAGCAAACAAAGTAAGTACTTACAAAAGGTGAAGCAGTGTGTGCCAAGGTTGGAGATAATCGCCTGAACTTGAAGGTGAAAGAGAGGAAAAGATAGCCGAGGCTGCGGATGCAGCAAACACAAATATCTAAAGAAAGAAGGTGGGGTTTGTGCTAAGCAGACAAGTTCAAGGGATCAGCTGGGATGGAAGATTCCTGGTGGTAAGACATGGTAGATACCATTCCAGTCAAACCTGGGTCCTTGAACATTTCCCATCTTGAACAATTCAGTTCTCAACAAAGTTGTTCATGGAAATTACATCTTGATTGTGGAATAAAACTTCGGTTCTTGACCTGACAACACTTTCATGTTGATGCATCTCAAGCCACAAACAAAGGAGAGAATGCACCAGTATGAGTCATTCTACTGCTAAACCAGTGTTGCTCAGTGGGTTGAACATTGTTATGATCTCAGGACATTGTGCTGTGAATATCTTTGCTTTTTTTTTTTTTGCTTTTGTTGCTGATGAAATGGACCATTAGCACAACTTAAAACATAAAGAGGCCACCAAGAGTGCTAATGTTGCCAGTGGTGTGAGTAGTGCTCACGAAAGGGAAACAACACACACACATACACACACACACACGCACGCGCGCAAGCAATTGGTAGAAAAACTGCTGCTGATTTGGATAAACAAAGAGCAGTCAGCTGGTGACAGCATTTCAGAGGCAATGATATGCAAAAAGTGAAGAGGCTACATACTGACCTTCTGAAAGACACCCCTGGAATCAATAAACTTAAGAATAGAAGTGCTTGTTTATAGATCAAACAGTACATTAGGCATGTACTGTATGTAAGAAAGGTTAAAACAGGGACTCACTGGGGAGGGTCTGGAATGAATTAATTCAATTTACATTATTTCTAATGGGAAAATATGATTTGGTTCTTGAACAAATCGCTTCTCTCACAGCCTTCCGGAATGAATTACGTTTGAGAACCAAGGTTCCACTGTAGATAACTACAGTGGGACCAGATTGGGAGCTTCGGGTTTTATCTTTTGGGGAACTGAGCATTAAGATATGGAACTGTAAAATGGATAGATTAAAGCATAAGAATATCAGAGGCAAGTAGTAGAGTGCTTTGGTAATTTAACAATTCAGTAGTCAAGTCTACTTGAAGTGACACATGTATAAGAATCTAACTTAAAGTATGTTTAGTGGATGAACTTTGGAGGAAGATAGACACAGATTTTTTCAGACATGGATTTATATAGTTCTGGCTATATAACTTTGAAAAATAGTTTAATTTTTCTAAACTTCCGTTCCTTCATCTGTAATGGATATTACACTTCATGGTAGAATGCCTAACACTGTACAGAGCAGAATAGATGCTCAGCACATTTTAATTCTCTTCCCTTCACTTGACCACATCTCAGTTTATTTTGTGTAACCCAGGTAATTTGACCCTTGCCAAAGATTCAGTCCATAGAAAGCTTTGAAATCAACCCTGTATCTCATTATAAGTGAGGAGAGTTAGTACGGTATTCAGGTGACTCTGCTCTTTACACTTTTACCCTCTCCTTTGTGTATTTTTCTTTATTCTTTTGTCTCAGGGAAATACACACACACACACACACACACACACACACCACTCATTATTCATAAATACTACCCAGACTCTTTTCATTTGTGATGGAAATGCCTTGATAGATAGGTGATGACTGCCTCAGTTTCTCTCTCCAAGGTCAACAGAGCAGATCACTTCTCATAACTTTTTCGCCCCTAATCAGAGTAGCATACTTCCTGCTTACACTTTTCCCTCAAGAAATTTAACACTTTTGCAGAAAGGAGCAGCTTGATTTTCATACAGACAACATGACACCACTTTCATCGAAGTGAAAAGAAACACGGTATAGCAGAAAGAACACAAGACTTGGACAGATAGTTGGAGTTCAAGTGCTTTGCAACTTAATGCCAGATATAAAATGTTAGATTACATTTTTTAAAAATTAGGCTTTTTGAACCTTGGATTTCTCTCTGCTAAAAATGGAGAAATGATAAGTTCTGCTTTGCAGTACTGGGTTAAGTGAGACATCTTATGTAAAGCTCCTGACATAGTGTTAGTGATGTTACAATCTAAATTGGCCATGGTTGAGTCTAATGGCATCTGCTCATGCAACAAAAATGCTTTCGTCCTTTAGCAGTATAAAAAGGAGAAGGTAGGTGATTTCTTAGAGCTCTCAGTGTGGTGATTTCAGTGTGGCTGATGAATTAAGCTCAAAGCATACTTGAATATGACTCAAACAGGGTCGTATTAGGGATGAGAGTCCCACCCGAATCCCACCCCTATCCTGTGACCAATCCCCTTTTCACTTTCTGTTCCCCTGCCTTTCATTATTCTTTCTTCTAGGAATTTTCCCAATATTTGGCTGGCAGGGTAGAATCACAGTTTAACATGGGAAAGAAACTTCTAGAATGCTCTATTACTTCTTGTCATAAAATTGTGGATTAGGATAATCACAAGGATTTCTTAAGAAGAGTCATCAATATGTCTCTTTTAAAAGAAATCCAATTTAGTCGAGCTAAAGGGAAACTTTGCTTTAAAACGTTAACTTATCCATCACTTAATGGTTATTTACTATTTAATAGGCAACACCGTAACAGGCATCATAGAAATCTTTATTATAGTCATAATATTTCCAGGTTTTATACTCAACAAAATTGGGAAATTGCACTCCACATATTGGCGGTAATTCACACTGTTTGAGAATAAAGTTTCTGGAATAAAACTGGCTCTTTTACTTATAAACTATGTTGCCTTGGGCAATTTGGTTAACCTCTGTGCATCCTTTTCTTCACCTATAACCTGAGCATAATAATGAAACCTACCTTGGTGGATGTTTGTGACTATTAAGTGAATACATGCAAGTCAATAGCTTAGAAGTGCCCTGTGTAATAGCTCAGTGTGCCTTCTTCAATAAAGGTTAGCTATTGTTATTTCTGTACTGCTTTGTCTACAGCTTTGCTTCTGGAATTCAGTTCTCCTCTCTCTCTCTCTCTCTCTCTCTCTCTCTCTCTCTCTCTCTCTCTCTTTTTATATTGTTCTTTCCCTATTGAAATTTCGTGCCTGCTACAATGAAATGGGATCTAGGTCTGAGCTGCCAGACCTTACCTCATGCCTACAACATTTCCAGGAAATTCTTCCCCCACCAGAGACTAGCCTCAGAGCATAAACGATGCAGCTGTTTCCACCCAAACAGCACGCTACAGTAACGAATTCTTAATCAGGGAGATTGCTGGCATCAGGGGTTCCTACCTGCAGGAATGGATGACCCACCAGTTAGGCGGGATGCACCCCTCATCTCAGGCTAGCTGGCTGGAAGTCAGTGGCAGGCAAGCCTGCAAAAGTAGGTAAAATGGCCTTGGGTAAGGAACTGAGAACTGATGCTCAGCACCAGGACTTCGGTTGGTTTCTGCCTGGGGGGGAATCCGTGAGAGTAAACCATTCTCTTCATTTGGAAAAATGAATGGGAACTGGGATACAATCGTTGTTAAACCAAGGAAGCTTGCTTTCCAGAACTAGCAACAAGACAGAAACACAGAGAGAGGCTGAATTCTCATTTCTTGACAGTGATTCATGTGGCTGCCCTGATTTAGCAAGAAAACCACTGTCTACATGGGCCCCCAGATTTGGTAGGAATAAGAGAGAAGGAGATAGAAGAACTGCATCTCCTGTAAAACCAGAAGGTATGTAAGTAAGGAATGAGTCGAGTACGTCTGGGGATGGATTACCGCGCCTGGATAAAAGGCTTAGGCATTGACAAATTTAGGGTCTGAATTCAGAGAGCATTAAGTGGAAGGCTTAATATTTCTCTTTTAGGAAGCAGAAAGCCATTAAAATTTTGAGCAGGGGGATGGCCAAAAGCAGGCGAGGATTTAGAAATGCTGTTCTGCTTGTGTATACAGCATATATTAAAGGCGTGAAGGACTGTGATATGAGTTAAGAAATAATTCTATCAATAGTTCAAGTTTGAGGAAAAAGTCTGTCTTGGGTTGTTGAAGTGGAAATGAGAAGTCTTTAAGAGACATTTGAGTTTTAACTCATTGTCAGTATTTCTTCATTTGACAACATAACCAAAATGCACTTCCATTCATTTTTACTAATAAAGTAGTTTTCAAGAAGTGAATACATTTTAATCTTTGGGGATTACTTAAACTCACAAATAGCTATTATGCTAAAATAAATAACAAAGCAGTAAACTTTGTGTAATGTTGAACAAGGGAACACAGAAAAGAGGAAAGTTAAGGTGAGCTAAGTTGCTATGATATACTGTGAGCAAGGTTACTCTGTATGACAGATTGAGTGAATTATGCTGTTGAATCTGTTGGTGACCAATAGTTGGAGGGTTACCCAAAGGCATGACTGTCCATTTCTGACTCCAGCCTGGCAACTAATGGGATCCTGGTTTTTGAAACTCCCAGTCCCTTTTCCTCACAACCATGTAAGATGAGATTCCTTCTTTGTATTTGTCAAAAGTTAACCTGATAAACTCAAATACCTTGAAAAACTCTTTATTAATTTTGGCAGAAAATTTAAAAATATATAAGAAGAAGATACTATGCTTTAAAGAGTGGGTCTTCCTTTTAAGCTAAGAGTGTCAGTCCCTTTTCAACAGTTCCTCTGGAGGAAATGTTTGGCTTCCAGAGTAAAGAAGAAAAAATGAGAAATATGTTAAAAAGTTAGTGATCAAGGCTGGACAAGTTTTAGCCTTGATTGTGTCACCACGAGGATGAGCTTCAGCTGCGGACGTGGAGGAGACAGGGAGTTACATGTCACAAATTATCCAATAACAGAAGGGTCCAGGGCAGTACTTCGCAAAGGGTGCACCCCGATGACCTCAGAGATTTTCTTAAAATGGATTAGAATACCTGGGGTTGGGCCTTCACATCTGCATGTTTAATGAGATCCTCAAATGATTGGAATCCATGTTTCAATTAGAAAATGATCGTTTCCTGACATACATCCTCCTTTTTCTTTTTAATGTTTTCATTGATTTTTTAGAGAGAGAAATAGAAACATCAATGTGAGAGAGAAACATCAATCAGCTGCCTCCTGCAAGTGCCCTGCTGGGGATTGAGCTGGAAACACTGGGCATGTGCCCTGACCAGGAATTAAACCAGGACCTCTCACACTCAGTCCACTGAGCCACGCCAGCTGGGCTCATCCTCCTTTTTCTCTTGTAACTCACTAACAGTGAATTTTTCCCCAGGTGTGAATAATGACTTCTAGAGTAGAAACTCCATCTAAGACTTTCCAAATTGTAATTGTCAAATTATATGTGTGTGTATGTGTGTGTGTGTGCTTGTGTGCACATGTATGCATATTTAGTTTATAGAACATACATCGCTGTTACATTGTTTCCTGCTCAAAAGGTTGGGCTTTGTTGTGCAAATTTTTATGTAATGTTTAAGCACTCAAAATTGGATAAGCCAAACCTGGCCAGTGTGGCTCAGTGGTTGGAGTTTGGGCCAGCGAACCGAAGGGTCTTGGGTTTGATTTCTGGTCAAGGGCACGTATCTGGGTGGTAGGTTTGATCTCCACCACGGTCGAGGCACATGTAGGAACCAACCAATTGGTATGTGTTTTCATATCCATGTTTCCCTCTCTTTCCCCCCTCTCCCTAAAAATAAATGGAAATTTCACCAGTAAGTGAGATTATATAATGTACTTGTCTTTTTCTGACTGGCTTATTTCACTTAATCCAGAGAGATGGAAGGGAATAGACTGACAAACCTCAGAGGGAAGGGGGTCAGAAAGAGAGAAACCAAAGAATTTTATGCATATATGCATAGCCAGTGAACATAGACAATGGTATGGTGAAGGAAGGGTGCAGGGTGGGAGTGGGGAGGAAGATATCAAAGGCTGGGGAAGGGGGTGTGGCTGTAATACTTTCAACAATAAAGATAAAATTTTTAAAAATCAATGGGAAGCCCTGGCCGGTTTGGCTCAGCGGTTAGAGTGTCGGCCTGCAGTCCGGAGAGACCTGGGTTCGGTTCCCGCTAAGGGCATGTACCTCGGTTGCAGTTTGTCCCCGGCCCTGGTTGGTCATGTGGGTGGCAGCCACTCGATGTGTCCCTTTCACGTCGATGTTTCTCTCTCTCTCTCTCTTCCTCTCTCTCCCTCCCACTCTATCTGTACAAAAAATGGAAAAATGTCCTCAGGTGAGGATGTAAAAATCAATGGTAAAAAGTATCCTCAGGTGAGGATTAACAAAAATAACAACAAAATTTGGATAAGCCAAATAAGGACTACATTTTCTAGCCTCCCTTGCAGGAGATTGGGGCTTTGCAGCTAGGTTCTAGTCAATGAAGTAGAGGAAGAGTTTATACACATCATGTCCAAGATTGGTTCATAAAATACCTTCAAAACTCTGCATGTGTGTTTCAGCGATGGACAGTGGAGGGCTTTAGTATGGAAAATATTTAGTATCTTTGACCTATTTTTATTTAAACATTTACTTTCTCTTCAAGTTTTTGAATTTCTTAGGTATTCTTAATTGATCCTATAATACACAGGAACTTTCATACGATATATTATTTTCTGACTTTTCCATCAGTGCCACATTCCTTCATCAAAGTTTAATTACCTTTGTTAAATGTGTCTATGTCCTTCTTGATCAATGTAAAAGCTAACTAGTCTGATAAGCTTAATGGTTAATGAGAGTGAATGCCTTAATTATCTCTTATTATTTAATTAATATGTTGATTATCTCTCACTAATTAAGTAATAAATGGATCTAAACTAAATATTTAAACCTAAATTTCTTTGAATTTTTTTCTTGACTTTTCTTCCAGCCCCACCCAGCTCGGATGAATGTTCCAGAGAAATAAGTGAATCTCCTTCGCCCATTTTATCCACATTGTCTGTTTCTAACTCCAGGCTTTCTTCATGATGGTCACTAAAGTTTTCTTCAGATATAATTTATTCCAGGACTTCATGGTCACCTCCATTCTTAGGATATTCCTTGATAATTCATGATTAAAACAATCTCTCTTTTGCTACATGGTGGCCCTAATAGTGTTTATTCCACAAGGATTACTGTACACATGAAATGTCCCAGTCAGTGGGATACAAAGAGAATAAAATTGAATCTGTGTTCCACAACAGTATGCCATGCCATGGGTATAAATAAACAGCTATAATATAATGAAAGAGAGATGATAGGTAAGAAATTATGAGAGTTCAGTGGAGAAGTGCAATCTCTACTGATCAATGAACATGTAAGGTATATAACTTTCCTATGCTAGGTATCTGTTATGCATGATATTTTTGTTTAGAGCAGCTATGTATGAGGACTGTAGGTTACACTTTATTAGATATACGTGGAAAAAAGGTCATGAAGCTGATGAGAACCAGAAAAATACTGAAGAATATTAAGAGTAGCATCAGGAGAAAAGAGACTAAGTCAGTGTGGAAGTGATGTGATGTCAGGTATGAGCTTAGAATTCAAGGGGCTTTGCCCATGTCTACCAGCCCTCTTGGGACCTGCCTCCATTGGATGCACAAACCCAAACTGGCCTGCTGGGTAATGAGGTAGGAGGCCCAATAACCACTGTCATCCTTGATGAGACCCAGTTTCCAGACACTCTGCCAGTTGACCAAAAATATATTAGCAAGTCCAACTGAGCTCAGAGAAGTCTGGTACACATTCACAGAACTGTCCAGCTCACCTGTGAACTTATTAACAATAATCAATTATTATTTTTTATTTAAGCCATTAAGTTTAGGGGTGGTATGTTATTCAGCAAACACTAGCCACTAGTTTATACATTTGACTGATAGTTAAAAGGTCTTAAAGTGGGAAGAGATGATGTAATAAAAATGCTTAACAATAGCTCACAGTTTCTGAGAACTTACTATATGTGAATTACTGTGTACTGAGTGATACTATATATGTGTTTGTGTATGTGTGTCTTGTGTAAGCCACCTGGATGGCAAACATATTATTCTGCTTTTTATAGAGAAGGAATCTGAGACCTAAAAGTAGTTTAAAAATCTAACTAACATGACAGACCTCTAAGGGGTCAAAGCCAGCATTTAAAATTCTTTTTCTTAATCATCTTTTTTTTTTTCTTTTCTACCTACTATTGGCTTTCTTTGAAAGAGCGTATCGGAACCAGTACAAATGTGTATTGGAATGCTCCTCTAATGTGCTTCTCATGGGCTGTTTCATTTCTTCTAAATGAGTCATGTTAGTTGTGCTATCATCCATCAGAGTTCCCATCCTAGTTTCTTGTTCCAGTTTCTTATCCAAAAGAGAGATACTGCTGAATGTTTCATAGCCCATGGCTAACCATAGGAGAAGACTTTTGAACAGGCTTGTCTTGATGTTCTTCAGTACATGGACACACAGTTAGAACTCTTCTGCTGATGCCCAAAACAATGCCAAATGTTTGTTAAAGTAGTTCTGGATTTCTGAAATAGCCAGGTAATAATAGTGACATTTCTTATCAGTTGGGACTGGTATATCATGTAGATTTTCCCAACATTCAAAAATTAATGTTCTATTTACTTTTTAATAAGTAACCGTTTTATTGGAGTAATAGTTGACGTCTTTTCAAATGAGTTTTCCAAAGATATCCTTTGGTTATGGTAATTTATTTTTTAATGTGGGATTTGGAAGGGAAAATGTTTACGTTGATGTACAGTTTCATGTATTTTGAGAGACTTTTATAAACATGTAACCCCCAGTATAATTAATATAGAGAATATTTTATCAACCCCAAATTTCCTAAATTCTGCTTCATAGCCAATTCTCTTACCTCACCGCACCTCCGGGCAAACACTGTCACTGTAGTTTTGCCTATTCGAGGATGTCACATAAACAGAATCACGTGGTGGATGCTTTCTCTGCCTTCTTTTACTTAGCACAATGCTCTTAAAATGCATCCACATTATTACATAGATTAAGAGTTTGCTATTTCATTGTTGATTAGTATTCCATTTTATAATTGTATCACAAATTGTTCATCTCTTGTCCGGTTGAAGACATTTGGGTTGTTTCCAGCTTTTGGCAATCATGAATAAAAGTGCTATAATCATTCATGTACAGATCTTTGTATGGACACACGTTTATTCTTTTTCCACACAAACACCTAGTTGTGAGATTGCGGGGTCCCATGGTGTCATAGACTGAATGTGTATGTCCCCCACCAGATCCACATGTTGAAGCTCTAACTTCTAACATGATGATATTAGGTCAAGAGCCTTTGGTGAGTAATTAAATTGGGGTGAGGGTAGAACCCCAATGAGAGGATTACTGCCCTAAGATGGAAAATGGCTCCCGAGCTGCTCTCCTCCGTGTGAGGATACGGCCAGAAGGCAGCCGTCTGCAAGTCAGAAGTGGGCCTTCGCCAAGGACCGGATCTCTGGACATCTTAACCGTGGACGTCCCAGTCTCCACAAGTGTGAGAAACGAATGCCTGCTTTGTAAGCCACCTGTCTATGATATCGTGTTATGGCAGCCCAAGTTTACTAAGACATATGGTGAGCATATATTTTACCTAGGTTTTGATATATTTTTCTTTCAATTTTCTGTAGACTACAATTTATTTACTTTTATCAATATATGCATTTTTTATTTTTTTTGGTGGGGGAGATGTTACATTATAATATTTGTAAAAGTAAGCTAACTATACTTTTGATATAGTTTACTTTTCTTCCTTGCTTTATTCATGCATAAAAACAACTCTTTAAGTCAAAACATTTGCTCTGGACCATAAGCCAAACAAATAAGTGACAAATTTTAAATTTCAAGACACAATGATCAATTATTTTCTTTTCTTTCAAATATTTAATTTATAAATTGAAACATATGCTTATGCACTGAAACCAAAGTAAACATTCCATGAAAGACAGTGACAGGCAGAACGAGTGGATGAAGAAATTAAATCAATGTGAATATCATTCAGCTCGTCCTCATGAGGGCCCAATGTAATCAATGCACCTGCAGTTGATTGCTACCTTTTATTTTTTTTTTTTTTTTTTTTTTTTTTTTTTTTTTTTTTTTTTTTTTTTTAATCCTCACCCGAGGACATTTTTCCATTTTTTGTACAGACAGAGTGGGAGGGAGAGAGAGGAAGAGAGAGAGAGAGAGAAACATCGATGTGAAAGGGACACATCGAGTGGCTGCCACCCGCACGACCAACCAGGGCCGGGGACAAATTGCAACCGAGGTACATGCCCCTAGCGGGAACCGAACCCGGGTCTCTCCGGACCGCAGGCGGACGCTCTAACCGCTGAGCCAAACCGGCCAGGGCGATTGCTACCTTTTAATGTGTGTGTCATATATCACATATAGAGTAGGGAGGAGGCACATCACCATGGCACCTTGAAATATAAATAGAGATACAAATCAGAAAGGAAAAAAAAAGAAGGATGGTGACAGCATTTTGCGGGAAGCTTGCCAGACAAGCTTTAAATATATTTTAGATCTATTGAATTAAACCATGAATGAGTCATTGTCTGGGAAATAACTTATATTAAAATATCTACTTGTACTTTGTTGGCATAGGAATCAATTGCACAATGCATTCTATAGCAGTAAGAACAGAAAGATTTTGGGAAGATAATTATATTCTATAAAGGAAGGTAGGGAATGCTATGTATAAGGAAAGAATAACAAGTGGATACCATTAGAACAGACTTCATAGGTTCAAAATTGCATTAAACAACAAAAATGAAAGTATCAAGGAAGAGATAGTCAAGAATGGCTTTGTCCTGAAATAACAGAAAAGCCATATTAATCCATTGAAATGTACATTGAGAAGAATTCCTTTAGGAAATTATCATGTTATTTTATTTGAACTTTAGGGACCACAGCATATATTAGGCTGCGGAATTCCCTCCCGTCCCAGGCAGGATGGAGAGCTGGGTGTTAGCTGGCAGTGTGACAGCCAGGGCCCTGGAGTCCCTGACATTTTTGAAGTGATGTCTGCTGGCACTGGATCTATACAGATACTTTCTAAATGATTAATTCTTAGTAGATTCTGATGAACACCTTTACAACATAATTAGGCGTATAGATGGACATTTGCTTTTCCTTGAAATAAACTTGATCATGCTAGAAGGAAGGAATGTAATCCCTATTTTGCAGGTGAAAAATGAGTTCCGGGTTTGTAATTTGCTATAGGTCGGATGAGTTAATAGCACATGGCTTGTCTAAATTAGGTCCTCGGGTCTGTCTTGATGATATGTCTGGTGGACACTGTTGATTTCATCCAAGAGTGATCATTTCCCCCTTCTACCTCATTAATAAGAACTCTGATATTTTTCAAGCATTTATTCCTTCTCAAGTGATAGCACTCCAGTTACAGATGCCAGTAATTTTAAACCACCTGAGATACAACATTTTCCTAGCTACTTGTGTTGGATAAAAAGTTGACATGTTGCTAAGGTAGGCTCAACCAGATCAAAGGAAAAGATTAATATTCAAGGCTGAGGCCTTTTCCTAGTACTTATGAATAAGCCAGAGTCTGCCTTGATTGCTCTGGGGCAGATATCTTGTGTCACTAAGCCAAGCTAGTCTGAGGATTATGCCAACACCCTAAGAATGATGGGTAAGAAAAGAGCCAGAAAAAAACATGGTCCTTGATATCACCAGTGGGCCACTGACTCAACCAGCCCCAGAACATAACCTTTCCCTGAGCTTCTGTTATGTGAGATAATAAATTTATTTGTATTGATGTCCCGTTTGTCTAGTATTTGAATTTCAAAGCATGCTGACATATCCAGTATAGCATCTTCCCCTCAATAACTAACCCATACCTGTTTCCATCCCCTGTATAGAAATACATTAACTCTCAATAGTGTTTCTGTGTATCTCTATGAAAAAGAGCTAAAAATGTAGATGTAGCATGTGGCCTCTCCCCATAGTAAAGCAGTTTTAATAATGACTGCCTGCACAGATTCTCATTTTATGACATTAAGTAAAGCCTTCTACACATGTTTAGGGCTGTAGCCATCCATTACAGTTTATTCCTGCACAGCGCTCTGTGTAATTCGAAAGCTGTAGCGGAGAAATGATGAAGATTACTGTCTGGGAGTGTAGCTGCAGTGAAGACATCCAGTTCCTAACCCCTAATCACCAGTGGACCACCTAAGGCAAAAGCCTGATAAATGAATTCATCTTGTAGCCCAGGGTGTCATTCCTCGCCTTCAGATGTATTTAGTTTATCTGCCATCATCTGTGGGAATGAATCACTGGGCAACAAACTCTCCCCAGAAACATTTTTAGATAAGATGATGATTTTTCTCTAAAAATTGTATTTTTATGTAAACCACAACCCAGATATAGTCGAATTGCAGTCAGAGAACACATTCATCTCCAAATTATACATCAAGATGCAGCTGGTAACCTTGAAAGTATATCTATTTGAAGAGTGTAGTGACATTCTTGAAGAGGTCTATATCTTTACATATATTATGTTTCTGTGTAAAACATAAAATGTGCGTGACTATTAAAACAAAATCAATGCTTCAAGTTTAGTACCATAAAAATGAATTTCCATAAAGTATGCAGAACAGGGATATGAATGTTGAAGACAGAAAAGCAGATAGTTTTGGGGTAAAATATAAAATGCTTATATGATTCTGACATTTTTTACATGAAGCCTTTTTTTCTCCCTAAAGCTGCTGAGGCAGAACTGTATATTGTGTTAATGTTTTCTAATTTTCAGAGGAATGAAACACTATGGACAGTCTTGACAAATAAACTGAGCTCATCTTTTAATTTTTTTAAGTAAACAATTAATTACAATCATCCCTTTCTCGTGTCAAGAAAGCTACAGGTTCTAGGTCCTACCTGTCTCATCATAGTTATGTGGATACTCATGCATATGTCATGAGAAAAGTTCATCAACAATTAAATTTACATAAACAACTGGTCATTTTAACAGTAGATTGACTTTTTGCCATTTTCTTTGGAAAGAAGGTTTTCAGTGGATCCATTCAATTTTGTTTTCTGAAACAGCTTGAAAATGAAGAGTTAGTCTTTCTCTCCTCTAGCTATGAGTAAAACACTTGTTGTAAGCAATAGGAAAATTAAACTTTCTATTATTTTATTACATTAGGTTAGAAGAGGAAAAATAACTGGATCATATTCTTAAAGCCCTGAACTGTGAGGATGTCTATAAATCCTTTGAGAATATGCTGAGCTCAGTCCTTCAGGTACCTTTTAAGAACCCTACTGTAAAAGCTGAGATCTAGAGATATCATGTACAATTATTCTCACTGATGCAAGCAAGAAGTTATCTGAGATGGCTCAGAGTGCACTAACCCTATATATTACCATTAATTGCCAAATACTCGTTAAGGCTTTTACTCCATGACTGGAAAATGCAACTCTGCCCATGAGACTGGTATGCAAAGAACTCCCTGAAAATAGATGTTGATCAGAAAGTTTTAGAAAAGTTTATTTTATTTTATCAGTCAAATATGCCCAAGAAACTTATAGTTTGTGGTTTTGAAAAAAAGAGTAGAAATATTATTATGTCAAATAATACAGGCCAAACCTCTATTCTGTCGAACTCTGAACAACTTAAAGTTGGAGTTTATTTTCATCCTTAGTAAACTCTATACATGTTTCAATAGCCCTTTGCTATTCCAGAATTGTGACATTTTGTGATCTTTGCCCAAAACTCTTTATTTATATCAACTGTTTATTTATGGCAACCCTTTATTCAGATCAAATGTTAACATGGTTCATCTACTATTAACAGAGAACTTATTGGCACCAGGAAGACAAAAAAGGATGAGGAGACATTCCAAGTTTCAGAATCATATACTCCCCATGAAGAACTACACTCCCCATGTAGGACTAGGGATTCCTCTAATGCTTAAGCAAGGTTTGCTTTGTGCTGTACACATTTTGTGTTCTAGGCATTTTGAATATATTAACTCAGCACTGAGCTCTACGGGGTAGCGTTTATTAGCGTTCATCTCGTACCTTTCTTAACACATCTTGCTGGTGAGCAAACTGAGCATTTAGGCAAATTGTTCATCACAAAACCAGGATGAAGTTCTACCAGATCACCTCCCAGGTCTATGGATTCACTCTCATTATATCTGTTTACTCAAATTGCCCTTAACAAATCTTTCTCTAAACTCAAACTTACTGTGTAAGCAAAACTAGAGAATTGTGTAAACAAGATGAAAAACTAGAAAAATTGTTTTTGTCCATTTAATTTTTCTTTGTCTTGATTCTATTTTTAAAATAATCTTTGCTTGTCATAATTTCAGAATTTTTAGGTTCTGTGAGTTGAAGAAGATGCTATCTTTTCCTCCTTGTGGAATGACAAGGAGACAACCCTCTCAGCATGTCTTCCTAGTGGCAAGGGCAGCCATCCAGGTAGAGAAAACAGATAAAATGTGCAAACCCTTCTGCTAGGTCAAAAGATACACAATCAGCAGAGGGACGTTTAGCGATAAAATTAAATCATATTAACTACCAAATGCAAGGGGGATCTTTGCCAGAGGTATCTATTGTTTGGCCACCATTTTAAAGTTGCAATTAGATCCTTTTATTACCTCAAGATTCTGACCTATTTAACAGAAAGTTCATTTTATTTTATTTTATTTTATTTTATTTTATTTTATTTTATTTTTTTTATGTTGTAACAATAGGTAAACATTTTATTTTTATTATTTTTTTCTTTTTTTTGTTTTTTTGTTTTTTTTTTAAGAATATTTATTTATTTTTTTGTTACAGATATTTTACCTTTTTACCCCATTGGCACTCCCCCACCCCACCCCCCCTCCACCCTGTCCCCGGCTTAGTTGTCCATGTCCATTGGTCATGCATACATGCATATAAGTTCTGTGGTTTATCTCTTCCTACCCCCCCCCCATCCCCTCTTCTGAGGGATGTCAGTCTGTGCCCTACTTCCATGTGTCTGGGTCTACTGTATTCCTCAGACTGTTATGTTCATTATATTCCGTATATAAGTGAGATCATGTGGTATTTGTCTTTTTCTGCTTGGCTTCTTTCACTTAGGATAATACTTTCCAGGTCCCTCCATGTCGTCTCAAAGGATAAGAGATCTATGCAGCGGTAAGAAAGTTCATTTTAAACAAATGATATAGTGATTATGTTTGTGGAAGTCAAGGGTGCTGACAACAAGTAGAAATCATGGCTGCTGCAAACAGGAATCTTAGAGTTTGGTGAAAGAATGAAGCACACCACACCTACAGAAATGAGAGAAGATATAGTATGCATTTATTTGCCTGGTGATGTTAAAGACAGGTCTAGAAAGAAAGAGATGAATATATGTGGATTGGGTGGGGGCAGATAGAAGTGAGTTGGTATTAAAGAGAACAACTTCAAGGAGAAAGAGATAACTAAAGTTAGCTAAGTATAAATTTAGAAGGTAGCACATATTTCTGTTGGTGTGACCCTGCATATGGAAAAGATAGCGAGCATAGTTCATTTCGGGCATGTGTAACAAAGTCAAGGATGGGAGACTGAATAAGATTGGTGGAGCTCATGTGAGGTAGATTGATAGATCACCTTTTAGCTCAGGACCTTAGGCTATGCTAATTATTCTGTTCACAACATACTCAGCCTCCCCTGAACATACCAGATACACACAAACACCTTTGCACCTTTGATCAAACTATTCCTTTAGCCAACAACTATCTTTTCTCCAATCCCAGCCTGATAAAAGTCATATACCTTTATGTTTTCACTGAAACTCTCCTCTCTGCATTATTTGATAAGTCCCCCAATTAAACTTAATTATTTCATCACCTGTACTCTGCAGTACGTGAAAACTGCTATAGGTAATCTGTCCTGTCCTGCTGATTGTGGTTAGCTGTTTGCACAGCTCTAGCTTTTGGAGAGCAGAGTTGGTGTTTTCCCATGGCATAGGTATGTGCTTTTGAATATATTTTTCTTGATAATGCATACTGGACTGGAAGGAAACAGTTTGAAAAAAGCTGTAGGGCAGACTGTAAAGTTCCGGAGGGTAGAACATATCAAAACTAAAATGGAAGAAAGATATTTCATCTAGGGTCAGCTTATTCCTGCAACATGTTAAAGCACACACATTATGGACCTGGGGTCACAGATTTGATCTGTTAGCTTTGCCCTGCTCTGTACTTACAAACAGGACTCTCTTCATTTCAACCAACCCTCTTCTGTGTTTGTTTTCACTGGAAGAGTGAAGACACATTTCCCACGAATGAAAACAAAACAAAATGAAAAGATATTTAATCTCCTGCTCTCTTGAGGACGACATAACTGTCTACTATACATGCAAAAGGCTATCCAATACTAGAATTCATTTTTGTTTTTAACTTTGGATTTTTTCAAATGTTAAATGATTTGAAATACATATAGTCTCAGAGAGGCCACAGAAGGACTTCCATTAAATATATATGTATTTACTTTAGTATGTATCATCTGGTTTAGACCACTCTATAAGTGGACCAAAGGTGATTAAGAACAGACCCTTTCTGTCTTGGGTCCTTCTTGGTTCAGGGACTGGAAAACCAACCCAGAGGTATAACTGGAAATCCTTAGTCCTAATAAACTACTTTCTGGGCCCAACTGAAGCCAGAATCACTCTCATTTAGTAAAAACACATATTTAGGCACTGCTGGTGTGGCTTATTTGATTGAGCATTGTCTCAAGCACCAAAAGGTCACCAGTTCGATTCCAGGTCAAGGCACATGCCCAGGTTGTGGGCTCAGTCCCCAGTAGGGGGCGTGCAGCAGGCAGAAAGCAGCCAATCACTGTTTCTTTCTCTCCCTTTCCCTTCCTCTCTCTCTAAAATTAATAAAAGCATATTTTATAAAATACATATTTAGTACAAATACACAGTTACTGGACATACAATGTAATACAACCTCTTTTTTTGTATAAGTTTTAGAAAATAAACCATATTACTATAATCATTTTCTTTTCCCACAAAGATATACTCCATTTCTGATTCCCTTGCAGTTAAGTGAGGTCTTATGATTGAGTTTCAACCAATAGAATGTAAGTAGATAGTCTATGCTCCAGTATAGGCCAGGTTGGTAGAAATCCACCACACAAGGTCCACCCAACTCTTGCCCCATCTGCCAACTGTGTATCAAGTCAGAGCCACCTTGAAGATGCCACCAGCAGCCTAGATCACTGCATGAGACCAGCATACACCTCACTTGTCCCAATCCAGACCCACATTTAGACTGTTTGAAAGCAAGAAATACATTAAGTTAAGCCACTAAAATTGTGGGTGGGTTTTTTTCCCCATCTTTGTTTCTGTTTTGAACAGCAGTTAGACTGCTTTAAACAACCCTCTGTTATGAACAGTGACACTCAACCAGGGACTATTTTATACCGCAAGGGACACTTGACAATGTCTGGAAACATTTGTGATTATCACAACTGGGCGATGCAGATGCTGTTGGCATGTAGTGGGTAGGTACTAGGGACGCTGTGAAACCTCCTGCAATGCTCGGGACAGCCCTCAAAATGAAGAATAATTGACCCAAAATGTCAGTTGTGCCAAGAGTGAGAGGCCTTGCATTATGAGACTAAACACTAGAGAAAGTGTCAATTTTGTCACTGTTATCTGTTGAAACATACCTTGTCTTTACCTTAACACAAGTTCTATCACAAATAGACGTTCTTTGCAATTAATTAGCTTGATCAAACAGAGTTTGAAATTTAGAACATTCTTTATGCTATGAGTCAATATTATATCATAAAATTGCTTTAAAAAACTTAAAGTAATTTGAGTTTCTCATTAGAGCACTTCCCATCCCCCTGTTTTCTTTCTGAACTCCATTTTCAGTGATTCTTATTTTTTTTTTTTTTTTTTATTTTAGAGAGAGAGGAAAGGAGAGGGAGAAAGAGATAGAAACATCAATGAGAGACAACATCGACTGGCTGCCTCCTGCACCCCTGCTGGGCATCAGGTCCACAACCTAGGCATGTGCCCTGACTAGGAATCGAATCGGTGACCTCTTGATGCCTGGGTCAATGCTCAACCACTGAGCCACACTAGCCGGGCTTCAGTGATTCTTTATCACAGCATTATGCAAGCATGTGTACTCGCATCCACAGATATTCTTGGTGTCTGACACCTTTATTTTACTCTTGACAGGCTGTGGCATCTCAGTGAAGAACCATAATTAAGGAAATGGTCAGGTATCAATCTGCACTGTCTGTTATCTAATATGTCACTCCTTATACATCTGATTACCCAGGGCTCATTCTCTCAAAGCCTTGCATTCCAAGTTTATAATACAATAAACAGAATATAACACATATTAATGACTTCATGCTGTTTTTATGCCCCAAGAATGCACTAACTTTTTAACAGGGTCATATTATTCCTGGAGGACAATATCGAGCTATGAAAACAGCCGTGAATTGTGGCGAGCCTACCTGAAGCCTTAGTTAGACTACTAATTGACTAGAAAACTAAAAGTTGGGCACTGACTTTTCTATACATCATTTTTGTTGCTTGTAATATGAAGAAATTTAACTCCATGGTTAAATCAATTGGCTTGAGCATATACTCATTCCCCAAATACTTACCGAATACTGTTTCACACAGGAATGTGTGGCGTGAGCGGCCAGGTGGGGAGTAAGGAAAACACGGCTGTTTCCCTGGTGGAACTGGCATTACTCACTTCCCGTGTGCAGAGCACAGTTTAAGGTACTAGAGAAGCTACCCCAACGTAACACACAAAGTGCTTGCAGTTAAGGACTGGAGGGCACAAGGGAACATGGCAAACATACGGTTATAGAATATGTCATGCTGTGGCATTTTTAACTAGAGTTACAAATAAAGTTCTATTGGTGACCAAAAGAAGAAGAATCTTCAAGTTCAGAAGCCTTAGGATATATTCTAGAAAATGGCAGCATTTGAGCTAAGCATTCAGGATAACAAATGTAGGGATAACAAAAAGTAGTCAATATCAAATTAATGTAAAAAATCCCAAGCGAGACATATTGTAGTGACGTTTTTATACATGAAGAATAGTATGGTTTTACTAACTATTAAAATGTGTATTAGTTTCCTAGGACTTCTATCACTAAATACCACAGATTGGATGGCTTAAATGACAGAAATTTATTTTTCTCACAGTTCTGGAGGCTATGAGTCCAAGATGAAGGTGTTGGCAGGCTTGGCTTCTTCTGAGGCCTCCCATCTTGGCTTGGGATGGCCGCCTTCTCCCTACGTCCTCACGGGGCGTTTCCAATGTGCCTACACATGTGTATGTCCAAAGTCCCTCTTCTTATAAGAACACCTGTTTGATTAGATTAGGGCCCACCCTAATGACTTCCTTTTGATGTGATCACCTCTTTAAAGATACTATCTCCAAAAACAGTCACAGCTGAGATACTGGGAATTAGGGCATCCCTCCCATAATAGTGTGTGAGGGCTGTAGTGAGAAGCAAGGCTGGGAACTGGTTAGAGAAGAGTTTAATATAATTTAGTAGACTGGCCTTTCTCTGTAGGTCCCAGTCTAGTATTTAGAGCAAGGTATCCCTGTCATCCAGTTCTACTTTAGAAATGTAAGTCAGGCAACAGGAGACGAGTGGAGATAAGAATAAATTCATTCTCTTTGGAGGCTAAAGTTGGAAGATGTTGGAATCTTTTTGGGTATAATTTGCAGAAGAGAAAGGAAGCTCAAAAGAGAGTGCATATTTTTCTGAGTCAACCGCAAATGGGAACCAGTAATAGCAGTATGCAAGTCAGAAGACACATGGTTTTGGGGAGCATCTGATACTTTGGGATTCAGGTACATCGAGATAGAGTTTTTGCTGGCTCTCAAGAAAAGTGCCCGGAAGGCAGGGGTACAAGTATGAAAAGCGGTGGTATGAAGAGTTGGCCTTCTGTTCAGAGCTAATAAGGGTGACTTTAGAATGAGTCAGGCTGCAAACAGCCCCTAGTGTGTATGGAGGAAAAGGAGAATGGACTGGGGCATGGAATGACTTTGTGAGAGGTTCTGGCACGACCATAGGAGGGTGTATTTGAAGGCAAGAGGATATTTTGTAACCCTCCACACCCCCTGCATAGACAGCTGTCAACTGCTCACAAAGAAGAAAGTGCTGGCTGATGACTCACCCAGCTGTGTCTGCTTCCCAGTGAGCCAGGGGGTCTGATGCCTCCCAAGGAACCTTCCAAAGTTTGGAAGAAAGAAATGACCCAGCCAGTGTTGATTCGGAGGTTTTATTTTAATCAATCATTTCAGTGTAGGGTGCACACAACCCAGAGATTCCTATCCAGTAGCCTTGAAAGCAGACAGTGACCCTTCTGAACTCTGTTCCCTGGCTTCTATCAGGGCAGGCCACGTTTTCAGGGAAAGTTCTTCTATCTGACCCCATTAACATTGTCTAGTAGATCTGTCATCAATAAATTATTATTTTAGTCTGCTAGAGAATGCATGCTCTGGTCCATTTAAATTCCAGAAGATTTAGACTTTGGCCTTTGTTAGTCCCTAAAGCGTTATTACTTTAATTGCCTCACTCTGCCCTGCTTGTGATGATGTTCACAATGGAAAGTGTTGTCTCAATGCAAACAAATGCAGCAGCATCTCTATTTTCCCTCTCAGCATCCATGTCTCTTCGTTTTCTCCCTTTTTTTTTGTTTTTGAATGTAATTTATTTTAAGTACCCTGAAGAGATGCTTCAACCTTTTTTGATACTAACTAGTTCAGATCTTTCCTGTCCCTCTCCACAAGCTCTGTGGGGAAAAAGAAAATCCAGTTTGAAAATAGCAAATAAAAACATTATCAGATCTCTTGGGGAAGCTAAATAAATGATCAGATACTCAGGCAGCAAGTTAAATGACCAGAACCCTCTGAAGCATCTGTCTGACTTTGACAATCTTCCTATTCCTCTCCCTCTTCTATTGTACTGACCTCTGGACACCAAGTCAAATGTATGTTTTTTCACTCAGAACCAGAATAGCTCATTATAACTGGAAGTCCCAGCCTTGGATTACAGAGAAACTGCAAACAGCACTCATCACTGAGTTACAAGCTGAGTGCCTGGCAGACACCCTGGGGATTGGTGATGGCAGTGCCGGATTCCAGGCGACAATACCATCACGCCTGTGTTTGTGTTTACCACTTGGAGTAGTGAGTTATGCAATCAAGGTACTGAGCAGGCAAATAGATGAAAGCAACTGAGATAAAACAAAGGGCAAGGTTTATGTGTGGAAGTGTGTTATGCTGTCTTTGAAAACCAACAAAAGGCTGTGTTTACTGTTAGCTGTGAGATATGTGCTTTTTGAAGGTTAAGATGTGGAGGGCATAAGAAAAGAGTTTTTGCATGACAATTCAAGTTAAAAGTGTAAAAGCCAGAAAATATAATAATAAAAAAAAATCCTAGAAGGACCAATGTATGTAAACCATCATGTTTTCCATTAATAAAATAATTTGATATAAACCAATACAGAGTATTTCTGATCTTTCAGATTGAACCATATGTTCCCAAAGACTTTATAATAATATTTCCCACCCCTCAACACCGGAGTAGAGCAAGCTGGGTGAATTGCTATCTAAATGCCCAGACATCAGGAAATGGGAATGCTGTTCCAATCTAACACAGTGACCTAAGAAACAAAGCTTTCGTGGGAAAATGTTAGAAGCATGACAGATGAGAATTTCTCCATTTTTATTTCTTGCACACTGTGGTTGAAGCTTCTCTATCTTTTATTCTTTTTTTTTTTTTTTTTTTTTATCCTCATCCGAGGACATTTTTCCATTTTTTGTACAGACAGGGTGGGAAGGAGAGAGAGGAAGAGAGAGAGAGAGAGAGAGAGAGAAACAATGACGTGAAAGGGACACATCAAGTGGCTGCCACCCGCACGACCAACCAGGGCTGGGGACAAACTGCAACCGAGGTACGTGCCCTTAGCGGGAACCGAACCCGGGTCTCTCGGGACCGCAGGCGGACGCTCTAACCGCTGAGCCAAACCGGCCAGGGCTCTATCTTTTATTCTTAATTGGCCACAATAACCTAGACTGTTGGTCAGCCACAGTAAATGCTTGGTTTAAAACAAACAAAAACAGCACAGAAAGCCGACTACCCAGAGCAAATGAAATTTCTCTGTAGGGAGAAAAAAAATTACAAGAGAGTTGTGGAACATAAAATTCTAAATAAAAATCCTTTTAATACGTCTTGGATGTTGTAGTGGAGGATGTGCAGCAAGTGGAGTTTGTGTGCTTTGCAAGCAGTTTCTGAAAATGACAATGCCCAGCCTATTTGCCTCTTATAATTACCTGTCACCATGCTTCCAGAGACTAGCAGGAGAAGAGGAAGCTGCTCGCCTGGCTGTGCAGTGCTGACGGAGAGATAAAAATTGGGGCCATGCCTGGGGCTTGCTCAACCTGACCATCCTGTGTGGGGAGATATGCCACTGACATGGTCCCCGGATGGATAAAGCAGTTAAGTGGCTTGAGCAACAGCACCTATGCTCCAGGGTCAAAAGAAAGTGTCAGAGGAGCTTGACTACTCTGTCAGGACTAGACATCCGAGACACTTCTATTTTTGGATGAACTCAGTATTTTTTTTTTTTTTAAGTATAAATCTCATCAATTGAGTTAGTTGGATTTATTAGTTTAGGTAAATTATCTTTTTGTTGTTATGGTCAGTTTTACTTTAGAATTTGGGACTCTCCTGCTACCCCTGCGTTGCCAGTGCAGTGGTCTCCTTGGTGAACATGAACAATTACTTGGAGTGCTGTATCTCACTCCTTAAACATATTTAGCCATGCTCATGGCTCGACTCTATGTCCAAAATTTGGTTTTGAGTACATTTGCTTTCTAAGATAGCATTATTGCAAAGAGAAGGTGGCTTAGGGGTGTCCAGGGCTGCCCACGCCCTTGAGCTTACCTTTTAGCTCTTTGACAATTACATGCATCGGTGAGAGGCACTAACCCAAGCTTCAGAAGACTTGATTTTATTATATGCTTTCTATCTTAATAGAATAAGTTCAGAGAAATTACTTCCCTCAGTTCCTTCATTTATAAAACATGAAGTACAATCTTTTGCCTCCCAGTTTCTGAAGCCAGCTGTCATGTATACATGAGATAGTATAAGTACAATTATATTTTGATCTCTAAAGCACTATAAGAAATATAATGTGACAATGTAATAATAATAATAATAAAAATAAAAATAATAATAATAATGTGACGAACAGATTTCATGGCAAACAGAAAGAGCCAGAATAACAGGGAGAACTACATGGTTTTTATTGTTCTGCTGCTTTGTCATGTGGACGTGTATACCTTTTATTCAAGATTAAAGGTTAAGGAGGATTGTTTCTGTAAGTGGTTGGGAAATAATTAACTTGCTATGCAACTGTTTAATAGTACTTATGTGTGTTTATTCATTCATTCATTTACTTGTTCTCTAATGGACTTTCAGCCTCCCAGAGATCTCAAATCCACTTCTCAAGTCCTTCTTGCACCCTACCAGGTCTTTGTTCAAGATTATATGAAAACTGAGCTTCTGAGTTAGGACACCAGATACACGATATAGGAGAACAGATAAAAAGTCTGGCTGTTGTACTGAATAATAGTCCCTTTGTAAAAAGGATTTACTATAAGATACAAGGTAATGGGATTTATAGACAATAGTTTTAAATTTTTATTTTTAGAAAGGGCAAATAAAAGAGGGCTTGCCACCCTGGCCAATTTACCTCAGTGGTTAAAGCATCAGCCTGCAAACCCAAGGGTTTCTGTTTGATTCTGGTCAAGGGCACGTACCTGAGTTGCAGGTTTGATCCCTGTCCTACAGGAGACAACCAATCGATGTGTGTCTTTCACATTGATGTTTCTCTCTCCTTCCCTTCCTCTCTCTCTCTAAAAATACCAATGGAAAAATACCCTTGGGTGAGAATTAAAAACAACAGCAGCAAAAAGGGCATGCCAACACATAGCTTGAGACACAGATACAAGGAAGAGAAGACCATATTTTGGCTTGTTATTCATATTGTGTCTATCTGGTTTTGTATTTGGGTTTTCATCTAATTAACTATGACCTTGCTTTGCCTTGAACTGCTATAAAACATAGTATTATAATAAATTCATAAAATGGTAAAGAGCTGGGTTGTGAAACTTTAGATTCATTCATAGGGAGGTGTTGGGGTAACCCTGCTATAGAAGGAATTTCTATAAGTGAATGAAGCAGTCACACATTTCTTCCACAAAAACTGAATGGGAAAACTATAAACTCATGGACTCACAAGATGAGCATATTTTCAGGAGGATGAACTTGTAGACCAAGGTAAAATGAACCCCTGAGACAAATTAATTACTGTCTCTGGAGTACTGACACCGCTGAAACTTGACAAGAGTGTGCAACTTAATCAGAATTCATATAGGCTTCTTGAAGACTTGCATGCATTTATATTGTACACTAGAGATACAAGAAAACCACAACCCAGCAGTTGCTAGAGTACAATCATTTAAGTAGCCTGAAGGCATCTACTAAGATGAAATGGAAAAAAAAATTTTTTTCTTCAGTTTAATCTTATGTCAATAAAATAAAGTGACCAAAAGCTGGAATCAGAAGAAGCCAGTTAAAACCAAGTGATGCTCATCTTGAGATGGTGTGTATGCATCGACAGGATATGTATAGCACACACACAAATTCCTGTCATCCTTCTAAGAGCATCACCATCACAACACACTCTTTAAATCTATGACATCATGATTGATATACAACACCTAAAGATTTAAAAAGTTGTGTTGAGATGGTGATGCTCTTAGAAGGATGACAGGAATTTGTGTGACCATCCTGGAGACAAGATGCCACAAGGGGAATTGAATGTGAGAAAGAATTATTTGTAACTTGCTGTATAAATAATAATCATAGAATGGTTAATTAATACCAGATAAAACCTAGTTTTTTTGTAGAGTAAATAATTAGCTTAAGCATAATTTTCTCTCTCTCTCTCTCTCTCTCTCTCTCTCTCTCTTTCGCTCTCCATAAAATGTGGATGTAACTAAGTTATGTCTGATGTTGAGGACCAAGTCGGCTACATTAGGGTACTAGAAAAACTGCCTTGTTTTTATGCAGGTTTCACGGTGTGCTCTATAATCTGCATTATCCAGTAATATTGACCAGAATTTGTATTCAGGTGGTATGGGTAAAGAAATTACTGTATTCTCCAAGTACTGATTTGAACCTGCTCACCATACATTGACTTTCTAGCACGTAGGATGGTAGAAGGCACTTAATATGTATTTTCAGAATCAATATCTTACCTTGGTCTACATCTGTACACCAAATTAATCATTTTACAATTCATTATTTAGCATTAGAATGAATATATCAATCACAAAGTATTTTGCCACCATGGTGTGAACGCATACAGAATTCAGGCTTTAAAATGCAGAATGTGCCCTGGCCGGTTTGGTTCAGCGGTTAGAGCGTCGGCCTGCGGTCCTGGGAGATCCGGGTTCAGTTCCCGCTAGGGGCACGTACCTCGGTTGCAGTTTGTCCCTGGCCCTGGTTGGTTGTGCGGGTGGCAGCCACTCGATGTGTCCCTTCACATCGATGTTTCTCTCTCTCTCTCTGTTCCTCTCTCTCCCTCCCACTCTACCTGAACAAAAAATGGAAAAATGTCCTTGGGTGAGGATAAAAAAAAAAAAAAATGCAGAATGTTGTGACCCCAAAGCATATTATTCATTATTTATAATGCCCTAGCTAGGTATTTTTATTCCTTTTTGCTATGTTGGGTTCTGGGCAAGAGGAAACATGCCAGTTGTTCTACCTTCCTTGAATGTGATAATGATGTGCGAACAGACCTGTCATTTCCTAGACTGAATGTTAACGGGGTGATGTGACTATTCCCCCCATTCATTGATCCCTTAGCTGCTTCCACTGGGGTTAAAGTTTATTCCTTTGCAAACAAATGTTTCATTCCCATGGTATTGCTGTTTATCTTTTTTTGTATGCATTACAGGTTGGCTATAATATAAAAATCTCAGTGTCAAATGGTACTGAAAATAAGAAACAAAACTTGGGCCATACTTATTTTTTTTATATAACATATATCACTTTCCCTTGCACCTCTTGTTCATTTGGGGAAAGACTTATATTCTCCTTCTCAAGTACATTCTTCTGCAACTATTCTCTTTATGGTAGTTGCTTGTTTTCAGTTTGCCGCAAATGGGAAGTCATTATGCTGATAGGTAGGTATTTGTACTTGAGGAGGGTGACTGTATGAGGAGGACAGAGCAAAGAGAAGGAAGCAACAAGAGGGGAAAATGTATGTATGTTTTGTTTTCCTCTGCTGATTACTTTCAAAGTCTCTGAGCTCACTTTATGACTTTCGGTTGAGGCATGTTTTTGTGGTTTTGCATTGATTGAGACACTGCTGCATTTGGTTGACTTTTCTTCCAGAGGAGAAGAAGGTAAAGTGCAGCAGGACAATAGAATCAAATTAGAATTAAGCAGCATGCAAATGGTTTAAGTCTGGTGCGTGGCCAGACAATAGTCTTTCACTCTGGCTGCAGTTGATAACCTAGTGAAGGAAAGCTGTCCCTGGATTGGATTAAACCTGCTATTGCACACACACAAAAGGCTAAAATTAAATGGAATTGTCTCTGAAAAGAAGAGAGAGTTTCTGAAAATAGCTAGGGGAAAAAACCTCCTTTTCTCCAAAACCTTCTGCGAGGGGGAGAGCTTGCAGTCATTGGGATTATATGTGACAATTAGTTCGTTCTTTGACCAAAGATAAATTAATGAGGTGAACTTTGGTCAAACAATGGAAATAATGTCCCATAAGGAAAACAAAACACCATTTTAGGAGGGAAAGGATCTTTGTTGGTTAGCAACCTAAAGAACTGGAATATCATGAGAAGTTCTGCACAGCCTCTTTTCCTCAAGGATGTTTTTAGATTTCCCATGGTAAACCTATTGGCTTGGGCTCGATTCATTCATGCTCTTGGAGTTGAGACATTTTGCAAGGGCATTTAAAACATGTCTAGACTTATGGAAAAGAAAGATTACCAGAGGAAGATAAACTGAAGTAGGTCTGAACATAAAAGGTTAAGAACTGAAGTAGGTCTGAACATAAAAGCGATGCTTTAAAAATTTGAAATTGTAATGAACACGTCACATACATTATTGTATTTCTTCCTTATAACATAATCATGTATAGCTACTATTTTTTTACATTTTACACATTAGGAATTTCATTTGGACTATATTAGGGCTTAGTTCAGTAGTTCGTGTGAATCCATAGCTACTAAGTAGCAGAAAGAAAGGAAGAACACTACCCATGCTCGAAAGCCCATACTCTTAACTGTTGAACTATCCTTTCTCAAAATGACTTCTACAGAACTCAGTCCTTAGAAACAGTGTGCAGAAATCTCTCTAATAAATTGGAGAAAGACCTTAAGTTAAAACCCGTAGCCCTCCAATCTCAACTTGGTGAGTCACATCAGATTTTTATCTATTTAAGCACTGAAAGTTCTGAAGTTAGAAAAGCTATTATACTTTCTAAAAATATATATTTTTTATTGATTTTTTTAGAGAGAGAAAGGACAGGAGAGAGAGAGAAACATTGATGTGAGAGAGAAACGTTGATCAGCTGCCTCCTGCACACCCCCTACTGGGGATCAAGCCCCACAACCTAGGCATGTGCGATGACCAATAACTGAACCAGGACCTCTCAATCCATGGGATGATACTCACTCCACTGAGCTACACCACCCAGGCAGGAAAGCTATTATACTTTTAAGAAAGCCAATATTTCTTCAATATGATCAATGATAAAACTTTTCTTTTCTCTCTAATACCAAACTGCAACACCCTCGTTTTGCTGAGATGTTGACCAACAATTCCTTATTTAAGAAAAGATACATAGAGCTCTTATAGGGTCAGGGTTGTTGTATGAAGCATTGTTCACAAAAGTAGCTTCTGCCCTTCAAGAGTGTACAACCAAGTGATGGGTTAAGACTGCAGAACACAAAAATCTATAATGATGATTGTAATTCAACAGAGAGAAGTTAATGGCCATTGGGAAAATTATGACAGGACAATTTGGTGATTTTAGGAGCTATTATTAATTGCTGATAGTGGGTGACAAATAATTAGTGCATGAGTGAGAATGCAGTATCTGTGGCGTATTTTAATTGTCAATGACTTTGGTATCTTCCAATAAAAAGAAACATTTTAAAATTTTGTTCAATCAAATGGCTTATGGCCAGTAATGGAGCATAATAATCACATGCTATTCAAATAGAGATTAATGTCTGGAAGATGATTGCTACTATTAATGTGTTAGATTCAAATCATGAGATGTATGTTGAATATGTCAGTGCTTTCTTATGGGCTAATGAAGAACTCATACCCAAGGCAGGCATTATTCACTGTGTATAGAAGATAATTATTCTGAGCAATTTTATTCTACCAATCCCAAGGAATCCTTGCATTCCACTTAAAAGTGTGTGTGTGTGTGTGTGTGTGTATGTGTATGTGTGTGTGTGTTGACCTAAAGGCCTACTTGAAATATACATGCTTGATTACACTAGATAATGTAATGGTTATAAAGCTACATCAGAAATTGTACCTTCTTATAAACAATTTGAAATATGTATTTTTCAAATAATGGCTTTTAAGAATTTTATATTTTAATTAAAAATAGTTTGAGAATTGAAAGCTAAAGCCTTAAAAAAGCAAACTTAGTGTAAGTCCAAAAATAAAACAGATCTTATAATGGTGAAAAGAACATTGATGTGAACATTGATGTGAATTAGTCAGATGGTATGTAGCAGAGCAGGATTCTCCATCAAATCTTAAACAATAACATCTTAAGAATCCATTTTTGGCAAAATCAGAATAATTAGCAATGTCAGGCAAGGCGAACTCCAGAATTTTGCAGGGTACTCCACACCCATACAGAAGTATATTAGAGTGGGGCTTTTATTTTATTTTTTGAAGACTGTATGTCGTGTCCCCAAGGACACAATTAAAAAAAAAAATCTTTGTAACTGAATATCTGTCTCTTAAAAGACAATCTCTGAAAATTCATGTGTTTGTTGCCTTGGGAAATTATGTGGTGGTCAATGTATGGCACATGTATTGCTCACTTTTGAGCCATCAGTTTATGGAATAACTACCTGATAATTTTAGAATTCCATTTAGCACATGCAATCAGATCATACAAGTTTTCTTGTCTTCTTTCCGGAGCTTAAGCAGTTAAAGGACTTTCAGTATTTGAGTTCTAAACAGGAGGTCAGTGTTTGTATTTGTTTTATTGTGAAGGTTCCTTATGAAAGAAAGTCACTTCTAGTAGGATCAGTGTGATTCTAGGTACTGTTGTTTTAACTCTTTTTCTATTCTTTATCTAAATTTGGCTTTCTAGCGCATGATCACAGCAGACTGAAATGACCACAGCAGAACAGGTTGGAGACTCTTTGGAGAGAATTTACAAAGATCATTCTAAAACTATCAGGGCAATTTTGTTGCTCCAATCACCCTAATTTATTCTAGTACTAGAATGAGGATCAGAAGATATCTGACTAAGATATCTGCTTAAGAGTGGCCTGAGCTCTTGACCATTAAAGAGAAACTGAGGACAAAGTTTAGGTGTTTGTATCTAGTGACATTTCATTACATACAGAGATAAGCCACAGTCTAAGGAGTATCTTAATTAGCTAGGTGAGTTCCTCTGCATATCCTTCTTGCTATGGGTATTGGGTAAACCCAGAAACTTTCAGTTCTGCAAGCAGTAAGGCAGTGTCCCAGTGGTTTAAAATGAATTGGGCAGAAAAATACAACAAATTACTTCTGGCACCAATTTACAATGTTCCAATTTCTGTGACCATTGGATATGAGACAGTACACCCTCACAATCATGAATTTAGCTGGCCAATAACATATTGATAACTATTACTTTAGGACCTTGCACTGACTAACAATAAGATGCCTCTCTACTTGGTTGCTTGTTCAAAGGAAATCTGAGAAGTCAAACTGGGTCTCAAGGCTCCAATGGAAACAACAAAAACATACAGCATCAGCCCCAGCCTTTAACCAAATTTCAGTCCTGCCAACATGTTCCCCTTCAGATCCATTCTCCAGAGACAAGGACCTGCTGCCTGTTCCTCTATCTCCCCTAAAGCAGGTCCATTGAAGCAAGGTTTTATTTCACATTGATCTGATTCTTTATCTTCCTTAGTATTGTAAAATTTAGCAGCTAGAGCAACTAACACATTTTCTGGTAGGCAGTCATGATTACGAGGTAGTTACAACTGCCCTCTTATTATGGAACTTGCAATTCTAGAAGCAACAAGGTGCTCGCTGTCCTTTATTTTGCAAAGGGACACAACCACAACTAGAACACTTAGGAATTTTGAATATACAGGTTTCTTGCCAATAGATTTTGTATAGTCCTATAACCTTTATGATGCAGAAATTGTGTGCTGCATTTTGTTCATAATGTAAAGTTAACCCAAGCAGTAGACATACGTTGAGATATCAGGCCTGCTTTGACAGTTGAGGTATGTGTACATCTGTTAATTAACAGTGGGTATTTCCAACTTTTGACTGCACGTACAAAATGTCCCTCTGTCATCTGCATGCCCTTGGAGTGTTTACTCTTTGATATTTTTCTTTTCAATTCTATGTGAATTTATTTCATTGCTTTGTATAAGTAAGTTCCTGTATAAATGGGAAATTAACCAGAATTTAAGACCAGGAGAGCAGTTTTCTTATTTCAATTGTCCCCTTTTGTTCTGTCTGTTTAAGCATTTTATAAATGAGAGACATAACAGATTTTTTTCTCTTTAATTTCTACAATGAAATCTGAAAAAAGTTAGGAGAACATACATAATGGCAATCCTTTTCGGCTAAATGCTGTGTACAAACAATTCTAAATCCAGTGACTTTCCCACAACCGAATTCCTCTTGCCTGGGCTATAACTAGGATTTTATTATGTCAGCATAAGTAACAAGAACATTCTAACATAACACATTTGAGAAGAAACTCAAAAGGTTTTGTATTAAGAACAAATACATATCCAAATCATCTATTACTTTTTGAATGTCTTAATATCAAGGTTTTGTGTGTAAAAGATTAAAACAGGACTTGGAAGTTAAACACAAAGACCCTTGTTCTTGGCTCTTTGAAACCTGTAGTTTACACAGCCAACCCAAACCTATGATCAGTAATATGTTCTGGTAACCTCTGTGCAGTAAATAAGGGTACAATTTTTTTTCTCTTTGGCATGAACATTGTCAGGATGAACCCTTTGTTTTTACTTCTGGATGACACCTGTGTCATGGAAATAAAATGACATTCACTTGCCTCTCATTTCAAATGCCAGGTGCTGGAAAACCCAGCTCACATGTATTCTTAGGTGTTGATGTTTTACAAATGGTTAGCAGGCATCACAATAGTTCCCATTTCATTCTGTTATATAATTTATAACATTCAACATACATTGGGCTTTCAGTAAATATTACTGACAAAATGTTTGTGTTGACTGTCAAAACCACACTTTTTAAAGATAGCAATCACATGTAGTCTTGTACTGGAGGACTTTTTGTCTGATTCCAGGATCTAGTAATTACTTTCTTCCCACAAATCCTTCAAAGTTTGCTTGCTGACCAGTTTTGTGATAACATTTCTCTGTGATACCACTTTGCAATTAATATTAGTTCTTAAACTTTAGGTAATGGTACCTGGATATATCCAGCATGAAATGCGGGCATGAACTTTTTCTTTGGAAAGCTAGCAAACGTGTTTGTAAATCCAACATAGCTCCTCTCAGTGGCAGTGCCTAGTGTGGTTTGAGATCATGATTTTAACTTTGTCTCTCTCAAAGGGGCAGTATTGTGAACGGTGCATGCCACTGTTGACATATTGAGCTTATTGTAATGCTACAATAAGTAGTTTTCTTTTCTAATATTGCTGTTCACCGCAGCTTTCTTGTTATTGTTCATGCACCTGGAGGCTACTTAGCAATGGGTGCACACACACAGTAGAAGAATCCAGCGAATTCCAGTGCATAATCATAATCTAGGAAAGGGAAGCACCATGACAAATGACTCCCACTGCATCACTCTACTTTCCCCAAAAATACACTTGCTCACATTCACAAATCATTTTGCCTCAAGCTTTTAGGGCAAGCACAGCCCTGGGCTGTCTCAAAGGAGAAACACAGTCTAAAACCTAAGATAGTGCATGCAGTAAACATGCTCGACTAACTCATCTGTGAGCTATGGGAAATGTTAACTAGCCTAGCAATGCAGCATATTAACTCCTAATTATTACATTTAAAGAGAGAGAGAGAGAAAGAGAGAGAGAGAGAGAGAGAGAGAGCATTCACATGCACACACGTGCATCTACAACTGTTGGGAAATAAAATCACTTTTTTCCCCCTTAATCTTCACCTGAGGACATGCTTAGAGATAGGAAGGGAGAGAGAGAGAAAAACATTGACGTGAGAGAGAAATATTATTGGCTGCCTTCTATATATGCCCCTACTGGGGATCGGGTCCACAGCCCAGATATGTGCCTTGACCAGGAATCAAACCAGCAACCTTTCAGTGCACAGGACGACATTCAACCAACTGAGCCATTCTGACCTGAAGTTCACTGGTTTGCCTTAAAAGAGTTTCTGAAAGAAACTAAATGAATAATTATTCCTCTCACTTTCTTCCTTCCCAGTGGATGACACTTAAAAACTTTGCTTCCTTTAATTCTCTCACTTGGTTATTGATTAATGTTGTCTGAGTCTATATTTAAACTCTATGACAGACAATAGGATTTGGCATCATACTGACCTGGATAAAAAAATAAAGCCAATGTATAACATAATTTTCTTAAGAGATGCTAGAAATACATTAAGTGTTCAGTTTTATAATCGTTTTTTCAAAAGCAAAGATTGAAATATAATTACTAATAAAATGCAAAATGTCTATAAAGAAGAACTAAAAAAAAACAGTTTCTTGAAAAGCTAGTTGAGTGTTGTTGATCTTTTTGTTTACTTTTTCTGACTCTGTGAATTGAACTTAATTTCTACCACGGAGTCTCATAAAATAAATGCCGTAAATGTGTAAGAATGGTTCTTACAACATGTACAAAAGATAAGATGGTAGATCTGTAGGGCTCTTTCTCTTAACTCATTTATTATCCATAAATATTTAATGAGTAATTAGTATATGCCAGGCACAATGCCCAGAATTGAGAATGTATTTTTAAGCCAAGGTTCCAAATTCAAAGAACACAAAGTATAGTCTGGTTGACAAACAAAAAAACAGAGTGTCAATAAACTTAATTTGGTGCCATGATACTAGAAAATATAATGTATAATGGATCCTAGTGAATAAGGAAACAGGAAGAATGGCAAATTGAAATTCAAGGTAGATTAGGATAGAATTTCTGAAGAGCATGGTTGAGTCTTAAGAAATTAATAGAAAACGTTCAGTAATAATAATAATAATAAAATGTTTTAGAACATATGAAATTTCATTTAATTTTTTAAACTTATCTTTATTGTTGAATGTATTACAGTTGTCCCTTTTTTCCCCTCCTTGACCCTCTCCTCCCCGATCCCGCCCCCCTACTGCTTTCCCCACACTATTGTCCGTGTCCATTGGTTATGCATATACATTCTTTGGTTTCTCTCTTCCCGCCCCATCTCTCCCCTTCCCTTTGAAGTTCATCAGTCTAACAATCAATTTGTACTTCCTAATTCCTTCATCTTTTTCACCTATCTGGCAACCAACAAAAAGTTTTCTGTATCTATGAGTCTGATTCTGTTCTGCTTGCTCATTTTGTTTGTAGATTCAATTTTTGATAGATATGTACTTATTGCCATTTTATTGTTCATATTTTTTTATTTTCTTCTTCAAGAAGACCCGTCAACATTTCATATAATACTGGTTTGGTGGTAATGAACTCCTTTAGTTTTTTCTTGTCTGGGAAACTCTTTATATGGCCATCAATTCTAAGTGATAGCTTTGCAGGACAGTAATCTTGATTGTAGGTCCTTGCTTTTCATCACTTTAAATATTTGTTGCCACTCCCTTCTGGCCTGCAAAGTTTCTTTCAAGAAATAGGCTGACAGCCTTATGTAAGCTCCATTGTAGGTAACTAACAGTTTTTCTCTTGCTACTTTTAAGATTCTCTCTTTGTCTTTAACCTTCGGCATTTTGATGATGATGATGTGTCTTGGTGTGGACCTCTTTGGGTTCATCTTGTTTGGGACTCTCTGTGCTTCCTGGATTTGTATGTCTGTTTCCTTCACCAAGTTAGGAAAGTTTTTTGTCATTCATTTTTCAAATAGGTTTTCAATTTCTTGCTCTCTCTCTTCTCCTTATGGCACCTCCATGATGCGAACATTGGTATGCCTGAAGTTGTCCCACAGGCTCCTTATATTATGCTCATTTTTTTACTTTTTGTTGTTGTTCTAATTGGATGTTTTTTGTTTTCTTATATTCCAGATCAATGGTATGCTTCTTGTCTTTACCTACTCTACTATTGATTCCCTGTAAATTATTCTTTATTTCAGTTAGTGCATCCTTCATTTCTGACTGGTTCTTTACTATGCTCTTGAGGCCCTCACCAAGTTCATTGAGTGTCCTTATAAGCAGTGTTTTAAACTCTGTATCTGTTAGATTGCTTATCTCCATTTCATTTAGTTCTTTTCCTGGAGTTTTGTTCTGTTCTTTCATTTGGGACATGTTTCTTTGTCTCCTTATTTTGGCTGCCTCCCTGTGTTTGTTTCTATGTATTAGGTAGAGGTGCTATGTCTCCTAGGCTTTCTAGGGTGGCCTATTATAGTAGGTATCTTATAAGTTCCAGTGGCACAGCCCCCTGATCACCCCACTGGCCCCTCGAGGTATACCCCTCTTGTGGACTTTATACCCTTGTGTTGTAATTGAGTATTGATTGCTGTTGGCATATCAATGGGTGGGTTTTACTAAAACTGATCAGCTGTAAGGACTGGCTGTGCCCATTAACCACTGACCTCTGACTACCTTGAAAGACCAGCTGTGCAGGGGCCCGCCCCACAGAGCAAGACTTATTTAGTAGTGCTCTGAGTGTGTCACTTGTGGAGGTGGTGGGAGGTGGTGCTTCAACGTGGTCTGAAGTTGTCCAATGGGTGTGCTGGCTCTGGGGCAAAGTGAGCACTGCCTGTGTTCTACCCAGGGCCACCAGGCATAAGCTCCAAAACAATCTGCTGATGGCTGCTTCTTGTGCTGGGCTTGGAAGTGCCCAGGCGAAGCCAAGCTGTGAACCAAGGCTGGCTGCTTCTGGTGTCAGGCCTGGGACCCCTTAGCGAGAGGTATGGGGCTTGCTATGGCCAGATGCTAAAATTTCATTTATTTTAAATAATATTTTGTGAATGTTATTTTTCATAACTAATTTTTAAATACAATTTTGGCATCAGAGATTTAATATTTTATTTTCTGGTAAAAAAAAAAATAAAGTCAAAATATTTGTTTTACCCAGATGCTTTTTTTCTAGTATCTAAATGGAACAGGCAAATACTTCTGTTCTATCTGCCTAAAACACAGGAAATAAACTATGGAAATAGACTAATTCAGTCATTATTTATTGATTCTACAAAAATTTTTTGAGCACCACAAGGTGCTATGACTTTTCCCTACTGGGAAACATAAAACTAAATGCATAATAATTTTTAAATAAGCTAAAAGTTGTCATCTATACCACAAAATAACAGCAGTAATTACAAACAAAGTCTAGCTTGTAACCAGAAAAATTTCAACAATATTTTGCATTGATCACATCATTAAATTGTTACTTATTAAGAAGAACACTTCAGGCTCTTTGAATACATAACACTCTGGTTAGAAAGTTCTTCCCCAGGTTCATTTATTGTAATTTCCTCAGTTTCTGTAGAGCTCTCCACAGATACTTTCTTTTTAAAGAAACCTTTCCTGACCACCCCATATAAAACAATGTTCCTCATTTGTACTTTCTCTCTAATTATTATCACCTGATTGGTATTGTAAACTTACTTATCTCTGTCTCTCACCACTAGAATGTAAGCTCCGTGAGAGTGAGCATTAGTGTTGTGGTCCAAGCACCTAAAATAGTGCACTAAACAAATAGGGTAAGCACTAAAAACAGAACTTCTTAGTTAAATGAATTAATTAAGTTTATTCGAACTTAGGATAAATAATACCTGGCCCATTTTATTGTCTTTTAGCCAGATTAGCCCCATATGAATGAATATATATAAACTGGAGTGGGAGAGATCAAGGTCCCTTAGGCTCTGATCTGAAGGCATATTGATGGTGATGCAGGTTTAGCATAGCATGGCTTCCTGTTTGGGGTAGAAGTTTCATGGGGTGAAAACCCACACTGACAAAGCCCCAGAAATGATTAATGTGGCTCACCTGTAACTCACAACGAGCAATTTCTCATAGCTCTGGTAAGCAACACTGCTGACTCTCAGGAATTATCCCAGTAAGTAATAAATCACAAAAGTAATTAAAATGCCCCCATAGAGTTCGGTAACTTCTTATATTCAACCCCACATCCAATTGTCGAGAGAAATTATTGACTCTGATTTAGAATCAGAAAATAGTATAAAGCCACTTGCATCAAGGATTGTAAGTTATGTTCTTTTCAATTTTCCTCATTCTTTTTTAGTTCCTATATTCACGAGTATGACCTTGACATAGAATGACACAGGAAAGTGTTGTGCATTGAATGCCCAAGGAATGTTCTGCTCTCTTAAGGTGTAAATACATCCCATCAAAACAGGAAAATAGAACTGGATCTGAGTATCACAATTACAGCTGATCCCAATGTCACCTAAAGCACCAATAAAGCATTGGAAAGAAGCATATTAACACTGTTATCAGGTTCATGGTGCTGGTGGAGAGGAGGTCTGTGAGGCCAGAGGGTTTGTCAGGAGTCCAAAAGAGGAGCAATGCTCTGTAAGATCTCACCCTGTTTTTTTCTTCCTCCCAGTTTTCCCCACACAGACACTGTACAAAACCAGGAATCACACTTTCTCCCTTTCATCATCAGGCCTGTGCCCAACTGCTCTTTAAAGTACAAGCTTGCCTTGAAAAGTCTCCTCCTTTGCTCCGGGGGATTTGTGAGACTTTTATATTTTTCTGTGTCTATTTAATTCACTGATGTCCTCTAAGATTCATTCTATCTTTTGTACTAGGAACAAGAATTGCTTGGGAGTAGAGGGAAAAAGAAACCCAAAGGGAGCAGTCATTATCGGAGGACACTTAATTCCTGGATGTTGTATGGAAGGAAACATTTCTTCTAAGACCTTGGAGTTGGGAAATTTGCTGAATCCTCACTTATTGCGGCCCTTGTTTATTGTGTCCCTCATTGGTCGCCGTTATTCAAGATGTCAAGACGCCTGTAATTACAATGAGCTCTCCCCTGCCCTAGAGGAAGTTACTGGGCACAGGAGTGTTGATCAATTAACTTTCCCATCTCCATCCATATTTATCCTCCCCCAGCCTCCCACAAAATAATGAGGGAAAATTGGGAATATCTTTAATCATTTCAGATTCTCATTATAAAAATTGTGAAAGGATCAACTGAATAATAAATGAAATATTGCTCTTTGAGTTGCTGAAGAAAAGTGTTGTATTTATAGAAAGTACAGTGTCATGGTATTCTTCTTCCTAAAAACACTTCATGCTGCCATAAAACACCCCGAGACTTTTGTAAAAGTGGTTATTATTTCTGTACACCTCTCCAGGAATATTTTTAGATGCTTCAAACCTCCTTTTTTTGTCTCCTTTTTCTTTCTAGTTTGCCTATTTTAGTTCCCTCCTTTAGAATTCTCATTATAAGAAATTTCTTCCCAGTTTGCAATTTAATAACTAGGTCAATCAGACACTCTCAGGGTTAGAAAAGAAATTAGAGGTCATCAAAAGCAGAGAAAAGAGAAACTGCAATAGATGAATCTTTAAAGCAAATGTTATTTTAGAATTATTTATTATTCATATTGGGAAAAATTAAAGGGGTTAGAAGCAAATACCAGTATATATATATATATATACACTGAGTATATACTGAGAATTATATGTGAAGTAAACATGAATATATATATATATTCTAAACTATATATATATATATATATATATATATATATATATAGTGCATGTGTGTGTGTACTTAAAAAGTAAAAAGGGTACAAACAGCTGGAAACAGCCGAACTGAAACAGCTAGAGAGTTTCTAAGGAGATTGTCTAGACGATTCATCTGCCCATCTTGGGTCTGCTCCTTTTCTGGTTCTAAAGGGAAGTTTACAGCCTGAGTCATCTTGAAGAGAATGACCTCTGGGACTGAGTTCCTCATCTAATTGATGTGAACATGGAGCTTTAGGGGGTACCAAGGTGCCAGTATCAGCACTAGAAAAGGCAATTTGCAAAATGGCTCCCGGGGCTATGTTAATTTGTGTCACATCAGGAGCCATTGCTCTCAGAGGTAGCATATACTACTCTCCTGGCTCACAGGGGAGGGCCTAGGAGAAGGGACCAGCATTGGTGAATCAGGTCGCCTAAGGCACATTGTAGAAGGAAAGGCACACACAGGAATTCTTGAGGAGGATCCTGTTTAGTGTTAATTATTCTTGTTTGACATTTCCTGTGAGCCAATATATAGCCATACATGAACCTATATTTCAAACTTTAAGCAAAGATGTCTTTTTATTTATAAGTCTAGCAGTTTCCATTTCACTTAGGCCCTAAACAAAATAAATTAATAATTTCTTAATTTACATTATATATTACATTTTATATTTAATATAATATATAATATTATATAAAATTATAATATTCTTATTAATAACTGCTTATGTAATAAAAGTTAAAATGTCCTTTTTAGTAAACTTTGAACATTCTAGTGCTCAAATAAGTACAATATCTAAGATCACATATGGAAAGAAATTTCAAATGGTTTCTAATTATTGCCAGTTTCTAATTACTATCTTTATTTTGTCAATAGGGAAACGGCTGCTCACATTGCCTGTAAGGGGCAGATCTGTATACGGGTATTTTGACCCCAAATCCAGCTCTCTTTCCACCATAGGCATTGACATCTTTGGGTGAGAAACTACCTACACTCAGAACAATGATACTTAGCAATAACTGCTGAGTTACAGGAGGGGGATTATGGCAGGTGCTGGTGTTTAAGATGCTCTGTGCAGTGGGGTTGATATGCAGTGACCATAATTCTGACTGTTTACTGCCAATTCCTTGCTCGTTAATTAGCAGGCAGTGTGACAATAAAAAATTTACTCCGCTTCTCTGAGTTTCAATTTGCTTTTTAAAGAAAAATAGTAAAGCCCAGCTGGTATGGCTCAGTGGTTGAGCATTGACCCATGCACCAAAAGGTCACCAGTTCAATTCCGGTCAGGGCACATGCCCAGGTTGTGGGCCCGATCGTCAGTGGGAGGCATGTAGGAGGTGACCAATCGATGTTCTCTCTCATCGATGTTTTTATCTCTCTCTAAAATCATTTAAAAAAAAAAGAAAGAAAGAAAAAAGAAAATCAGTAAAGGTGTTAGTCTATATCATCCAGTGCCAATGTGCTTTTAAGTACTTGCTGTGAGTCGGGTTTAACAGTCGGTACCAAGATTAAAAAGGGTAGCAAAGCACCATGCTCCTGAAAGTGCTTCAGATACTATTGGAGGGCCCTGGCCAGTTTGGCTCAGCAGTTAGAGTGTTGGCCTGCAGACCAAAGAGTCCCGGGTTTGATTCAGGCCAAGGGTTTTGGTTCATCCCCGGCCCTGGTCGGGATCGTGTGAGAGGCAACTGATCAATGTGTCTCTCTCACACGGATGTTTCTCTTTCTCTCTCTCTTCCTCTCTTGCTCCCTCCCGCTCTATCTGAAGATAAATGGAAAAATAATCTAGGGTAAGGATTAAAAAAATCTTATTGGAGAAATTAGATTAGATAAATTATGAAGTCCTTTTAAGCTTTGCATTTCTAGAGTCTAATAGCATGCAAGATGGCACAGTACATGCTGTTCATCACTGGGAATTCAGACAGATTTGAAGGAATTTAGAGAAAGTTTGTCCAAAAGCATTGCCACCATTGCCATACACATGAATACTCACCTTGTGTTGAAATCATTTCTCAAGGGCAAATCATAGTTGCTTTCTGAAGCAGTTGATATACAGGATAAAACCTTACAAACATTGAAAATGAGTGGTATGCTGGAACTGGCATAAATATATAGAAAGGAGACTCTTGGGCAGAATCAGCATGAGGACTCAAACCCAATATTCATTTAAGTTTGTTTTCATTTTGAATTTCTCTGTCACTGTTTTTGTCTATCAGTGTAGTAGTGCCTGGAGTTAGGAACAAGACTTCCCCCAAATACCAAAACGGGGCACCTACAATTGTTTCTTTCATTCCCCTCTTGCTATTTTCCCCCAGGAGGTGTAACTGTGCTCTCATGGGAACTGCACAGAAGGCCGTATGTGTGTGTGTGTATTGCTACAGTTAAAAAAAGGAAAACATTTTTGGTGATGGGAGGGATAGTTCAGAAGCAAAGAACAGCCAGCTTTGAGCTATTTCACTTATTTTCCCCTGGATCCAAGGTGGACTTCAAAGATCACTGAAGGTCCAATGCTGAAATGCACACTGCTTTGGCAGTGTTAAAATCCTAACACTTTGAATGTAGATGTGTCTAGTAATTCCAGAGTTCCAGAGGCATAGGCAGTGAGAATGTAGGCTATCTTATTTTAAGTAAAGGAATGCTGACTAAATGTTTTAAATACTGGGGTCATCATTTAGGATGTATATTTCATTCTATTTTTTTCACAATAATTTATGAGTGTACTTACAACAACAACTTCTAAACTATGGACACAGATACACTATACAATGTAAATACAGTTAAATACATAGGCCTAGTGAGCTTGTCATTTTCTTTGGATGAATAGTTGGTAGCAGCGTATTTGCACTAACCTGCTGGTGGAGACCTGAAGCACAGCTTCTGAGAGGACAGGCTGTGCTTTGTTTGAGGGTGGCCAACATATGCACAGTAGGGAACCAGAATGATTATCAGAGTCCAATCAATTAGAGCAGCCTACTTAATATGCATGTTAGAGAAATAAAATCAAGGTCTAGTGAAAAAATTAAAACTTTATTGATGAAATGGAGACATACTGAGTGATAATTCCCAAGTGCTAGCTAAGACTTTTTCTCTTTTACATATCTTGTTTTAATCTTCAGTTTTTCACTTAAATAAAAAAATTCTCACCTGAGGATATTTTTCCATTTATCTTCAGATAGAATAGGAGGGAGGGAGAGAGGGAGAGAGAGAGAAACATCAATGTGAGAGAGACACATCGATTGGCTGCCTCCTGCTTGACCTCAACCAGGGCTAGGGATAAACTGCAATCGAGGTTCGTGCCTTTGACCATAATCGAAACTGTGACTCTTTGGTCTGAGGGCTGACCCTTTCTCCACTGAGCCAAACCAGCCAAGGTCAGTTTTGAACTTTTTAATATTAATTCATAAAAATTTTAAACCACACAAACAAAAAAGAAGAGACTAGGAAAAAAATATTTGGAAATTCATAACTCTTTTAATTAGAAGATGCAATCAGTTCATTTCTATATGTCCATGGTCATATTTTGACAGATAGAAGGCTAATATTTACGGTGATGACCTTGCAAAAGATTACTGAATATGCTAATGGCTAACATGGCTAACGATTTGCTTAGTCTGAGGATTATTCCTAAAATAAGACAAGGATGCTGACAAAGCTCAAGAAAGCTTCAGCAAATACTTTATATAAACAAAGCCTATATAGGAAAAGTTGCATTGGATTAAAGCTTTAAAATGATATCTTTCTTTTGCTCATATGGGGAGCTTATGGAGTCTATTGTGTAAAAATAAATGCTAGACCATTGTAAAAATTATTAATTTCAAAGTTTATTTATACTGATTTTGATAGTTCTACTGTCATTACATAAAAAAATCAGAAACTGACATATTTAGGGCTAATGAGGCATGATTTTTGCAACTTATTTTTAAATAAAAAAGTATACAGAGAAGAAAGAAGGAAAGGAAGAGACAGAAAGGGAAAAAAGAGAGAGAAAAGAAGAGTTGTAGAACAGAGAAAAAGGAAGAATAATACTGTTTGGGTGAAACATACAGAGTATGACAGTCCTTTGTACCATTCTATGATCTTTCTGTATGTTTGAAATGAACTGAACTTTTAAAGAGTCATTACAATGATATTAAGTAGTGCAGAATCTACTTATGTGGATTTATAACAGTAAATAAAAATAATTTTTAATTTTATTTAATTTTTATTAAATTTAGTCACACCTTGCTAGTAACTAATACACCGCTGGGCACAGGATTATATAGTTTGTACATGATGTGATCCTATCTTTTAACACGGTATTGGACATTGTATGAAAGACTCCATTTTATTTCTGAATTTGCTAAAACCTTTTGAATTCCAAGAACACTCAAGTTAAGTAAGGTGATGGATTTTCACAGAGAGTGAGATCTTAAAGGAGTCTCATGAAATTTAATCTTATGGAAATTCAAAATGACCAAAAAAGAGAAAACCACTTGCCCTGGTGAGTGAGCTCAGTGGTTAGAGTGTTGGCCCATGCACTGAAGGGTCACAGATTTGATGCTTCGTCAAGGGCAAGGGCACACACCTAGGTTGTGGGTTTAATCCCCGTGTAGCAGGCAACCAATAGATGGGTGTCTCTGATGTTTCTCTCTCTCCCTCCGATCCCTCTCTCCTTTCCTTCCACAGTCTCTTAAAGAGAGAGAGAGAGAGAGAGAGAGAGAGAGAGAGAGAGAGAGAAAACAACTTTATAGTCACATGTGCAAATGTGATATTATCCAAAGAGGAAGGCTATTCATTTATTGCCATCTAAGTTATATTATTTGCTTTCATAAAGATAAAGTGTTTATATTTAAACTTGAATTTGGATCCCTAATGGTTTCTTAAGATGCCTTGAAAATATTACATTTTAATATTAAAAGACAAAGAACTATAGTTTTTGCAAAAGGTACTTAATTCAATGAAAACAATAACAATATAAGTAGAAATTTTAAGTTGTAAGAATAACAAAAGATAAAATAACCCTTCTATGTATCCTAAAGTCCTGACACTTGGTCACTGAACATGTATCTATTAGAAGTTCAAAGTGGTGCCCTGGCCAGTGTGGCTCAGTTAGTTGGATTGTTGTCCTGAAAACAGAAGGGATGCGGGTTTGATCCCCAGTCAGGACACATATCTGGGTTTTGGGTTCAATCCCCTGTTGGGGTGCATATGGGAGGCAACAGAGCTCTCTCTCGTTTTCACTGCCCCTTTCTCTAAAATCAGTAAACATCCTCAAGGGAAGATTAATTAAAAGAAAAAAAGTTCAAATGATTTTCAAGAGAAGCTTTATTTTAAAAATGTATCTTTGTTGCCCTGGTTGGTTTGGCTCAGCGGTTAGAGCATTTGACCAACTGACCAGAGCCCTGGGTTCGGTTCCGCTAAGGGTACGTACCTCAGTTGCAGTTTGTTCTGCCCCAGTTGGGGTCATGTGGGTGGCAACCACTTGATGTGTCTCTCTCATATCGATGTTTCTCTCTCTCTCTTCCTCCTGCTCTATCTGACGATAAATGCAAAAATGTCCTTGGGTGAGGAAAAAAAAATGATTAAAATGTGTTTATAGTTGAAAGTATTACAGATGTCCCTCCTTGCTCCCCCCATTGACACCCTCCTCCGCTCTCCTGCCCCCCTGCCTTCACCACACTGTTGTCTGTGTCCATTAGTTATGCATATATGCATATAAGTTATTAGATTAATCTCTTCCTGCCCCTCCCCTTCCCTCTGAGGTTCATCAGTCTGTTCCATGCTTCCATGTCTCTGGATCTATTTTGTTCATCAGTTTATTTTGTGCACTATATTTCACAAATAAGTGAGATCACGTGATACTTGTCTTTCTCTAACTGGCTTATTTCACTCGGCATCTGATGTGCATACCCTGGGCCCTCGTTTATCATGGTTTATCAGTTCCAGACTCTCCCATGATAAATGAATGTCCCCAAAGTATGATTCTTTATTCATACACAGTCGTCCCTCGCCACTTCGCGCGTGGACTTTCATGGCTTCACTCTATCGCACTTTTTTCAAATATTATACGACATGACATGACACGACAAGACACGACACGACACGACACTACACTACACTATATTTGAAAAAAAATGCGATAGAGTGAAGCCGAGAAAGTCCAAGCGCGAAGTGGTGAGGGACAACTGTGTATAATTTGAGTGAAAATTCAGTCTTTGCTGCTTACTGACTTTTCTTCACATTTTCTTGTTCAAATTTCCAAGAAAAAGGTGTGTTGGTTCATGCTAAACTTTGCACTGGGCCACACCAGGTCCCTCACTGGACCACGGATGAACCATCCTGCCTAAGGTCCCCAAGCCGCTCTAAACACGTGCTCTTACTCGGCAATTATCAAATATTTGATGAATAAATGAATGAACAAATAAATGGTGTTTGAGGTATAGCAGGCACTATGATTGATGTGCACAAATCACAAATATATTTCATATTTTTTATCCAGAAGCTGAAATACTGACTGGCTCTATATTAATTGTAACCTGAGTTACAAATGGAAGCACAGTTGACCCTGAACAACAGGGATTTGAACTGCATGGGTCCACTTATATGTACATTTTTTTCAATAAATACTGTATTTTCTCTTCCTTATGATTTTTAAAATGACATTTTCTTTTCTCTAGCTTACTTTATTGTAAGAATACAGTATATAATAAATATAACATACAGAATATGTGTTAATAGACTATTTTTGTTATCAGTGAGGCATTTGCTCAACAGAAAGCTATTAGTAGTTAAAAACTTTTATAGGGATTTTTAACCACATGGGAATCAATGCCCCTATTCCCCCATGCTGCTCGAGGTCAACTAATATGTTCCTAATAGTAAATGTCCAGGTCTGAACATTGTCTAATCCTTACATGTCTCATAAACTTTTGAATGAATGAACTGATATCATAGATATGCCCTGAATTGCCTGGCTCAATAATATAATTTGTTAATAGCAGAAAATGGTTATGTTGTATGATCACTTTTTAAATAAGCTAAGAACTTGAATTCGACTTTAGAAAAAAATTTGGAGATGATGTTGAGCAATTTTCTAAACTATTTCTGATAAATCTAGGTGGCTTAAGACTCATTTTGGAGCAGCTAAAGCAAAGGGCGAGGAGAAGAATACTGTAATGTGCTGTTCTGTCTTTCGGGGACTGGGTCCAAGTGGGCACTGGAGCGTATTACTTGTGCCCCGGTGCCTCACAGAGCTCTCTGCATCATCATCAGTGGGCACCTGTGTGTCTCCTGAATCCACCTTTTTATTCTCACAGCCTCCCACTCCTCCACCACCATTCCTTCAAAGGCCATGAGAGTGCCACGTGCTTGCTTTAGAAAACCAACCATACTTTCCTGTCTAATCCCTGGCACTAGTCGTTTGTAATAAAGTTTGTAACCGGTTTCATCCTGACTGAAACACTGGCTTTCTGAAGCGTGACCATGTGCTCCTGACTCAAATCTCCAAGGCCTCTGTGATAAGCCTGTCAGGGATGCTGACTCCAAGCCCTGCAGCCGTTCACAGAAAGAAGAAAAACTTGAAAAGCTAGAGAGGGAGCATCTACAAACACACACACACACTCACATGGTAAATAATTCTATTCTGTGCAACAACTGCCTAATAGAAAATCAGCTTGTAATCCATTCGTAATCAAAGTTGGGGATATGCTAAGAAGCCCCCGTGGATGTGTTTATGAGAGGAAGCTGCAGCTAGTGAAAAAGTACTTGTTAATACGCCAGCACCTCAATGACGCATAATAAATGTACAGCCATTATATAAGTGGGTGATATGTGTCCCATATAAGTCAGAAATTGGGAAGAGAGATGAAAAATGGAATATCTGTCTAGAATGGAAGTATACATTTTTGAACCCAAGAAGACTGTCAGACTTTTGGATACAAAAAGACAATGTCATTGTGAAAGTCAGCCAAATAATCCATACTTTCTGAAACTCACTTTAGAAAATGTATTTTAATCCTTATATTTAAATACTGATTGATTATTGTAAATAACTGGGTAACAGTAGCTTAAAATAAATCTCCATTAGGCTGTGAATGTCTTCAAAATATACCACACATATTTTATTCATTAATTTTAATCCTCACCCAAGGATATGTTTACTGATTTTAGAGAAGAAGACAGAGAGAGAAACATCCATGTGAGAGAGAAACATTGACCCTTTTCCTCCCATACACGCCACCCTCTTCTGGGCATCAAACCTGAAATTTAGTAACTTAGGTATGTGCCCTGACCAGGAATTGAACCTGCAACCTTTCAGTTTATGGGGTGACACTCCAACCAAGTGAGCCACACCAGCCAGGATGAGTATGTATATTTTAAAAACACGCCAACAAAATCATATTTATGAGTTATCAGTGTTTAAAATAATTCACTATACAAATAATCATCAGTTGAAAATCTCCTTCATCTAGAAATGTCTTATTTCAAAGAAAAACTGTGAAAATAATTATAAAACTCTATCTTGTATTCTTAAGAGAAAATAAATTTTTTAATACAGTGCTTTATACATAGTAAGTTCACTCTATATTTAGTAAATCCACCACTAAATTATTCAATTTTTCAAAAACTTAGTTGAACAAATATTTATTAAACATCTACTCTTTGACCAGAGATGTGTTGAGTTTTGCGAAGGAATATAAATGAATTATGTGAAGCTCTCGGCCCTCAGAGATGTTGTAAATACTTGGTGGGCTGTTATGTACACAGAAAGGAAAAAAAAAAGAAAAACAAGAATAATCATAAGAACAAACACTAAAGTGCTAAATTGAACATTATTGACATAAAAATATAGAATATGTAAAGCATTTACTTTAAGTTATCTCAAAATGGAGACATCAACATAAAACATAAACATCAGCTTTTTAAAAAATATCAGCTTTAATGTTTGTTTCTTACAAAGGGCCTAGTTTTATTTTTACTTCATCCTCTGTTTCTAATGTTGTAATTATTATACTCTAACTGCTATAAATTACAAAAGTAGAAATGTAAAACTTTGGGATTCCTAAATAGAATATGAAAAAGTTACTAACATTTTTTCAAAGGGTTCCCAGTCCATGAAGTATTGACTTCCTATCCTAAGAAAAATAAAAACTCTAAAATATACAAAATGTTTGCTTGCAGAGCCGAGTTGATATTTTTCTTCTGTCATGGCCAACTCAATATTTAAAGTAGGAGAAAGCATTGAGGTAATGAAATTGTAATGTATGTTTTGGAAATCAACTAATATAAAGCAGAGGAAGGCTGTATATTTTGTTCTGATGGCACCTGCATTGACACCACTTTACTTTGTACTCAAGCATGAATCTTAATGGTCTGGCAGTGGGTGAAGTTTGCATTCTCCTTATTAGCATCATTGCCTGCACCCACATAGCTTTGAATCTCACCAACATTGTTACAAATAACATCTTCCTGCCATGGATGCTTTTATGTTACTAATGTTGATATAGAATGTGCATTTTTTGCATAATACAAATATGCGGTAGAAAAGTACCTTGAAAAACAGATCGCCAGTTTATTACCTTAAATATGTTAAGCTGTGATTTCCCAGTTGTCTTTAATCACAATATCTAGTAAATCATAAACTAAGGAAGAAAACATGCATTGGATTTCGGTTTCACTATTACCATTTGGTGCAAGTGAAGACATTCATTGATGGAAAATTAATAAATATAGTATTTTTTCAAGAAACATTTCCTGTGCACTATTACCACAGAGCCCATCTATAACTCTCTGGATGTGCATTCTTACACAGATGGCTTTGGCTGTCACAGGTGTGCTGGTTAGTGAAAGTGTTTAGAAACATTGAGACTACAATGTCAAGGCTACTATTCCAGTGTCTTAGCTCAGCTACCATGGGTCTCTCAAGCTCTTTAACTTTAGTTACCATCCTCCCAAACATGTGAAATATAATTTCTTAGGTGAAAAGAAGTCAGGAGAAAACATTATACATGACTCAAATAAATCCTATGATCTCTACAGAAAAATGTGTCAGAGTGCAGATCATTATGAGATTAACAGTTTTTAACAAATACTTTTAAAAGTTTGAAGCTAGTAATTGAGGAGAAAAATGAGGAGATTAAAAAGATGGTGCAGCTGGAGTAAGAATTTGGATAAGAATTAAAATTAAGCATAAAACACTAAGCCGTAGAGAAGTAAATCTGTGCTTTTAAGGGTGGTTGTAGGGTGCTTAGGGGGTCGGGGACTATGGAGCGGAGACTGTTAGAAGGGTCACATTATCGAAGTCAGAACATTTTTATTTCAGGTCACTGTCTGTCTACAGTCACCGTAGGTGAACCTCAGATATCTGACCTTTTGTGAGAAAAAGGATTGTTCTGCTGAAAGGTTGACAGCCAGGGAGATCACAGCAGAATGGGAAGATAAAGATGCCTCATGCTTCTACCCTGTCTGAATTACTTGATACCTGATCATCAAACAACAAAACTGTCATATAAACTCCATCTGTCTTTCTGTTTTGCAGTTAGAAGTCAGTCATATGGTCATGAGCAAAAAAATCTGTGATAAGATAAACTCTCTTGTGCTCAGAGGGTAACCACATGATGTATAAAATCTTCACAGTAAAGATTTCTAAATAATTAGAGTAGGCCAAAACATACATTTAGTTAGAACACAAATGCTTATGGCAATAAAATAATTTTTAAAAAGTGTCTCATTTGTGGTATAACATCAGGATTATTAATAAGCAAGTTATTTCCAAACTAAACAACAGAATAAATCGGCCATTGAGTTCAGTCATATAATTTATTTGAATCATCATTCTGCTGAAAAACATCTCCATAATGAGTTATGTGAAATAAGTATGAAATAATTGTACGCTAATAAAGACAGCCTCTTTAATAAAGGGTGTTGGGAAAATTGGGCAGCAACATGCAAAAAAATGAAACTAGACCATCAACTTACACTATACACAAGAATAAACTCAAAATGGATAAAAGACTTAAATGTGACTCATGAATCCATAAAAATCCTAGAAGAAACTGTAGGCAACAAAATTTTAGACATCATACGCAGCAGAATTTTCACTGATAAGGCAACAGAAACAAAGGAGAAAATGAACATATGGGACTACATCAAACTCAAAAGTTTCTGCACAGCAAAAGAAACAACCACCAAAATGGAAAGGCAACCCAATGTATAGGAGAGCATAATTGCCAATGATATATCAGATAAGGGGTTAATTCCCAATATATATAGAGTGTTCATACAGCTCAACAAAAGGAAGACAAAGAACCCAATTAAAAAATGATCAGAGGAACTAAATAGATACCTCTCCAAACAGGACATACAAATGCCTAAGAGACATATGAAAAAAATGCTCAACGTCACTAATCATCAGAGTTGCAAATTAAGACAACTATGAGTTATCACCTCACACCTGTTAGAATGGCTGCCATCAACAAATCATCAAACAAGTGTTGGTGAGGGTGTGGAGAAAAGGGAACTCCAGTACACTGCTGGTGGGAATGCAGACTGGGGAAGAGATAAACCACAGAACTTACATGCATGTACGCATAACCAATGAACATGACAACAAAGCTGGGGACAGGGCGGGGAGGGATGGGGAGGCGGGTGTCAATGGGGAAAAAAGGAGAAACATCTGTAACAAAAATAAATAAATAAAAAAGAAATAATTGTATGCTTGCTGAAGAAGAATTATTTCTTTGAACAAATCCATTAACTGGTGGTTTTGAGTTTGTAAAAATATATCCCAAATATAATTTTAATAAATTATGGTCTGTGCTCTTTTTGAAATGTAAGGAATTTTCCATCACTAATTGAATGAATATTCCTCAAGGGCTATATTCAGAAGGAATTCCAAATACATATTGCTTTGGGGGATTACAGTGTCAGAGGCCATCAATATAAAGTTCTCACTGACTAAATTCATATGGACTTGTATGTTGCAGTGTGTGTATATGTGTGTGCAGGGAATAGGGGACATGAGAGCTGGTTATGAGGAGGTCTTCCAAGTTTAAACAAAGATGATGACAAAATTTTGGCTTAAACCATATCTTAGAGATTGTAAAACGGCAAGTGAATCTGTCTGATAGAAGCAATCGGTCTTTCTCAATGTCTAAAATGAAACAAAGAAATGGACAATCAAAATCATTGAATTTGTCGCTGGCATCTGAAATGAGGAGTATTCCTCTCTACGGCTGGCTGAGACAGCGCTGTTAGTGTGAGATGGCATGCACTCCCCTGCCCTTTGTGTCTGTCATACTCCTGGTCTCCAGACATTTGAGTTTGCAACTATTGATATTAGTTTGGAGAAAATCTGAACAAATATTATTAAAGGGATGATTTATGTTCACTCAGAAATGAAATCAGTGATCGCTATTAAGTGTAAGTCATGCCAGACTACACTAATTTTGTCTGATGATGAAGAAGCTGGTCTTAGGGATAAGAAATAATCATTCAGCAAAAAACATTTACTTATTTTTCTCTATTCTCCATCAATATGGTTTGGTGGCATGCATAGATAATCACATTTTTAAAAATAAGAAAATGTTCTCTTACTTTTAGTTCAAGAAATGAATTTGTGGGATTTTATTATATTTTTATTATATTGTTATTGTTTTTCTTTGCCAGTCACATAAAAAGTGGTTGCCTCTCTTAGTTATGGATGATACTCATTGTGACAAATAGCTTATTGCATGGCTTTTTTCCATTTTCTAAATTTTCAGAGATTTAATTTTAGCAGTTTCTCATTCTCTCCCATGTTCCTTTGTGAAGGGAAAGTAGACTTATACAATCAACATTTATTTTCATATTCAGAGATATTGCATATTTGTCTTAATAGCTGCATTTCCTACCACTGACTTGCTGTTAATGGCACATTACCAAAGAAATTAGACTAAGATCTGAACATTAAATATTAATGAAACTAATAAGTATAATGTAAATGTATCAGTGCTTAATCTAATTAAATTTATAATACTTTTTTTTTTATAAGTACAGGCTTAGCTGTTATGAGCAACTTCTAAATTAGGTTTCTCTTTAAATTTTATTTATATATTTTTTAAATGTCATACTTCAAGTGGCATCAGTAAAGTAATTATTGAACTGTGATGTTCTTATGATTATACTAGAAGTTATCAAAGCATGTTACCTTTTCATTATAATTTAATGTTATAATTTTAGTGGTTCATAAAAGAGACATAAATAATTAATAATTCATATTTAGAATTTTAGTAGCTTTTTCTAGCAAAGTGAATGCAGATATATCTTGATACTCTACCATTGCATTTTATTTATTTGTTATTGAATTTATTGGTGTGACAACGGTTAACAAAATTATATAGGTTTCAGGTGCACAACTCTACAACACATTACCTGTACACTGTACTGTGTGTTCACCACCCCAAGTCAAGTCTTCTTCCCTCACCATTCACCCTCCTCTATCCTCCTCTAACTCCTCCTCCCCCCCAGCCATCACCACACTGTTGTCCATGTCCATGAGCTCTTTTTCTTTTTCCCCTATAATTGCATTTAATTGTCATTTTTAGAATAAGCATGCATGGTTTTATAATTTATATTAAAATAGATTTCCATTTTCTGGAGGAAAGGGGGAAGAGAGTAACATTAACTAATGATATTTAGGAGAGAGCAAGATAACGGCAGATAACGAGTACTGCAATGAATGGAAAGAAACAGATCTGAGTGATCTTTACATTTGAAATTATGAAATGTAAAACATTTATGAATGTGGAGAGAAATGAGGAAAAAAGGTAAATTTGAGAGTTTGAACCTGGGCAATCAGCAAAGGGTCTTCACAATCTGTGTGATTGAAATACACAGTCAACAACAAATGAAGGGAGTCAATGAAGGACATTTGTGTCCAGGTTCCAAGTTATTGAGATACACGAGGTGAATTCACCTGTAGTCACAAAGACTCAGAGAGCCACGGATAAACTGTAAATTCCTTGGGACAGTGTCCGTGTACCTTTTATTCACCATTTATTAACCCTCAGTCCAATATAAGTGTTCGATAGATATTTGTTTAATGAATGAAGGAAATACTCATGTACACACACATCATACTACATAATATCATAATATAGTAGTATTCCTTTCTTTTTTTCTTATCTATCATCTTTCTATCATTATCTATCTTGTTATCTATTAATGTATCATCTATAAAATAGATAAAGTTGGTTGGTATCCTGAATAATTCAGGTAATTCAGATTATTAAATAGGAGACGACTTGAGAAAATTGTTCCATGGATGGCTTTGGTCTATGCCCAACACAGTAGTCACTATTCACATGTGGCTATTGGACCTTTGAAATCAGACTACTCAGAATTAAAACCTACTGTTAGTAACTGTAAAACACACGTGAAAAACTGACTAGTTCATGAAAATGTACAATCTCTCATTTATAATGTTTATGCTGTTTATATTTTATTAAATAAAACCCATTTTAAAATGAGTTTCACCTTGAAAATCTAAAGTACAATGACAACAAAATATTTAAGAGCTTTCATTAAAATGATTTAACTGAAGAAAAACCTAAAAGTAATCTTAAAATTATAATACTCTGGGGTTGTCTGGTCATAAAAGGCAGATGTTTTAAGGGAAGCAATTTAATTTAAAGCAACTCATTGCTAATTAAAATCAATTGAATATTGAAAATATTTAAGTTTTTTGACAGCTTGAAATGTTCAATGAATGGACCTAAATCAATTCCTCCAGAAGAACACCTGTGTACCTTCAAGTGATAAAGTAATAAACACGAAATATTGTTTTATTATAGTAAACATCAATACTAAACTGAGGGCAATGTAATCTAATCATTATTCATAGCTTAATTCGCTATGACACACGATTTCATTCTACCACATTTACATTTCTATACTGAAGTAACCAGCTCTGCTTCTTAAATTGTATCCATTGCATCATCCAAGCCTCTAATTAGATACATTAAAATAGCACACCGCTTTATTCTTCACCTGGTCACCTCACTGACCCTTTGCGCACTGTCTGCATGTAATGCTTGTCCTTCCCCTAGTGTTCCAGGTAAGTGCAAAGAACTGTTCAGAACTCAACGGAAGCATCCTGATTTCTACTCTTTTCTCAGATCCCCTCTTCAAAATTTCAATTGTGGGACTTACTATAAATGTGATGTTCTCTTTTTCTGTGTGATCATTTTCTTAAGGTGTTTCTTTTCCTTTATACTGATCCTATGGTCAGGGGTGACATCTTTGTGATGCTCATTGTTGTATCCATAGCATCTTGCATGGTGCCTGGCACACAGTGGAGACTTTAGTATTTGGTAAATGAGGAGAATATCTTTATTCACAATCTCTAAAATAAAGTGCCTGAACAACTTTTTAGGTTTCTTCCCCAATGGCCACTTTCTGGTAATAAATTTTGTTTAGACAATTAAAAATTTATTTGTTATTAATTATCTAGTCTGCGTTATATTTCTTCTTCAAATATTGTTTTATTTCTGCATGCAGGGATGTTTATTTTGAAGGATATTGAAAATAATTTTCTCCTTTTTATGGTTAACTGCTATAAATATAAATAAATTCTCCAAACACATTACAGAAATGCTAGGTGCTATGGAGGCCGCAAAGAAAAATCTCTTTTTCTCAAGGAGCACATAGAAATAGGAAAATGAAGACATGTAGTTTTATTGGCATTAGAGAGAAAGAGAGGTTTTTAAGTCCAGATGATGAACAGACTATCTCCAACTAAGATAACAATCAAGAAAGACTTCATGAAGGAAGAGTCATTGAATATAAGCTTTGAAGTTAAGTTTATTCTTTAAAGAGGTTGGGCCTGCAGAATTATGTGAAGAGGAAATGCATAAGCAATGGCCTGGAGGCTGGGCACCGAGAACGTATATGATTGGTGAATAGTTCATTGTTTCTCTAACGTAAGATTTGAATGCCAGGTGCCACGTGGTCAAGTTGCCTAAACATTGGCATAAAAGGCAGATGGTGACATGCCCGGCCAATGTGGCTCAGTGGTTGAGTATCGATCCATGCATCAGGAAGTCGCCATTTCAATTCCTGGTCAGGACACATGCCGAGGTTGTGGGCCTGAACCCCAGTGGGGGGCATGCAGGAGGCAGCCTGTGATGTTCTCTCTCATTGATGTTTCTCTCTCCCTCTCCCTTCCTCTTTCTCTAAAATAAACAAAGAAAAACAAAAGGCAGATGGTGATGACTTTAATTCCTAGTCTCTGAACTACTGGCCACGGGACTTTATACAATCAATATCTCTTCTCTAAGCCTCACTTTCTCCAGCCGAGAAAAATAAGGGCAACAATATCAGAACTTTTGTGGGTCATTTGGAGAAATAAAGAAAATAATATTTATTAAAAATTTAGGACAATTTTTAAAAATGTGAATTAGTTCTGAAAAGTATTTTGGCACAAAGTTACATAGGATCTAAAATTTTTGTAATTTGTTCTGTAGTCTTTGGTCTGTGTTGCCTCCATGAGTCATTCGAGTATAGTGGTTAAGTACACAGAATTTTAAACCAGGCTATATGTTTGATATCTGATTGAGGCAATTTACTCATACACTCTTTGCCTCATTTCCTCCTCTATAGAAATGGAATAATAATTATTATTGAAGATCAAATAAATTAATACATGCACAGACTATAGAACAGTACCAGGAAGTATTATGTATGCACATAGGAAGTATTATATAAATGTTAGCTATTACTATGGGTTAGTCATCAAAAGCATTTTAGAAGAACATGTTTGAATCAGAGATGTGCTTGAGAAGAAAACTATGTGTCAGCCCCATGTAAGAAAATTGGAAAGAAAGACACATTAGAAAGCTTTTCCATCTTCTTAATTGGAGGAAGTGAGGGCCTGAACAAGAATAGACATAATGAGAAATGGGTGATGAGGGAAGACTGAAGAAGAAATAAACCTGAGCATAAAGAGCAATCAGAACTTATTGGATGCGGGGAAAAGGGTAAGTGTTGACAGATGTCAACACTGAGATTTCAGTCTGAGGGTTAAGAGATAATACTTCAGACAGAAATGTGAAATTGGGACAATAAGCGTATCTGAGATGGACATGCTTCGGAGGTGCCGTGCTTGCGTTGCTTTCGGCATTTCCCACTGGAGATGTCTAGGAGGTGAAAATGAATGACTGGAGCCTAGAGCATTGAAATATAGACTAACAGGTGATAGTTGAAATTTGAAAATGACAAGAAAGAGGCATAACATAGTAAGGCTGAGGAAAGTCATTACACGAAAAATATATCTAGCAAATTCAAGAAAAAACTGAAGTTACAGGAGAGAGAAATAACAGGAAACCTAAATGCACTGTTTTTTTTTTTTTTTTTCAGTTTTATTGAGGTATAATTGGCAAATAAAACTATAAATTTAAGATGTACAACATGATAATTTCATATGGATACAATGTGCAATAACTACCACAATCATGTTAATTAACACATTAATCACATCATATAGTTACCATATTTTCTTTCTTTCTATCTTTCTTTCTTTCTTTCTTTCTTTCTTTCTTTCTTTCTTTCTTTCTTTCTTTTTTTCCTCACTCAGGGATATTTTTCTATTGATTTTTTAAGTTTAAGTGGGAGGGAGGAAGGGAGAGAAAGAGAGAGAAATATCTATGTGGGAGAGACATATTGATTAGTTGCCTCCTGCATGACCCCAACAGGGGCTGAAGATCAAACCTGCAACCAAGGTATGTGCCCTTGACCAAGAATTGAACCCATGACTCTTTGGTCCACCTGCTGATGCTCTAACTGCTGGGCCAAACTGGCCAGGGCACCATATTTTCCTGTGTGAGTAGTGAGAACATATGATTTACTCAGAAAATTTCAGGTATATAATACAGTATTATTAACTATAGTTATAATATAGTATATTAGAACCCCCAAACTTATGTATTTTAACACTGAAAATGTGTAACTTTTCATAACTGTCTCCCCATTTCACCACCTCTATGCCCCTGACAAACATGGTTCTATTCTCTGGTACTATGTATCCAATGTTTTCAGATTGCACATGTAAATATAAGTGAAATACTGTGATATTTGTCTTTATGTCTATCTATTTCTACTTAGCATAATGTCCTCCCACTTCATATATATTGTTGCAAATAGCAAGATTTTATTCTTTTTTATGGCTGAATAATAGTCCATATTTATATAACACATTCTCTTTATCTATTTATCTGAAGGAGAAAAATTGGCTGAGGCCACATCTATGGATGCCAAGATAGTTATACAAATTGTGTAATTACCTGAATTTTTTTTCATTGAAAAAAACACATATTTGTGCATTTATGTTTTTCTCTTTTTATAGATTTATTTATTTTTTTGTTACAGAGTTTCTTCTTTTTCCCCCATTGACACACTCCTCCCAATCCCACCCCCTCCCCCAGCATTATTGTCTATGTCCGCTGGTTATGCGTACATGCATATAAATCCTGTGGTTTATATCTTCCCTTCCCCCAACCCCCTCTTCTGAGGTTTGTCAGTCTATACCCTACTTCTGTGTCCTGGGTCTATTTTGTTCATAACCTTATCTGTTCATTATATTCTACTAATACGTGAGATCATGTGATATTTCTCTTTCTCTGATTGGCTTATTTTGCTCAGCATAATATTCTCCAGGTCCATCCATGTCATCTCAAAGGATAAGAGATCTTTCTTTCTTACAGCTGCATCATATTCCATTGTGTATATATACCACATATTTTTATCCACTCATCTATTGATGGACACTTGAGCTGTTTCCAGATTTTAGCAATTGTAAATAGTGCTGCTATAAACATAGGGTATATATATTCTTTCTGATGGAGGTTTCAGGCTTCTTAGGGTATATTCCTAGAAGTGGGATCACTGGGTCAAATGGCAGTTTCATTTTTAATTTTTTGAGGTAACACCATATTGTTTTCCATAGTGGCTGCACCAGTCTGCATTCCCACCAGCAGTGTACTAGAGTCCCCTTTTCTCCACACCCTCACCAACACTTGTTGTTTGATGATTTGTTGATGGCAGCCATTCTGGCAGGTGTGAGGTGATACCTTACAGTTTTTTAATTTGCATCTCTCTGATGATTAGTGATGTTGAGCATTTCTTCATATGTCCCTTAACTATTAGTATGTCCTGTTTGGAGAGGTGTCTATTTAGTTCCTCTGCCCATTTTTTAATTGGATTGTTTGTCTTCCTTTTGTTGAGTTGTATGAGTACTCTATATATTTTGGAAATTAACCCCTTATCTGATGTATCACTGGCAACTATACTCTCTCATATAGTGGGACCCTTTCCATTTTGATGCAGGAAACTACAGGTCATTGATAAAAGAAATGGAGGAAGGTATAAAAAAGAGGAACCACATACCTTGTTCATGGATTGGAAGAATTAACATCATTAACATGTCCATACTCCCCAAAGCCATCTATAGATTCAATGTAATCCCCATCAAAATATCAATAACATATTTTCACCAAACTAGAACAAATACTCCAAAAGGTTATATGGAACCAAAAAAGATCCTGAATAGCTACAGCAATCTTGAAAGAGAAGAACAAAGTAGAAGGGATCATAATACCAGATGTCTGGTTATACTACAAAGCTACTGTAATCAAAACAGCCTGGTTCTGGCACAAGAACCAGCATGTAGATCATTGGAACAGAACAGAGAACTCAGAAATTGACCCAAGACAGTATGCTCAGTTAATATTTGACAAAGGTGACAAGAGCATACAGTGGAGTCAAGACAGCATCTTCAATAAATGGTGTTGGGAAAACTGGACAGCTACATGAAAAAAATGTAGCTAGACCACCAACTTACACCATACACAAGAATAAACTCAAAGTGTATAAAAGACTGAAATGTGACTCATAAATCTATAAAAATCCTAGAAGAAAATGTAGGCAGCAAAATTTCAGACATCACATGAAGTAGAATTTTCACTGATACAATGCCTAAGGCAAGAGAAACAAAGGAAAAAGTGAACACATGGGACTACATCAAACTAAAAAGCTTCTGCACAGCAGAAGAAACATGCCTGCATTTTTTAAATGGCTTTAGTGTCTTGAAGAAAAACAATGACAAAGTCAGTTCACCCAAATACTCCCGGCTTGCTGTTAAGTCTTATGGCAGTGTTTAGTGCTATCCGTACCTCCTAAAGCTGGATTGCAGACTGTGCTTAAAATAAGCCCTGTGATTTAATTATTAAGGTGGCAGAACTTGTAAAGGAGCCTGAAATTTCACCTTGACAGGTCCCTTGTGCAAAAGTCAGGATCCCTGGTCAGAAAGAAATAGGCCTCTATGGCCTGGGATGAGGGTAGATGAATTTCTGCCCCCATGAACCTTAAACTTTCAGACACTGATGAACTGTCCATGCTTGAAGATGTAGCTCTCCCTCCCGTCTCACTAGATGAGATCAGCAGTCCTTGGCCTGGGGATCATAAAAGATGTCATCTGAGATGAATGCCTCTCAGGACAGTGCTCGTCCTTCTCAAGATCACTCCCTCCTACCTTCATCGCCTCAGTTCTCAGTGAATCCCAAGTTGGAAAATGCTGCCTCTCTCATGGGAGGAAATACTCAACTCCAGGGAAAAGTTGTATTTTCTGGCTAAAACATACATGCAGGAATCAGGGTTTTTTTTGTATAAGTGGTGATATACGAGGGTCAGTGAAATATAAGGTTGGGTAAGACATTTTATTAATGGTGTTTTCCATGAAGCAGAATTTAATATCCTGATAAGTATATCTAAAACTGGTCTTAATATAGGGTAAGATAGATTCTTGAATCTTGGACACGATGTTGCCTACAGAATGTTGGAGACACCAGGATGACATTGGCCAAGTATTAAAGAAAGGATAAAAATGGATGTTATGTACAACTAAAAACATCTATCATTGACTCTTTTCCCAGGCGGGCCCAAATTTCCCTCAGTGTGTCAATAAATAATGAATTTGTGAAGGGTTACTCACATTATTGAAAATAATAGTAGCGGTTGTTCTTTGCTGGCCAGAGTTAACTTTGGAGGTACAGCTAGCTATAAACCTGCTCTCCCTGGTGTCAGTAAGGTGTATGACACCCAACAGAGCAGAACAGATGCCTCAGCCATCAGAGGCAAGATGAATGAGGTTGCCGTAAGGAACCCTAGGCTTAAGTGGCAACCAGGCTACTTCTACTTATGAGTATCATGCAAAGGCCAGTAGACAATGGTGTTCCTTGGTATGGGATAGAGGGACAGCCAATTGGGATATTGATTGCTTCGTATAACTAGAACAAGAAATTAGATCCATTGAGTTGGAAGCTGATGTCAGTTTATCAATACAAAGTCATGGTTTTTTTTCTCTAAGTGCTTGATCTATGACAGTTCTGTGACTACAGCTGATCAGTTGAAGGTAAGTCTAGATCCTCTGGTGCAGGACCTCAGTTGTACTGCATCAGTGTATACAAAAATACTGGGGTGGGCGAAAGGGGGTCTACAGTTGTTCATATGGAAAGACATGCAGGTTAGAATTATTACAGTAGGTTTATTAACACAAAAGAATGTCACTCAAAACTGTAAACCTACTTTTGCCCACCCTGCATATATGTAAGCATTTCTCAAAGGGGCCTGTGTCCATTTATCAGAGTAATTGTTCACTGAAGAAAGGAGAATATCTAGATTTTTCAAGTGCTTTTAAATACAGGGATTCAACTGACACTGAAACCAGAAGATTAAAAATTCCATCACAACCCGTAAATCTTATGAGACCCAGGATATGTACAGGTGTAGGACAAATGCATTTCACAGTGATTTCCATGTTTACACAGCCCGCTGCATGATAAAGGCCTGAGAGTTTCAGATGCATTATGGAGATGGATATATTTAGCAGTCGGCAAAACAGTCACATTGATTTCTTGATTTGTGGAGTAAGAACTGTTATGCTAGAAAAAGCGAAGTAGAAAATTCTAAAACTGCCCACATTTCTAGTTAAGATAGTAAATCAGAACCAATACATCGGTTCAGGGTAGAACTGGAGAAACCAGTGCTACCCTCAAATACCAACAGATTCAGGCTGATGTTTCCCATCTAATCCCCATTTCATATAGCTGTATATTCTTGGCAAAAGGCAGGTAGATCATGGTAAATATCTGTTGACTACTGTTGATTTCCCCAGATACTGGACTAAGTGCCAGATATAGTATCTTTAATACCTGAATAGGAACGACTCCTTCACCATTGTAAATGCTAAGTCAACAAAAGAGAAGAGTTGTCAGATGAAGATAAATCCTTAGAAACAATTTTGTAGGAAAAAAGAAAAGGCTGTTATCAGATAAGAACAAATAATTTTTAAAAGTGTGAAGGCATGAAAAACATAACAGTATTCTAAAGTTTGAATTGGGGTACCAATGAAACACTCCTAGGATAAAGAATGATATATAGACCTTTTGAGGTAGGAAAAATAGTCATTAAGGAAGTGAATCATTTTCAGCTTTATAGTAAAGAGTCTTCTCACACTGAGGCAGATAAGCCCATTGTTATTTATCACTAAGCTTGTACTTTTGTTTTTATAATGTGTTAAGTAAAAACACTTCATGATACCTCCTCAGCCATGTAGACCCTTGAATCTACAGTCCCTGTAATATATCATGATTTTTAATAGAAATAGTTTAAATAATTTTACAATTTTCTCCTGATATACATGGCTGATCAGAAGCAGAAATGAAGAAAAATAATGGTAATGTCTCAGAGCTTCAGATTGGCAAAGAATTATTAAAAAGAACCATGTAGTAAGAAAATAAATTAAAAGTACCATAGGACATTACTTAAATTGCTAATGGTAGAAATATGGTCAAGTAAAGTTGTAAAATAAGGTAAGAATGGAAATGTAATACTCTCAGGGCATCAAAGTACTGCTTGAATAAATGCTATGTTGAGGAGATTTAAGGAGAGAGTTCAGAATAATAATGGAAGTGTGGTTAATAATTATCATTTCAAAATTGAAGATTTTGGCAGTGGATCATTTCTAAGAGATATCAAAATTTAAGTTATAAAGCCAGAACTGTGTGCAGCTGACTTGAAGGCAAAGCAGAGGATAAAGGGATGATAAAATGAAGGACCTACCAGATTGTAACATTAGAAAAAATTTTGATGAAGTTATGTAACGGTAATAAGAGAATGAGATGTATTATTTTAGAATGAAGGTAAGAAGGATTTCTTAGAAAACTGTAGCAGATTGTTCATAAATGATGATTGAGCCATTGAGAAGTGATAGAAGAGAAAATAGGGAGGATTCCAAATGATTTTTTCTCCCTCTTACCCCAAACCAAACCCAAATTCTGTTTTATGAGAACATTAAGAAATAAAACATGATGTTACTTTGACACCATCTCTATAACATATTTCTGCTCAACTTTTGTAGTTGTTTTGCTGTATTAATTGAGAAAGTAGTATCTCATCATTCCTGTGACTTAGGCTTCAATGCAGAATTTTACATATGTGTGTTTTATTATTTCCATATCACTATTGTTGATGTCATGATGATGATTATTATTATAGTATAAAATATATTATAAAGCAAAATGTGAATCTAATTTATGTAAGATTCCTCACCACTCCTGTTGTACCCAAGAGATAAGTAAAACCTAGTTTGTGTCATAAATACTTTCTTTAATCCAGCCAAAACAAATATTGTAAGTGAGATATACTTTTTTATTAAAAGACAAAATTAAATCTCTGTGAGTAAGCAACTTGCCAAAAATCATGCAGCCTAATCATCACGTTAAATTTAAATTCAAGATTGTGACATCAAACTTTTTCAGTAGAGTTCACTTTAGGCAACTGTTGAGTGGTAATTATGTAAGCTATTATTTGAATCCTGAATAGCTATAGAATCATTGATTCAGTCACGCCCATCTTTTATCCCCCTTAACTATAAAGACCACCGCCTATTATGTTCTCTGCTCATCTGTATGTTCTCTGCCAAGCCCTCACATGTTGCATGGACCGGACATTGTGTCAAGTGTTTACTAATTAAACATTTGTCAGGCATGCCACAACTTAAAACCCCCTGGTCTAAGTAATATCTATCTCAGAGGAGTGCTGTGCCTATTACTCTCCTTTTACAGACACTCACAAATGTCTTTAGAGTGGAATCTCTGCACAGGGTTGCTCAGTTGAGTTAAGGTGAAGAATGACATGAGATACTATTAAGAGACAAGCCACATAAGATGTCTCATTGTGAGTATAGGAGGAAGAAGTGGCTCTAAATTCTAACAAGGATCCCCTAGTATAAAAGGAAGTAAGGAGATGAGAGATACAAAGAAACAAATCTTTGCCTACTTTACATTTTTATGTCAATCTGCTAATGAATTAAATTCTGGTGTTAAAACAAGACTAGTTGCCTGCTTCCATATATTAATATGTATTTTTGTATGTGCTTCATCTTCCTGTGTCTCTCCGCACAACATGTGGAAGGATGCACAGGGAGAAGAGCAAGCTGGAGAACTGGAGATGTGGGAACCTCCAGGAAAATGCCCATCCTGGAATCCCTGTAGAATCGCCACGTGTGCTGAATAGTGAAGGGTGGTAGAAAACGTGTGACTGAGAATCTGCATGGTCTCCTGATCCAAAGATGCCAGGAGACAGCAGCCACTGTACCTGATTACAACCGCGTCCCTTAGACAGGTGGCAGGAGGCAGGAGGCAGGCTGGGCGTCTGCTTTCTCCAGGGTAGGTGACCTTGGTGTGTGATGTGAAGGGTAAAAGAGCTTTTTTTAATAAAGATGCATCCACTTTGGGCTTTGGAGAGAAATCAAGTTGGCTTTTTTAGTGGAGTTCAACAAAAAGGGGGGCAATAACCCCCCAAAATGGTTTTGTGGAATAAATTTTTCACAGCATTTCTCAATACCTAAGTGTTTAATTATGATTTTATTTAATATCCTCAACAACTGGGCAGCTCTGAGGGGTTGTGCTTTAAGAAGATGAATGGATTGCTGGGTCAAAGCATGGAGAAAAGAGACACCGGAGGTGCAGGGGACATTGGGAGGTTTCTACAGTCCTCCAGAAGAGAGGTAATAAAGGCCTGGACATTAATACTGGATATATATGTTATGTAGTATTTTCATTTAATTAAACTTCTTACCATAATGGGGCAGCAAGGGAGCTTGTTCTATATTTTATGAATTTCCAGGAGTGCTAGAAAAAGGGGAGAATACTCCACCCAACAACAGTCCATTAAAAATTAAAGTAATTTCAGCAGAAATTCATAAAAGCTGGAAGGGATAAAGTTGTTATATATGTACCTTACATAACCACTTCCTGATAAATTCATTTGGATATATGCATTTAATAATTATATGATAAAATGGGGTGAAATATAAGTAATATTTATATGGTAATACGTATGGTCAGATAATAAAATAAAGGCATTTAATGTTTAGAAATGTTGAACAGCTTCCTGCTATGAATAAGCTACCCTATAAAGCACATAGATGGATTCTCTTAATGCAGTTGAATATTCTCATGCATGAGTGGACAAATTATTAAACAATTAAACTAAGTGTAATTCAGAGACTAGGAAAGTGGGGACATCTGAAATTAATCTATTAATTATTAGCTGCATTGGAAGAGTCTTTAAAACAAAATAAAGTGGTAAATTAAATTCCACCTTGCTGGAAAGTTGAATTTAGCTAATGCAATTAGCAAGTAAAAAATGTGAAGATGTCACTGAATAGTAAAATCATACATTTCTTTCTTTAGTTTTCTTTTAATTCCTTGTCATGGGGAAAAAAAAAGACATGCAGAAAAGAATCATAAAATAATTATTCAGTGTTTCTGTGAATGAACATGATGACTGCAATCGTTACTCAACCTGTAACAGTTCTCAAAAAAATAAGAAAATGAATCAATTAAACAAAATAACTCCACTTTTGTTATTTCAAACCTAAGAAGGTTTATATTTTAAACCTGTATTTGGAAACATGAATCAAATTTTTAAACAAAATCTTTTTATTGCTTGTATTTTTTTTTTTTAAGTTATTGATTTTAGAGAGGAAGAGGAAAAGAGAGAAACATCGATTTACTATTTCACTTACTTATTCACTCATGTGTTGATTCTTATCTGTGCTCTGACCCAGTCTCGAACCCACAGCCTTGGTATACGGGGATGACATTCACCAACTGAGCTACCTGGTCAAGGCCTATTGCTTTTTTTTTTTTTAAATACGATATGCTTATAAGAGCAGTACATTTCAGGTCATGCACAAGCAGGACGAGCCATGCCTGTGGCCCATACATTAAAGAATATATACATTTTTGTTGACTGTTTTATAAGGAAATGAAAAACCAAATGATTTTCTTGCTTACCAGCTTCTATAAATTAACTTGTCTCTAGAGTTTGGTGATGGTGTTTTTGTCTTACAAACTATATCTCAAAAGATTGATGCTAGGGTGGAGACAACCAGGAAAATCCCTTTATTCCTATAGTTAAAGAGTAGTTTCTTTTAAAAATATTTCCTGGACTCTCACGTCCTTTTATAAAATGAGCGATTTTCAAAAATGCATAACACAATGACATTAAGTTAGAAAAAAAACTTACATTTTTTAATTCTTTCTATGGAGAAGTTAGTTTTTGTTCCAAGTTTTGCATTTTATAAAATGAGATAAAACTATGTTGCAAGTTTCTTAAGGTCAAGCAGTTGATAGCTTCATTATAATGAAATGTAAACAGATTTAAGAGTAAATTAACTTAGTATGTATTATTTGCCCAAATAGGTCATGTATTTATGCTCCATAAACCAAGCATGATAGGTTGTTATTTTTTAATCCTCACAAGAGGATATGTTTTTTATTGAATTTTTAGAGAGAGAGGATGGGAGAGAGAAAGGAATACATCAATTTGAGAGAGAAACATCATTGGTTGCTTTCAGTTCTCACCCCAACCCAGGACTGAACCAGAAACCTGGGTATGTGTCCTGACCGGAATCGATCTCGCTGCCTTTTGCTGTCTGGGACTATGCTCCGGCCAACTGAGCCATCGGGCCAGGACAAGCATGATAGTTTTATGAGCAAACAAATTATATATTGTATTTAATACTTATGTGTTGTATATACTATACTTAAAATCAATTTTAGCATAGTAAAGGGCAATAAAATGCATATATTTAAAACTACAACTGAATCCATTTTTATAAATCATATTCTTCAGAGACAACTAAATAATGGAAGGATACAAAATAGTGTTCCCATTTCAGGATGGTGGATCTCACTTCCGTAAATGAGGTACACAGTCTAGACGAGGAAGAGACAGAAGAGAGAGGGACCCAGGGGGAGAACAGGTGTCCTGTTTGAGTGCAGGTGATCAGCCTTCCCTTCCCATGGTGACCAGACGCAGGAGGAGGCCGGGGTCAGGGCCCTGCCGCCGCTGGTCCCTGCTCCAGGGTTCCTCTCCGAGTAGCTCACTGTATTAAGAGTAATTTTCTCACTTAAAAATATCTACATATTTTATGTCCACCTGAGCAATTAAACACAGGTTGATACTTAATCTAATGCTCAATAAAGAAAGACTGATCTATCCGCGGATCTGGAGGAAAAATGAAGGTTGTGTTGGACTTTCGTAACTGGGAGGTAGCACTTAATCTCCTCACCGAAGGCTTCTGTGAAGGGTCCCGTCAGTCCGCTGGGGCTGCCGTAGCAGAGCACCGCAGACCGGCTGGCTGTAAAAAACCAATTTATTCTCAGTCTGGCGGTTCGAAGTCTGAAATAAAGGTGTCAGCTGGGCCGTGCTCTCTCGGAAAGCTCTAGGGGGAAGTCAGTTCCATGCTTTTCTCTTAGCTTCCAATGTTGCTGGCAATCTGCGATGGTGGTTGGCTTATAGATTCATTACTCCAGCTTCCATCCTCACTTCATTGTCAAGTGGTGTTTTCCCTGTCTGCGGGTCTGTCTGTTTTTCTCCTTTCTCTCTCTCTCTCTAGATAGATAGATGATAGATGATCGATAGATGATAGATAGACAGATGATAGATAGATAGATAGATAGATAGATAGATAGATAGATAGATAGATAGATGATAGATAGATAGATGATAGATATAGATATATAAATAGATAGATATATTCTTTATTGATTCGAGAGACAGAGGAAGAGAAGGGAGAGAGAGATAGAAACATTGATGAGACAGAACATTGATTGGCCGCCTCCTGCACACCCCCAACTGAGGATCAGACTGGGAATCGAACTGGGACCTCCTGGTGCATGGGTTGATGCTCAAGCACTGAGCCACACTGGCTGGACTCCTCCTCTACTCATGAGGACACAAGTTATATTGGATTAAGGTCCACACCAATGACCTCATCTTAACTTGATTTTAGTTACAAAGCCCGTATATGCAAATAAGATCACATTCACAAGTAACAGAAAATACAACTTTATATATATAGTGTACATATATTATTATTGGGGGAGTTACAATATAATACACAACAGGGTCTTACATTTAATTTTGACTACACATGTTTTTTTCCATCTGTACTAAATTTAGACGCATATTTCCATTTAGAAGTGACTCTAGGGACATAAAGTTAAGATATCAGAAATATTTCACATAAAGGTGTTTTATGTTAAATTTCTCTTGCAATAAGAAATATTGACTCTTGTAGTCTGAGAGCAGATTATACATTTTTGTGAATATCCAGCTGTAATCAGAGAGTCCCAGAGACGATACTAGGATGATGACCACTTTACTCTCGAGGTATCCTTAGTATCTTATTTTTTCTGTTAACATTGCTCTGCCTGCATCCAAGGGGCAGAGATTTAAGGCCGTCTCTACCACACTCAAGTTTAATCAGATTATGTAATTATGTAAAGTGAAAACTTAAGTTAAACTTGTGTAAAGTATCTTTGAAAGAAACAGTTTCTCTTCTTTGTTTTTAGTCAGTTTTAAATTCAGTAAATCTGAAAAAGAACAAACTCTCACTGACAAAAACAAGTTACAAGCAGATCCAGTTTTCTTCTTCTATCATCTATCTATCTTCTATCTATTAATCTATCATCTATCAATAATCTATCATCTATTATCTATCAATCATGTATCTATTAATCTATCTATCATATATTATCTTGCTATCTAGTTGCTCTGTTTGCCTTCATGTAGGGGTTGGAGAGACTCACAAATGTGCCATTGCTATTGAGACCTTCCTAATTTATTTTAACTCTAAAGATGTCACATAGGTATAGCCTCGATTAAATGTTTTATTTGATCGTTATTATCTGGTCAGTCATACATATTTCTTGTACCCTGACAATAGAAATAAAGTAAGGATTTGTCTGTATTTCCTTTTGGATTATAATGAAAATATAGAATCATAGCTTAAAACATGATAAAGAAAAACATCTATGATTTGCTCTATGTAAGAAATATCAGGGAAAATTTAGACGTTAGCTAGGTACTTATTTTATCTCAGCAACAGTAATCCTGCACCTGCTTGAGGAAACACCTACTCTATAAAGTTTTTTAAGTGGAGACTGTTCTAAATTGCCGGTTAATTTTAGCTGGCAACATAGGAGCACAGTTGTTTCGATGCACTTACGTCTGTGCCATGGTTTGCTGCTCTTAGGTTTATTCTGTATATACACTCCATCGTAAACCTGCAACAACAATGACTGCAGTACTTTGCATTACATATGAGACTGATTTACAAACAAAAATGAGTAATTAATCAATCAAACAGGTGGTTTTAGCTTTATGAAATTTTTCTACACTATACAATATATCAGGTCTGGGACTGCTTACCAATTTTCTCATCCAATTCTTTCTGTAGACAGAGTTTGGGAGTGACAAGGCCAGTCTCCCTGATGCCACAAAACAAAGTCTGGAGAGTGATAGAATGCCACTTGCACTTTCTCCTACAGCAACTGAGACTGTATTCAAGGTTTTGGAATCCAACTGCTCTCTGCACCTTCCTGAGATCCCTTGCTTGGGCAGATACCTTTATGAATACCTGTTGGGTTCCTGTTGTGTATAGTCTGCCATGATATCATCCTTGGAATAGGCAATAGTCAAAGGGCACTAAATTTTTTCCAATATTTTGTTGCTTTACTTGGGCTGAGTTTGGATTTTAGGTTTTTTTTGTTTTGTTTTGTTTGTTTGTTTTTATCTGTGTATCTTAATTGGTATGTATGACTTTATCTGTCAACTTGGTTAGGTCATTGTAACTACATATTTAATCGAACACTATTCTAGATGTTTCTGTGAAGGTATTTTTTGATGGGATTGATATTTAAATCAGTAGACTGAGTAAAACAGATATTCTCTAAAATATGAATGGGCCTCATCAAATCAGTTGAAGGACTTAGAAAAAAGACTGCCTTTTCCCTAAAGGATAGGGAATTCTGCCAATAGACTGCCTTTGACTTGAGCTACCATTCTTGCCTGTGTCTCCAGCCTGTGGCTTACTTGAAAATATTAGACTTGCCAACGTCGACAATCATGTGAGCCAATTCTTTACATCTCTCTCTCTCTCTTTCTCTTTCTCTCTCCACATATGTATGTGTGTGTGTGTGTATGTGTGTGTGTGTATGTGTGTGTGTACATATATATATGTGTGTGTGTATATATATATATACACATATATATATATATAAATGATGTTTTGTTCACTCTTCTGACAATTTGTTTTTAAGTAGTATTTTTTAGATAAGACCTAAAGGCACTCTCAGGGATTGTGCTCTAGGCCTTAAAAAAATCCTGCATTTCTGATTTCCTCCTCTTGAGATGTGAGAGATCTGCAACAAAGCAAGGGTTCAGGGAAAAAGTGAGAAGCAAACTTCCTAGTCTGCTTCCAGTCTGGAATATAAACAAATGGCAAAGAGGTCAGCATAGGTTGTTTAGGACCTATCTATGCTTACCAGGTGGGGTGCCAAATAAAAGATTTGAGCCAAGACCCCTTAGAGTAGTGGTTCTCAACCTCCCTAATGCCGCGACCCTTTAATACAGTTCCTCATGCTGTGGTGACCCCCCAATCATAAAATTATTTTTGTTGCTACTTTATAACTGTAATTTTGCTACTGTTATGTCTTAGGCGACCCCTGTGAAAGGGTCGTTCGACCCCCAAAAGGGTCGCGACCCAGAGATTGAGAACCACTGCCTTAGAGCAATATAGAATTGATTTATGAATCTATATCAATTTATATTTATAGTCACATCAGAATGAATATATAACATACACATATATAGATACATACACATATAGGTATGCATATTAATATCAGTATTCAAATGTAAGTAGGTAATTAGTCAAGAATAGATGATTTCAGGATTCTGGTTGTTTTTTTGTAGAAGACAAAATGACAGTGATAAGTTCTGGCAAAATTGTTTTTTGAGTTACAACTATGTGGTTCTCAATTGTTATTAGTGACAAAAATTAAAATATCTGTCCAGAGGCAGTCCATGCACTTTTCTAGCTTTGTGAATTAATTTATTTAATCGGCGCCAGTATTGTTCTGAAGGAAACATTATTGCCAGCATTTAAAAAATGAAGTAACTGAATTTCAAAGTAGTTACATAACCTGCCCAAGGTTATGTGTGATTATATTTGAGGAATCATCTTGACATTTATCAAAACTCCATTACTTTCAACTTCTTTCTATCCTTATTCTTTTTAAGGGCAAGGGCAAGTGCAAGGACAAATCTTTTAATGAGCTCAAGTTTTTAATCATACTTCCCCCATTCCCCTTGGTCTATTTAGCTGGATCTCTAGTACCTATTTCTCCAATACACTCTATATGTCTATGGTAATGTTTCCTGACTTTCAACCTGATTAAGCAACTTACCCAAGATAGCACAGAGATTAATGGTAGAATCATAAATTAAAATTTTCTGTTCCTCTATTTCCTTATGTTATTGAGCTTTGTTATCTTCATAAGGATATATCATAATAACAATAAATCTCTTCCAGTAAAGGAAATTCCTATGTTTCCAGTCTTGCAAATCTAGATAAGATGTGCATCAGAGTCCTAACAAAGTTGTTAGGTTAATATCTTTAAGATTACAGTCTTTCAAAAAACGTATGTTCATTCTTCTATGTCATTCTCCAAGTAACCACACAACATTAAGGTTAAATAGTGAAGAGATGCACTGTGTTATTTCACACTCGTCCTATATTGCTTAGAAACTGTCACTCATTATTTTGAAAGTTCACTGGCATTTATGTTGAATAGATATTGTAGCTATAAGAAAAAATTCTCTGAGGCAAAATTAAACAGAAAATATTTCACGTACACAGAAAGAAAGGGGTTAATTAAACCATCACCTTTGTAGCCACTTTTCTATGACATTTCCTTTTTACAGAAGCTATTTAGACAAATGTATGCAAATTGTACATAGGTTTGATGAGCAGTAAAGGGATATTGTAAAACTTCATTAATTATAAATTCTAGAGAAGAGGCAAATGGACTTTGAATGAACTGAGTCCATTTGTTCCATTATGTACATTAATCTGCATATCTGTGGAATTTAGAGAATTGAAACTGCATTTATTAGACACCTGCTACATGTCACACAAGGCTAAGTGACTAACATTTGCTATCTCATGTAACCTTTATATTTAATCCATGGGGTCTTTTCTGGTATTCCCCATTTTATGTGTTGGAAAAATTAAGGCTCAGGATATCTTGCATAAACATGCATAGTTATGAAGCAGCAAATCAGGCTTCCTAACCAGTACCTTTGACTTAGTCTCCAGGCTTTTCAAGTGCTATCTTTCCCTGCACTCATTCCTTCCGTATACCTCTATCTCTCTCTACCCAGCCGTCCATCCATTTATCCATCATCTGTGACCTTACTCATATATCTGAGATATTTTTAATTCTCCATTTGATATTAATAAATATACCTGTTTGTTATATTTTGAATAAGCTTTTATTAGTCCAATTCATGGACCAAAATTAACCATTCATCTAGACCCCATTTGCTCATTCAGTCAATATTTTGCTTTTAAGAAACACGTGTAGTGTACACCTTTAGTGTATCTTATAGATTCCTTCAATTTCTAAACTATCCAAATTTTGACTAAAATAGATAATAAAGTTTTAGTCAATAGTATTGTGGCACATCTATTGGAATAAAATTGTTTTTCTTCTTTCTTAAACTTTTATGCAACGAATAAAACCAAGAGACTTCGCAATGGTGAATCATGGGTGGTCAACATATTTTATTATTTTAAAGAATATAATATCTATAATGTTAGATTTAGTTTGTAAATATTTCATTTATAAGTTTTTACATTTATGCAGCTGTCACAAAAGGGACAATGCTTGACAAAATAATGAAAATATAAGTAAAAGACATGACACAAACAAGCACTTGAGGATGGCTCCTGAGATGTGAGACTCAGTCACCCTCACCCTTTGGGTGGACACATTGCCCTGATATTTAAATCCCATGAAAATGATCTGCTGCCTAACTAAAAGTGCTAATACACTAGATAATTACACCTTTTAAAAGTGTGTGTGTGCGCACGCGTGCGTGTAGGGGGAATGTACTCCTGTGGTCATTCCCAAATGTTCTGAGAAACGAAGTCTGCCTGCTGATCTGAGAAGTGAAATGTAAACACGTATCAGTCAAATCGGGGAATAGTCTTGCCTCTTAGCAGTTTTGAAGCTAAGATTAGCCAATTCTGACATATTAATCCACAAATATTGGCTGGGTTCAATCAAGAGTCAATTCCATGAGATCCTTGGTCTGATGGAATAGTTCATTAAGACTATCAGCCCTATAGCATTTATGTTCAATAGTTTATTCATGTTGGTGTGCAGTTGTAAGATTTTTAAAAATTAGTCTTCATGGATTGATATAACTGTTTCAGATATAAATACTAGCACAGAGAATAATATAATAAATACCTGCTTTAGGAAACAAATTGTTACAGAATAATTTGAAGCTTTCTTTGTGTTCTGTTCCCTTCCTCCTTCTTTAGAGAAAAGTACCATGTTCAGGCTGATTTGTGTCCTTCCCTTTTGTGTTCCTATACTCCTGTATTAGTTTACAATATGGGCATTGTTGGGTACTACAAAGTTAATGCACAGTAATTTCTTTTATGAATCAATGGGTTTTCAGGCAAGAAATTAAATATATGCAGATCAGAACAGATCACACATATGAAGATTGTGTGGGCTTATCCAGTTTCTCTTCAGACATTTAACTTATTCTGTGGACTTGAGAATGTGCCCTTTAAAAAAAAATTGCTATAAACATCAAAACATTAAATAAACCCATACTGACCAGTTTTCTGTGCTGTATGCTTCACTGGATGCTTGTGAGATTTTGTATCAATACCTGCAACCAACTGAGTATTTATTCTGTGTTGAGATATTTACATGCATTTTTTTTTCAATAATCCTAAAATAACACTGTAAGGCGGGAGGTTTTTTTATTTATTTTTTTCAAAAGTAGATGAGAAAGTTGCAACACTTGTTTAAAGCAACACTATGGTAAGAAGCAGATCTGATATTCAAAACTAAGACTATTCTGATTACAAGTTTGTGGGTTTTACACATGTAACTTTTTCATAGATGTAAACAATCTATCTTCACCTTTCATTTAGGAATCTCAGGGGTCGATGAAGAGAAAGACACACAACAAAACTGCAACCTTGTTATTCCTTAACTGAGTTCCTCCCTCCTCCTTAGCATCCCATTTCTTCAGGTTCGTTTTGGACAGAGCAGCCAGGTGATTCTGTTTTTAAGGTAAGTTAGAGCATGTGATAATGCTGCTCAGACCCTCCAGGGACAGCCTCCCTGGTTTGAAGATCTCATTTTTTCTTTTCCTTTTTCTACTCTTTCCTCTCTTTATTGTTGGTTACACTGTCCACCTTTGTGTTCTTTGAACACTCAAAGCAGGCGTTTGCCTCTAGACTTGCACCATCTAGAAGATTCTTCCCACACCTTTTATTTTCTTCTCCACCTTACCCCTCCCCCCACCCAAATGTATCAGGAGCTTTTATCTGCTTCATTCACTATTACAGTCTCAATCCTAGAGAAGTGCCTGGCACACATAGAAAGCATTTATTTAATAGTATTGAATGAATAGAAATGAGTGATTAATTGAATAATAAACGAATGATTGAGTGAATGAACCAATGCAAACTATATAATAAGGCTATGTGCCAGCCGTTACGGGCTTCCAAATCTGAAGGCGAAATGTAGCAAGGTTTGATAGAAAAGCACTTCAAACAGGGACTTGAAAGATGGGTTGTGGTTATCCTGGTGGACAAGGAAAAAAGTGATCTTCAGCCAGGATATAAAACACATAAACAAATGGATACAGTGACTTAATGGTTTGGGGAAATGCAAGCAGCACAATTTGGTGTTAAGTAGACAGCACTTGGGAAAACCTGGAATGCTTGAAGGGAGCCAGGTTAGGAGGAGGAAATTGAATGCCATGTGTATCAAATAAGGTTTTAGCAGGAAACCGTTGAACTTACATGGTATATTTAAGAATCCATTAACAAAGGGGGCTCTTGACGAAGGGGTGAGCCCGGTTAAAAGAAACCAGCAAGATACGGTGAAGCATTGCTCAGCCAGCAACCCCAGCGAGCTGTCACTCACAGGCCTGAAAGGGAAAAGGCAGTAAATGATCACAGTAGCACAGCAAGTAACTGCAGCTCTAGGAGAGGATATCTGCTTTGGGGCTTCAATAACCCTCGTATCTTGCACAGACAGGATATTCGCACTGAAATTCAAATCGTCTTCTTTTAACCAGATTATGGTTTTAAAAAACAGTTTGAGTTAGGCCAGACCACAGACCCTGGTCGAGGTGTGAGAATTGTTTAGTGGTGAGTTGATCTTGGCTTAGACTACTTTCAGTTTCTGTGGAGTTAGCTCAGGAACAATGTGAAAGACACTGAGATCACAGATAAGAGTGCAAAGAGGGGAGGGGCCCCCGTGCCTCCTCCTTCCTCACCGCAGTGGGCTCCCAGGAGAAGCTCAGCAGGCCATCTGGAGAGAGGATGTGTCTGGCTAGCAGGTCCTAAACCACAGGTCACTCTTCTAAATACTCCTTTACCAAGGCCTTAGAGTAGAAAGGATTTCGGCCCTCAAGTACCTCACTTACATACAATAAAATTATTGGTTAATCACGGTAGCAAATTTCTGCATTTTTATTATTTTTTTAAAAAAATTATTTATTTATTTATTTGTTTATTTATTTATTTATTTCCTCACCTGAGGACATTTTTTCATTTTTGTTCAGATAGGGTGGGAGGGAGAGAGAGGAACAGAGAGAGAGAGAGAGAGAGAGAGAGAAGTGTCCACATGAAAGGGACACATCCAGTGGCTGCCTCCTGCACAACCCCAACCAGGTGCAGGGACGAATCGCAACCAAGGGACACGCCCTTGACCGGAATCCAACCCCGGACACATTGCTCCACAGGCGGACACTCTAAACGCCCTGCAAAACCGGCCAGGGCAAATTTCTGCATTTTTAAATCCTGACTCTGCCGCTAGGTAACTGTGTACTCTTTGGTGAGTGACACAGACTTGCTGTGCTTCATTTGCCTAGTCTATCAAGTAAGGTAATAGTACCTCCCTTCTAGGTTTATCGGAAAGATTAAATGAGTTAATTCATGAAAAACACTAGGTGGGAACCTGGCATATACTAAACGTTTAAAAATATTAACTATGGCTGTACTTCTTGCTGTAACACTAATTCTATTAGGCATTTCAGGGAGAGGCTTGTTAACCTACCAGATAAAAAGGATATTCACAGGGCCTAGAGGATATCTGTATCATCTCTATCTATCTGTTTACCTCTCATCTATCTATCATCTATCTATCTGTCTCTTTCATTCTCCATCTATTCATCTATCATCTATCCTCCATCTATCTAATAAGAAATTACTGGAAATAGAAAAGAAGAGAATTAAGGACAAATGAACATGAACAAGAAAAAATTAGAAGGGACAAGAAATAGCAGATTAGGCAGAAGGAGCTGTTGAGATGTGGCTTTGGTGTAACAAGAATCAGATGTACCTAAAGCAGAAAGCAGTTCAGTGAGGGCATCTACGGTAGAAGGAAGTATCAGTCCACACTGCTCATCAATGCAGGGGGTATTGCTATCCTATAACATATTAATCGAATTGTTTTTTATGTACTAAAATTTATGAAGTATCAATTTGTAAAATTCTGAAGATTTACAAATATAAGATATCAGAGAATTTCTGCCAGCAGAAAGTCTTATCGTAGAAGAAGTGTTTATATCCAATGAGTTATTTCTACAAGAAAAGACAAGCAAATATCTTCCTTAACTAAATTCTTTGTTAATTAGAAAAAAAATACTATAAGGAGATGGGACCCCTAAAATATAGACATTTCTCATCTATAAACCCAATAATTTTTTAGGACCAAATATATTGTCTCAGGTAAGTGCCATATGGCAGGGCTTTGCCGCCAATGATGCTCAAGAGAACCCCTGTGTGGTGAACTTGGAATACAGGTCCCCGCCTCTGTTTATTGCAGTAAGGTGCACACACAAAATCATACTCTACCAAGAAGTAAACTATTGAGAAGCAAGGCTTTATTGGAGGTGTTGATGGATATATTTACTATTTTCCTTCATTATAGAAGCTGATGTTACCTGTGAATTGATCAAACTGTGATTCTGAATGAATATTGTTTGTAGCGATATATTTATATTTGGACAATTTTTCAAAGTAAGGTTTTTCTTAGTAGCATCATTAGAACTATGCACTTAATGAATTGTATGCAGTACACAGCTGAATCAATTCTGGGAACTAATTTTTCTTGCCATTAGACTAAGGCCATTGAGCTATGATTACATTTGCTGGAGGGAGAACACAGTTTCCCCCCTTTTTGGAGGGAGAAGATCATATAAAGTTCACTGGAGTCATTAATCCCTCTTCTTCAGGGCTGTCAGCTCAGCAGTACATTTTCATAATTGATAATTTCCAACAGGTTACTTGGCAGGATCCCTATTTCAAGCATTTGTGTTAGAAAAAGTGAAGGATTTTCCATCTTCAGTTAAATGTTATTAACCCAAGGATGACCATGTATTTTTTGATCATCAGTGTTAGATTGCACGAAAAATCCCAATGCTTTTGTTTTGATATTTAGAATTTTACATTATGGATAGTCTTGAGAGAGGTAGAAGTCTGCTAATTAAATTACTAAAATAGTTTGCATTTGCTAATGAGTACTTAATGAGATAAATCTGAATGTAAAACTAGTCAGACTCCTTTGTAAATACAAAATATCTAAAGAGGAATAAAATAATGGAAGAGGGGGAAGAACTAACCAGAATAGTTTAAGAAACTGGTTCAGCGCTTCCTGATGTCCCAGTTGTGCAAGGTAAATATTTTAGGCATGGGTGCTTCTATTGTATCATGCCAGGGAGATTGTAACTTCTTGGGGAGAAAGACCTTATGTTAAATTTTTCCACCTTGCGATATATGTTATATGTATAATTTTCTTTTGTTTCACCATGTTATAACTATCTTGATTCCTTGTAAGTTAACTCATCAGCCTGCATGAACATAAACATACTCTAAGATTTCTAACTGGCCTTAACTCAGTGGGTGTGCAATAGAACAGAGTCAAAGATCCCTTACAGTCAGGGGCTTTACAAACTTGTCTTCAGGTTCTAATCATTCTACAGGGGATTTTCATGCAGAAAGACTATAAGGATGTTATTAAAATATTCAAAGACTGTCTTTAGTGACTATATACAGGTTACTTCATGATTCTGTTTTAAACTCAAAAATGTTGAAAGTAGAACATAAATTCTGTATCATTGTTTGAAAATAAAGTCATATTTTTAAAAAAATGTATATTTTTTTATTGATTTAGGGAGAGAGAAAGGGGGAGAGAGAGAGAGAGAGAGAGAGAGAGAGAGAGATAAAGACATCTATGAGCGAGAACATCAATTGGCCGCCTCCTGCACACTGGAGATCAGGCCCTCAACCTGGGCATGTGCCCTGACCCGGAATCGAACTGGCAACCTCATGGTGCATGGGTCAATGCTCAACCACTGAGCAACACCAGCAGGACAACTTATCTCCTTTTTATTTCTCATGAGGTCCTTTGAATTATCTTGTATTTTTAAGAATATGGAAGGGGTGTAAGCATACTGTGGGCCATCTCCCATGTGGGTGTCCTTCCCTGTGGTCTGGAATTCTGGGTAAATCTTTCATGTGAGCACAAGGTCTTCTTGGATAGCTACAACTTTTCTGTGTGTTGTTGTCCAGTGGGCAGCAACATGCTACCAAGAAGACGGGTAGAGGCTGCCATTTCTGTAAAAGGAAAAGTGCAAGACAAGAGAAACCACAACCTAATTCTAGTCACGTCATTTATAAAGTCCTACTTAACCTTTACTAAGTAGAAGTGAGCACTGGGTAAGGAAATTAAACTCAAAGATGCTTTAATATCAGAGCTGCTTTCTAGGATTGTTATTCCAGTTCATAATTACTCTACAGAATGTCACCATCCTGAAAGGCTCTAGAGATGCTATTAAAATATTCCAAGAATCATTTTAGTGACAGTGTACTGCATATTCTAAGATTCTCTCCATTGTATAGTGATGTAGAAGATACCTACTAATATCTTAAAGTAAACCTTATTTTCCATTGGAGAGCCAATGAATAACTTTTATTATCATTTTTAAACATTAGCAAAGGGAAATAATTTAGAGCCTGCTTAATTCATTCTCATTTCTAACAATAAGCTCTTCTCTACTGAGCCTTGCCCTGCCCTTCTTTTTTAAAAGGATATTTGGCACATGCTCTTGATTGGATAACCTAATTAGAGTTGTTATTTAAGTCATGAGAAAAAAATGAGGTCAAGATTCTTAAAGACCTTTTACTTACTGTTGTAGGAGATTAAAGGGGAACTAAAAGACAAGAGAGCATACTGGTAATTACAGAGGTAGCTTTGACCTGATGTCTACTTTCTCCCTTTCATTACATGAATATCTCTCAAGAATGGGGGGGTGGGGGGATACTTACAAAGATAAAGCACGTGTGAGCACAGGCAAGGACAGGAGGCTCCAGGGCCCTTTGTCAAAACTCTGGGACCTTGGCTGGTATGTTTAGAAGTCCTTTGCTTAATTCTGAACTCAAAGATTGCTCACCGACTCAAGTTAGTCTAAGATAAGATAACTCCAAAGAGTATTCCAAGCAAACAAGAAGAGATTATAAGTATATGTGCACTGAATGGAGATTTTCAGGTCAGCCTTGTGGAATTAGTGATAGGGAAGGATTGAGAATTTTTCATATGCATAGTGTATTCCATAGAGAAGAAATGTAATAAAGATTCTATTGCAACATGTTTCTCAAATGAGTTTGGCCTATTTAGGGTAAGCCATGCATAAGGTGGAATATTGTGCCCCTGGCAATATAAAAGTTTGGAAAGACTTGGATTTGCTTGTTGACTGTAGTACTTATAAGTAAAAATACCTCAAACATATTAATTACTCCTATTGTGAAATTCTTTATCTATAAATTAAGATTAGTTAAAATTTTTCCCTGGATTAACATCAGAATTTCTTTTAGTGAATTAATGTCTTTATTTAAGACATTTCATATTTAACTGGGGTAGACATAGTAAACCTTCAAATACATGAGCTTGTAAGAAATAGGTGAAGAAAATGACACGCCATCCACACTGATAAGTAGGTAAAAACTGCCAAGGGAGTTTATTTATGTAACAGGAAAGTAATGTTCTATTTAAAATCATCTGCTATTTTTTGTAAAAGTCTACACTCATATCACCTGTGAACGGCAATACACAGGCAAGAGAACAGAGAATCAAGAAGTGAAATCTGGGATGGAAGAGGAACTCAACAAATGAACAGCAATGAGATTCAAAATACAAAACTGAAAATCCTTCGGGAGCTTGCAAACAAATCTGAAATGGAAGAAATTAGTACAAATGTCAGAGAAGACACTGGGCTTTCCGTTGAATAGTCTGGGGTTTGAAATGATTCTATGGGACCTTGAGGGACAGGATGACTCTGCTATCTTAATACAATAGCTGTTATGGATGTAAGAATAAAAAATTAGATTAGATAGATATAATGTAAGCACATTATTTTAACAAGCATGTCTCCTCCACATTTCTTATAAATCTGTTTGTTGCTCCTTCTCTTTCTTCACTTACTCTGGAGTTCTACGGCTTCATTTTTAGCACAACTACTCAAGACTTCTATTTGAAGATCTTACTGGGATCTGCTCTTACTGATAGTGTCCTCTTATGACATTTTTTGAGTTTGTAAAATGGAGATAAGAATGTCTTCTTCTGAAAGTTGTGAGAATTCATAAAAATAAAATATTGGAAGGGGCAATTTGTAGAAATCGAAGTATTAAAAACTATAGGTTTTATATTTAAGCACTAGCTCACACCTGCTCTAATAAGAGGAAAATACAATCAAACAGAAAACAGAGTCTCTTCTTCAAACAGCTACCACCTTCCCTAGACAATAGAGCTGGAGGAAACCTGGGGGAGTCTCCAGCCCTTCTTGATGGAACCCTCTGTTCCACGTTGGAACCAGACTCTGGTTCTCTTGACTGCGAGGTCGGGGCCCTCTGTCCTTTCCCGAGGCCACTGTGCGGAAAGGTGTGCTCCGGGGGCTCCCATACTAGACAGTATGTAATAGATGTGAAAAGGTCCTGGTTCCTTAACCCTGACACATCCAGAGTGTCCGTTAAACCTAACTTTCAATTGAGTAGTTGGTGTCATGTAGAGATGAATGGCAGGCTTTAGAACAGGCTCTTACACTGGGTAATTTATTTGCGTTTGGTTGTCATGATTGGACTTGAACTATTTTAGGATTTACTGAATGTGAATACTGGCTTGAGTCTTCTCATTTCTTTACATGAGAATTCAGCAGCAGTGATTCAGGATAGGAGACCAGGGAGGGCGTGAGGCCTGCCTTTCTCCAGAATTGTTCCTTTTGTTACTTAACTCAATTCTTGCTGTTTCTCCTCAATGGCGACCACAAGTTGCTCTGATATCTCTTTATATACGTGTGGCCAGCTTAGATGTTTCCACCTGTCTTTCTACATTCCCCCAGACAGAGCACACACAGTTCTCTTAACCTCCCCCAACAGATCTTATTTTATTAACTCTCTACCACCTTGTGTCCTCAATTTCCCATCTGTTTTCTTTTGAAGGAAATTCATACAAAAAAATCAAAAGGGCAAGTAGAAATAAAAATGCAAATATATCTTATTTGCTTTTCCTATTTACTTCAATGTCCTTGTTTGTTTACTAGTAGTAATAGTTTACTAAAAGGTAATAGGCATGATATATAAATGAGCAGTTGGTTCTGGTTTGCATAACACCTTGGCCAATTCAGGTGCCTCTTTCTGAAAACATCACAAGTTAGATTAGTGTTGAATATAATAAAAATGTTCAATTACAAAAAAAAGTTTGTTTTTCATCCCACTGAAAAGAGTTCATTATATTGGATATATAGTATCTCATCTGGATGATTCAGACTTGAATAGGAGTAAAGATGAAATTTCTTTTCTTTTTAGTATTTTTATTTTTTACTATTTTTAATTGAGATATAATTAACATACATAATAATAGTTTCCGATGTACAATATAATGACTCAATATTCATATATATTATGAAATGATCACCACAATAAATCTAGTTATTATCTATCACCATACATAGTTACAGAATTTTATTATTCTTGTGATAAGAACCAGTAAGACTTACTCTCTTAGCAACTTTCAAATATTAATAACTATAGTAGCTATGCTATACATTACATCCCCATAAACTATCTTTTTAATACTTAATTTATTAACACATATTTTTAATCTATTGATGTTAGAGAGAGGGAGATTCACAGGATGGAAAAAATGTATATATTATGTATACACACATATATGTGTCTATATGTATCATCTATCTATCTGTCTATCTATTATCTATCTATCTATCTATCTATCTATCTATCTATCTATCTATCTATCATCTATCATCTATCATCTATCTATCTATCATCTATCTATCCATCCATCCATCCATCTGCATTTTCCTGGTACATTTTTATGATGTTGGTCTTGAAACTAAGGTGTTGATTGTCTTTGCCACCTCTGTTCCTTTTTTTTTTTTTTTTTAAACTAGGAATGCTAAGTATGTCTTCTGTGTCCAGATTATTATGATGGTGGGATTTGTCCAATAACAGATTTATTAAAAAAGTAGAATAAAATATAAAATAATGTCTAACAAAACCAATGTTTTTAATGTTTTGATTTATCTACAGTTGGTATCCCCACTGTTGACTTTCTTCACCAGAGATTTTAAGAGCTCTTAGAACAAAAAGTTATTTTTTTCATTTTCCTTTTCCAAGAATGTATGAGGGTAGCAAACACAATCATTGATTTTGATTATCATTATAATTACTAGGGTGCTTTCAACAAATGGGTTGTGTAAATTAATTTCTAAAGTAATTTAATTAATACAATGTTTAACATCTCATTTATAAGATAATAATTTATTGATTTGCAGAAAAATTCAAAACAAATTTGAAAATGAATTTATAGGAGAAAAACTTCTTCCCCTGTTGCATCTCTCCTCAAAAATTCAGATATGCAAAAACTTACTAATATACATGGCATTCTGCATGACTACACATAATTCTAGAAGACTTCCTCCCCAAAATTTGGTACCAATAAAGCTTTAAATAATCTTCAGCAATGTGATGGTAAATTTTATATGTAACCTTGACTGGGCCATGGGGTACCCAAATATTTGGTTAAACATTATTTCTGGTGTGTGTGTGAGGTGTTTCTGGATGAGCTTAACATTTGAGTTGGTGAATGAGTAAAGCAGATTGCCCTTCCTGATGTGTATGAACCTCATTCAGTCTATTAAAAGCCTAAATAGAAGGCTTAGTAAGGACAAATTATTATTATTATTATTTTAGACTGGGACTCAGACTGTAACTTACACTGTCAATTCACCTAGTTTTCAGGTCAGATTCAGTGTGGAACTATACCATCAGGTCTCCTAAATTGTGTGTGAGCCCATCCTTATTAATAAATGTATATTATTAGGAATATATATATATGTATACACACACACACACACACAAAAGTATATAAGTTGCTATGTATTATATATTATATCATATTATATTTTATTATATCATATTTCCCAACATATAATGTTGCCAGTTTGCCATCTAGAGCAGCCTGACCCACTATATAAATTCCAGGGATATGCAGTTACATTCTTTTAAGATTTCAAATATATACTATGATAATATATTATATATCTTGCATTACTTCTATTTCCCTGGAGAATCCTAACACATATAACTTATTTGAATGCTATTCAATAACAAAAATATAAAAGAGGAAACCAAGTGTACTATTTTCCATCTAAGATATCATCTTTCTGATTTTCATATTATAGTTTTATATTCTGAATATATAAAATGGGTTCAGGCTGTATTATAATAGTGTCACACATGTAACTTTTTATATAATTCCACCACGACAATTTCTGAACACAAGAGCCTGAAATGTCATTACTACAACACAATTACCTATTTCTTTATCAAAGATGAGATTTAAAAGGTAAATATATTTTTTTAAATGGTACATATTGATTCTAATGTATGTGCAAGTGAATGGGTAGCATTACAGCCCTCTGAGTGCTGGTTTTCCAGGAAGAGATGGGTTAGAGATGGGAAAGAGCCGAAAAGGGGGAGTATCACAGATATCAGACGGAGAAAGAATACAGAGGGGAGTGATTAAGTACCCTAATGCTTTTTTTTTTTGCCTATTTCACATTTAAATAAAGCCTGTCTCAATGAATACCACTCTCCCAAAGCTCACTAAGGTCATTTCAACTCTGCCTGGACCCTCAGAAGTGACTCCAGAGATATCTGGTCACCTTCTTTAAAGATATAATCTATTCTCTAACTAGAACTGTATGAAAATGTAGACTACTGAACAGATGCTAGTTTGCTATCGAGGGCAGCCCGACCCACTCTATAAATTCCAGGGAAGGTGAAGGGACAAAAGATTATTCATTCTATGTGGGCTCATTGTAAGCATAGGTACTAGAATAAACTTTTAATTAGTGGGTAGAGTCATGTTTCAATTATTTACTTGTCAGAATCAACTTGACGGCTTTCTGAAGATTACTGTGACACAGTACATGCTGGAAAAAATAAGGTAAATTATCAAAAATAAATAGATGACAGCCTGAAATGTTGTCAGTCTCTGAAAAGTAAAAATAAAATTTATATATCCATTTTAATATGTGCAAAATGCTAATTTAAATTTTATGCTGAACTGAGTATTATAGAATCAAATAGTTTGAGTACTAATTTTTGACATCATAAGCATAATATTTTAAATTTAAGTTTTTGGCTGTCTGGTTAAAAGCTCCAAACATTCAATATTATTTTGTATTGGTTTCAGATTTACAGCAAAGTGGTTAGAAAATCATGTACTTTAGAGAGTGGTTCCCTTGTTGCTTCAATGACCTACCTGGCCCTATATCTATTTATCTTGATATAATTGACTATATTCCCTATGCTGTAATCCACATCTCTGTGGCTATTGAATGTAAACTATAATAGAAAAATAAATAAAAATGGAAAAAGATCAACATAAAATTCTACAATTAAATTCAAATAAATAAAATCGAATTACAAAAATGGACTAAAATTAAGACACCAAATGTTATGGTGTCACATGTTAAGTTTTAATTTAACACACTGTCTTATCTTTATTTTATCTAATCATTTCTAAAATCATCTGAAGAGAAGGGAATAATGTTCTTAGTTGAATACCTTCCAGTTTATATTCACAGGAATGTATCAATGGTTTATTTTCCATTTTAAAATTTTAGGAAAGTTTTCAAATTACTTTCAATAAAAACTTATTGCTTTGTCATACTCTTTAAACTCACAGTTGCTTTATTTTATATATTCATCTATTTACTTACTAAAATTATTAAAACACTTCCTCCAGTTAGGAGCTGCAGGGGCAAAGGTGAACAACATACACATTCAGCTGTCACAGGTGTGCAATCTTTGGAGAGGAAACATTTAGAAGAATGATGAAGTCATCCTACCAGGCTAAGTGCTACAAAGAAAGTATGTATGGGATATTGCTAGAAGAAAGTGTAGAAGTCCAGCCTGACAAGTGTGGCTCAGGGGTTAAGCATCGACCCAGGCACAAGAGGTCGCTGGTTTGATTCCCAGGCAGAGCACTTGCCCAGGTTGTGGGCCCGATCCCCAGTGTAGGGCGTGCCGGAGGTGAGCAATGGATGTTCTCTCTCATCAATGTTTCTATCTCTCCCTCTCCCTTCCTCTCTATCTAAAATCAATAAAGAAAAAAAATTTTTGTTTTTAAAAAGGAGGTATAGAAGTTTAGAGGGACAGGCATGAAATTTAGTCTTAGGACTAGTAAAGTGGTCTGAGAAAATGTGTTAAGGTGAAGTGATGTGAATCAAGTCTCCACATTAGAGCATATGTGGAAATAATGGCTGTGGACTAGCTGAAAGAATACTGTAATAGCGCAATTGACCAACAGTAGCATAGCTCATACCATGGTGATATTTAAGCTAGAGAAAACTAAATTGAGGTTGTTAAGGTAACATACTCACTAAATCTCAATTAATGGGATTCACGGGGACATATTATTTTCTTATTTTTATTTTTTTCTTTATTTCTATTGTTGAAATTATTACAGATAAGGGGGGGTAGTCTTATTTTACCCATACAATAACAAATAATTAAGTCAAAATCAGGCTCTGAATTTCTAGTATTTATTAGAAAATAGTATGCTATATTACTCACAGAAACTTCATAATGAAATGGGGAATATAATATAAGTACTCATTAAGAACTCTAATGATAACTATTAATCAGAATTAAGCTAAAAAAAACATAAGTCTTCTATTTTCCCCCTGATCCACGTGGGGTCTTTCAGGCAGAAAGGCTTTGAATGCTCAGCAAAAAAAGCAATTAACAAAATGAAGAGAAGACCTGTGGAATAGTAGAAAATATTTGGAAATCATATGTTAGATAAGGGATTAATATCCATGGTATATAGGAAATTTATACTTAATAACAAAAAAGCAAATGATCTGATTAAAAAATGAAAAAAAGGCCCTGGCCAGTTTGGCTCAGCGGTTAGAGCGTCGGCCTGCGGTCCGGAGAGACCCGGGTTCGGTTCCCGCTAAGGGCACGTACTTCGGTTGCAGTTTGTCCCCGGCCCTGGTTGGTCGTGTGGGTGGCAGCCACTCGATGTGTTCCTTCACGTCGATGTTTCTCTCTCTCTCTCTCTCTTCCTCTCTCTCCCTCCCACTCTATCTGTACAAAAAAATGGAAAAATATATATCCTTGGGTGAGGATAAAACAAAAAAACAAAAAAAAAACAAAACAAAAAAAAAAAATGAAAAAAAGACCTGAATAGACATTTTTACAAAGAAGACATACAAATGACCAACAGGTACATGAAAAAGTGCTGAACATCAGTAATTATCAGGGAAAGGCAAATCAAAACCACCACTATATATCACAAAACACCTCTTAGACTGGTTATTATAAAAATGAAAAAAAAAAAAAAAAAAAAGATAAGTGCCCTGGCTGGTTTGGCTCAGCGGTTATAGCGTCAGCCGGCAGACCAGAGAGTCCCGGGTTCGGTTCCTGCTATGGGCATGTACTTTGGTTGCAGTTTGTCCCCGCTCCCAGTTGGAGTCATGTGAGTGGCAGCCATTCGATGTGTTTCTCTCACATCGATGTTTCTCTCTCTCTCCCTCCTGCTCTATCTGAAGATACATGCAAAAATGTCCTCAGATGAGAATAAAAAAAAAGATGTGTTGGCAAAGATGTGGCGAAACGGAATGCTTGTGCATTAGTGGGGATGTAAATTAGTAAGCTATTATAGAAAACAGCATATCGGTCTCCCAAAAAATTAAAAATAGAACTACCACATGATACCCAATGCCACTTTTGGATATATATCCAAAGGAAATGAAATTACTATCTTAAAGAGATAACTTCATTCCCAATGTCCACAGCAACATTATTCACAATATGCAAGACATGGAAATAACCTGTGTCCACTGACAAAAAAATGCTTAATCAACCACTGGGGAAAGTTTTATTATGGTAATTCACATGGTTTTCATACTTTCAAAAATATTATGAAGCTCTGATGAGTTTTATGAGAAGAAATATAAAAATCAGGTTTTTCTCTGAGAGTCTTAGCAACTATGATTTTTTTTTTATAGGTTATAGGAATAATCAACATTGTAATAGAAATCTATACTAGGAAGAAATTTCAGAGCTTAGATTATCCAGTCATTTATTCAAAGGACTTGGTCAGTCATCATGTAAAGATAAATTACTTATCTAATACTAGGCTGTCATGTATTAAGAATACAAATAATTTGGGTTAGAAAGTATTTTTTTTTTCTACAAAAACTCTGTAGACGATTGGCAAAAAGTGGGAAATGTAAGTATCTTAACTCCATTTTAAGCTGATCTTTGTAAAATGGAATTCTTCCAAAGTAAGCATTTATAGTAACATTTTGAAGAAAATGCAATATTGAAATCTGTACGAATGTGCATTAATTTAATCCATGTGTGCCTATGTTTAGCAACTAACTAGAGAATTAATATCTATCCTTTCTGTAGCAATAAAGACTCAAATTCTTCACGACATTGTAAATCTTTCTGAACTAAACCATGTTTATAATAATAAATTTCGATCTTGAAGGGCTTAAACACAAGAGAATGAAGAATGTAATAATGAAAATTAATAAATTAAAATTCATTTAAACTGTACATTCACAAAGACTGTGTTTTTCATAGGGGAGCTCTCGCTAACTTAATAAATGACAATTTTCTGTCCTGCATGTAAGAAATAAGCCTGATTAACCACACAGGCAAGGTCAGCTCACTGATCAAACAATTACTAGGAAAGGCAGAAGGTGTTTGAAGGGCACTATATCTCCAGACCTGGACCATGACCTTTACACAAAGGCATTTACCTTTTATTAGAAAATAGTCATTTACAATGATTTTGTTTTGAATTAATCATTTGAAAAAAGAAGTAACTTCACACATTGTAAGATGAAAAACATCTACAAGACAAATTTCAAGTTATTTCCTCATCTACCTCTTGTTTGTGGGTTTCAAAGACAGAAGCCACTTTGATGAAGTAATAAAAACATTTCATGAAGCACAGGATTTGATGATTTTGGAGTAAGCTTTTTGGAATTAGGCCATATAAACCTCAAGAGATCCTCTGTGTTCCTTAGGCAAATCCATTTCTTCACTGTTTCAGAATGCTCTAATTGTTTATTAACTAATCTAAACTAGCTAGCCAGCCACTCTGAAACCGGTGCTCATCTCTGCCCATGGTGTGTGTCTACAGATGCATTGGGAGGAAATTATAAATTAACACTGTGGGTCAAAAATATATGAAGTGGGACAATGGACAAGGTTTTTCTCAAAAAGTGGAACTGGAAAGAGAAACATGACTCCCCTGGAAGAAAATTACAAGTGAAGTGGAAATCAGGGGAATGGAGCCAAACCACATGCCAGGCCTTGCAGGCAGAGAGAGCGGAGTCATGGTAAGGTGTGAGACTGTGTCTGGCCATCAGGCCATTCGAGGATACACACTCATACATATGTGGGGGCACACACACACACACACACACACACACACACACACAACCTTTCCCAGTTCTTTTCTTGAATGGGTTTACGTAGGAAAGAGGAAACTGTGACCTACAGGAAAGAGCTATATCACTGTGATCCAGTTTGTAATGGAACATCCTTTAGAAAGAACTGGTTGTAAAGGTGTTGGAGGAGAAATATCAATACTTAGGAAAATTGCGATGACAGAGGGAGTGGCCATACCAAAGAAGATGGGAAAAATCTGTTTATATGTGGAGATGAGAGATATCACAAAATTCAGGTATATTAGAACTATAATTTACTGTTCTATTATTTAATTTGATTTTTAATTGATTAAGTAATTAATTAATTTTGTCTTTATTGATTACAGAGAGAGAGGAAGTGAGAGGGATAGAGAGATAGAAACATCAATGAGAGAACATCGATTGGCTGCCTCCTGCATGTCCCCACTGGGGGTCGAGCCCACAACCTGGGCATGTGCTCTGACTGCAAATCGAACCAGCGACCTCTTGTACATGAATCAATGCTTAACCCCTGAGCTACACCGGCTGGATAAATTTGATTTTTTAAATAGTCTTATTTAGCTGGAATAGAAAAGAAAACAAATAGAAATTTGCTAAAGACCTCATCTATCCATAAATCCGTGTCCAGTTTAAAGGGGGCTTACAAAATGCCGAAGCGTGAGAGACCCCTTTTGTCATCGCTTTACTCAGGTAAGATGCCCGTCATCTGTCTGGTCATTGGCCAACATGCCTTGTAGGTAAATGTTAAGTTTTTTTTTCCCTCTGGCCCTTTTGTTCCCACTCATGAGGCACGTTTGTGATATACTGGGGGTCGTGAGAATTATCTGGCTATGGTCTGCTTCCCTGAGGGGCGGAAACCTAGAACAGTCTAAACAGCCTCATTAGACCAGAGCCACTATTGGGTAGTAGTGTATCCTGATGTGCCCCTGGAAGACTTCCTCCTCCCCAAGTTTCTTCCAAGAATTCCCAAGGAAGGCCCCTCACTGTAAGACCCACTGGCATCTCAATCTTCCTATTTATCTTCCTCCTCTCGTTTCTGCTTCAGTACAGCGTGGGCTTTTCTACTCGGACCACTTCAGCAAATGGAAATAGATTGAACGAGGCCTTTTAGGACCATTATACTGCCAGAGATAATAGAAGCCTAGCCAATGATACTGAAATTTTCTAATTTATATACCTGGTATCTCCTCAGTTTACATTAAGAACTAAAGCTTGTGGAGATAACATTTTACAACATAATTCTTCTTTTCTGCGTTCTAATCTATCGAATATCTCTCCTAGGGCAAAGAGCCTAAAAAAGCTTCAATGCTTTAATTTAAGGAAAATGGATGAGTAGAGAAACAAAAGGAAAAATTATAGAAGAAAGAGAAAGTCATTGAGAATCTTCTACAGCAGGGGCATTAAAGTCTTATTTAACACTAGACCAAGTGATAGGAAATCTGCAAATGCAAGCGACACGTGAATTCCTTAATTAAGAACAATATTAAATAAAGTTAGTCCATACTTTACAAAGGTCTGGGGGCATGAACAAATGTGGATCAAAGGCACATATAGATTTCATTGATATCCAATTTTCCTTTTCAGGTAATCTTTCCAGTAAACATAAGACAATCAATATTTAAGATAGTTATTTACTGAATTTAAATCAAATAGCTGTATACTATATTAGTATGGAATTTCAATTTAGATTGGTAAAAGCTTGTGCATTTGACACCAATCAAAGCTGACTACTCAATAGTTGTTGTATGCAGGTAGTTAGGTATTATTTTTTCACTAACTTGCTCAGGTATAGCAGGTAGTGTTAGGGAAACAATGTAATCTCTATAGGAAACCCAATATTGTACACTGCATCCATCTAGAGGAGAGAAAAATTGGTAGAAAGAAAAGGTAAAATGCTATGATGTCACATTTATAATAGCATCAAATCATTTCATGTGTCAAGTTTTATTCAATACATAACCCATTTAATCCTTATGATTGCCCTAGGAAGGATATACTATTATTATGATTTACAGGCAAGGCAACTGAGGACCTAGAGGTTACATGGTTTGCTCAAGTAAGTGGCTGAGTCAGGATGTACACCTAGGCAGCCTGGTTATAGAATCCATGAAGTGACCTCCCTCCCTCTGCTTCCCAGAAGTTCCATTTCCCTTAGACCTCACAGAACAAGAGACAATTAGCCGGAGCACAGAGGTAGTAGCTTCAAATGGTGTTTCAATTTAAGGACAAAGGCAACATTATTGTTTTGACCCCAATTACTGAAGATTTTTAATAAGTTTATGTCAGTTTATTTGGACTGATAAAAATATAAATTTGTTCAACTCATTAAAGTTTTCATATGTGAGGATATATTACCTAGGTGGATATAGTTAGCTCAACATTTTTCTAAGGCCCTGGCTAAAGGTGTTCTCTTTTCTTAGTGGTTAGCTGTGGTCAATTTGTATTGTGAGAACACAGGGACATGTAAAGTACAAAGCAATAATGAGGGTCTTTCAGGAAAACACAAGTATAAGTTTTAACTTACTTTCCTAAAGAAACTCACAGATCATATCATCCAATCACATGACATTTTCAGAAAAGATAATATGTAGAGAAGAAAATTTGAAGTCAGAAAGACTGAAAATTATACTTGTTTGCACTGTGACTTTGGGAAAGTTACTTGACTTATCTGATCCTTAGTTTCATAATAGTAAAATACAAAGAGAAATGGTTGGGCAGGCTGCTGGGAAGATTAAGTGATGTGGCAGATAAATTCACCTTGAATAATGATGGTAGTTACTTAATATTAGCAACGATTCCTCGTTGAGTAAGATCATTGTAAAGGTACCTATGAAAATTAAGTTTTTACCACCAAAACCTGATGTCAGCCCACAAGGTTATCTATTGAACATGCACTGTTCTTGTCCTGACTCCCAGGAGTCGCAGACAAGAATAGCGTAAGTCACTTACTAGTAAGGCTGGTGATTCTAAGCAAGTTGATTTATGTCTCTATATTTTACTTGACTCATATGCAAAATAAGCATAATAGTAATATCTCCACTGGTTGTTATAAAGTTGAAATTATTATTTATAAATTTTTTAGAACAGAGACTTACACATAATTAGCACTACGTGTATGCTTAATGAATATCTTCACAATGTCTTTCTGATTTAAACTCTAATAATGGATTAGGTGGGATGATTTTTTAAAGTCACATACATTTCTGGTATTCTCTGATTTATAATTCAAAAGGACAGAGGTAATCAGAGGTGTAAGCTTTTGGATACCTAACAAATAGTGTTTTAGAAGGCTGATTAGCTAGCTCAGCTTCACAATGTTGGCCCAAATCTCCCTTTTGTTATGGGGCCACACTAAACGCAAGTATTTTTTAACTTGATATTGCTGTACACTTTGTGTATTTAAAGTGAAACAAGAGATGACAGCGGGCAGGACCGAAGGGATGGTGAGTGTGTGAGAGAGTGTGAGTGGACTTGAAAGTGGACGACCAAACCCCAGCAGTGTAGAGCCGCAGAGCAGAGGGTTCCTGTGCTGTGGATGGGAGCAGCCGGCTACCAGGGTAAGCGGCTCTTCAGGGCACTTCCCCATGCGCCACGGGGAGGTCCCAAAATTTTGGAAGATCCTGGGTCTTCCCCTGGGAGCACACAGTGGTTTCTGCTAGGGCCCAGCAACCCGAGCCCACCAACGCACCTGGCACCATCGGACCAGTGCACAGTAATGGAGCTCCCAAGGCACTGGTCACGGAAGCCACGAACAGATCGGAGACCAGCACCATCCCCCATAGTAGCAGCCTGATCAGAGTCGAGATATACCCACAGCAACAGAGGCTGAGGAGCAGACATCCATCCCCAGACAACAGAAGCACAGACCAGCAGCTGAGACCCGTCTCCAAAAACTACAGCAAAAGCTGAGCAGGAGTTGAGCCCCACAGGGAAAGAGCACTCCCCAGCCAACAGTGGTGGGACCTGGGGCTCCACAGAGGCCTATGCCGTCTAGTAGCTCACAAGAGCAGTGGGAAGCCTGAGCTCAAGAGAGACTGGTGCCATTCAGCTGCCCGCCTGCGGGAACTACAGGGTGCAGGGACACCAGAGAGGCTAGTGCGACCCAGCAGGGACTGTGCCATACAGTTATCCTTGGGACCTGCAGGGTGCTGAAGCACCAGAGTAGACTGTGTGACCCAGCAGTGCATAACATAGGCATAGAGCCCGGGCCCCAAAGGGACTGTGCTATCCAGTCACCTGTGAGACCTGCAGGGTGCTGGGGCACAGAAAGGCCTGTGTGACCCAGCTACACACAAGATAGGCATAGAGGATGTGAATATGGAGGCAGAGTGAATGGCAGCTACACAGAGGATCTCCCAGAAACAAACAAAAATTACAACTAAAATAAAGAAAAATCCTTGGAAAAAGGCAACAGAAAAGCAGCAGGACAGGACCATATAACCAGGGACACTGGTAGGATCTGCGGAGGTGTGAGAGGGTGGTGGGCTGGGAGCCCAATGACAGCAGCAGTCTTAGCTGTGAGCAGCACCCTTGGAGAATAAAGACAAAACCTGCTCAACAGCACAGAGAGCCTGGACAGAGCACTAAAATAGCCATAGCCACTCACCTGGGGGCTACAGCAGAGAAAGGGCAGACTGGGCTGGAACTATGTGGGGGCACCCAGGATTTGGAGGGCACTCAGAGGTTTTGCTGAGTTCCGTCCACAAAGGATGGTGGCCATTGTGCTCCTTTCCAGAGCTGTGGGGAAAAGCAGCAGCCCCCTCTGGCTTAGAGATTCAGCTTTTCTCAGGTGAGGCCAAGAAATGCAAATTGAGGCTCATATCCTACCCTCTGAAAATTCTCTTATGCAGAACACCAGGGCTACATTCCAAGGCACTGAGTAGCTGACACTACTAGACACCAGGAAAAAGCTAGAGGGTAACTGAACCTTTCCTGGGCTTACAACTCTACCCAGAAAAGTAAGACTGGACAGTGGTGTTTAACATGGGCCCACCCAGGCGCATCCAAACACAGTAGAGGGAGCCACAAACAACAAAACACCAAAACCCACAGGGAAATTTGGCAGGCTCCCAAACCCACTGAGATAGCCAAAATGGTGAAACAAAGAAACAAATCCAAAATGAAAGAACAAGAGAACTCTATCAAAGATGAGATCAATGAAATGCAGCTAAGCAAATTATCCGACGTAGAGTTCAGAGCCATGATCTTGAGGAAGCTCAACAGCATGAGTAAGGACACCAGCACCATGAGAAAAGATAAAGAAACATTGAAAACCAACCAAGTGGAAATGAAGAATGACAGAGCAGAAAGTAAGAACACATTGGAAGGACTAACTAGCAGAGTAGAGGAAGCTGAGGACTGGATCAGTGAATTAGAAGACAGGGTAGAAAAAAATCAACCAATCAGAAAACCAAAAGGAAAACACAATTAAAAAACAGGAAGACAGCTTAAGAGAACCTTGGGACAACTGGAAACATAATAACATTCATATCATAGGAGTCCCTGAAGAGGAAGAAAACAGGCAAGGGTTAGAGAATATATACAAAGAAATAGTGACAGAAAACTTTCATAACTTGGTGAAGGAAGAAGGCATTCAAGTTCAAGAAGCACAGAGAGCCCCAAATAAGAAGAACCCAAATAGGCCCACACCAAGACACATAGTCATTAAAATGCCAAAAATTAAAGACAAAGAGAATCCTAAAGGCAGCTAGAGATAAGCAACAGGTTACCTGCAAAGGAAACCCCATAAGGCTCTCAGCTGACTTCTCAACAGAAACACTACTGGCCAGAAGGGAGTGGCATGAAGTAATCAAGGTAATGAAAAACAAGGATCTGAATCCAAGACTACTCTATCCAACAAAGCTATCATTCAAAATAGAAGGTCAAATAAAGAGCTTTCCAGACAAAAAAAGGCTAAGGGAATATATTAACATCAAACCAGCACTGCAAGATAAGCTAAAAGGACTGCTGTAATTAGTAGAAGAAATAGGAAGAAAAATAGAACCACACTGACCAAAAATGGCAATAAATAAGTACATATCAATTATCACCTTAAATGTGAATGGGTTGAATGCTCCGATAAAAAGATACACAGTAGTCTGACTGGATAAGAAAGCATGAATCACATATATGTTGTTTACAAGAGACCCACCTCACAACAAAAGACTCACATAGGTTGAAAGTAAAGGGATGGAAAAAATTATTTCACATAAATGGAAAGCAAATAAAAAAACAAACAAACTGGGGTATCAATACTCATATCTGATAAAGTAGATTTCAAAATGAAGGCCTTAACTAGAGACAATGAAGGCCACAACATAATATTGAAAGGATCTATCCAACAGGAAGATATAACCTTGGTAAACATATATGCACCCAATATAGGAGCATCACCATATATTAAAAATCTTTTGGTGGACTTCAAAGGAGAAATCAACAGCAATACAATCGTAGCAGGGGACTTCAATACCCCACTGACATCACTGGATAGATCTTCTAGACAAAAAATTAACAAGGAAACAAGGACTCTAAATGAAGTGGTAGATCAAATGAATTTCATAGATATCTACAGAGAATTATACCCAAAAATTGCAGAATCCACATTTTTCTCAGGTGCACATGGGATATTCTCAAAGATAGACCACATGTTAGGGCACAAACTAAGTCTCTACAAGTTCAAAAAGGTTGAAATAATATCAAGCATCTTCTCAGATCACCATGGCATGAAACTAGAAATCAATTGCAACAAGAACATGTAAAGACATTTGAAAACATAGAGGCTAAATAGCATGTTTTTGAACAATGAATGGATTAACATGGAGATTAAGGAAGAAATTAAAAACTTCCTGGAAATCAATGAAAATAAACACACAACAACACAAAATCTATGGGATGCAGCAAAAGCACTTCTGAGAGGGAAGTTCATAGCACTACAGGCCTACCTCAAGAAGCAAGAAAAAATTCTAATAGACTGTCTAACCTCACAACTTAAAGTACTAGAAAGCAAACAAAAAGAAAACCCCAGAGCAAGTAGAAGGAAGGAAATAGTTAAGATCAGAGTAGAAATAAATGACATGTAGACCAAAAAAACAATTCAAAGGATCAATGAAACAAAGAGCTGGTTCTTTGAAAAGATAAACAAGATTGATGGACCCTCAGCTAGATTCACCAAGAAACAAAGAGAGAGAACCCAAATACACAAAATCAGAAATGAATAGGAGAAATAACAACTGACACCACAGAAATACAAAAGATTGTTAACAACTACTATGAACAATCTAAGTGAAATGGACACATTTCTAGAAACACATAGTCTCCCAAAACTGAACTGGGAAGAGATAGAAAACTTGAACATGAAAAGAGAAGAAATTGAAGATGTAATCAAGACTCTCCCAGCAAACAAAAGCCCTGGTCTGGAGGGCTTCCTGGGGGAATTTTATCAAACATTCAAAGAAGAACTAATACCCACTCTCCTCAAATTATTTCAAAAAATTCAAGAAGAAGGAAGACTTCCAACCTCCTTTTATGAGGCCAGCTAATTCTAACTCCAAAACCAGAAAAAGACACTACAAAGAAAGAAAACTACAGGCCAATATCCCTGATGAACACAGACGCCAAAATCCTGAACAAAATACTATCAAATCAAACATCAAAAAAGTTATTCACCATGACCAAGTGAGATTCATCCCAGGGATGCAAGGCTGATACAATATTTGCAAATTAATAAATGTGATACAACACATAATCAAAATGAAAGACAAAAACCATATGATCATACCAATAGACACTGAAAAAGCATTCAACAAACTCCAGCTCCTATTTCTGATAAAAATGCTCAGCAATCTGGGAATACAGGGATCATATCTTGACATAATAACAGCCATATATGAAAGACCTACAGCCAACATCATACTCAATGGGCAAAAATTAAAAGCATTTCCCTTAAGAATAGGAACAAGACAAGGATGCCCACTTTTGCCACTCTTATTTAACATAGTATTGGAAGTCTTAGCCATAGCAATCAGACAGCAAGAAAAAATGAAAGGGATCCAAATGGGAAAGGAGCAAGTGAAGCTGTCATTATTTGCAGATGACATGATACTATAGGTAGAAAACACCAAAGACTCCATCAAAAATTTACTAGACTTAATAAATGAATTTGGAAAAGTAGCAGAATACAAAATGAACGTCAAGAAATCTACAGCATTCTTATACACAAATGATGAATTCACAGAAAGAGAAACTAAAAAAACAATCCCATTTACTATCACAGCAAAAAAAATTAAGATACCTAGGAATAAGCTTAACCAAAGAAATAAAGAACCTATTCTCAGAAAACTACAGGTCATTGAAAAAAGAAATAGAGGAAGATATAAAAAAGTGGAAGCATATACCTTGTTCATGGATTGGAAGAATTAACATCATTAAAATGTCAATACTACCCAAAACAATTTACAGATTCAATGCAATCCTCATCAAAATACCAATGACATACTTCACAGAACTAGAAAAAATACTTCAAAAGTTCATATGGAACCAAAAAAGACCCCGAATAGCCATAGCAATCTTGAAAAAGAAGAACAAAGTAGGAGGGATCACATTACCAGATTTTAGGTTATACTACAAAGCCACTATAATCAAAACATCCTGGTACTGGTGCAAGAACCGTCATATAGACCAGTGGAACACAACAGAGAACTCAGAAATAGATCCAAGGCAATATGCTCAATTAACATTTGACAAAGGGGGCAAGAGCATACAGTGGAGTAAAGCCAGCCTCTTTAATAAATGGTGTTGGGAAAATTGGACAGCTACATGCAAAAAAATGAAACTAGACCATCAACTTACATCATACACAAGAATAAACTCAAAATGGATAAAAGACTTAAATGTGACTCATGAATCCATAAAAATCCTAGAAGAAAATGTAGGCAACAGAAATTCAGATATCATTTGCACTAGAATTTTCACTGATACATCACCTAAGGCAACAGAAACAAAGGATAAAATAAATGCATGGGACTGCATTAAACTCAAGAGCTTCTGCACAGCAAAAGATACAATCATCAAAATGGAAAGGCAACCCACTGTATTGGAGAGCATAATTGCCAATGATACAAGAAACAAGGGGTTAATTTCCAATATATATAGAGTGCTCATACAACTCAACAAAAGGAATACAAAGAACCCAATTAAAAAAATGGGCAGAGGAACTAAATAGACACCTCTCCAAATAGGACATCCAAATGGCTAAGAGACATATGAGGGAATGCTCAACATCACTAATCAGAGAGATGCAGATTAGAACAACAATGAGGTATCACCTCACACCTGTCAGAATGGCCGCCATAAACAAATCATCAAACAGCAAGTGTTGGTGAGGGTGTGGAGAAAAGGGGACTCTAGTACACTGCTGGTGGGAATGCAGACTGGTGCAGCCACTATGGAAAACAATATGGTGTTACCTCAAAAAATTAAAAATTGAACTGCCATTTGACCCAGTGATCCCACTGCTAGAAATATACTCTAAGAAGCCTGAAACACCAATCAGAAAGAATATATGTACCCCCATGTTCGTAGCAGCATTATTTACAATAGCTAAGATCTGGAAATAGCCCAAATGTCCATCAGTAGACGAATAAATAAAAAAGCAGTGGTACATATATACAATGGAGTAATATGCAGCTGTAAGAAAGAAAGATCTCTTATCCTTTGAGAGGACATGGAGGGAACTTGAAAGTATTATACTAATCGAAACAAGCAAAACACAGAAAGACAAATATCATATGATCTCACTTATTTGTGGAATATAATGAACATAACAGGCTGAGGAATGGTGTAGTCCCAGAGACATGGAAGTGGGGTACAGACTGATAATTCCCAGAAAAGGGGGTTGTGGGGGAGAGATAAACCACAGAACTTATATGAATGTATGCATAACAAATGGACATGGACAACAAAACCGGGGATGGGGCGGTGGGGGGATGGGGAGGAGGTTGTCAATGGGGTAAAAAAGGAGAAACAACTGTAACAAAAATAAAATTAAAAAAATTAATTAATTATATATATAATTATATATATATATCTCATTAATTATATATATATATATCTCATTAATTCTGACCAGGGCTCTGTTTCACTATATATATATATATATAGTGAAACAGAGCCCTGGTCAGTTTTTCTCAGTACTTAGAGTATTGGCCCGTGGACTAGGAAATCCTGGGTTCAATTCCGGTCAAGGCCACCAGCCTCGGTTATGGTTCATCCCTGGCTGTGGTCGGGTTGTGTGGGAGGCAACAAGTTAATGTGTCTCTCTCACATTGATGTTTCTCTCTCTCTTTTCTCTCTTCCTTCCTCCTACTCTATCTGATGATAAATAGAAAGAAAAAAAATGTCCTCGGGTGAGGATAAAAATAAATAAAGTGAAACAAGGTAAGTATAATTTTGAATTTATTGTATGTTCCCCAGGATATCTGACTTAATATAGCTCCCATGTAAGAGGTTGAGTTTATGCAAAAAGAAAGGAAGACACCAGAATGAAACTGCCATTACCTTGATGTCAAGGATTGTGATTTTTAACAGCAAAGTAACAGAGTATGATGGAAATAGGTGATCTGGAGTCCAAGTCAGTAATTTCCTCCCATCCTCAAGAATTCTGCCATATTCATCCTTTGCCAATCAATCAAATTGCTTTCCTATATGACTCCATTGTCCACACTGGATTCTAAGTGTCCCAGACTTATTTCTGATCCCAGTGTATGATTAGATGCTGCCTGATTGAGTCTTGCAGACAAGTGATGAGACACCTTGTCAAGGTTATATGTAGACAGTAAGTCAGACACTCCATCTCATACAATTTAGAGTTGGAAGGTGCTAGCTACATTTATTTCTGTTAAGTGAGCATTGGAGATAAATGTCAGGGTTCATTTTCCAGCTTAACACCTTTGTTCAGATGAATAATGGATAGCGGAAAGCAATGGAGATGTCTTAACAAAAGAAGGTTGGGACCTGAGATTTAACTTGCTCCATTTGTCTAAAATAACATCTCCTATTTTTACCTATTATTGCCATCTCAATGGTCCCCATTTATTAAGCTTATTTTTGGTAAAACCTAAGCATATGAGAACCAATTAAGGGATTCTTAAGTGTGATGTCTTTGGTGTATAACAATGCCATACAATTCCCTAATATACTTTGTAAGAAGGTAGCATCCAGTTTAAAAGTGAAATTTAAAAGTAAATATTTTTAAAAAAACTACTTATGATTGGAAGGGTAATAGGAGCATTTTTCAGATGAAACAGGAAGCTGGAGTCCAAAAATACATAAAGTGACAGGCATATAGTTAAGCATCAAAAAACATAGACTATGCTTGATTTTTGTGGAGGAACCCAGAAACAAGCATCACAATAACCAACTCAGATGCACATGTTTGCTACAGTGACTGGCTTGACTTTCAAACACAATGAAAGGAAAGTAAAACCTTTTATCTCTGCCTGCTCGTCAGTGGTGATTCTGTTGATTCGTGCTGAAGATGAGAGAAGAGCAAAATGGATCCATGTGACTAATCATTGACTTCAGAGTGCAATAAAAGATGAGTTTTTAAACTTCTTCTTCCCCTTGGTCATTACTGTCACTTGGTTTGGCTATTAATCTCATTATCATAGTCAAGTTAAATTCCCTACCTTCTAAGTCTTGTTAGAAGCCTCAGCAAGGGAAAGGTTAGTGGTGCCCATTCCTTGATTACTGAATGCCTGGGGCCTTTGTACATGGCAAGATGATGCATTGTTCCCTGTGCTTTTCTTGCCACAATCCTACTGTTCTGCAGCCCAGTGAAGAATTTTACAATCCTTCTGATTATTAGCGCATTTCAATAAAGTTCAAATTTGTATAGCCTCAAAGCCATTAACATTTTGTAACATATTCTGAGTGGCACATTTCTCATTCAATAAGATGTCTGCAGAGGAATGCTCTTCTGATATATTACATGCCTTGGTTCATCATTTAAAACTTGAGACATCCACCAGCATATACATCTTATTTAAAGTGACAAAAGAAGGCAAAAAAATTGCACTGACTTAAAGAGCCTTGTTACTTAAACTTCAGGGATCACTGCATCCATTTTCCCCTTTCACTGTTAACTATTTTTTTCCTTTTTTTTTTTTTCTGTTCATTCTTTGGTTTTCTTTTCATCCTCTTTTAAATGAGCCTCATATGGGGAAAAGAAAGGATAATCACATTTAAAGAACAGTATTGAAACCTAAATTTGGGGCAAAAATAATCAAGTGATTATTTGTCCATGGGTAAAAAAGGCAACGTGAGAATATCTATATCCTTTGGAGCACTTTTTGTCAATTAATACATTTGCAAAGTATTAATAAGCCTTTATGTAGGTGAGACTAAAAACTGAAATTTCTCACTTATTAGAGAGAAGTAATAAAACAATTAAAGTATGGAGAGAGGTTCTTAGAGTTTGAAAATTAGAGTGTCGATCCCTTTCGTTACTCTTTAGAAATTCATTGTGGGATAAATCACAAAAGAACACCACTATCCTCATGCTGGGTGGAGGCTAAATATCACTGTTTACTTTATACGCTGCTGAGTGTGGTTGGAAAAAATGGAAGGTCACCCCCAACTTGTGATGGGGAGTACTATTCTGATTGACTTCCCTGTTTCTTTTTGGGGGGAGTGTAAATGTCACCACTTGAGGTGTAATTTTTTAGTAGTTCTCAAATTTTACTGGACTCTGATTCACTTGGGATCCTTGTTAAGCAACAAAGATGCACAATGCCCACATAAAGAAGGGTCTGTTTGCAAGCAACCTGGGACTGAGTCTTGACTTCTGCAACTTTATACTCTTTTTATGTGATGGTAATAGACATTTACTTTGGAAAACACTGAGTTCATATGATTGATCAAGGATTCATGTTAACTACAAATGCCCCTAGGAAATAAGATATTATCACATATTTATGTGCTAGACTGAAGTAATTTCTCTCATTTATTTCTGCCTCATAGGATGACCTGCCAAGAACAAGACCAGTGGCGTGCAAATAAAGTGGCTGGAGATGGGGGTGGGTGATGGGTTACTGGATTGGGTGGAGGAAACCTTAATTTATACCATTTGCCAATTTCAAGCTACTAGTAGATTAACAACTATCTTGCCAATTTTCTGATTATTTAACTATCATGTTTTGTGAGCTGATGAGGTCTGGCTCTTGCACACCACCAAGACCATGAGAAACTATTTCTGAGAAAGAAGAAAGGCAGGCCCGGAATTTATGGCTCAGGGCCAATAAAGTGAGGCTGGGGTATGATGCTCTCTGGTCCAGGGAAGGATTATTGTCAAAAGCAATAAACAAAAGGATACAAAAAGAGAGATTCTGTTTTGGAGTCCAATGCAATTTTATTTGGGACGCAGTTTTTTGTACTCGGTGAAGAGTGCATCAAACTCCAGAAGGAAACTCCAGAAGGGAGAATCTCCAGGGAGGGGCTACTTCAGGTTTCAAGTTAATGATAACATGTGGGTAGCCCCCAAAAGATGCAGCTTAGGGAAGTGCTGGTGAACCATTAACCAAAAACCTAGGAAGTGAACACAAAGTCAAGAAGTAGATCAATCAAGATGCTAAAGCTGGATGAAGTCGAGAGATGAAATCCCTATTGGAGGGAGAAGCAAGCAGGGAGAAGACAATTTCTGGGATAAAATTAAAGGACAATTCAGGACAAATATCAGAAGACCAGGTACTGGTTGCCTTGCTCTATTTATGCAGAATTGGGAAACAAGGCAGAGCCTCTGTATGGATAATTAACACCACTGAAATACAGAGATTTAAAAAGTAACCTCAAATGATCCTAACTAGAGTGAAGGCTTCCTAAACTATCTATGCAATGTCAGACAGTGCCATGGATGTTAACTATGTGACATATGCCCTGGGGAACTCTTCATTTCTAGTGTCCTTAACTTGGAGGCCACTTTCCAATGCAAGATTTTCTGTGCAGTTCAATAGTTGAAGTTCCTTTCTCAAACGCAACCAGATAAAAATGGCTGCCAGCGTCCTGAAATGTCACCAAGTTATCATTTCTCTGGCAAAAGGCAGGGGTCTTCAACTCCGATAATAACCTCGTGCGTGGGGAGTGGCAGATCCCTGAGTACTCACAAGCTTTGCTCTCTCATCTGAGAATCTCTTGGAGAAAAGAGGTTTGACTTTACATCACAGATGCCTTAGGATGGCAGTGATCTGTCTTACCCTGAGAAGAAAAATAGTCAATGATTCAGTGACATTGTAATAGTTCTTTGGAGCTTCATGAACATATTGAAAGGACAAGTTTGCTTTTTCTCAAATAATACTTGATATAACTGTATATAAACAAATATACTATGTTAAGATAAAGATAATATTTCAGGAATTTGCTTCTTTGTTATAGCGACAAAAACTTTATATATTGAATTACAAAGAAAGGGAAGTAGAGCTGATTTGTATACACAGAAACAAATGCTGAATGAATAACCTCATTAGAAATGTACATTCATTTTCTTATTTGATTTAGTCCTCACCCTGAAAGTCCTTTTGCAATAAAGATTTAGAGAAAGCTAGTTTTGTCTCTTATGGTTTTGTATGTGAGCTTTATTCCCCAAATCTAATTGTTTTGAGAAGGTGTTAAGAGAATTGATATCATAGAATGACGAGGAATCTACCTCTGCTATTTACAACTGCTGTCCTGAGGGTCTCAGATCAAAAGTCTATTTTTAGAAATCTTCCTAACAATACTAAGGCAGATTATTTTACTTCCTATATTCTAAGAACATAATTTTTTTTCCCACAACTTTCTTCTACCCTTTAATTTGTGATGCTATCAAATTTAAATTGTGTAATTTAAACCCTTGTATAATTAAATAGAACTTTAATATATAGTGGGTGGTGGTATAATGCAATCATTATTGTAAAACAGTTTGGGAATAATCAGAAACAGCATAGTGAAAAAGTGCTTTATTTGCCTGATCGTTGATAATTAATAATAAATATGAAAAAGTTAAAGCTGTGACCCATGAAAAGAATACAATTGTACTTACTATAAAGATTAAGATAATTCCACCCAGATATTCCTAGCAACCAGAGAAAATAGAAAACATTACTGATTTTATGATTACTATCAGGAAAAAAACTAAGCAAACCAAACATTCAGAAAATAGAAATATTACGCCCTTCTTGGAGTCTACCATGGTTTATGTAAGGACATGGAGCGACGTTGCATCCAGTCCTCAATGATCTACAGTAAGTGTAGCAGGCACTCGTAATGGTGATTGCACAGGAGACGAATCAAGGGTGGTTCACACATTGATCCATTGTACTTTGCAGAAGACATAGTATAGTATGAAGTTTACGTTGAAAAACAATCTCCCAATTTTATCATTCTTTTACAGTTTTCCTACTTAAAAATATTTTTTTCTTATGATCCTAGGTATACAAAGATCTGTGTATGTAAGAATATCTTTTGACAATGTTGTATGATAGAAGTGCAAAAAGAGCTTTAACTTCTCCCCATATTTTCCTATACAGAAATTTACCTACTTTTCTAGGGAAGTTGTGAAAGAGTTTTCCAAAACCATTAGAATTGACATTTAAATGTACCAGTAAATGTTATGCAAGTTAAAAGAAATAATTCTTTAATCATATTTTTTAAAATAGGTGTTTATTGATTTTTTAGAGAGAGAGGAGAGAGAAAGATCAATCAGCTGCCTCCTGCATGGCCCCTGTGAAGGATGGAGCCTGCAACCTGGACATGTGCCCTGACCAGGAATCAAACCAGTACCTCTGAGTCCATGGGAGGACGCTCAATCCACTGAGCCACACTGCTCGGGCTCTTTAATCATATTATTTTAAAATAAAAGCATTTGATTAAATGTAGATAAGGACTTATTTGTTTTTCTTCCCCAGAAATATATTGAAGAGGTAATTTTTCTATTCAGAACAGCATAATGGTCACATAAAATAATTTCTTTAAGAGCAGAATAAAAACAAATACTAAGAATGAGACGGATTCAGCTGTTCTGCAAATATCAGCTTCTGTTGTTTAAGACACAGGACTTCTCTGGATAAATTGCATGAGGATAAAATAACTACAGATACTGGCTTCAGTGTGTATATAGTTCTCTGAATCTCTGAGCTGAGAGAGAAGAAATGAGCATGCATCATTTTGGAAACCTTTTTCTAAAAATCTCTTTGGTTCTATGCCGAATACAGGAAACAATATGTGTAGCCCAATTTTGGGGTGATAAATAATGGTTGAGAGTTTTACAAGATTGAATAGTTTAAATCCAAGTCATTAATACATGAAGGCCACTGCCAAATAATAACAATAAACGTGAATACAGCAGCAAACCTACAATAAATAAGTTCTTTTTGGAGGAGATAATTCTGTGAGCAGACACTGAATCAACAATGTTATTATGTTGCTAGAGTATATCACTACCTTTTTTCAAGTGACTCTAACATCCTGAGCAATAACATCGTGTGTCGAAATGCAAAGAGTAAGACTCTAAAGATCATTTTTAAACCAAAAAATTCCCAAACTCTGAATTCCAACTCTCTATATTATTTTTTAATATGTTTTTATTGATATTTTAGAGAGAGAGAGAGATAGAAACATCAATGTGAGAGAAAAACATCAATCAGCTGCCTCCTGCAGGCCCCCTACAGGATATTGAGCCCACAACCTGGGCATGTGCCCAAAACAGGAATCAAACTACGACCTCTCAGTCCATGGGATGATGCTCAATCCACTGAGCCACACCAGCCGGGCTGAATCCCAAGTCTCTTAATGAAAAATAAATTTAACTAAGTAAAACTGAGCCATACTTTAATATTATTCTATAAGTGCATCTGAAATCAAAGATGAATATTCATGTTTGGATGTAAAGACTGACCCACCAGTCGCCAATCAGGAGATTTGGGATTGGAAATTTTGCCTTCAAAATGACCAGTAAAATTGTTCTGGACCAATATTTGCAAATATCACAATCTTGGGAGTTGTTGATCTTCTTGTGACAAACATTGGGCTTTGTTTTTCTGAGTGGCCCAGGGTGGGGTTCTGGTGCCTCAGAAATGGGAGTCTGAGGAGAAGAAGGAAATCAAGTGGGTGCTGTCGGGTTCCTCCCTGCAGAAGCACCACTGGCTTGTGTCTTTGCCTCTGAACTCGGATTTCTGGGGAAGAGATGCTGGGCTTAGGCGGTTTTAACTTAATTTTGCCCTAAAGACTCAAAACTATTCTGTGAAAATTAAAACAATAATAACAGTACAGCACCTGACTTTGAAGAGTTGTCTTGTTTGGGTCTGAGTACTTGAGTGTCAAAAGTATATTAAACATTTCAACTCTTTTTTTTTTTTTTTTATCCTCACCCGAGGACATTCTTCCATTTTTTGTTCAGGTAGAGTGGGAGGGAGAGAGAGGAACAGAGAGAGAGAGAGAAACATCAATGCGAAAGGAACACATCGAGTGGCTGCCACCCGCACAACCGACCAGGGCCGGGGACAAACCGCAACCCAGGTACGCGCCCTCAGCGGGAACCGAACCCAGGTCTCTCAGGACCACAGGCCCAGGCTCTAACCGCTGAGCCAAACCGGCCAGGGCAAACATTTCAACTCTTAACCAGTTTTGAGAGATACATCATCTAAAACACCGTGCTGTGCCTGAAGTTGGGCATAGTGGAGTGCTTATGAATTTTAAAACTACAGATCTTATATTTCTTGGTTAAAGGATAGAGATACTATTTGTCCTCAAAATTAATCTTATAAATTTAAAATTGGATCATTCACTTTGTTTATGTTTTGCTTCTCAGCTTTACATATCATAGCATATTCCACCAACACTCTATCTATTATCAACTTTGGTTGAATTAAGAGGTAAAAGACATGATATAGAAATTGAAAAACAATGTTAAAATTAGCAGTGAATCTACTATGACCTATCCTGAGATTATACTTTTACGGTTTCATTGACACTGGTTCTCTTTGTCATTCTTTGTTTGTTTGTCTGCCCAACAGTTTCTGGTACTTTTCTGAACCTCCCACTTTCAAAGCGAATTCCCTCTGCTCACATACAGACACATGCATTGGATAGTATAGGACATGGAAAGGAATGAGAATTATGAAAGGTACTTGTATATCATCTCAATTATCGACTATGTAGCAAACTACCACCAATTCCTATTGCTTGTAACATTTATTTTGCTACAGATCTTCAGCTTGTACCAGTGCCTGGGAAGTTGTTCATTTCAGCCATCTCAGTCTCAGGTTTGGGTTTCTCACCTGCGACTTGAAGGATCCATTTTCAAGATGGCTCAACCACAAGGCTGGCAAGTTGTCCCTGCCCATCACTTGGGAGGCCAGTCAGGGATATTGGCTTGGGGCTATTTTCTGTCCACAGGGCCTCTTCATGGTACTGCCTGTACTTTTTCAGCACATAGGTTCAGAAAGGGAGTGCTCTGTGAGACAAAGAGAGGAAGCTGCCAGTCTCTTACAGCTTTGGAAACTGACAGGAGTGCCAACTTTCTCCATTCTCTTATTCGTCAAGCAGTCAGAGTCCACTCACAGCTAAAGAAAAGAACATTATTTTACTTCTTAATGGAAAAAGTGTGTGTGTGTGTGTGTGTGTGTGTGTGTGTACTGTGGCTTTCTTAAACCCACCACAGATGTGCTGTACACTTTGGTATTTCAGGATGTCCGTATGCTTCTGCCCATATGCAATTATAGGGGATAGTCATCAATACAGTGTGATTTTTCTTACATTCAAATACATTTTTCCAACAGCCTGCAAGAATACCTAAAATTTAGGCACTAAATTTTAGAGTTAAAATATCTCTTTCAGCCTGTACAATTAGTCACTAGCAAAATTCAGGTGGAACCCAGACTTTTAAGAGTTACTTCTTGCATTTTTGGATTATGTATTGTCTTCATAAAATTTCCATTAACACATACACAGAAAACCAAGGTCTCAATATTATCACAAGGTATATTTACTAGGGTGACTAGCTGTTCCCAGTGAATAAAGGGCCTGAGGAAATGAAGTGTGTACATTTGGGAGGTGGAAGAGATCTTAGAAAGATTGAAGACACATGAAAATGCTTTATGGATAGTGAGTGGGCATAAAAGGGGAATAGCATCAATGAAGTAGAAATAGAAGGAAACAGAGACACCGGAGGATTTAAATGGGTAGAAGAGAAAAATAAAAAATAAATTTTGGGGAAAACTATTAAGTTTCACCCTTAGGACAAAGAGAAAGAATTAACTTAGGATGTAATTTAATCCAATCACTAACTAGAGAAAAAATATCATAGGATATTTGATCTGTAAATATATAAAAATGACAGCTTTTTTGCATATGAAAGTATAAAAATGATCTACATTATGTTTTGTTGAAGAATATAAGGGGTGTCTTAAATATCACATAAGTCCATCTTAATGGCTTTTATATAGCCTCTTCCTTTATTCAATTGTAGAAGATTTTTAAAGCCACTTGAAATTGATTAGGCCATCCTTGGTTCCCTAACATAATAAAGCTTAGAGAATAGCTTTCACTGTGTTGTGGTATATTCTAATTTAAATTGAATGATTTGCTAGCTCAGTCAGGTAAACCACATTATGTGCCAAACCACATTATGGCCCTACGTAAACCTATTCTAAGAACAAGCAACTTACATGTTAACTGTTTTAGCAGATAAAGCATAAGAGATGATGTTTATTAGCCTTGTCCTCTGCAGGTAGAGGTTTTGTATGTGGAGGTCCAAATGCATGGGTGATTGAATTGACCAATTTGGCCAAATTGATCAGTCACCTCATAGCTAGAGATGCACAACTAGGCTTAATTATAATTTAGATGTATATATTAGCTTTTTAATTTTTTTTCTTGAAAAGGGAAATGATTTGTCACTATGTTATATTAAAACAGGAAGAGAGTTCAATAAAGCATTGAACTATTTTTTTTTTGATAGTACAAAAATATCCTACATTAAACACGCTATATCTAAAAGTTATATAATCATGACAACTAATTATAATATTAAAAATAGCTACTGATATATGTCAGAACAGTTAGCTTAAAATAGTAGACACTAACTCTGGCTGATGTGAGCAAAAGTTGAATATTCAAAGTCCTGAAAATGCCAGGAATCCAGGCTCAGAGCATTTGTGACCAGAGATGAAGCCTCAGAATTCTGCCATAGAGTTGGTCCAATAATGATACCAGTGGGCCACCACTGAGCATATTCCCTACAGCTTGCACCGCTGACACATTAGCATAGAACACTGGTATGGTTTACTACATATCACCCAAATGAATTCTCATGGTCCTTAGCCTTTGTCTGAACAGATACTACTCATGAGTGGAGACAAAATGTCTTAGTCAGCTGAGGCTGCCATTCAAAATATCACACATGGGTGGTTTAGAATATTTATTTTTTTAATCCTTACCCGAGGACATTTTTCCATTCTTTGTTCAGGTAGAGTGGGAGGGAGAGAGAGGAACAGAGAGAGAGAGAGAAACATCGATGTGAAAGGAACACATCGAGTGGCTGCCACCCGCACAACCCACCAGGGCCGGGGACAAACTGCAACCGAGGTACGCGCCCTTAGCGGGAACCGAACCCGGGTCTCTCAGGACCGCAGGCCGGCGCTCTAACCGCTGAGCCAAACCGGCCAGGGCACACATGGGTGGTTTAAAAACTAATATATATAAATTTGTTTGTTTGTTTTTCAAAATTCTGGAGGCTGGAATGTTCGAGATCAAGTTCTGAAAGAGTTTGATTTCTAGTTTTCTAGTGAGAGCCTTCTTCTTGGCTTATAGATGGCCACCTTCTTGCAGAGAGAGAGAGAGAGAGAGAGAGAGAGAGAGAGAGAGAGAGAGAGAGAGAGAGGAGGTCTCTGGTCTTTCCTCTTCTTATAAAGACACTAAAGTCATCATGGGGCTCCATTCCTGTAACCTGATCTAAACCTAGATGTTGAATATAGGAGGAAGAAAACATTTGGTGCATAGTACACAACCCCTGACATCAAGTCCATAGTGCATAGTACAAAATCCCTGACATCAAGTCCTTTGCATTTGAGGTTTGGAGAATGCAATACACCCTTTGCAACTCCGAAAAGAGGTAGCTAAGATAAATACTCTAACTCTATTCTCTCCTTCCCCTCTGATCTAATATTGAAGCTTCCCAATGGCTTCAGAGTTGTCCTCTTTTGTCAAAGAGCCTATGAGCTAAGCAATTCTGGAGGAGGAGACAAAAGGTATCCACTTTTACCTTCTTTACCACCTTACCATATAAGGTGTGTGTGTACATATACAATGATTCCTCATGTTTGTACTGAATGGTAACCTCTTCTTGTCCACAAAATGTGCAATGTTTGTTTTGAGTAGATATAGATTGTATTAGAACCAGACCTGCAGTCATGATGGCCAAGGCTTTTTGTTGTTGTTTTCAATCCTCACCCAAGGATATTTTTCCATTGATTTTTAGATAGAATGGAAGGGAGGGAGGGAGGGAGAGAGAGAGAGAGAGAGAGAGACATTAACATGAGAGAAACACATTGATTGGTTGCCTCCTGAATGACCCTGACCTAAGCCAGACATTGAACCTGCAACCCAGGTGCATACCCTTGACCGGGAAGCATACCTACAACCCTTTGGTCCACAGCCAATGTTCTAACCACTGAAAAAAACAACCAGGGCTAGCCCTGACTTTTTACAAGTCCCCAAGCCTAGCATCATTGGCATGAAGATATCTATTTCATACTTCCTCCCTATTTGAGTAAGTCTTTGTCTAAGTATATTCTCCACTGCAGTTCTATCTAGACCACACCCCATCCAATTCTGTATCTGCCTCAAACTCACTCTTACACAAATGGAACCTAGAGATTAGATGTGGAAGGACATGCTTTTTCATGGTCAAAATGTCTCCAGAAGACTTTTTTGGTCTGAAATGGAAATGTTTATGGCCTCAAATGAGTTCTTCACCATCTTATGGCATTTCTCCAGATACATGACTTTGACTTGTCTCTTAAGTGGTACTAGCAATATTGTACTAACAGAAATTATAACAAAAATTTAATAAACTTTATACTATTTTAAAATCATATGTAAAATTTATGATTCCCAAGTTTATGTTATACATTCTCACTGGAATTTTTTTTTATCCTCACCCAAGGACATTTTTGCATTAATCTTCAGATAGAGCTGGAGGGACAGAGGGAGAAAGGAAGAGAGAGAAACATCAATGTGAGAGGACACATCAAGTGTTTGCCACCCACACGACCCCAGCCGGGGCTGGGGACAAACTGTAACCGAGGTACGTGCCCTTAGCGGGAACTGAACCCCGGCCTCTCTGGTCTGCAGGCCAATGTTCTAACCGCTGAGCCAAACTGGCCAGGGCACTTACTGGAGTTTTTTTATATAAATGTTAAAAGTGTCTTAACTGTATAATGAGGTAGAATAACTTAAGTGACACTCATTTTAATATCTATTAAAATATAACAAAATATTTATTATTATTATTTTTTTTATCCTCACCTGAGGACATTTTTCCATTTTTTGTACAGATAGAGTGGGAGGGAGAGAGAGGAAGAGATAGAGAAAGAGAAACATCGATGTGAAAGGGACACATCGAGTGGCTGCCACCGCACGACCAACCAGGGTCGGGGACAAACTGCAACCGAGGTACGCGCCCTTAGCGGGAACCGAACCCGGGTCTCTCAGGACCGCAGGTCGACGCTCTAACCACTGAGCCAAACCGGCCAGGGCAATTATTAATTTGTTAAAAGTGAGAGAAAACATGAATTGATTGATTACTGACACAAAAGTTTATTAAATAGAGATGCAATTTAGATAGATTTTGAAAAACTCTTAATTTGATATAATTGACTAGTACTAGACAAGGGATCTATGGAAACCTCAGTATATCAATATATGAGATTTAGAGAATAATTCTCTACTAGTGCTCCACAATCCAAACAACTTGGGGTGGGGAGGGGGGTGTCACTGGGGGAAAAAAGAAGAGACATTCGTAATACTTTCAATAATAAAGATAAGTTAAACACATAACTGTAAAATGCCGAACTAATGTTGCAAAGCATATAAAGAGTGGTAAGTTTTAGAAGAATAACATTCATTGTCTGAAGACCAATATTTCTCTGTTGTCAGGTACCTCAGGTCTGAGGGAGGGCTGTACCTTGACCTGTGGAATCAGTGAGGATTATATGTGAGCAAGTTGAGATGCTGTGGCATAGAAAGTATGTTGAATTGGGAGGCAAGAAAGTGGGTTTGTATTCCAGACCCTCCACTAACCAACTGTTTGATCTTGGCCAAAGGCTTTAACTTCTTCATTCCTTGATTTTTTTTTTTTTAATGAAAAATAATGATGTTAGATTAGGTAACTCCTAAGGAATAAGCATGAGCATATTGTGTCTATTATGAAATGGTGCCAAAGTTTATTTTTACATAAATGTTCTCTTTAATTTCTACTCATACATTTGATACTTTTATATTCCTTTCTAGTCCATTTTTTCTCATTCTGAAAATGTGGTATACACTGGAAATTCAAAGATAAGAAATAAAAGAGATATATGCTAGAAAACAAATAAAAGTTGTACAAGACAATCACGGCCTACGTATAAAATAAACTAAAATATGGTATGATTTTAGCAATTGATAGAATGTCAGCATATGCCATTGATTTTAGTATTCTCATCAAGGGGCTCAGGAGCCACACAGTGAATGCTTTAAAAAGATTATGTAATTCTATAACATAAATGGATTTCATTTTATTTTTTTAATATGTTTTTATTGAAAATTTTTTGTTTAGAGAGAGACATAGAAACATCAATGTGAGAGAGATACATTGATCAGCTTCCTCCTGCACACCCTCTGTGGGGGATGGAGCCTGCAACCTGGGCATGTGCCCCGATGGGGAATCAAACCGGGACCTCTCAGTCCATGGGATGATGCTCAATTCACTGAGCCACACTGGCTGGGCCATAAATAGTTTTTAATTGACCAACATTCATAAAAGTAGGATAACATAAAATTTATTTTTTAATCTTAATTTTTACTGACAGTCGATGAGTAAATAATAAAGGCTTCATTTTTATGACAGAAATTTAGTCCTTAATAAATTTCTTTAAAAGTTGTTTATTGTTTCAAAATGGGAAATACAGAGAAGAAAAAAATAAAATGAGGTGATAGACTAAATAGAGATATTCATTTTATACAGCGTAGAATGGAAATGTTGACTAGAGTTAAAGGAACAAGTAAAGGTATATTAGTTTAAGTTGCAAAGAAAACAAAAGAATGAATCAAAATAATTCTATAGGAAGAATTAGGAAAAGGGAGGGTGTTTATAGAGGATGTTGTATAAGATTGTTGATCATTTTGAAATAAGGAGAAAGTAATTAGAAAAAAACAGAAAACATAAAATGCCTAAAGGAAGACTGAGGCTCAGGAACAGAAGGGAGGACGGAACAGAGTCGTGCTGGAGATGGGTGCTCCTCACCTCGTTTTTCAGCTAATTAGAATTGTGATTTTTTTTTTTTACTCTGAATAGAATACATTGTATATATACAGGGTGGGGCAAAAGTGGTTTTGCAGTTGTTCATCTGGATAATAATACAAGAATTAATAAATAATAATACAAGAATAACTTGTATTATAACTTGAATAATAACTCTGTGTTTCACAAACTCAAAACTGTAAACCTACTTTTATCCCACCGTGTATGTATGTATGCACTCTTTATCTATTGTCTAATCTATCTATCTATCTATCTATCTTTCATCTATCATCTATCTAATTTATCTCTGGGTGACAGGTATAATTGCTCAGAGAGGTGATACTTGAACTAAAGGAATAACCTCACCATTGTGAGCTGAGTAACATTTTTATGAGACAAACATTCAAAATCTTTGACAACGTAAGTTTGGGAGTGCTGAGGATTAAGCTTGGAGAGTCCTCTATGGAGACAGTTCTTGATGCCAGATGAAGTTGAAGTCCTTTCTGTGAGTGATTTTGAAAGGAAATACAAGTATTTACAACACTCAGAGTCCAGCTCAGAGATAAATAGACCAACAAGAACCTATATTATTTTTCAGGTGTCCTGTCCCATTAGCTTGGTTTAGGGCTGTCAGTTCAGCCAGAAAGTAATGGCAGAGGTTCCAGTGCTCTTGCTTGTGAACAATAAAACTAATCCTTGGACACAGCTGGTGTAGCTCAGTGGATGGAGTGTTGTCCTATAGACTGAGACGTCCCGGTTCGATTCCCAGTCAGGACACAAGCTGGGGTTGCAGGCTCCATCCCTAGTAGGGGGCATGCAGGAGGCAGCTGATTGATGTCTCTCTTTCACATAGGTTTTCCTATCTATCTCTCCCATCCTCTCTCTCTAGACAAAACAAAACAAAACAACAACAACAACAACAAAAAACAATATTTTAAAATAAAGTCAATCCTTGACTTGTTAATGTGCCATTATAATCAGGGCCACTTGACACTGTACCAAATTTATCAGAGAAAAATGAGCTGAACCTAGAATTCTATACTTAGCCAAACTAACATTCTAGTGTGAGGGATAGTTGAGGTATTTTCAGAAAGACATACTTGGCTGTGTTTAATAAATGTGCCAGAAATAAGAAAGTGATCATCACATTACAATTCTATGTATACATTTTAAACTATTAGAGAAAATATATTGAAATTAAGGAAATGCAACCAATAAAGAAAAAGGCATAAAAATAACAAGAAAAAGAACAAGAAAGAAAGCTGAACAGAAATTTAAAATATAGTGGCAGGGATCAAGCTAAATGCTCAATAATCACAACAATCTAGAAATCTACATTTTTATTAAGAAGTAAATTATCATTTAAATTTTTTGAAAAAAATAAATACTAAACAAAAAAGACAAAGGTCACCCAGCTGGAGTGGTTCCGTTGGTTGAGCATTCGTCCATTGCACCAAAAGGTTGCTGGTTCAATTTCCAGTCAGGGCATATACCTGGGTTGTGAGTTTGATCCCCAATTGGGGAGCATAGGGAAGGCACTGATCATTGTTTCTCTCTCACTTTGATATTTCTCTCTCTCTTTCTCTCTCTCTCACCCTTTCTCTCTCTAAGCATGTCCTCATGCGAGGGTTTAAAAAAAAAAGACAGCCTGGCTCCTGTGGCTCAGGGGTTGAGCATTGATCCATGCACCAAGAGGTTGCCAGTTTAATTCCCAGTCAGGACACATGCCCAGGTTGTGGGCTCAATCCCCAGTGGGGGCATGCAGGAGGCGACTAGTTGATGTTCTCTGCCATTGATGTTTCTATTTTTCTCTCCTTCTCCCTTCCTCTCTATCTGCACCAGTCTGCATTCCCACCAACAGTGTACTAGAGTCCCCTTTTCTCCACATCTTCTCCACCACTTGTTGCTTGATGATTTGCTGATGGCAGCCATTCTGGCAAGTGTGAGGTGATACCTCATAGTCATTTCAATTTGGATCTCTCTGATGATAAGTGACGTTGAGCATTTTTTCATATGTCTCTTGGCCATTTGTGTGTCCTGTTGGCCATTTGATCCAGTGATCCCACTTCTAGGAATATATCCTAAGAAGTCTGAAACACCAATCAGGAAGAATATATGTATCCCTATGTTCCTAGCAGCATTATTTACAATTGATAAGATCTGGAAACAGCCCAAGTGTCCATCAATAGACGAGTGGATAAAAAACGGTGATACATATACACAATGGAACACTATGCAGCTGTAAGAAAGAAAGATCTCTTATCTTTTGAGATGACATGGAGAGATGATATGCTAAGCAAAATAAGCCAGTCAGAGAAAGACAAGTCTCACATTATTTCACTTATTTGTGGAATAAAATGAACAAAATAAGATGATGAACAAAATAGACCCAGAGACATAAAAGTAAGGTTCAGACTGACAAACTTCAGAGGAGGAGGCGGGGTGGAGGGAAGAGATAAACCAAAGAACTTATGCATATAAGCATAACCAGTGGACATAGACAACAATGGTAGGCGGGGGGCGGGGCAGGAACAGGAGAAGGGTGTCAATGGGGGAAAAGGGAGAAACATCTGTAACAAAAATAAATTAATTAAATAAAAATAAAGTTACCATAACTATTTTAAAAAAGGAGATTTACCAGGCAGAGCCTAGCTAAAATTATAAATATGTAGCAATACTAATATTAGGCTCAATATTTTTAGTATAATAACTTTTAAATGTGATGTAAAAAGGGATAAAAATGGGTATTTCACAATAATAAATTAACAGGAGGAACACGTTAGTCACAAATAATTAAATACCTAATAAAAAAGCATAAGCTATATTAATAGTTTCAAAATTTTAAAAAACATAACATAATATGAAAATATTTGACAAGTCACATTTGTTGGAGAAGACTTCAACAAACCTCCCTCAAAAATTTTAAGATCAAGAAATTATACTGAAGATTAGTTGTAGAGGTATAAATTCTGATATGACATATAATTTCCTTCAGTGACTGAAAATTTCTAAAAGACAATCCACTATAAGGAAGATGAAAACAGATATTTTACAAAATATATACAAGTTAAATGGTTAGTAAACATTACATAGATGTACAGAATCATTCATAATCAGAAAAATGTATAAACAGTTTTAAAAATCATTATCATACTTCAAATAATGTGACAATGCCCAGTGTTGCTGAAGGTACAGAAACAGAATAACCTCATATAAGGTGGGATCGTAATTGGTAACTCTTTCTAGAAACACTTTTCTAGTATATACCAAAATTAAAAACAGCAATCTTTGATACAATTTCAATCTTATGACTCTATTCCAATAAAATATTTGTGTTTGTTTAAAGATGCTACTGTAACATCTCCATCAATAGACTATTTTAATACTTTAAACATTATGGTATAAAGAATTATTTACACCCACATATATTAACATGACTATATTGCTAAAATATATAGTTAAATAAAAAAATAAAGTTCTATAAAAATACATAGAGCACTTATAAAAAAATAGTTGTGTGTTAATACATAGAAAAATTACAGAAGAGCTGGACATTTAATTCTTTTATTTATTTATTTGCTTTATTCATTTTAGAGAGAGAGGAAGGGAGAGGGAGAGAGAGATAGAAACATTGATGAGAGAGAACATCGATTGGCTGCCTCCTGCATGCCTCCCACTGGGGACTTGACCCACAACCTGGGCATGTGTCCTGACTGGGAATTGAACCAGTGACCTTTTGGTGCATGGGTCAATGTTCAACCAGTGAGCCACACTGGCTGGGCTGGACATTTAATTCTTTAATTTAGAAATGTCTGAGGAGGGCATAAGAAAACAAAGAGGGAGACCATTATACATATGATTCATGGTTTTCTCTGTATAATTATTTGAATGCTTAATGTATCCTTTCAGAAAGGATACATTAGTTTTCTACTTATGAAATTTAAAAAAATATCAAAAACAGGCAGGATAGATGTTTACTCTGTATTATGATTAAGATAATTAAATTATCATGATGGTTATCAAACTAGCAAATGGAATGGCAATGATATGAATTCAGAAAAGCTCATTCCAAGACCATTCTTTTGTTGTTGTTGTTTTTGTTTGTTTTAACCATTGAAAGCCTTAATGTAAGGATTTAGTAATTTATATGTTTCACACACTTTTTCATTAACCAGATGCCTGTGCTTCATCAGATTCCAAAGGCATCAATGTATCAGACTGAAGTTTGGCCAAATGGTAGATGTCAGCACTTATGCAGTGCTCTCCGTGTTCAGTTCAGTACGGTAGCGGGTTGTCATCTGCCTTATGGCTTACATCATCTGCATAGAGGAGAAATATACTTATTCCTGGTGAGCATCAGATGAAAAACCATTGAAATGTTTTCAACTCATTTCTTTCAAGATGTTCCATGTTATAAAGATATCAATCACATGCATTAATTTTGCAAAAATTTTACAAATGTTACATAGTCTGAACAGTTTATTCTGCCAATAGTTTAAGGTAATGAGGATTTTATTGTATATTAGTTGACATAAATCAGGTTTATTAGACACTTGATAAAAATGTGAACATTTTAAAGGAAAAAAATACAGTCATGTAACTATAAAAACTAAAGGCTGTTTTGCCTGAAGAATTATTTGAAATTGGTTTATTATCCCTGTACAGAAGTCAGGAGGTATTCATGATTGATGGAGGGGAAAAAACATTATCTTGGTTAAGGATATATATACAGACCAGATGTTCTGATAGATTCTAAATATTATTCATGGCATAGAGCCTAATCTCTATGGCTTTATAATTTGGGCTTCATGGTTTCCTATGTTGAACTATATAATTTGCTACATATAACATTAAAATTGAGAGTATTGAACAATCTAGCAAATCCTAGACTGATTGAGTAAGTCCAATCACAAATAATTATTCTTTTTAATCATCTAAACAAATTATTCTCTTTTTGAAAACTTTAGATGCTATATTAGAGTTACAAAGCTCATTATAATGTATTAATATTTAATACAAACTAGAAAGTTAGTTTTGTGTAGGGGGTGTGGGTTTATGCACACTAGTATATCTGTGTGTTTATGGGAAGAGAGGTTTATGGAGGTCAGAAAGGGAGAACTATTTTTATAATTGTCGCTTGTCTTCAAGATGGAAGATATTTTGGAAGACAGACAGCATTTCCATAGAGCATTAGTTTTATTCTCTTCAATTTTCTCTTTGATTTTTATGTGTGTAATACTTTGTCTTGGTTCCCTCAGTGTCAAGACAAATCAGGAAAGATAGAACAGGTCAGTCGAATCCTCCAGGGCTCTTTTTGTCAGGATGATAAGTAATACCCAGGTATTCTCCTTCTCCTTTCCCCAAGCAGTCTAATGACTAAAATCTGGTAGTTTTCAGGGATAAAGTACTGGCAAATTTCAAAAGATAATGATGACAATAGAAAGGCAATAACTACCATTCTTCAGTGACCTCCAAAACAAGGATGCACGTGTAATGTTTCTCCTGGCTTTACTAAGACTTATACCTAATAATTGCTACCAAAGGCTGTTGTGGTTTAATCAGTCATAATATACCACCCCCAATCAGAAAGTGCCCCAGTTCCCCATGCACTAAAATTGTGGGAATATGCTTATTCATGTCAGAAGCTAGACTAAACACAGGAAGTCATCTAAATGGCCAGTAATACTATTTCAAAGAGGTAACTAAAAAGACATCCATATGAGGAATAGAGTGACATGAAGAATATTATAGAAGGATATTTATTGACATGCATGCTATGTAGTAGAATGAAAAACAGTTGCTACAGAACTATCTATGAAATTAACCATAGTCTGCTTTGTGTAAAAGGTATACGGGAGTGGTTTTTTGTACAGTAAAAAAATGAATCTGAAAGTAGCATTATCTCTGTTGATCGTCAGGTCGGAAGATCTATGGATGCCAGGGGATCTTCTTTGTAACTACTGTTTCTTAAACATCTACAACCCTCTCTGGCATGTAAAATATGTTCAATACATACTTTGATAATTAAATAATGTTTATAAAGCAAATAGTTTAATACTTACCAAGTAATATTTGGTTAACAAATGGAAGATGTTATTACTCTTTTTTTTTAACATTAAAAAATTTTTTTTCTTTATTGATTTGAGAGAGAGAGGAAGGGAGAGGGAGAGAGAGATAGAAACATCGATGAGAGAGAACACTGACTGGCCACCTCCTGCATGCCCCCCACTGGGGATTTGGCCCACAACCTGGGCATATGCCCTGACCAGGAATCAAAGTGGTGACCTCTTGGTGCATGGGTCGATGATCAACCACTGAGCCACACCAGCCGGGCTATTACTATTAATGTATATTAAGAAACAAACCTAGGTTCAACAGGTGTGGCTCAGTGGGCTGAGTGTTCGTCCTATGGACTGAGAGGTCCCAGTTTGATTCTTGGTCAGGGCCAATGCCCAGGTTGTGGACTCGATTCCCAGTTGGGGACATGCAGGAGGCAGCCAATTGATATTTCTCTCTCATATCGATGTTTCTATCTCTCTCTTCTTTCCTCTCTCTCTAAAAAAATCGTCAATGAAAACATACTTTTTAAAAAGGGAAACAAAACTAGAAGAACCACTTGTAATTATTAGCATAGCAGTTCAGCCAATACCTTGCACATGTGACAACCTATGGCAATTATATGAGGTCATATAATTAAAGCTTCCCATGAGATTCCACTTCAGGCTTTAATGAAGATGAAGTCTACAGTGCAGCAGGGGGAAAAGGCATGGGAAAATATCAGAGAGGTCCAAGACCTCTAGGCACAGCTGCAGGGAACTTTATCAGTAACATGAGAAAATGCTTTCTTTTCAGATCATGAACCTGCAAGAAACATGCAGAACACTTTGGTCTCAGGGGAGCCAAAGCACTGGTGAACAGCTCAGTCCAGGGTGTGCAACCATACAAGTCATTTTCAATAAGCCATAAACTGGTACAGAGTACCTTCTCCTGAGTTTTGGTCTTTAACAATTATATTATAAATCGCTAGCTAATAACTTTTATACCTGTTTTTGTCAAGGGTCAGTAGTTTGATTCTGGACATTGGTGAAGATATGTACAGAGCTACCAAAGCTACCTGCACATAAACCTATCCTTACTCAGCACCTTCACGGGTACTTGAAAAGACACCTTCCTGTTATAATCTAAAGGATGAGATAAAGCATCCTTCTCTGGGAGACACAGCCTCTGCATAGGACACAGATTGTGTGTTAGGTTATGACAAACATAAGGCAAGAGAAATATGTGGAAGAACCATAGTCTGGACGCTTGACATTTCCATTTATGTGACCCATGCACTCGGGGACAGATTCAGTGGTGAGCGATGGACAGTGGCTCAGACTAGCAGACATGCTTGTTAAATTGGTGACATATACTCCTGAATATCCTGAACAGTTGACATCAAACAGGTCTTAACTATGCCAGTATTAAGGTAGAGTCTGCTAAGAAGAAATGTAGGCATATTGTGTGGAGAACGAGGTGAGCAGGCAATGTCTAAATGGTAAAAAATTGAAAAATATTTAGTGTGTAGATAAACAAATGATTATTGCAAGTCCCACCAGCTTCTCCATGTTCCCAGACAGCACACCTGATTTTGGGAGGCTAGGTCTTCATTTTGTGACAAGTTGAAGCCCAGCAGGTTCAAGGCAGTGTTTGAATGCAGAAGAGACAGGGTTCCAAGCACCAGAACTGTGGTTTAAAGAGAGTGCATGGTCCCAGCCATGAGGCACATAATCACGACAGCATATCAAGCGGAACAGAATATAAGCCTAGAAGTACTAAACATAACATTTTAATGCTTGCTTACTCATCCTGCCAAACGACTTTTTTTAAAAATTGAGGCTAATTAAAATGGCTTTGAGGAGCAAAATAGCATAGTAATTAAACGCCAGATTCCGGGGCTTGAAAGTCCAATTCAGATCCTGGCTCTGTGACGTAACGTCTGTGTGACCTCGGGCAGGTTGTCAGTTTTAACCCTGTTCTTTGTGTCAGTTTCTCCATCTGTAGAATGGGGTAATAATAGCACCCTCTTTAAAGGAGTGCTTTGAGAATCGAATGACATAATAGATCTAAGGTTCTTAGAATAGTGTCTGGTACAACAAAATATAAGCTGTATGTGTTAGCTGCTGTTCTTTCTCACGGAGACTACAGTGAAGTCTGCTGTGGTGGCGGTGGGCAGCCTGTCCCACGCTTTTAACCCGGCCAACTGGCCCTGCTCTAGTGTGGCTGGAACTCGGTCAGGGCAAGTCTTTCCCCTCTCATTAATTCCCTGGGCTGCTGAGCAACTTGTGTCAACAACTCCCATTTAACGCTGTGCTTCCTGACCGCCGCTGACCTCCCTGGTTCCGAAGGGCTAAACTGTTCTCATTTCTGTGGACTTTATGCTGTAAATTGATCTTTTGGGACTTGAGCTGACTTCCTTGACCATATCAACTACACTTGCAAGCTCCATGCTGCAGAAGTCACATCTATTTTATTTACCAGTGGATACTTAATATCTGTCAGAGTGCCCGGAGCACAGTGACCACAATCAATGGCTTGGTTACAGAAGGATTTACCCTTACCACTTGCACCTGCATATGATTCTTCTCCTTTGGTAGTCAACTCCTGTTTCCTTATTTGTGACTCCATCTCTTGGTTGACTCTATTTTCACTTCTATAAGTTAATATCTTACTCGCTCCCATTCAGTCCCTAGAACTCAACCTCATAGCGTTCTCCAGTTTGAGACCCGTGAGTGGACCCTGCACAAGAGATGTTATGAGATGTCAGTATGAGAATCAAGTAAAGTTATTGCAGCAATGACTTAAGACACTGTATATGCAACAATAAAGTAAAACAATCACCTCGTCTCAGTGCACAGACTTTGTACATTGTGCGCATGTCAACTTGCATGCACAATCTATCGAAGGATGCAATAGGCAGGTAGTATAGAAAACAGTCATGTCACATAGTAATGTCATATGTAATAGGTTATACTCTCAGAATATCTCTAAATGATCTGAAGACTTAATCTTTCAGTCTTGCTAACCACCCCGAAATCATCTGTGTAACTGCAGGCTTAGAGGGAGGCTATCACTGTTTCAGGATAACATGGAACCGACAGAGTTTTCACTGATCGTTTGATAGAAGCGGAAAGTGCCCCTAGGAAGATGGTCCTTTCCCTACTAAGTATATTAGAATACAGAGGCACAGTGTGTTACCTTCACTGTGTTGAAATGCTTCCTCTGACCCTATCACAGTAAAGAGAAATGATTAGCCACTTCCCAATAGAATATATAGTGCATATCTGAGTCAGGATCCATCATACCTTATATAGTAGTAATTGGCCACACACCTTGGCAGCAAAGTTTTGTCTTTTTTTCATGGGTGTATCATGCTTGGTGCTTCAGACACCACTGATTCACATTAAGCCCATTTTTTTTTTTTAAGTAAGGACCCCCAATTATTGGCTCCGGCAGTGTATAGCGTTAAATTTGTTGTGCGTTTGAATAAAAAAATTGCTTCCCAAGCAGGATAGATCATGTACTTATTTCATCAGGTGCTTGTAGCAGTGAAGATTGAGAAGGCTTTAATGACTTTGAATTTTCTTTTTGTTATGCTATTGAACAAATTACAGAGCTAATGAGATTTACACTAAATGGAAAATCTCTGCATCACCTGCTGTTTTATGGGTCTTAGAAAAAATTGCTGATAACTTTTCTCTTTCTACAATTAGACATAGTTTTGTTTTTAAACAATACTTTCTCTGAATGTAAAATATAAGCTTGCATTATTTCTTCATGGGAAATAAGTTTGATATAGTAAATGAAACACACAGTTCACATCGAACACCTCCTTGTTCACTTAAGTATTTGATCAAAATAATATAGGGTGAACTAAGTTTGACATCAGGAAATCTGAGTTCAAACCCCAGCTCTGCTCATTTTGTTCTTAAATCGGGCCAATTGCTTAATATCTCAGCTTCAATTTTCTCCGATGAAAAATGTCAATATTTCTGTGAACTGTATGTCAGAGTAAACATGAAAGCAACTAGACCGATGCCTAACATGTTACAGAAACTCAGTGGATAGCAGTGGTTTCGGAGTTGTCACTGAGTTTGAAAAGCATATACTTAACTATACATTCTGTATAGTACATTTTAAAAGTGGCTTTGGGTGAAGATGAACAATTCTACAATATTGTAAGAACATATATTAACTTACCTTTAATCCTTCATTAGAGACTATTATAATGCATAAAGGTTTAAGAAGGGAAAAAAATAAGATTAGAAGGAAAGTAGATTTGATGAGAATAGTATACAGAAACCATTATCATGATAGCTGAGTACTTTCATATGGACTTAATAGGAAAAGAACCTTTCTACATTTGATTGGGTGATAGTTTCCGGCTAAGGGAAAAAAAGATTAAAATAACAGATGTACATTGATCACGATTCACGTGGAGAAATTATTTTATTTGGAAGTTTATGCATGGTTTTCTGCCCCTCATCCTCATTCAGTCCTTTAGGTCCATGTTGCTAAAGCACTCTGTAGCTCAGAGAGAAACTTATACCAGATAAACAGGCTCAGGAATCCAAATCAAATCTCGGAAAAGATGGCTCTTCCTCTTCCCTAGGCTCAGCTGTTTTTTAGTTTCTAAACAATAAAGAAAACTACTTTCTTATTACCTTGATATATATTTTTTGTGGAGCTATATGAGGGCACCCGGGTTGCCATTGAAATCTAGACAAATGATTCAATAAAGAAACACAAGAATATAATAGAGGTTCATGTGGTCTGAAGGAGATAAGACACACTACATTAACCCTCTCCATGAGAAATAACACACACTTGCACATCTATCTGAATACCTCTGCAATTGTGAGCTCAATGCATTTGTGTCATTTGCTAAAAAATATGTTGCTGTCAGAATATCTCCCTTGCAGAGACTTTTCTATTCAAGCAAACTGCCCGTTGTAAGCAATCCTTGGTCAAACAGCAATAAAGCAGCAGAGGAAAATAAGTCTGTGAGTTTAAAATCTGCTGTTTGGTACAGAAAATAAAATACAGCATATTCTAAAGTAGTTGTGGTTTCATCCCATGAAGCGCCTCTCAGCTCCGGAGATGGGGTAGCCATTCATCAAAATGAGTCTCACTGGCAGACAGCTCTGCGCGAGATTGTTCCTCAGAACCGGTCCTGCTGAGTTCATCCCTCCCCGTGCATTTTCCTCCCCTGCCTCTCAATTCCCTGAGAGAAGTAAAGTCTTTTGATCTTAAGACGTAAAAATGCTTAACAGACTAATAACACTAGAGAAGATGTATGAAAGATCCTTTTCAGACTTTATTCAACATACTACCTGTCGGCCTGGCTCCTTACCAAGTCCTGACGGTCAAGAGTAAACAGGAAGCAGCACTCAGAAGCACCTGGAGACTGGTGGTAGGTGTAAGGAAGTCAATGAGCACGTGCAGAAAGATAGGGCTGCTTGTCCAACACAGGCAAGAAAAGGGCGTTATGGGCCTGTAAGGAAGGGGAACATCTCTGATTTGGGGAAATCAAAGAAAGGATCTTGAATGAAGTGGCTTCTCACCGGACACCTGGAAGAGGGAGCCACGGAACGGAGAGGGGATGAATGAGAAGAGTAGCTCGCGAAGGGCAGGACTGCTGGGAAGAAGTAGGGTCAGCCTTTCATACAGAGCGTAATAAAATTTATTTTGAATATGTTAGTCTGGTGGGGCTTGGAACATACCTAGGGAGGGGGCAGGGTGGCACAGACCACACAGGAAGGAAGCAAGGTTTGTCACACGGAGTTGGGGAGAAGTGCAGACTCGAGTTCAGGCTGTCTCAGGTGGGCTTCAGCAGTTCTAGGGGTGTCCCAGACACCTTAGGTTTTTTGTTTGTTTGTTTTTCTGTTTGTTTTTTTTTTTATTAATATCAAGGTGGCTTTTTATTTATTTTGTTTTAATTTTTTTTATCCTCACCTAAGGATGTTTTTGCATTTATCTAAAGATAGAGCAGGAGGGAAAGAGGGGGGAAGAGAGAGAGAAACATCAATGTGAGAGGGACACATCGAGTGGCTGCCACCCACACGACCCCAACCTCGGCCGGGAACAAACTGCAACCGAGGTAGGTGCCCTTAGCGGGATCCGAACCTGGGACTCTCTGGTCTGCAGGCTGACGCTCTAACCACTGAGCCAAACTGGCCAGGGCACTAAGGGTTTCTTTTTAATTCTGTGGACAACCTTTGGATGGGCATGATCTGCATTTTAGTAAAAGTGTCATAGTTTCATCGAAGAGGCTGTATTTCTAGGCACGGTGCTTTGTTCAGATAAGCTGAATGAATTCGTGAATACATCAACAGGTGACCGTTTTGGTTTTCTTATGGCCTCTAGTGTTCAGATTGCATATCTGTGTTGCTGGTTTTTAACTGAAACACTTCTAGCTAGGCTCTTTCTAAGAAGACAGAAGTGTTGCAAAGTGTGAATTGCAGAAAATATATGGTGTTAGATTTATAAACAGTGGACTAAATACTCTGAACTACTTTCTATTGTAATACTCCAATGCCAGACATATCAAGGATTGCCTTTGATTGAGTATTGCTCCCAGTTGCTGTGAATTTTTTATATGCTTCTGATGAACCACAAGTTGGAGTTTGGACTGTGGTTGGACAGTCACGAGGAGGCCACTGAACAAATGCCAACCTGTGGTTGGAAGACCCTGATCACTGGAGAGAGAAGACAGTGTTTACCTGCATTTGGAAGTTCTGTTTGGTAGACTGGCTGTAGGAAAATTGGTCCCACTAGTTTTATTTGCTTGGAGCCAGGGTTGTCATGAAAAGTAGAAAGTGGGTACTATAAATTATTTTTTATGTAGAGAGAAAGAAAGTGAGAACCAGAGCACGCAGCTGCCTGTTTCTCAAGAATATTGCTCAGCTCACAGAGCCTGAGTCAAAGATTCCTCCCAGGCTGTTGTTGATTATGACTTATGAAAGGGCACCTGTCGGACCTGACAAGTGTACACAGTGCTGTAGGCTGCAACTTTCCATTAGTAACAAGAGCCCCGAAAGGTTAATTTGTTTTGGCACTTCCTGATTGCTTTCCGTGTTCATCTCATTCTGGGACTTCACATTCACCACCTGATTTAGGGGCTCTACTTAGCAACATATTGTCATTTTCTCCGACTTATTACTAGCTCTGGACCTGTGATCTCTAAATGCAGCTAAATAGCTGAAACCAATTTTCTGTTTAGAGGGGCTGATGACGCCTAGAGGAATTTGCAGATCTCTCTTCTTGGATGTGCTTGGGAGTCGCAATGAAGTGTCATCTCTAGCGGATGGAATTTGGAGGCCTTATCACGTCCATGACCAGGTTCAGGTCCCCTTAGTTTAGGTTCATTTTGATTCCTTATAACCATCCCTTCAAATATCACATCAGCTATTTACTTTTCGAGGAATACTCATATTTTAGTCCAACTTTTTGTTCATTTAATAATGGTGGATAAAAGAAATGACACTCAGCTTACTCACATACAGGGCCTCTAAAATTACCCAAGCCTCTTATCAAACCCGGACCTCAGTGAGAGTCCCTCGGGGTGGGGTGTGGGGGGTGGCCTGGCTGAGCACATCATATCGATGGTCTTCCACTCGGCTTTGAAACATTTCATTCACTTAGTCCCTTGATTTCTACAAGCTGTGCATAGGCGTTTCATCCTATTTCCTTTGTCCTCACTCATTCCTTTAGACTTCCCACCAGGAGATGATTGGCCCAGGCAGGAGTTTGAAACACATACTTGGAATCTAAGGACTACCTTCTTGACATTTTTCTCATAAAATTGTTGCTTCATGTTTATCCATCTTCATCAGCCTCCAGCCATTCCAGGTGAGACATGTGTGCGAACTCATTGTTTTCACAATGACACTGATTGTTCTATTTTATTACTCATGTATCTATTTGTGTTCTTTCCTGTTCCAAAGGGACTGTAATTCATATTGTAAATGTGTTGTTACTGTAAGTAATGATACAATTTGTGGTGACTTTTCCTCATACAACCTCAATTTTTTCATCTCTACGTTTAAATATTAGGAAGAAATTATAATTCTTTATGCTTAAGTACTAATGAAACTACTGACATTTTGTGTCCCTTTCACATTGTTAGTGTCAAGGAGTATATCATCATCTACAATATCTGTGCCATAGTTGAATAGTTAACTCTGTTGTACTCCACGGGGATGAAGAAGAGTTGGTGGCAACTTGACTACTAGAGTCACCTCATTGGTTGCTCAGTTTCACTTAAGGTCTATGACTAGTTAGCTAAGTGATGTCTAACACAGTTCATCGTATTTCAAGATTCACCAAGCTCTGACAGTATTCAAGGGACTCCTTGAATTAAAGATCATTCTGTTACAGATTCGGAACTCATGGACTTAAATCAATAATTGCCGAACTCAGTCCCACCCTTTCCGACTCGTTCGGGTTCACTAAACCCCAAGTGCAAGTACTTATCCTGCTTTTACTTCATTTCCATGCAGGCTTGACCTTTCCTTCCGATTGCACTTGCCGTTTCTCCTGACTGCAACCTTAATAACTTTTAGAGAAATGCCTTTCTAATCTTGACCTGACTCCCACAAATTTTCTTTTCCTATGATCTCCTGAATATAAGTGCTTTACTTCCCCTTTGCAAAAGCAATAACAATTTAGAAAACAAAATATAAAGATATATTTTAGTCACATTAGAAGCCAAACAAATTTTTAGGCATAAATACTAGAAGAAAAATAGATAATCTACTTATCTCCAAATTCCTTGTTATATTGGTTAAATATGCATAGCTTTTTGTATGTCAATCATACCGTAATAAAATGGTTAAAAAGAAGAGAGAGAAATTATATCTCTTGTTTAAGTAGATATAATTTTAAAAAACACAAAATTTAAAAGGAATCCTATAGTAAAACCTAGTATGTAACAAATACAAAAACAAAATCATTCTATATTGACCTATGCAATCCCAATAAAAATATGACTAGAACATTTCTCTTTTTAATTTTTTAAAGTGTAATAATAGGATTTTATCCTATTCATACATAAAAATAATATATACTAGCCTTGGCCAGTTTGGCTCAGCAGTTAGAGCGTCGGCCTGTGGACCAGAGAGTTGCGAGTTTGGTTCCCACTAAGGGCATATACCTTGGTTGCAATTTGTCCCTGGCCCTGGTTGGGGTTATGTGAGTGGCAACCACTTGATGTGTCTCTCTCACATTGATGTTTTTCTCTCCCTCCCCCCCGCCCCCATTCTATCTGAAGATAAATGCAAAAATGTCCTCGGGTGAGGATAAAAAGAATTAAAGAAAATAAAAATAATATATACTAAATGTGGAGAAAGCACAGATTTTTAAACAGATGACATGAAGATATTTGACTAGCTTTTTGCATCACATAATGTAAACTTAAAAAAAATAAAACTAGCCCTGGCCAGTTTGGCTCAGCGGTTAGAGTGTCAGCCTGCGGTCCAGAGAGACCCGGGTTCGGTTCCCGCTAAGGGCACGTACCTCGGTTGCAGTTTGTCCCCAGCCCTGGTTGGGTCGTGCGGGTGGCAACTACTTGATGTGTACCTTTCACGTTGAAGTTTCTCTCTCTCTCTCCCTCCCACTCTATCTGAACAAAAAATGAAAAAATGTCCTCAGGTGAGGATAAAAATAAATAAATAAAACTATGAGTGAAATAAAATAGTATTTTATTTCAAATAGTATTTTAAAAGTCCCATAATATATCATGTTTTTAAATGTGAAATCATAAAGAAAATTATTGATAAAGATGTGTGCAAAACATTTGTATACACAGACACACACACACACATATACATTCAACACATATTCATGAAAACGGAGGAAATGTGTGTGTGTGTGTGTGTGTGTTTCAAAACTGGTGATATAAAATGTAATCCCTAATACAAAGTTACATAGATTGATCAAAATTTGGCAGAACACAAATAAGTCAAGCACTAAGATTGCAGACTACAAAAATAGAAATAGAAATGGCTAATAGATATATCAAGATATTTAACCTCCCTAATTTCTAATAAAATAAAATTAATATAAAGAGTTCTTTTTGATACTCATATTGGTAAATATTAAAATGATAATTTTTCATATATATATTTCTGCATAGCAATTATGTCAAAACATGGTGGCTTAAAACTACTACTGTTTAGGAATTTGAGCAGAGATTAATTTGCTCCACATGGCCTGGCTGCCCGCTCACACTGCTAAATTGAGTTGAGTAGCTGGGCTGAACTGAAAAATCTAAGAGAGCTTTACAGCTGTTTCATCATGATCTTTCATGTGGCCTTTCCTTTAATTTTGTGGTATCTCAGAATTTATTTGCCCATCTTGAGCTTATTTCCGACATCATGCCTGGCTTTCTCAAACAAAAGTGGAAGGGCCTGAACTTCTTAGGGGCATGGCCCTGATCCCGGCCAAGGACCCCTCTGCTGCATTCTCCTGGTTAAAGCCAATTAAAATCAGCAGAGAATCAGAAGAAATTAGATTCTTGACAGGCAGGATGGCTTACATGGAGATGGATGAGAGTAATTGTTACAGAAACTTTTTGCAGACTGTCATAATTGGTAAACCGATTTGCAGAGGGTAGAAGGAAATAGGTAGCTTTGTAAGCTCTCTATAGACATAATTAAGAGAATAGACTATTAGAAGGTACTTGAAATTATATTCAAATCTATTTAAATTAACAATATCCATACTACTTGTCCTAGAGATGTATAATCTAGGAATCTCTCCTCAGAAAATTTGAAATTTATAAAAACATAAGAAAAAATATTCATTAACATTTTTTTTTGTAAAAAAAAAAAAAAATTAAAGGAAAAATACAAATGCTTATCATTGAAAGATAGATTAAATAAAATAGGGACAACTACATAGTAAAATAATGTGAAACTTTTAAAAATGTTTTCACTAAAATGGAAAGGTACCCAAATTGAAATTCATTCTCATTTATTCATTGGTTCACTCAAGAAGTAGTGAGTGAGTATATATTGTGCTTCTGATCAGAGCTTTCAGGACATAGAATTATTACTATTCTATTGTAAGTCTTAATTCTGAATCCAGGAAATGTTTAACTTAGGACCATTTTCAAATAAAACCTTTTCCCACAACGTGAAGCTTAATTTCTTTTGAAACAAAATTAGTAGAAACTGATGTCTACATCACTTAACTATGACAAGCCCCTATCCAAAGTACAATGATTTTTGCTGTAGGTTTATAGTTACACACTGGTTGATGCATATTTACCATGTACAGCTTTTAACAAAGAAAGGCTGAAAACTTGATTTTCTGATTTATAGCATGTAATTATTCAATTTTTCTAATACAAGTTTCAAAATCAGCATTTAATTAATATATGATCCATATTATTATATTATTATATAATCCGTATCTCTCAGGGACTATCATGAAGTGTTAGCTGTGGATTCTGAGGAATATAGCCATCTGTATTTAGTAGTAACCAAGTTCTGCTTTGCTACCCGTCCTTCGCCAGTGCAATTTTCATAGCATTTGAGCCTGCAGCCTGACTTCGGTTCTTGCTCCATAGGGGTATCTAAGGAAAGACTGAAAGAAATACCCTTGCTACAAAGGAGGTTCATCTCCTGGCATGGTAGTCAATATACCTGATTGCATAAAAATTTGCTCCTTTGACAAATGTCCACTCTAGCACTTGACTCCTTGAATCCTTGTCTTCCTGATTATATTACTATATGCATAGTTATCTAAATATATGATTTACATATGTCTTCTACCTTATTTCTAACTAATCATATGGAGTAGTTACTTGTCATTGGTTGAGATTTTTAGCAGCAGAGCCTGAGGCAGGAGTTCTTGAGATCTTAACTTGCTGAGATATTTGTTCTTAAGGAAGGTAAAGGAGAGAAGTAGGGCAAGGAATAGGACAGGGAGTAGACAGAAGCCTCGGCAAAACATGGTCTCTTGGTGAGAACCAGCATAATTCCACAGGAAGCTCTAGAGCATGGAAAGCACCACGGAGTTGATTCCAATGCGAGGCCAGGGAACTGGTGTTTTGCATCCCTTGCTGGCCTATCATTGGCTGCCTATGGAGCAGTGACCTGTTAGCAACCCTCACTCTTCACAGCTAGGGGTGGGTGTGTGGTCCAGTACAGTGGGTCAGAGCAGGACACCAAAGCCTCATCTATAGTTCTATCATTTGCCCAGAATGATATCTTAGTAAGTAACAAAGAGTCTACCCTTCAGAACCTCCAGAACCTTTTGTGTTCTCATTGGGCTGTGTAAAATATGCCATCCCGCCGACTGGAGGATCTAGACCAATGATTCTCTATTGTGGCTGCATAGTCACCTGGGATACTTTATCACCACTGTCCCATCCCCTGGGATTCTGATTTCATTTGTCTGGATGGGGTCCAGGCACTGGGGTTTATAAAGTCCCCTAAACAAGTCTAAGGGGTGTCAAAACTGAGAATTTTAGATTTAAAGGGAATGTTGAGTGCTTTTTAAAACCGACCGTGAACACTTAGGAAATTAGGGTCTCCAAATTTCTTCAGTTTCATACCCCTGGAAAGAGAAGACTTTACAAAGAGCATGTTTATAACCATCACCTGCACATCTGCCTCATGCACAATTAAAGGGCCTGAGGCCACCATATTTTTTCTTGTTCCCCATTATTCCTCAGAAACAAAGCTCCTCTGACCAGATAGAAAGGATGTTCAGTTCAGTTCCTGGAGACAGGAGGCTCTGGCCTTCATAGAGAGAGCTCTCCTTGGAAGTTCCCTTGGGAAAAAAAAAAGTATTTAAAAATTATTTAGTTTTCAGTTAGGCTCTGTTGTAATGAAATAATGCTTGCATCACAATGCGGAGGATTCATACCTGGAGACCCTGCATAAGCTATAATGTGCTATACAAATATTAGGTCCTTTTTTAGTCATGGTCATACTTTGGGATTAACTGTGTTAATGATATTTCCTAGTGAGACTTAGCTTTGGTCTGAATTGTCAATAAATCACTTCTTGTTCAAAAAGTTTTAAGAGCTTACTATGTGCTGGACATAATAAGGGGGTGGGGTGGGAAATAACTGTACTACTATCCTCCTTAATCCTACATCTAACTTTTTGGTTTTCTAGACCCTAATAACTTGGTAAGCTCTGAAACTGCCTGGCTCTCCCAGAGCTAGTCAAAATTCAAGTGCAGGGTCTGCTCTTTAGTAACCCAAGGACAGGGTAAACCTGAGGGATGCACAACTATCTTATTCCCCCACATTTATGTCTCTTCACTGAAGAGGTTAGACTTTCGTGCCAAGAGTGACTTCATGGACAACCAGAATGGCACTTGACACCAGGGAGTGACCTTGGCCCATGGCCATTTCAGTCTATCTCTTCCTTTTCATGGTGGTTCCTATTAAGACTGGGATGGCCAGAAGTTTGGAGAATCTCTAGGATGGTGGGAGGCAGAAAGGAAATTTCAAAGATTGTAAGAAAGATCTGACTGGCCCTTGTTATTTTCTCTAGGAAGTATGAACTAAACTAGTACTCACTCACCCTGAGAAATGGGAAAATTCTAAAACATTTTATCTCTCTTCTGCAAAAGAAAGATTTGGAGTAAGACCTTTAAGATCTCAGCTGAAAACCCAGGAGTCTCCAGGGATTCCATATTTTGAGGAGTTCTGGGTGGGTTGTTACTGGGCAATGAATCAAAGAATGTGGCACCTGGTTTCATAATCTCTAGTGGTATTGCACTGCTGTTGACACCACACCACACCTGGAAATGGTAGACTTCTATTTGAACATTGCCATCTGACTCTGTTTGCTGCATCACACTTCATGCTAGTGACCGGGTAACAACATCAATCTATTTTATCTCATTTCATTGGACACATCATTGAATTATAATGAGAGATATTTTTAAAAATCTAGCAATATGCTTTTGCATAAACTGTGTCCATGCCGAGAATATTTTCACTGGGCATTGAAAAATTTGCTACTCATGAGTGTGAGACTAATTTTGATTTAAAAAAAATGATTATGAGTAAATTTAACCTGTATATGTGACTAGAAGAGACCCAACATATTTTTTATGAAAATCCTGAGACTCCCATCCTGAAAGGGGGCTGCCTTATAATAACTGGAGAAATATTGGGGAAACTCTAAGACATATTTTGTCTTGAGGCAATTCAGAGTGACCATTTAATTTGGCAGGAATCAATCTAAGATGACTGACTCAAGTAGAAGCTGTAATTTATTTCTTAACCCCACTCACTCATTGTCATTTTGGCAGTTCTCCGTTGGTAAATACCTCTCTTTAGCTCTGAGTCATTTCGCAACAACAAATCTGAGTGAATCTGTCAGAACTGAGTTGTCAGGACTAATCACCACAGTTAGATTCAGTAACACTCCCAGCTGTGGTGGCTGGAATGCAAGAGCTCAGCTGACTCACGGATTCATCAAGCCTAACGCACCCCATACTTACGATGCTGTGACATGACAGACTGACTTGAGCTACTTTTCCCTTCTTCTTCACTCTACACTCTCGCACACCCCCATTTGTCTAAACGTTACTTAGAAGAAATCTATATTTCCTTAGTCACTATCTCACCAGGGATGCTGGGGGTGGAGGGAGAACAAAAAAGAATAGGAACATACTTTTGCTTCTAAATCCAGGACCCGTGCCCAGACCTCTTTCTTCTAACAGACAACAAACAACTTTTCTTAACCACATTTCTCCCTGGCTACTTCTTCAGCTTAATTTATCTTTTCCTAAAGGACACTAATAGTTGCCCCCACTTTCTCACTTCCTCTTAACCCTTATCTCACTGTAACCCTACTTCTAATTTTGCAACTTCTTTGAAGTTACTGTTGTCCACATGAACGATGTCCTTATAAATGCTAAATCTAATGGACACCAGTAAGTCCCCTGATATTTTTGTCTCTTCCTTCATTTGACGATGTTGTTCTTTCCCTCTGTTAAAACCAGCCGACCAAACTAACCAAACAAGCAAATAATCCTTTTTTGTAATCTTGGCTTAGGATGTATAACTCTTAATTGCATTTCTAACTCCATTATACTGGCTGTTAGTTCTTGGAGCCAGCTGAGGCATTTCTTCTTAACACTACATCTTAAATGTTGATGTTTCCCAGAGTTTCACATTTATTCCTTCTCTTTTCCCATTCCATAAAACTCCCTGGGTAATCTACTAACAACTATGGCTTCAAGTTCCGCTGATGTGAACTTTTGCCAAGCCGTCACTATTTACTTACGACATTTATTTTTTCTGTTTATAACCTATAGATTGTTCAGAGCATAACTGACAGTGAATGCTACTCAACTCACTATCCATTTGCATAAAAAATGTATGCATTTTCAGTCCTAGGTACACCCTTCTTACTCATCTGATTTAAGAAGTGTTCGTTCCTTTTTGACATTTGCCTTCCTAATCACCCTGCCTGCAGTTTAGCCCAAGTTTCTAATGTCTGGCATAGTCTCTAGCACCGAGTACAGCTTAGGCACATAGTAAGTTCCCAGTAAATGTGTGGTGAATGAATGAAAAAGGATACATGACAGGATATAACATAATGCTAAGCCAAGTAGGAGGACAGCGGTGATGGCAGCTTGGTGTCCTGGGTGAACTCGTCAGGGAGACAACACGGCTGCTATTGGAAAGCTGCATAACCTTGGAGAAGGTTCTTAACCTGAGTCTCACATTCTTCATCCATAATATGAGGGGATTGGACAACATGATTTCTACTGTCTCTTCCAACACTAAATAGTGCAACCTTATCCTGGAGCAGCGAGGGCCTCATTTCAGACTGTCCTTGGGATGGTGGCAGCATGGCATTGAGAATCCTGTGTAAGATCTATGTCCAGAAATTTTCTTCTGTGCTACCTCAGTAGAAGGGACACCACAGAGATGAGCTTGTCAGAAAGTGATATTCTCCTCTTGATAAAATGTTTTCATTATTTCACTCTCTCACTGAGTGGTCCCAAAGGAGTTTGGGTGTTTTTTGCACAAACTGCACAGATGCAGACACACATAGGAAGCTGTATCTGTCTGCCTTCCCATGGAGCAGTTGAGTAAAAGTAATTGATGTTTCTAAACAGCAAACCAATTCTTTCTAAATATAGGAACTTAATTACTTCTCTATTCATAATGCATGGGAGGGGAAGACTGTCTCTAGGTATTGAAATCCAAGCTAAGGCTTTGAATTAGATAAGACTTTTCTAATTTAGTCAATTCATAATTTAGCTAACTTTAAATATAGTCACAGCTTTATTTTTGTATTAAAATGCTTAAAATCAAAATGAAGAAATTGTGTCTGTATACATTATTATGTGACAATGGGGTATTTTTAGGCACTGACTCAAAGGAGCAACAACATGAAGTAGATAAATACACATGGCTATATGCTATGAGAACTAACATCTTGCGATTGTTGCCTTTCTTCCCCTTTAGATTAACAATTCACTGTGTTCTGGCCTGCTAATCATAGTGTGCCTATGGCTTCAACTTTCTGTAGTAACATGAGCTCTTAACTCACCAGCACAGGCCTTAGCACTGAGCACAAACACAGGAAAAGAGAAAGGAGTTTAAACTTTGCTGTAATCAAAGGCATAACAAAAGCAAAACCCAAACATGTAACACCTCCATTTTCTTTTTCTTTTTTTTTTCATATTTTCTTTTTTATTTTTTTGTTACAGATATTTTACCTTTTTTAAGGTAAAATATTGGCACCCCCCTCCCCACCCCACCCCTGCCCCGTCCCCGGCTTAGTTGTCCATGTCCATTGGTCATGCATACATGCATATAAGTTCTGAGGTTTATCTCTTCCACCCCCTACCCCCTCTTCTGAGGGATGTCAGTCTGTGCCCTACTTCCATGTTTCTGGGTCTATTGTATTCCTCAGACTGTTATGTTCATTATATTCCGTATATAAGTGAGATCATGTGGTATTTGTCTTTTTCTGCTTGGCTTATTTCACTTAGGATAATACTTTCCAGGTCCCTCCATGTTGTCTCAAAGGATGCAACACCTCCATTTTCTACATCCAGTTCCTTGATATGTTTTCACTTGGAAGCAACCATCAAAGCTGAACCAAAAGAAAAAGGAAAAGTCATTGCATCAGCTTGCATGTTATTAATAATTTTAAGAAAAATGTAATTGTGCCCTGACCGATTTGGCTCAGGAGTTAGAGCATCAGCCCAGCAATGAGTCGTGAGTTCAATTCCAGTCAAGAGCTCTAACCTCAGTTGTGGTTTGTCTCTGGCCCTGGAGGAATGCAGGAGGAAAACAATCTATGTGTCTCTCTCACATCAATGTTTCTCTCTCTTTCTCTCTCTCCCACTCTGTCTGAAAATAAATGGAAAAATATCCTTGGATGAAAATTTGTAAAAAAAAGAAAGAAAAATGTAATTGTCACAAATTTCTCATTTTTTCTCAAGATGAGTATATTTAACACAATAATCTGAAACTTAAATTTCACTGATTTTTATTGTAAATATATATGTTTACTACAAAAACAAATACAGATAAAGCACAAAAAGTTCACTTGTGTTGTCCATATAAGTCCCAGCAGGAAACAGATGGCACAATCATAGGGTTTCTTTAATGGAAGAGAGTTTAACAATGGAACTATTTACAGGAGTGTGGGCAGGGTTAAGAGAACCCAAAAGGTATAACAAAGAACTTAAGAGTCTAATACCAGGAGGACATTGTTACAATCCCTCTGCTTGGAGGAGCACAGGGAAGAACAAGTGTAACTGAAGCTTGAATAGAATCATAACCCAGAAAGAGTGGCCATCCTATAGAAATTGATTCATACACAGAAATAAAATACACAGCAAGGAAAGAGGAGGCAGAAAAACAAATCACTCAATGTTCCTTTTCTCCACTGTTCATCTCTGGTATTGTTTCTCATGGGCTGAACCCAGAGGGCAAGAAATGAAGTTCATAGCAAGCAAAACCAAGGACCAGTTGAGGCAGAGAAGGGTAGAGATGTACGTAGAAAAGCAGAGAATTACCAATGCACTGGTGATCCTATGACCTAGAAATATCTACTGTTAAGATCTGGTATACATTTTTCCAAACTTACCTCCTGTAATATTTATAGCTGTTTTATTTCCCAATTTTGAGAATTCTAGCAAGTTATGAATTGGTGAATAAATGTCAATCTTTCAAAGAAAGATGGAATTGGAAAGAAGAATCAGAAGAATCTTATTATTCTCTTGTAAGTGAAAATAAAGTTGCTTTTCACAAATGTTCTCATTGGAATACTAGCCTCTACTTATGAAGTAGGCTTTCTTGAAGTACATCTTATAGATCAAGAAAAAAACATGGTCCTAGAATCTAGTTACTCTCAATTCAACTTATTTTACCTTTTCAAAAATGATTTAGTAAAAATGTGGTTTATATGTAGTATCTTGTACAGTTCTAAATTTTCATGGCTATTGACTATAAAAATGAAACAACAGCATTTGTCGTATATATATTTTAACTAGGGAGTACAGTTTTGCTTTTTGTATCTAACCATAACATTCATGGTGATAATTGCATCCTACTTGTTTCTGGTAGTCAAGTGCTACTGCATGGCCTATGATTTGGGGAGTGGATATCACATTGTTCTCAGGGAACCCAGTCTTTCAGCAGCATCTCATGTCTACAAAGGACAGCTTTGCTGAGTTTATTAACACAATTTGTGCCTATCTCGGCAACAAATCCCTTAGCACTTTGATATATAGGGTGTCCTATGTACCTCCATTGTACTCAGCAAGTTAGTTTTCTGGCTGTAGATAGTACATCCACTCTAGAATGCTCAAGAGACATTGATGTTTTCCTCTACTGTTTTCCATGAGAGAACTGGTATCTGTATTTTCTTAGTGTGGGCCATCTCTGTATCCAAGCATCTAAAAACCAATCAGTGTGTATGAGTACTGTCTCCCAGGGAATGTGTTATAGTTTAAAATCTTATATTATATGTGGATTCTCCCATATTGATACCCTCTTTCATTTTACTCTACATTCTGCTTCCCCTTCACCCCACATTCTCAGCATCTGGTTCCACAAGCACTCTCCAAGTTCTTATCCCTTTATGTTTACTAGATCCTGCATCTACTTCTGCACATTGTCTCATTTTTGTCCCTGGACTCATTGGCAGGACAGGGTTAAGTTGTGAGTTGACCCATTTATTAGCCTGATATATAGGAAGGTAGACAGGGATAGATTCTAAGGGGAGCATGTTTATCTGACAAAAACAACAAAACCTCTTTGCATCATATTTAAGCAATGGGAGGATGCTAAAGTTTTATGAAAGAGTGATAAGTAAGTGCAGGCATGAAGTGTTCAGAGGTGTATGGGGATTCAAGTCTTCAAACTTCATCAACCCAGATATAACCATTTAAAATCTCTAGGTCATAGCATATCTGCTAAGGTTGATAGTTCATTCTTCTCTGGAGTTCTGCTAATTTTATGATTGAGTCCTGGAATGGAACATCAGTGTTTTTTTGTGCTCTAGTTGATGAGATAATATTCTTGTGGTATTCTGACGTTTCTGGTTCACCTTATATTGATGATTAACCAATGCATTGATAGCTCCCATTCACCTGGTTCCATAATTGTTATATGTACAATTTTACTTAAACCTCTCAACCTAGAATATTTCACCACCTAGTGCATTCCCTTCTGCTGGATTCCAGCACCAGTTTCACCACTGGTGAAAGTTTTAACAATTGCCCTGAGAGTATAGCAAGAGCTATTGGCCTTCTACTTGGCACTAGAAACAGAGTCTTTATCTCAACCATAAGTGGGTCATTCCTAATCCCACTTTTAGTACCAATTTTAGTATGTCAGATTCTTTAGGAACTAATTTCTAGAATACATATGCAGAAAAGTTTGCTAAGGAGGATTTTCAGGAAAAAGGCTTGTGAAACATGAAGATAGCACAAAGAGCCGTGGAAATTTAATGCTGCTTCATCAAAGGACACAGATGATCCAAAAGGAAGCTCTGAAACTGGGTTGGTTTATAGAATTGTCTTAAGTTGAGGTCTTTGTCTTCCCCTACTCAATTGGTCATTGGGTGTGGGCTTCCCTTTGGGAGGGGGAAAGCTTCCTTTGACAGAGAACGATTTCTGGAAAAAGACTCAACTCTGTGTAATCTGCAACTAACCCTCCTGGTGACTAGAGAAGTCCACAGCCTCCACTGTAGGTATTTTTTACACAGGTGGAGAAAGAGTAATGATGTTATTGACTTTATTGCATCTGGATTTTCTTAACATAGGACAGAATAAATATTTGAATAACTTAATAGACCATAGTATAATGGGCAATTTCTTACAGGCATATATCTAAATATCAACCATAACAACTAAGACTAGTAAAGTAATTTTTTAAAATTGCAAATTCTATGTCATTTTTTGGATAACATTTATACCATTATGAGATTTAAAACATAGGATTTTTAAAAAAATCAATCAGAACTTTCATATCTTAGGCTTCATAATTTAATTGCCACATATCAATTGTCCTTACATATCTACCTTCTATTACATATCTATTAAACAGAACTCTTTCTCACTCATAGAGTCAAATCAATATTCTCAATGTGCAGATGTAGTATAAATACAGCTTAAACTCATTTCCAAATTCATTGACAATTTAAAGCTTTTGTATTAAAATATTCAGAATTTGAAGTAAATATTTAAAAACATAAAATGATTCAAATGAAGTACTAAAAAAGAGTAGTAAAGAACACCTTTGGAGAACTGCACCCCCCCCCATCCAGTATTCAATAAGAAACAGTTGGGAAATTTGGACATATTGATGATATCTGTAAAAGTATCATATGGATGAAATAATTATTATACCAGAGGCAGAACTGGTCCTAACAGGGCCACTTCCAGAACCGTTATGCACATTTAACTGAAATGCCAGTATCCTTTCCTGGCAGGTTTTTCTCCAAGAATACATCACTTAAGAAAAGATCTCTATCTTTTATAGAATGATGTAGCTCATGCTGGGGAGTATACTTGGCAAGGAGAATGTAGTATAAATTCCAGTTTCCACTTGCGGTTTGATGCCATCATGCAGTGCACAACCTATACAACTGTACATGGTAGTCCTGGGTCCTGTAATGGCTATGAAGGTAGTCATTTAAACAGTGTGTTTGGAGAGATCTTGAAGTGTTTTGAGCCAGCCTATATTTTTCAAGACTGAATCAATATTACATTTATTGAGACTCACACTAGTATTCATTTTTGTTATCAATACATGGTTTTAATAAATGTGTAGCTATTATCACTTTCATTGTAATTATCATTTTAATTGACTGAAGGAATGATTCTTACAAAAGGCAAATGTTAACTATAAAGGAAGAAAGTTCTAGGACAGAAAACAATGCTTGGAGCAGTCTGAGCAACTGCACAGGGATATGTGAGAAAGAGGGACCTGATGGTGGGTAGCCCTAGAATATTTTTGGTGCAATGAAAAGGAAACCAAAACAATAGCCTTGAAATCTAACCTGAGGGCGCAAGGACTAGAAAGCAAAATCCACACTTTAACTTCCTGAAATCAAAACACTCATTTGTTTTCGTGATTGGGATGATAGAGCTATGTCAATCATATTAGAATATGTGGAGAAGCAAAACTTGTTTACCTAACGATGCAGCTCAGGTTTACCTTGTAAACTAAAATTAGTAAGACACTATAATAAACAATGAAAAGCATTTATTTGAGCAAAAGGAGCTGCAACCTGGGAGACACAGATTCAAGTAGCAACCTAAATTGTGTTCCACAGAGACAGCGAGGAGACCGCCTTTTATAGAGAAAGTTCCCACCCAAATTTCCAAGTAGATTCGTTCTAAGTAAATGACATACCCAAATTGTGAAATTCTGACTGCTTGGTGTAGATGCAAATGAGAATACAATTTGTGCAATTCTGATTAAATAGGAGGTCTCAGTCTTTGGTAGAAAGACAAAACAGAGATTTCCCTGCAGTGTTTGACTCAGATAGTGTAAAGAAAAGGCATAATGCAGGAAGACTAGAGTTCATGAGCAGCCCTTATCAGAATATGACTGCTAGACTCTCATTCATAAAATTTGGGCCCTTGATTGACCATAAGAAATCCATTTTGGCAGGTAAATTTCTTCTTGGGGTTCACATCAAATGAATTTTTCTTCTTGGGGTCCAGAATCTCAAAAGATGTTAGAGGAAGAGTGAAGCATTTCTTTAGCACTGTGTTACTTTACTCTAAACATTTCTAATCAAATCATACCCCTTATTTCATAACATTGGTCTCACTTATCCTTGATTTGAGGTTCATTTCCTTAGCAGTGTCAAAAACTTTTCAACATAAAACATTTTTATACATTAGTAATCAAGTGATATCTGGTTTGGAGTTTATAGGGGCTATTTTTAAACTTTGTAATTAATGTCTAATTCTAAATTATGCAGCAATAAAATAAAAGTAAATTAAAGTAAATTAATAAGTAAATTAAGCTACCTAAATGTATGCTCAGTAAAATTGTAAGTGGGTTGAAACAAATCAGCTAGAGACATCGTTTATATTAGCAATTTACTCCAACTATCACTCTTAGTGTCCCTAAATTCAACTCTGAAATGTGTCTAGGTGACATCCTTTAATTTGTCACATATTTCTAACAAGAAAGTACTTTGTATCAATCAAGGAAGGAAGGATTCCGCACAATATGATTGTTTCGGTCATGAAACCTTTTAAATGCTCCTGAAATCATCCTTCTTTGTCCTCAATGTGCTATCTTCACCAACATTCTTAAGATGGAAATAAAATATTTAGACATTTGATTCAAGAGATCTTTGTAAAATGCTTCATTTAGTTTCAGTTGGGCCATTTATTAGACTAGATGCTAACATTTCTATGCATTCTTCATGCTGAAATACTGGGATGAAATCAGAAACACTCAGTCCAGACAGGATGGGGATAAGAGAAGTTTGGGCCAAGTTCAGGATCTATATCAGATCAAACAGAAATGTATCCAGCCTGAAGGAGGAAGCCAAGACTCAGCTAACGGTCTGGAAATCAACAGATCAATAGCAGTGAATCCCTGACCGCTGTTGGCAGTAGCAGGAAAGAAGTCAGAGAACTGGGAAGTGAAGAATAGGCCAGGAAGTCCAAAGTATGCTAAACAAGAATGCAGGAGAAAGCACAGGCTACAGTAAGGCCTAAACTAATGTTTTCCATTATCTGTCAGAAGTACGTCAAAAATTTAGAAATTTGCATGAGAAGCAGAGCTCTACCTTTGAAAAGAAAAAAAAACAATGAAAATTTTAATATATTTTAAAAATTAGAATAATAAGTGGTGATTAGAATAAATCACTTGCTATAACTGGAAAGCTCAAACTTAAGGATAATGGCCCTTTCGTGTCCTTCATATAAATTGTTAAGACTAGAACAATTTATTGTTACTTGAAAAGTGAAGACACAAAGTATCTCTAAGAATAAAATTTTGGTTGTAATTCTTATTTATTTTCTTTGATTTAAGCAGTCATTTGGTCCCATTTTGCCCTTACATGACTTTTTCATGCATTGTCTTAGCTCTTTAAGTAGGTGATGTTTTTTAAACTCAACATGTATTTCTCTATGGATTTTTAAATATCGCACTGTTCATAAACAAAGCACTGTATTTGTATCTATTTTACTTTATGTTACTAAAGTCTTTATCCATAATTCAGCAATAAATAACATTGCAGAATACCCACTGCAGAAAAATGGCACGTTATTTTTACATCTGGAAAATTGACTTCATTCATTCATTCATTCATTCATTCATTCAAAAGTGACATTATGGATAGCTTATTTGTGATAGATTCTATTCACCACCACTTCAGAGTAGGGAAATCCATGAGCAGGCAATATATACACATACAACAAATAAAAAGATGATGTAATATTATATATGCTATAAAGGAAATAAACAAGGTGACATGGTAAAGAGCAAGGAGAAGGGGAGCAAAGGGAAGAAAGGAAAATAGAAACATGGAGAATACAAAAATGTAATAGAAAAAAGTAGGAAGAAGAGAAAGAAAATTATATGGCAGATTGGATCATAAACTAAGAGTTCATTCTCTGACCATATAGATGGGGCAGGGAAAGTTCTTAAGGAGCAGGTAAGAAATGTTTTCATGGAATAGAAAGATGACCCCAAAAGTTAATTTTTCTTATAGTGAAACTCTCTAAGGAGTTCATGATTATTTTCATTCAGGTTTTAAATACTTAGAATAATTTGTAAGGAATCAATAGATTTCTAGTGGCTTTCCAGATGACTGAGATATATGCATGTAACTAAAGATGAGATTTTGCTATTTTATCACTGAACCTGCCCTAAAGAAACATCACTGATATTCAGTTGGCCCTTTCTTTAATTTGCTTGTAACTTCTTAACTATTATTAAAATATTGAGATACATTCTTATTTTCTTCAATCATATCCTTTTTTAATTATTACCTTATTAGGCTATAGAATAAAATAAAATAAATATCCACAATTTAAAGTATATTTATATAGGTGAACATTTGTTAAAATGAAGGCAAAATAATGACATCGTATTTCCTTTTTCATTTTTATTAACAGAATGACATGTTTAAAACTTATAGAATTATCTCTAGATTCGGAGACATTTGGTTGGTGGGAATTATTCATATTAAATAAATAATAAATATTAATTCTCAGAAATGTTCTAGCTGTTATAGAATGGGAAAAAAAGTCTCAAGGAAAGCATAAATACTTTTTATACTGGTACTGGAGAATTATTTATAACCCATTGGCACTTAGAACACAAATAATACTAATAAAATTTAATAGAAGTTTTTCTAGTTCATCTGTTAGGTTACTGATAGCAGTTGGGAACTACTTCCCTTTCTGAGATTTCATTTTGTTGTTTCCTATCATGTCTGATAACTGATGAGCTTCAGATATAGACAAAAGAAGTAATAGTTTCTTTTCATTGACATATACTAGAATTCAACAAGAAGTAGAGAACAAGAAGTATTTCCCATTACACCAGAGGCCTGAGTGCATGACACTGAATTTTCTCACTTTGTCAGGACAAGAGAGGTGGACCCCAATGTATTGTCGAGCTACATATAACAAGTACCATTATTGGTGAAGGTAGCAAAAAAGAAGAGATCGTTGTGACTAAGGGCTAATAAAGCCATACATATTTTGACAAACAAAAATACATGAATGTGTGGACAATTTCCGTCTTGAAAATTGACACTTAGTGTTTTATTAACTATGCTCTTTTCTCTCTGTGTGTGCTATGTATCAAGCATGTTCTAGGGTTTTTATTTTATTTTCAATTTTTATGCAATCTTATTAATTGAGCACCGCTGCACTCCCGATTGCACAGATGAGGACATGGAAGTGCAGGCAGTTAAAATCATTCATCCAGAATTAGGTAGGTAGTTAGTGGTAAATTAGGTAGGTAGTTAGTGGTAGTTAGTGACAAATTCAATTGTCAGTCTTTGCTCTTAACACCATACATACCCGGAACAAGTAATCCCTGCTTCTAACTGCTTCCTCATTTCCAGTACATCTACCCTGAACACAGACTCTGGCATCACTCCATTTTTCACATAAAAGGCATCACTACACCACACCTACCATATTTTAGGTCTTCCTATTGTCTAGTGAAATCATTATTTACCTGTAGACTTTCGGAATGCAGACTATTTCCTTTGAAACAATGGACATTAATACTTTAAGATAAATTTCTAAAAAAGATCTGACATATTACAATGTTTCCTCGGATTTTGAGTTGTTCTTTTAAAATTTGACCATTGTTGTTTTCTTTGGAGATGATACTAAGGTTATTTCAAACTCTGAAGTTTGAAATGTGCTCAGTTCAGGGAAATTAGATGAGTGAAATGATCAGTGACGGGATATACCAAATCTTTGAAGCAGAGAGCTCTTTTTTTTTTTTCTTTCTGACTGTTTCCTGTTAGTCCAGGTGAAGTGTTGGTGATGTCACACCAGTTCCTAGAGTCAGATATCCTCATTGCAATTAGCATCAGACTTTACAATATCTTCAGTGAGTTATTGAAGGGCAAATTAAACTATTCTCTCATTACTATGAGGGAGACCACCTGATGAGGTTTTAGTCTCGGAATTAGACTCTTCTTGTTATCTAAAATCTATGTATGAATAAATCACTGCCTTTATTCAAACAATCATTAAGTTAATGGGAAACCCAGAGGTATATGATCATCCAAATTGTTTTAAAGTCCCTAAAAAGTAATTATTCTCTTACTCAGCCCCTCCTTCCCTCCCTCCCTTCTTCTTGTTCATTTCCTTCCTTCCTTCCTTCCTTCCTTCCTTCCTTCCTTCCTTCCTTCCTTCCTTCCTTCCTTCCTTCCTCCTCCCTCCCTCCCTCCCTCCTCCCTCCCTCTTTCTTTCTTTCTTTCTTTCTTTCTTCCTTCCTTCCTTCCTTCCTTCCTTCCTTCCTTCCTTCCTTCCTTCCTTCCTTCCTTCCTTCCTTCCTTCCTTCCTTTCTTTCCCTACACCCCTGTCTCACAGGCACATGGCTGGGCACACACACACATGAGGTCATGAAATAGTAGGCAACATTGTATCGGTGGAAGTGGGGAATCCATTTCCCCACTGGGTTCTGGGGGTCAGGTTCTTATACTATCTTGAGAAAAAGAATTTTTTAAGACTTGCCTGGGAGAAGAAATGATTTTTATTTGCATGGAATTGCATCTCTGCACATTTAAAGTCCTATTCCCCTTAACCAGTCCTGGAAGAGGTGCAGCTGGGGATTCAACAGAGCTAGAAGCAAAGCCAGTGGAGCTGGGTCTAGCGTAGCATCAGGCTAGGTGCAGTCCATGGCACACTGTGTGTGGGGTTTATATGGCCATGGGCCATGTGTGCAAATGCAGGAGCATGAGAGCTGTGCAAGCCATGAGCATCATCCCAGAGGGAAGAGAGCAAACTCCTTACTTTAGGAGTTTAAGTATCAAATCTTCCCAAGCTTGCAGTGGCCACACCTACTCTGGTCAATGACTTGTTCCCAGATGTGACTGTCAGGCAAGTACCTTTACTATGTCACCCAGACTCTATTGGGCATGCATCTAAATTACAGCTTCCTGGCAGAGCAGCAAAAATGGCATACCTATAAATTTGACCTTCCATTTGCTCTTTTCCAGCTAATTAATAACTGGGTTTACTACAACAGTATTGAAATACTCTAAATAATTCACATTTAAAAAAAAATCCTACCAAAGTGACAGTTTTGCATAATCTCAATATTATAAAGAGAGTTTAATGTTTATAATCTTTTATCATTTGGTTTCTCAACAAAAATATAAACATCTTTAATTTCATACATGCAACTTGAGTCTGCTAATAGACAGACAGAGGTTAGACTATAAGACTAACTGCTCTAGATCTCTCTCTCTCTTTCCTCTGTGTGTGTGTGTGTGTGTGTGTTTAGGTTTATCTTTATTATTAAAAGTATTATAGATGTTTGTCCTTTTTCCCTCATTGATCCCCTTCTCCCTGCTCCCCCCACTCCACTTTTACTACACTATTGCCTGTATTCCTTGGTTATGCATGTAAGTTCTTTGGTTTATCTCTTCCCAGCTCCCACCCCCTTCCCTCTGAGATTCATCAGTATGTTCCATGCTTCCATGTCTCTGAACCTATTTTGATCCTCAGTTTATTTTGTTTATTAGATTCCACATATAAGTGAGGTTATGTGGTCTTGTCTTTCTCTGACTGGCTTATTTCACTCAGTATAATACTCTCCAGGTTCATCCATGCTGTCTCAAAGCATAAGGGATCCTTCCTTCTTATAGCTGCACAGTATTCCATTGGGTAAATGCACCACTTTTTTTATCCACTCACCTACTGATGGGCACTTGGGCTGTTTCCAGATCTTAGCTATCATAAATGACACTGCTATAAAAGGCAGAGGATTTTCATGCTGGATTCTATAGTAATTTTCAGAGTGATTTGTTATATGTTCTTTGGTTTTTCTAAATAATTACTAGAAACAAATTTGTTTCACTTTCCTGAAGTTGCCCTGTTTCTTGGGCTTTATTTTAAGCTCTTATTTTTTGAAAGAGGATGGAGAAAGAATAGGTCACAAAAGTATCCTTAAAAAGAGCTAAACAAGATTGATGGACCCTTAGCTAGACTCACCAAGAAACAAAGAGAGAGAACCCAAATACACAAAATCAGAAATGAAGAAGAGAATAACTGACACCACAGAAATACGAAGGATCATTAACAGATATTATGAACAATAATACGGAAACAAATTTGACATTCTAAGCAAAATGGACAAATTTCTAAAAACACATAGTCTCCCAAAACTGAACCAGGAAGAGATAGAAAACTTGAATAGAACAATAACAACAAAAGAAATTGCAGATGTAATCAAGACTCTCCCAGCAAACAAAAGCCCAGGCCCAGATGGCTTCATGGGGGAATTTTACTGAACATTCAAAGAAGAACTAACACCCATTCTCCTCAATCTATTTCAAAAAATTCAAGAAGAAGGAAGACTTCCAAACTCGTTTTATGAGACCAGCATAATTTTAATTCCAAAACCAGAAAAAGACACTACAAAGAAAACTACAGACCATTATCCCTGATGAGCATAGATGCCAAAATACTGAACAAAATCCTAGCAAATCGAATCCAGCAATACATCAAAAAAAGTATTCATCATGACCAAGTGGTATTCATCCAAGGGATGCAAGACTGGTAAAATATTTTCAAATCAATAAATGTGATACACCACATAACCAAAATGAAAGACAAATATTGAGGAGAGAAAATGGCGGCGAGTGAATGGAAGTTACATAGACCATCTCCTAGGACCAACCTGGAATTACAACGAAAATAAAGACAAATCGTAAGAAAGGGGCAACCAAAAGGCAGCTTGGAGGACCACATAACCAGGGACTCAGACTCAATCCTGGTAGGCTTGTGAGGATGTGAGAAGGAGCCGGGAGCACAGGGTCAACAGCGGCCTGGGCTGGGACCTGTGTCCCCGGCTGGGACCTGCTGTGGCCTCGGCGGGGAAGAGTGGCCTGGGATGAGACCTGCGGCGGCCTCGGCTGGGTCCTGTGACCTCGGCTGGGTGCTATGCCCTCAGCTGGTACCTGCAGCAGCCTCCGCAGCCCTTAGCTGGGAATGGCACCGTCGGGTTAAAGTCTCAGGTATCTCCACGGCACAGAGCCTGAACAGAGGCAAAATTAGCAGCAGCCACTGACCTTGGGCTCTGGCAGAGTGAACTGTAACTGTGTGGGACACTTGGGATTTGGAGGGTACGCAGAGCTTTTGCTGAGTGCAGCCACGCAGGACTGTGGTCATATTACTCCTTTCCAGGGCCCTGGGGAGAGGTGGTGGCCCCTCCCTCAGAGATTCAACCCCACCTGGTGGCCATTGCAATGCTAATTGAGGCCCATTAACAACCAGCATCTGCCCACTTTCTGGAAATCCTCTTACACTGAGCACCTGAGGGAGTTTTTCAATCAACTCAGAAACCAAGGTTCTTCAGGTGACTGCTACTAATAGCCTCCAGGCAAAAAAGCTAGAGGATAACTACCATTCCCTGGGCTAGCAACTCTAAACAGGAAAGTTAAGACGTGGCAGTGGTGTTTAAAGTGGGTCCTCCCTGCCCTGGCCAGTTTGGCTCAGCGGTTAGAGCCTCGGCCTGCGGTCCTGAGAGACCCGGGTTCGGTTCCCGCTAAGGGCATGTACCTCGGTTGCAGTTTGTCCCCGGCCCTGGTCGGTTGTGCGGGTGGCGGCCACTCGATGTGTTCCTTTCACATCGATGTTTCTCTCTCTCTCTCTGTTCCTCTCTCCCCCTCCCACTCTACCTGAACAAAAAATGGAAAAATGTCCTCGGGTGAGGATAAAAAAAGAAAAAAAATAAAAAATAAAGTGGGTCCTCCCTGCCTCATCCAAACCCAGGAGAGGGAGCCACAAACAACAGAACACCAACACCCACAGGGAAAATTTGGCAGGCTCCAAAGCCCACTGTGATAGCCAAAATGGTGAAAAACAAAAACAAAAGCCAAATGAAAGAACAAGGGACATCTACCGAAGATAAGATAAATGAGGTGAAGTTAAGCAAGTTAACAGAACTAGAATCTAGAGCCATGATCTTGAGGAAACTCAACAGCATGTGTAAGGACATGAGCACCATAAGTAAAGACATAGAAATGTTGAAAATCAACCAGTTGGAAATTAAAAGCCACCAAAAAGAAATGAAGAATGACATATCAGTAATAAAAAACACATTGGAAAGTCTAAATGGCAGAATAGAGGAAGCTGAGGACCAGATCAGTGAATTAGAAGATAGGGTAGAAAAAATCAACCAATCTGAAAACCAAAAGGAAAGTATAATTAAAAAACAGAAAAACAGCTTAAGATAACTGTGGGACAACTGGAAACATAATAACATTCGCATCTTAGGAGTCACCGAAAAAGAAGAAAATGAGCAAGGGTTAGAGAATATATTTGAAGAAATAGTGACAGAAAACTTCCCTAATTTGGTGAAGGAAGAAGGCATTCAAGTTTAAGAAGCACAGAAAGCCTCAAGTAAGAAGAACCCAAACAGGCCCACACCAAGACACATAGTAATTAAAATGCCACAAATTAAAGACAGAGAATCCTAAAAGCAGCAAGAGATAAGCAACAGGTTACCTACAAAGGGAACCCCATAAGGTTCTCAGCTGACTTCTCACAAGAAACACTACAGGCCAGAAGAGAATGGCATGAAGTAATCAACGTCACGAAAAACAAGAATCTGAATCCAAGACTACTCTACCCAGCAAGGCTATCATTCAAAATAAAAGGTCAAATAAAGAGCTTCCCAGACAAATAAAGGCTAAGGGAATATATTAGCACCAAACCAGCACTGCAAGAAATGTTAAAAGAACTGCTGTAATTAGCAGGAGAAATTGGAAGAAAAATAGAACCACACTAAACAAAAATGGCAATAAATAAGTACATATCAATAATCACCTTGAATGTAAATGGATTGAATGCTCCCATAAAAAGACACAGAGTAGCAAATTGGATAAGAAAGCATGACTCAGAAAAATGGCGGCAGAGTGAACGGAGCTACACAGACCGTCTCCCAGAACCAAACTGGAATTACAACTATAACAGACAAATCGACAGGAAAAACCAACAGAAAAGCAGCTTGCGAGGACCATACGAGGGACACTGACTCCATCCCGGTAGGCTTGCGAAGGCGCGAGACGGGGGCTGGGAGCCCACAGTGGCAGCGGCCTTAGCTGGGAGCGGCGCCCTCGGGTCACACTCCCAGGCAGCTCCACAGCACAGAGCCGGGACAGAGGCTGAAACAGCCACAGCCACTCACCTTGGGCTCCGGCAGAGGGAGGGCGGACTGGACTGGAACTGTGTCGGGACACTCGGGGTTTGGAGAGCTCTCAGAGCTTTGGCTGAGTGCAGCCACTAAGGACAGTGGCCACATTGATTCTTCCCAGGACTCTGAGGAGAGGCAGCAGCCCCTCCCTCGGAGGTCCAACCCCACCCTGTGGGCCATTGAAGTGCTAATTGAGGCTCACTAACAACCAGCATCTGCCCCACCCTTGTGAAAGCCCATTGGCTGAGCACCATAGGGAGTTTTTCAATCAACTGCCAACCCAAAACTCATCAAGTAACCTAGACTGCTAGCATTCAGGCAAAAAGCTAGAGGATAACAGTACCTTTTGTGGGCTGGCAACTTTAACCAGGAAAGTAAGACTTGACAGTGGTGTTCAACGTGGGTCCTCCCTCACTCATCTAAACACAGGAGAGGGAGCCACAAACAGCAGAACACCAACACCCACAGGGAGAACTTGACAGGCTCCAAAGCCCACAGTGATAGCCAAAATGGTGAAACACAGAAACAGAAGCCAAATGAAAGGGCAAGAGACCTCCACCGAAGATGAGATCAATGTGGAGTAATTAGGCATGTTAACAGAACTAGAATTCAGAGCCATGATCTTGAGGAAGCTGAACAGCATGAGTAAGGACATAGAGACACTGAAAATAAGCCAATTGGAAATTAAAAGCCAACAAGAAGAGATAAAAAATGACATATCAGAAATGAAAAACACATTGGAAGGTTTAAAAAGCAGAGTAGAGGAAGCTGAGGACCGGATCAATGAATTAGAAGACAGGGTAGAAAAAATCAACCAATCAGAAAAACAAAAGAAAAAAACTATTAAAAAACAGGAAGACAGCTTAAGAGAACTATGGGACAACTGGAAATGTAATAATATTCGCATCATAGGAGTCCCCGAAGAAGAAGAAAATTAGCAAGGGTTAGAGAATATATTCAAAAAAATAGTGAGAGAAAACTTCCCTAATTTGGTGAAGGAAGAAGGCATTCAAGTTCAAGAAGCACAGAGAGTCCCAAGTAAGAAGAACCCAAACAGGCCCACACCAAGAAACATAGTAATTAAAATGCCACAAATTAAAGACAAAGAGAGAATCCTAAAAGCAGCAAAGGATAAGCAACATGTTACCTACAAAGGGAACCCCATAAGGCTCTCAGCTGACTTCTCACAAGAAACACTACAGGCCAGAAGAGAATGGCATGAAGTAATCAACGTCATGAAACACAAGAATCTGAATCCAAGACTACTCTACCCAGCAAGGCTATCATTCAAAATAGAAGGTCAAATAAAGAGCTTCCCAGACAAAAAAAGGCTAAGGGAATACATTAGCACCAAACCAGCACTGCAAGAAATGTTAAAAGGACTGCTGTAATTAGCAGTAGAAATGGGAAGAAAAGTAGAACCACACTAAACAAAAATGGCAATAAATAAGTACATATCAATAATCACCTTAAACGTAAATGGATTGAATGCTCCCATAAAAAGACACAGAGTAGCTGATTGGATAAGAAAGCATGACTCATCTATATGTTGTTTACAAGAGACCCACCTCTCAACAAAAGACTCACATAGGTTGAAAGTGAAGGGATGGAAAAAAATTTTCCAAGCAAATGGAAAGCAAAAAAAAGCTGGGGTAGCAATTCTCATATCTGATGAAATAGATTTCAAAATGAAGACCATAACTAGAGACAAAGACGGCCACTACATAATATTGAAAGGATCTATCCAACAGGAAGATATAACCTTGATAAACATATATGCACCCAATATGGGAGCACCAAAATATATTAAAAATCTTCTGGATGACTTCCAAGGAGAAATCAACAACAATACAATCATAGCAGGGGACTTCAACACCCCGTTGACAGCACTGGATAGATCCTCTAGGCAAAAAATTAGCAAGGAAACAGAGACTCTAAATGAAGCACTAGACCAAATGGATTTAATAGATATCTACAGAGAATTACACCCCAAAACTACAGAATACACATTCTTCTCAAGTGCACATGGGACATTCTCAAAGATAGACGACATGATAGGACACAAACTAAATCTCTACAAGTTCAAGAAGATTGAAATCATATCAAGCATCTTCTCAGATCACAATGGCATGAAACTAGAAATCAATTGCAACAAGAATATGCAAAGACATTTCAACACATGGAGGCTAAATAGCATGTTATTAAACAATGAATGGGTCACCGAGGAGATCAAGGAAGAAATTAAAAACTTCCTGGAAACCAATGAAAATGAACACACAACAACACAAAATCTATGGGATGCAGCGAAAGCAGTTCTGAGAGGGAAGTTCATAGCACAACAGGCCTACCTCAAGATACGAGAAAAATATCTAATAGACTATCAACCTCACAACTTAAAGAACTAGAGAGCAAACATAAAGAAAACCTCAGAGCAAGTAGAAGGAAGGAAATAGTAAAGATCAGAGCAGAAATAAACAACATAGAGTCCAAAAAAAAAACAATTCAAAGGATCAATGAAACAAAGAGCTGTTTTTTTTTGAAAAGATAATCAAGATTGATGGACCCTTAGCTAGACTCACCAAAAAACAAAGAGAGAGAACCCAAATACACAAAATCAGAAATGAAAGAGGAGAAGCAACAACTGACACCACAGAAATACTAAAGATCATTAACAACTACTATGAATAATTATATGGCAACAAATTCGACAATCTAAGCCAAATGAACAAATTTCTAGAAACACATAGTCTCCCAAACCTGGATTAGGAAGAGATAGAAAACTTGAACAGACCAATAACAACAGAAGAAATTGAAGATGTAATCAAGATTCTCCCAGCCAACAAAAGCCCAGGCCCAGATGGCTTCACTGGGAGTTTTACCGAACATTCAAAGAAGAACTAACACCCATTCTCCTCAAACTATTTCAAAAAATTCAAGAAGGAAGACTTCAAAACTCGTTTTATGAGGCCAGCATAATTATAATTCCAAGACCAGAAAAAGACACTACAAAGAAAGAAAACTACAGGCCAATATCCCTGATGAACATAGATGCCAAAATCCTGTACAAAATACTAGCAAATTGGATCCAGCAATACACCAAAAGAAGTATCCATCATGACGAAGTGGGATTTATTCCAGGGATGCAAGGCTGGTACAATATTCACAAATCAGTAAACTTGATACACCACATAAGTAAAATGAAGAATAAAAACCACATGATTATATCAATAGATGCCAAAAAACCCTTCGACAAAATCCAGCGTCCATTTCTGATAAAAATGCTCAGCAATGTGGGTATAGAGGGATAAAGGCCATATATGAAAGACCTATAGCCAACATCATACTCAATAGGCAAAAACTAATAGCATTTCTCTTAAGAACAGGAACAAAGCAAGGATGCCCACTTTCACCACTCCTATTTAACATAGTACTGGAAGTCTTAGCCATAGCAATCAGACGGAAAGAAAAAATAAAAGGTATCAAAATGGTTAAGGAGGAAGTGAAACTGTCATTATTTGCAGATCACATGATACTATACATAGAAAACCCCAAAGACTCCATCAAAAATTTACTAGACTTAATAAATGAATTTGGAAAAGTAGCAGGATACAAAATTAACGTCAAGAAATCAATGGCATTCTTATACACCAATGTGAACTCACAGAATGAGAAACTAAGAAAAACATCCCTTTTACCAATGCGGCAAAAAAATTAAGATACCTAGGAATAAACTTAACCAAAGAAATAGAGGACCTATTTGCAGAAAACTGCAGGTCATTGAAAAAAGAAATAGAGGAAGATATACAAAAGTGGAAGCACTTACCCTGTTCATGGATTGGAAGAATTAACATCATTAAAATGTCCATAATACCCGAAGCAATCTATAGATTCAATGCAATCCCCATCAAAATACCAACGGGATACTTCACAGAATTAGAACAAGTACTTCAAATGTTCATATGGAACCAAAAACGACCTCGAGTACCCACAGCATTCTTGAAAAAGAAGAACAAAGTTGGAGGGATCACAGTACCAGATTTCAGATTATACTACAAAGCCACTGTAATCAAAACAACCTGGTACTGGCACAAGAACAGGCATATAGACCAGTGGAACAGAACTGAGAACCCAGAAATTAACCCAAGACAATATGCTCAATTAATATTTGACAAAAGTGGCAAGAGCATACAGTGGAGTAAGGACAGCCTCTTTCATAAATGGTGTTGGGAAAATTGGACAGCTACATGCAGAAAAATGAAACTAGACCATCAACTAACACCATACATAAGAATAAACTCAAAATGGATAAAGACTTAAATGTGACTAATGAATTCATAAAAATCCTATAAGAAACTATAGGCAACAAAATTTCAGACATCATATGCAGCAGAATTCTCACTGATACATCACCTAAGGCAATAGAAACAAAGAAGAAAATGAACACATGGGACTACATCAAACTAAAAAGCTTCTGCACAGCAAAAGAAACAATAATCAAAATGGAAACGCAACCCACTGTATGGGAGAACATCACTGCCAATGCTATATCAGATAAGGGGTTAATATCCAATATATAGAGAGTGATCATACAACTCAACAAAAGGAAGACAAAGAACCCAATTAAAAATTGGGCCGAGGAACTAAATAGACACTTCTCCAAAAGGGACATACAAATGGCTAAGAGACATATGAAGAAATGCTCTACATCACTAATCATCGGAGAGATGCAAATTAAAACAACTATGAAGTATCACCTCACACCTGTCAGAATGGCCGCCATCAACAAATCATCAAACAACAAGCGTTGACAAGGGTATGGAGAAAAGGGGACTCTAGTGCACTTCTGGTGGGAATGCAGACTGGTGCAGCCACTATGGAAAACAATATGGTGTTACCTCAAAAAATTAAAAATTGAACTTCCATTTGTCCCAGTGATCCCACTTCTAGGAATATACCCTAAGAAGCCTGAAACACCAATCAGAAAGATTTTCTGTACCCCCATGTTTGTAGCAGCACTATTTACAATAGCTAAGATCTGGAAACTGCCCAAATGTCCATCAGTAGATGAATGCATCAAAAGCTGTGGTACATGTACACAATGGAGTACTATGATGATGTAAGAAAGATCTCTTATCCTTTGAGACAACATGGAAGGACCTCGGAAAGTATTATCCTAAGTGAAACACGTCAAACAGAGGAAGACAAGTATCATATGATCTTACTTATTTGTAGAATATAGTGAACATAACAGTCTGAGGAATGGGGTAGTCCCAGAGACATGGAAGTGGGGTAGGTACAGACTGACAATCCCCAGAAAAGGGGGTGGTGGGGGAGAGATAAACCACAGAACTTACATGAATGTATGCATGAACAATGGACATGGACAACAAAGGTGTGGACAGGGCGAGGAGGCAGGGGGATGGGGGATGGGGAGCATCAGTGGGGGGGAAAGGAAAACATCTGTAATAAAAGAAATAAATTAATAAAAATAAATTTTTAAATAATGAAATCATTTAAATTGGAGCAGTTTCCAAGTCAATGCTCAACAATAATTTGCATATATGTTCTGCAGACATACCCTACTCAGTAAACCTAATATAAGATATATACAACAGAAATAGTTGAGGTATTTCCATTCCCTTTTGCTGCAGGCAATGTTTAAGATCAGATCAATGGCTGCAACCTATTTTTATCATAGCCTATATCATCATGAAAGTGAAATTTCTCCCATTTAAAGTAAAATATTTTGCATTTTACAAAATAGTGGGAACATAGATTCCTATTTCAGAAACACAATTAAAGAACATTAGGGATAGCCCTGGCCAGTTTGGCATAGTGGTTAGAGCATCAGCTGGTGGACCAATGAGTCGTGGATTCAATTCCAATCAAGGGCATGTACCTTGGTTGCAATTTGTCCCCAGCCCTGGTTGGGGTCATGCTGGAGGCAACCAGTCGATGTGTCCTTTTCACATAGATGTTTCTCTCTCTCTCTCTCTTCTTCTATCTCCCATTCTATCTGAACAAAAATGAAGAAATGTCCTCAGGTGAGGATAAGAAAAAAAGGACATTAGGGATAGAAGGATCTTTAGATATCATCACATTTTGAGTGGAAGTTGAGTACCAGTTAGATAAACTAATGTCTCTAAGGTTTGTTGTTTTATTTTAAGATGAGCTTTAAAATAAGATTAATGTTTTATATTTTATCTTTAGAGCAGAACTCGAGCTGTACAGTAATAAATAAAACCTATCATTCAACAAATGTAAGGTAGATTTAACCTAGCCTGTATGAATTAAATGTCAAATTTTCTTCTTTTTTTGCAAAATAGTTAATAATACTACAGTAACTAAAAAAATAAAAATATTGTGAATACATGCGCATGTTCCTTAATACAGTAGACTCCTTTTCAGCCCTGGCCAATGTTGTTCGGTTGGTTGAGGGTTGTCTTGGGCACCAAAAGGTAGCCAGTTTAATTTGTGGTCATGGCACATGCCCAGGCTGCAGGTTCAATCCCTGGTCAGGATGCATACAGGAGGCAACCAATTGATGTTTCTCTCTTACGTCGATGTTTCTCTCCCCCTCTCCTTCTACCTGCCTCTCTCTCTTAAAAAATGATCAATAGAAACATTAAAACGGAACACTCTTTTTCAAATAAAAATAAACATTTTAATAAAAGAGCAATTACATATGTAATGTTATGAAGTGAGTCATTCATGTCATCTCATCTCGTGGATTTTCTGCAAAGAATTGATAAATATCATTAATATTTTTCTGGACAAATTTCTCTTCCAACACAAGAGGAGTAATTTTGTAATTTTTTTTTTTTACATCCCTACTTTTTGCAAATAAGTAAACTGAAAGTCATTTAGGAGCATACGTTTTTCCACAAGTTTTCTTTGAAAATTTAACAGGAAAGAAATGGCATATCTGTCATTTAGTCAGTTATGAATGAGTTGGTTTTGAAATATAGTAGATTTGACAGGACCTACAGTACATCAGTGCATGTTTTATTTAAATATTTTAATAAAAACATTAATGATGAGCACTCCTATTTGCCCCAATAGATTCTTTCGTGAAATTCAGGATATCAATGCATTGCACATCCTGTTATCTTATTCAGTTGGTGATATGCATCAATTCTTATTAAGGATGTAAGTAATTTTTGTTTCTTAACTCCAAATTTGAACAAATACTTTTGTTCAAATACTAACTGTTTTTCTCACTAACTGGTTTTACTAATTCTACCACAGAAATAGAGATGAAAATTATTCATGAACAGAAGAAATAAATGACCTTGATATCAGGAATCTGCAATTTAACAATTAGCCTATCATTGTACAAACATAGCAGCTCATTCAAAGCTGAGAAAGGCTCACAGAGGTCAAGAGAGGAGCCTATAAAAGCATCACTGCACATAAGTTATAATCACACCTTTACGGTTAAAACTTGCTCTCTTATGGCATCAGTGCTCTCTTCCCTCCAAAATTAAAATGTATACTTGGAATTTGAAAACAGATTAATGAGCCATTAACAGGCTCTGCAAGAGTATTCTCTCTAATAGCAATCAACAGTTTCTTCTCTCCCACATTGTATATAGAGCTACCATGTTCTCAGTAATATTTATTTGATTAATTAATCATTACTGCCATAGTGGATAATATGCACTTATGAGGAAATAGCTGAAGCCTTAGCTTTTAAGGCAGTAACAAATTATTACCTATAATGGAAATTACATTCAAGCAATAGCGTGATAAACAAATTGTGGTACGCCTTGTATTTACTTATTTATTTAAGATTTGGTGCCACCTCAGTATTTTATCTTTTCTAGATGTACTCATTAGCTCATGAAATAGTGAAAATACGTCTTCATAGTTGGCTCTCAGGAAAATGGCAATCTGACTCGACTCGAGCCTGAATCCAGGGCTATAAAAGGTATATATAGCCACTGATATCTTTGCACTAAAAGGTTCCTAGATCATCTCAAAACCCACAAAAAAGACTTAAAATTGTTGCCATGTTAGGAGTGTGGCATTACCATGAAAGGTGTATTTATTATATGGGACTACCAAGAGCTGGTATGACTAGTTCTGCACCCTTTAACCAGTTATACTCATTAAACTGGCTGGTTTTGATCTGATGAAGATTCAGATTTGAAAAGAAAAGAATGTCAGGATTGAGGGTAAGGAAAATGTAAGTGTGTGAAAAGATAACCTGGAGTTTAAGACTAGAAGGCAGTCAATGCGTGCCATTCTCTTGGGAGAGTACCAGGGCAGCCAGAAGCATTTCAGAAAAAGAATGTATATTTAGAGGTATTAAAATAGGCACTGGAATTAAGGCAGATTTCAATAAATGATGGAATAATATTTGTGAAATATGAACTGGTATTTTTATCTCTTTTCTCTTCATTTGAGCACACAGGCAATTTTTGTATTCTTATTGCCTCAGCTTAAGAATGCAAAGAAAGCCCAGCCAGTGTGGCCCAGTGGACTGAGTGCTGTCCTGTGGACTGAGAGGTTGGGATTCGATTCCTGGTCAGGGCACATGCCTGGGTTGTGGGCTTGATCTCCACTGGGGGCGTGCAAGAGGCAGTCGATTGATGTTTCTCTCTCACCAATGTTTCTGTCTCTCTCTCCCTTCCTCTCTCTCTCTAAAAAATCAATGAATACAAACATATTTTTTTTTTAAAAAAAAAGAATGCAAAGAAAATGGAAATATCTTCCTTGCATCTAAGTATAAAAAGAATAGGGCTTTGGGAAAAAGATGAGGACTCAAGTCATAGAAAAAGATTTGGAGGAAACCTCACTGTTTGAGCAAGGTCTTTGCCACTCCTTCAATTTGAAGAACAACAGTAGTAAAAATCCCTCATTTGCAATGAAACAGGTCAGAGAAGAGGTTTTGAATGGAGTGTAGAGGTGATGGTTCTCAGAAGCTGACCTGGGTTCAGAACATGCACGGTGCCTGGGAGGCAGATGAATGCAGGAACTGTCACAGAAGCCTGCAACAGGCGGGGAGTACCATTAGGGCAGGTGGGGACAGTGTAGGTGAGGGTGGAGGAATACGGGCCAGGTTAAATCAATGGGAGAAGCAGAACTTTGATACCATAGTCCTCTACATGCCCAAACTTACCGGAACTCAATCACACTTTCACCCATTGTCTCCTTAAATATGGATACAAATTTGTTTACTCTTAACGGGAAATTGGACATGAAACTTAACCCAGTCTCTTGGACCTGACAAGGATTATACACCAACATCTACACAGAACTATTTAAGAAACATCTGAATTTTCCAAGAATCATATTTTTATGGCTATGAAACAGTGTAGAATCCACACAGAAAAATAATACTGTCTCAAAAGCTAGTGGGCAAGAGGTAAGGATTTGAAAGCTGAATTGATTCATGAGTAAGAAACTCAGTGTAGACAGCTTTAATATTTGACAATTAAAATTTTTACCGCTTTTCTTGTATTTAATTCAATAAATTACCTCAATGTATGGGCATATGTTCAAATAAGCTTTTAAGTATTTCTCATAAGTCACAATTACTTACTAATAGAAAAATGACAATAAAACACTCCTCCTTTTGTCAGAGTTGCCTTCACATTTTTCTCTAGTCATTTCCTGGTTTCCATCTATTCTGATTTCTGTAACCCTGGGAGGCTCTTCTCCAGCCATAGCTCATTTCAGAGACAGGAAAGACGGGGCTTGGGTGAGAGAAGAGGAGCCACAGTAAAGACTAAAGTCTAAATGTCCTGTTGCTAACATTCTCTGCATTTATATTCCCCACTGTTGCCTGACCAGTGTGGCTTAGTGGTTGGGCATCGAGCCATGTACCAGGATGTCGCCGGTTTGATTCCTGGTCAGGGCACATGCCCATGTTGTGGGCCCAATCCCCAGTGGGGGGCATGCGGGAGGCGGCCAATCGAGGTTCTCTCTCATCAATGTTTCTCTCTCTCTCTCTCTCTCTCTCTCTCTCCCTCCCTCCCTTCCTTTCTCTCTCAAATCAATAAAGAAACATTTATATATATAATTTCCTGCTGCAGTTCATTCAATTGCTGACACTGGTCATGTAAGTTGCAACTCAAATAGAGTGGAGACAGAAAGGATTTTTAAAAGAATACACTTACTGAGAAATGTGTGATCTAAATTGCATTATCATTAGATTTTAGCTTTTGAACAACAACTTGTTAATTTATGGAAAGGCACATTGGTTCACTATTAATTGACGATGACCTGTTAATACCACTGGATCAATTTAGCCATCAAATTCACAAGCTTAATATAATTTCTGACAGCTAATTGGCTGTTCCCTGGATAACTGATAGGCACCTTTCTCATGAAATGGGTTTGCATTTACTTTTGCTTTTCTTTCCTCTTTAAACTCCAGCATTTATTTCTTGAGGATTGTTTATTTCTTATTTTGCAGCAATCTTAGACTTTTCTCCTGGGTTCGTGTTCCTCACTTGATTTTGTTCTTCAGACAATTTTCTGAAGCAGTGTTCCTCCTTTTCAGAGCCTCTCGCTCTGTGTTTGTGTTTTGCTCTAACTTAGTGGGGGCAGTATGAGAGGATTCCGGGGCTAAAAGGAGCTGGGGAGATGGAGAGAAAATTTGACTTAGGGAACAGCTTGTTTCAATGGCTACAACATTTGCTTGGGAAAAATTGAAGTTGACATTTCAGTTTCTGCTTTGCCCTCCTCCTCACTGGGTTCCAATTAGTTCAAAGTACATTTATTGTATAGCACTGTTTATAGGGCCTCAGGGATGTGCTGTTAGCTCTCTGCCAACCACAGCTATGTTTAAATACAGATGTAACCAGAATGAGTCAGTTTCTACCCCAGAAAAAGGCTTTTCTGCATGAGCTCTGCTAACATATTCTTAGTGCTGTCATCACGTCCCTTATTATTGTATCATGCCTCTTTGAATTATAATTTCAAAACAAATTTCCATTGAGAAATTTACCTATGGTTTCATTATTAGTGTACCAGTTCTTTTAAATCCAATTCCATCACAAATCCACTTCTATCACATTTAAATGACTTTTTAAATTTTTATCATGTAGTCATGTGCTGCATAATGATGTCTTGGTGAAGAATGGACTGTATATACAACAGTAGTCCCATGAGGTTATAGTGGAGCTAAAATATTGACATCATCTAGTGACATTGTAACTGCTGTAATGTCAAAGCAGAATGCACTACTTACATGTTTGTGGTGATGCTGTTGTAAACAAACCTACTAAGCTGCCAGTCATATAAAAGTATAGTGCATGCAGTTATGCACAGCACATAATACTTGATGATGACAATAAACAACTATGTTACTGTTTTATGTATTTACTTTTCTATACTTTCTATCATTATTTTAGAGTGTAATCTTCCTACTTATTAAAAAATTTGCTGTAAAACTGTATGCCATGTTCCGTCGGCAGCATCCTCACACATTTCATGTTTACCGTGTGTCTTGATTGTATCGTTTTCTCTTGTGCTTAATTTAATCTCATGGTGCTTTGTTCATCACAATCCCTACGCATAAGAAATCCACTGATAATGTTGCCAGTAAGAAGCCTTATCAAGTGATTGGCTCAGAAACAAAATTAGAAGTGATTAAGGACTACGACATGAAAAATCAGTGATGGTTACTGCTCACTAGTCAGGCAGGTCCCATTCCACAATGGCCACCATGTTGAACAAGAAAAAAGTAACACAAACTGTCAAAGGATATGCTTCACTGAAGTCAATAAGACAAAGAAAAATGTGAGAAGAACCTCTGTCAGACATGGAGAAACTTCCAATGACCCGGGCTGAAGACCAACCATAGGAGTGCATGCCCCTCGGCACCATGGCGGTCATGGGGGAAGCAAACAATTTGTTTGTTGTGTTGAAAGAAAAGGCTGGACCTGATTGCAGTGTTGAATTTGCTGATAGCTCTGGGTAGTTTAAATAACTCAAGAATCATTATTCATTTTATAATGTGAAAGTGAGTGGCGAGCTTGCGAGTGCTGATGTGAAGACAGCTGGAGAATTTTTGGAAACTCGAGATAAGCTGATTGTGGAGGAAAATTGCTTCCCAGAGCAAATATTCACTATGGATGAAACCTCCCTATTTTGGAAACAAATGTCTAAAAGGAGCTCCATAAGGAGGCCACGTCAGTGCCAGATTTCAAGGCTTTTAAGGAATGAGTAACAGTCTTGCTTAGGGGCAATGTTTCAGGTTATAAATGAAAACCCTTTGTGATCTGGCACAGTGAGGACTGCAGAGCTTCAAGCACATCACGAAGCACGCGGCAGGGGTAGCCATACCTTGATTTAGTGGCTTCATGTTGCTGCACTGTGCAGACACTGTGTTTGACCAATATGAATACAAGATCCTCCAACAGCGAAAAGATTATGACTCCCTGAAGGCTCAGATGATGGTTACAATTTTTTAGCAATAAAATATTTTTTAATGAAGGTATGTACATTTTTTTTAATATAATGCTATTACATGCTTAAAAGTCTATAGTATAGTGTAAACATAACTTCTATATGCACTGGGAAACCAAATAATTCATGTGACTTGCTTTAATTCTATATTCACTTTTTTTCATGATGGCTTGGAACCGAACCTGAAATATCTCCAAAGTATGCCTGTACTACCAGAATAATAAGTCACGAATGACCCAACTTCTATTTTAAGATGCCTTCCAGAATTGCTATGTCAGTGAAATTGCTGTTTGGGAAAGAATATACTACTCAACATTTGGCTTATTTTTATTTTTTTTCTTTATTGATTTTTAGAGAGAGACGAAGGGAGAGGGAGAAGGATATAGAAAAATCGATGAGAGAGAACATTGAACATGCCGCCTCCTGCATGCCCCCGACTGGGGATTTGGCCCATGCTCCTTTTATTTATTTATTTATTTATTTATTTATTTATTTATTTTTATTTTTTTTATCCTCACCCGAGGATATTTTTCCATTTTTTGTACAGATAGAGTGGGAGGGAGAGAGAGGAATGAGAGAGAGAGAGAAACATTGACATGAAGGGACACATCGAGTGGCTGCCACCCGCATGACCAACCAGGGCTGGGGACAAACTGCAACCGAAGTACGTGCCCTTAGCAGGAACCGAACCCGGGTCTCTCCGGACCGCAGGCCGGCGCTCTAACCGCTGAGCCAAACTGGCCAGGGCCCATGCTCCTTTTATTAGTTCTCATCCTGATACCAAAGTTGTGTTTCCCTCACCAAACACCACCTCTTTGATACAACCTGTGGATCAAAAAATAATGGGAGCTGGAAAGACCTACGACCCAAGTAGGACCTTTGCCTAGGCTACTGCTACATGTCAGAAAAACACTGAGGAAACATTGATTCAATTCTGGAAGGTTTACAACATCTGGAAGGTTTATAGCTGTGTCAACAACCTTGCTTGGGCTTGGGGCGAGGTCACCAAGCAGTATATGAATGGCGTGTGAAAGAAGGCACTCAAGAGGTTTGTCCATGACTACAAAGGATTGGCAAAGTTTAGGAGATTGCAGAAATCAACAAGGCTGTGATTCAGATGACAAACAACTTTAACCTGCATGTAGATGACAGTGACATTGAGGAGCTCCTGAGGAAATGACTAATGAGGAGTTGTTGGAACTGGAACAGGAACACAGCTGAAAAAGAAGCAAGAGAAAAAGAATCTGCAGGAGAAGAAAAAGAAGAAAGTCCAAGAAAATTTACAGGGAAGAGTTTAGCAGAAGCTTATGCAGACCTCAACAAGCTTCTTAAAATGTTTGGAAACATGAACCTCAGCACTAAAATGTTTTCACTAATAGAGAGGGATGTTCATGGTGTGTTATCTACTTACAAACAATTCTATAATAAAAAATAACAAAAACAAGCAAACCACCACAAACATATTTCTGGAAGGGTGCCACCTCAAGAAGAGCCTCAGACAGGTCCTCAGGAGGTGTTCCAGAAGAAGGCATTGTTATCATAGGAGAGGACAGCTTTATGTGTTATTGTTCCTAGACACCATCCAGTTGGATAAGACATGGAGTGAAGACAGTGATATCGATGATCCTGACCCTGTCTAGGCCTATGTTAATGTGTGTATTTGTACCTTAGTTTTTAATAAAATGTTTAAAAAGTTAAAAAAAATTTTGAAAATAGAAAAAGCTTATAGAATAAGGATATAAAGAAGGACATAGGATATAAAAAATTGTACACTGTGTTTTAAGCTAAGCATTATTACAAAAGATTTAAAAGCTGAAAAATTAAGTTTATAAAGTAAAAAACTTACATTAAGGTAAGGGCAACTTAATGAAAAAAGAAAAACAATATAAATTTAGTGCAGCCTAAGTTCACAGTGTCTTTAAGGTCTACCGTAGTGCACAGTAACGTCCTAGGCCTTCACACCCACTCACAACTCACACACGGGCTCACCAAGAGCAACTTCCCGTCCTGCAGCTCCACTCATTGTAAGTGCCCTATACAAGTGCACCACTTTTTTTTTTATCTTCATCTGAGGACATTTTTGCATTTATCTTCAGACAGAACAGGAGGGAGAGACAGGGAGAGAGTGAAAGAGAGAAACATCAATGTGAGAGAGACACATCAACTGGCTGACACCCACACGACTCCAACCAGCGCTGGGGACAAATTGCAACCGAGGTACGTGCCCTTAGACCGAACCCAGGACTGTCTGGTCCATGGGCTGATGCTCTAACCGCTGAGCCAAACCGAATAGGGCACAAGGGTACCACTTTTCATCTTCTATACCATATTTTTACTGTACCTTTTCTATATTTAGATATGTTCAGATACACAAATATTTATTATCGTGTACAATTGCCTAGAGTATTCAGTACAGTAACATGCTGTAGAGCCTTATGACCTAGGAGCAATAAGCCCTATAATATTAGCTTGTGTGTGTGGTAGTCTATACCATCTCAGTTTGGGTAAGTTTACTCTTTGATGTTTGCATAACAACAAAATTGCCTACTGACACATTTCTCAGAAGGTGTCCCTGTTGTTGAGCAATGCATGACTGCAGTGATAATGGACAACTCTGTCCAACTTACAAGTCTAAGCAGCAAGTCCAAAGACAAAGACTGAGAAGCCCGTCCTCCTCCTCTCTGACTTCTCCAGTAAGTTTCTCCCAGGGCAGATATAAACTTGGAAGGGATGTGTAACCTTGAATGTGTTATATAAAATTCAATTTGGAGAGGTTTGCCAAAGCAATGGGGTGCACATGACAGAACAGTTACAGCCAGAGTTTTAGAACAGGTGGTTAAACCTGATGGTTTAGTTAAAATTCAAAGGGTGTTTATATTCATGCCTTGTGAAAATTTATCAGATTTGTCAAGGTGCGAATATATTGCTCGGAGATTTTGGGTGATCCGAAGAGGGCTGTGTCTCACAAGTGAAGGTAGATGCTATTCAGTCAGTTTATCTTGACTCTGCCTATGTTGAAAACAACAACAACAACAACAACAACAACAAAGGACCAAAGATTTCTTCATTAACCTTCATTAGACCATAAATTTCTGCTAAAGAGAGAGTATACTGGTGTGGGTAGGTATGGAATCTAGAATCTAAAAACCAAACACTGCCACCTACTAACACTAAAAGCTTGGGAAAATGCACTTATTTTTTAACCTCAATTTCTGCAGCTATATAGATGTGGTGAGGATTAAAAAATAATTTTTAAAGTGCATAATGCATAATTTGTACTCATTAAAAGGAAGTTATTTTAATTCTTATTATTGTCGTCATGTGGCTTATTATTACTATCATGTGCATGATAAGAAATAGCTTTGTGCCTTCCCTTATTTGCCCAGGTGGGGTGAAAATAAATAGCACAGGCACTTGGCAAAATTATAAAATTAACATAAAACATCTATCACATTACGTTTTATCTCATTGTGTGTCTCTATTTTTATTTTCACCCTCTCCTACTATGCATTCAAAATTATATTTAAAAAATTTATAGAAGTTACTTGGGAAAAGATAAGACCATTTCCTATTTACACACACTCCAGCCTGTTATCTAAATTTAGTTTTCCCTTATAGCAAAAGCAACCATTCATTACCTGATTAGATATATAGTTTAAAAAGTAAGTTTTGGGACCTTCTGCTCAAAGTGACCTGGTGATTAGAGATCCTGTTTTTTTGAAGAAGATGGAGTTAAAAGAAACACATGGAAAAGGTTAAATTTTCTCTCACAAATTCTCCACTCTGAAGTGCCCTAATTCCTTTTTGCTCACTACATTAAAAGTGGAAGTATCCCCTGAATTTAATTTCATGGCTCTTTGCTGTCTAGATTAAAGCTTAAACTAGTCCAGGAGTAGCTGACACACGATTGTGACATGGATCATATTTTATGGTCCTCTCCATTTCTCCTACGAGCAACACTGTCTTGCCATTTACTCCACAAGGATAACCCTGGCACACTCACACCGCTCCCACGATGCCAAGGCCTGTCTCTGATATGTCATGATACCTAGAGCCCTAAAGTTGCTTTACATTTTCCTTCTATGTCCAATGTGATAAGCAGGATACATTCCTTCATGGATGTGTTTTAAATTATACCAAGGTGCTCATAGCTCAACAGTTAATATGGCACCAAGACAAATTTCTCATCTTAGCTTTGCCTCTCAATGAGAATTTCAAACATCTGGGAGAAGAATGGAGGAGAAATGAGGACAGATAGTTCCAGAAGCATTTATCTATCCGTGTATTTATTTTACAAATACATTGTCATTGAGCATCTGATTGCCAAACTACAATGTAGCATCTATGAAACTAAGCTCTTACCTGTAATGCAGTGAGAAAACACTAAAATGGAAACAGGACCTTCATATCTGGATGAGAGGGGCTCATAAGGGGAGATTTAATCAAATACAAAATATAGCCCACTGAAAAGAATCACCAAAACCTTGATACTTTATATATATAAACATATAAATATAAATTTACTAACATATATGCAGTGTGGCTTTTTATTACCCATTAAGGAAAAAAATCTGAAAGACACTGGCTTTGAAATCTCTTTAGAAATGTGTTCAGACTGCAAAAGCAAGAAAGCATATTCTTAAACATTTGCCCATTGAATGAATATCTTCATAACTCTTTAGGAAGGAAATAATTTTCTTTTCATTCAATCAAATGCCTTGTGGATATCTTTAAGGTCTTATTAAAACCAAGTTAAAAAGGAGTTCACACACAGTGCGCAAATTAAGGAGAAAGGCTTGGAGGTACTCATTCGATGTTAGAATATCATTGTCACACTTCGTAAGGATCAAGAACAGTTTATCTTCATGAACCTTTCATGGAGATACTCCTTGCCCACACTCCTTAGGCAATGGCATTTTAAAGAGGGTTTTGCTGAAAATAAAAGACTTTTGATGAAAGAAGTTAATTTATATCAGGACTGCACCAATCTAAAAGTAGCCATTTGGAACTTACATTGCTTTGTCATGAGTTTTAGCCAGGCCTCCGAGAGAAGCCTGCCCTTGGGGCCTTTACTTCCTAACATTGTAGACCCATAGAAAAGTACAGAATATTTAAAATATTTAATAGATATTTAAGATGGAAAAGACTTTGGTCATCGCCTAGTTTAATACCTAGTCTAATAGCTCACTTTACAAATTGAGACCAACAGAGATGAATAATTTATTGCTGTCAGAGCCATGATCGACACTCTTAGTAGGCTCTTTCTGTTACCCACACTTTAAAATCCACTGGACTTGATTCATCTCTTCACATGGCTGCGTCACTGCAAATCGAATGTACATATTTTTAGAAAGTGAAAGGGAGATTGTGAAAAATAATGATGTTAATGTCTAAAAAAAAGATCAGATAAAAAAGAATTTATGGACAGTAGTTACAGTCTTCATTTTATTTTAATGTTTAACCAGTCTACAGTTTTTTAACCTGCGATAGACTGAGAAATGGTCACTAGAGTAGTAAGTTCTCCAGAGAAGCAGAACCAATAAGCTGGGGATACACACACACACACACACATATACACACACACACACATACATATATATACATACATATAGCATTTCTAATAAAATGAGCATTTCTATGTCAGATTAGATATAAATATAAGTATAGGTATAGGTATAGGTATAGGTATAGATATAGATACGTATATATAGAATGAGCACTTCTGATTAATAGAATGAGCAACATTCCTAAGTCAGATATAGATATAGATATGGATATGGATATAGATATAGATAAATATATAGATATAGATTTATCTCCTATTGGTTCTGTTTCTCTGAATACATATATGTATAATTAACCATATAATTAATTAATTAGTTAATGTTATCTTCAGGATATCACAGAGGGATTAATTACTGGTGGGTGAGAATAACCAAACTCCTACAAAGACCTAATCACTTGTTCCCTAGTACTTTAAAGTGAAGAGTTTTGGTGGTAAAGTCAGATTCTGTTCCCGTACATAGACTCATATGCTTCAATAGCTCTAAGAGAACTGACTCTGACGTTTCTAAAAACAGTTTCACAAAATAGCAGGTAATATTGACTGCTCAATAGGAAATAGTGCATTATTCTCAAGATTATTTTAAGCTCCTTAGAGGCAGGGAGTGTGCAGGGAATAGAGAGGCAAACAAGCCAGGCTTACATTCTGCTGAGTAAACACAGAAAAGAAGCATGCAAATAGGTAGATTAATACGTTTAGAAAAAAGGCTGTAAACATAAAACTGTAGTCAGAGGTAAAAGTCCCCTACTTCTACCCTCCAATATAAGGTGCAGAAAGAATGAAAACTAGATTCTCCAATCTTTGTCCTTCCTGAACAACTAGTGTAGTGAGTATAAAGAAAGAAGTAAAATTATTAAACAGCAGTATTGTCTGATTGTTTGCCCCTCCCCCACCCCCATGTTCCTAAGTTGAAACATTAATGCCAAATATGATAGTGCGAAGAAGTGTGGCCTTTGGGAGGTGATTATGTCATGAGGGTAGAACCCTCATGAGTGAGACCACTGCTCTTACATAAGAGACCCCCCAGAGATCCAGGCTCCTCCACAATGCGAGGGCTGAGTGAGAAGGCACTGTCTAGGACAAAGGAAGAGTGTCCTCACCAGAACTCAACCTTGCTGGCACCATGTTGCCTTGGATGTCCAGCCTCCAAAACTGTGAGAAACAAATTTCTGTTGTTCATAAGCCAGTCGGGTATATTGTTATAACATCATGAGCCTTAGTGACGGTGAGTTTGATTGATATTAACCATACATGTTTCTATGTGTTGTTTTCCTAATATAGGACTCATTTTGAATCCCAAATCTATTTTTTGGTGGGAAGTTTTGCTTTTCACCAGGAACAAAGCTACAGGTTGCATCCTATTATGAAAACAATGCATGTGGAGATATCACAAAAAATCCCCAGAAAGAATCAGAGGGCTGCAATGCCATTCGACAAAGGAGACAACACTCCTAATGAAAAATAATTAGTAACAGGTGTTTGAAGATTATTATGGAGAGAAGACTCTAACAAAATTTCTGATTAGAATGATATTGTTTCAAGTGTAAGCTGGAAGCACATATAAACCAAACTTTAACAATTTTTACACTTATTGATAAAGGTCCTACACCAAGTAAAAGTCATTTCAGTGAAGATTGACTTGAGAAAAAATGAGAGGTTTTTGGACAAGAGATTTGATACAATTTGCTAATGTATAAATGTTTCTTAAAACTTTAAGTTTTTCTCTTATTTTTATTCATAGAATGAAGTGGGATGTGATTTGTGGGTGCCCAAAGGCTTAGAATGTTTAAATGACATTTTAAGAAATCATTACTAGTATCTACTATACTGAAGCCATGGTGCTCAGTAATAATCCTCCAACTGAGTGTTGCCCACTTCTTCTGAGTATTATTACACACTCTTTTTTTTTTAATACAGAAGTCCCTCTTTTTTTTTTCCCCATTGGTCCCCTCCTTCCTGCTCCCACCCACCTCCTGCTTTCTCCTACCTAATGTCTATGTCAATTGGCTGTGCATATATGCATATAAATTCTTTGGTTTATGTCTTCCCAGCCCTCCCACCCTCCATTCCTCTGAGGTTTGTTAATCTGTTCTCTACTTCCATAACTCTGGATGTCTTTTGGTCATCAGCTTATTTTGTTCATTATGTTTTACAAATAAGTGAGATCATGTGGTACATGTCTTTTTCTGACTGGCTTATTTTGCCTAGCACAATACTCTCCAGGTCCCTCCATGTTGTCTCAAAAAGTAAGAGATCTCTTTTTCTTACAACTGCATAGTATTCCATTGGGTAAATGTACCACAGCTTTTTTATCCGCTCATCAACTGATGGACACTTGGGCTGTTCCCAAATCTTAGCTATTATAAATAGTTCTGCTATGGACCTAGGGGTGCATATATTCTACCTGATTGGTGTTTCAGGCTTTTTAGAATATAGTCCAAGAAGTGGATGGGACTACATCAAACTAAAAAGTTTCTGTGCAGCAAAAGAAACCAGCATCAAAATGAAAAGGGAACCCACTCTCTGGGAGAACATATTTGCCAATGACACATTAGATAAGGGGTTAAAATCCAAAACAGTCCGGCCGATGTGGCTCAGTGGTTAAGCATCGACCCATGCATCAAGAGGTCACTGGTTCGATTCCCAGCCAGGACACATGCCCAGATTGTGGGCCCGACCCCCAGTGGGGGGCATGTGAGAGGCGGCCAATCGATTTTCTCTCTCATCGATGTTTCTATCTCTCTCTCCCTTTCACTTCCTCTCTCTTTAAAATCAATAAAAGGAAAAAAAAATTTTTTTTTTAAATCCAAAGTAGATGGAGTATTCATACAACTCAACAAGAGGATGACGAACAATCAAATTAAAAAATGGGCAGAGGACCTGAATAGACAGTTCTCCAAACAGGTCATGCAAATGACTGGGAGACATATGAAAAAATGCTCAACATCTCTAATCATCAGAGAGATGCAAATTAAAACAACTATGAGTTATCACCTCACACCTCCCAGAATGGCCGCCATCAACAAATCCTCAAACAAGTGCTGGTGAGGGTGTGGAGAAAAGGGACTCTAGTACACTGCTGGTGGGAATGCAGACTGGTGCAGCCACTGTGGAAAACAGTATGGTGTTTCCTCATATACTCTTGACTCCATGTTCTGCAAAACAGCAGCAGCTGCAACAATCACACAACAAAAAACAACCATTACTGAGTCACTTTTCTGCCAATAAACAAATAAATAACATTATGCAGGAGTAAAATAATTAATAGCAAATTCTTAAGCCCTCTGACTGCATAATCGTATGTGTTATTTCAAAATTGGAAATATCCACGCTTCTTTTTTAAATTATTTTTTATTTTTATCCTCACCCAAGGACATTTTTGCATTTATCTTCAGATAGAGCAGGACAAAGAGAGGGAGGAAGAGAGAGAGAAACATGGATGTGAGAGAGACACATTGAGTGGTTGCCACCCACACAACCCCAACCAGGGCCCGATACAAACTGCAACTGAGGTACGTGCCCTCAGCGGGAACAGAACCCAGGACTCTCTGGTCCATGGGCCGATGCTCTAACTGCTGAGGCAAACTAGCCAGGGGTATCCATACTTTTTGATGTTGGTTTATGTATTTATTTCTTAATCTCTTGTCTGAAAGTAAAGTTCTTAAAAAAATAAATTCTACTTACTCTTTTATCATCAGGTACATGATTTCAGCATGATGGTCACTGTGAATCTGGCTTCTAGTGTTTCCCTGGATCAATAGAACTCTCTTCTTGCTTTACTTCGTATATTTAGTTTCACCATCATAATAGTCTATTACACATCACATCCAGACCTCTATAGAAATTTCTATTTGAAATAGCCAGTTAAACAATCATCAAAATGGAAAGGCAACCCACTGTATGGGAGAACATCATTGCCAATGATGTATCAGATAAGGGGTTAATTTCCAGTATATACAGAGTGCTCATACAACTCCACAAAAGGAAGACAAAGAACCCAATTAAAAAATGGGCAGAGGAGCTGAATAGACACCTCTCCAAACAGGACATACAAATGGCCAAGAGACATATGAAGAAATGCTCAACATCACTAATCATCAGAGAGATGCAAATTAAAACAACTATGAGGTATCACCTCACACCTGTCAGAATGGCCGCCATCAACAAATCATCAAACAACAAGTGTTGGCGAGGGTGTGGAGAAAAGGGGACTCTAATACACTGCTGGTGGGAATGCAGACTGGTGCAGCCGCTATGGAAAACAATATGGTGCTACCTCAAAAAATTAAAAATTGAACTTCCATTCGACCCAGTGATCCCACTGCTGGGAATATACCCTAAGAAGCCTGAAACACCAATCAGGAAGAATATATGTACCCCCATGTTCATAGCAGCACTATTTACAATAGCTAAGATCTGGAAACAGCCCAAGTGTCCACCAGTAGACGAATGGATCAAAAAGCTGTGGTACATATACACAATGGAATACTATGCAGCGGTAAGAAAGAAAGATCTCTTATCCTTTGAGACGACATGGAGGGACCTGGAAAGTATTATCCTAAGTGAAAGAAGCCAAGCAGAAAAAGACAAATACCACATGATCTCACTTATATACGGAATATAATGAACATAACAGTCTGAGGAATACAGTAGACCCAGACACATGGAAGTAGGGCACAGACTGACATCCCTCAGAAGAGGGGATAGGGGGTGGGGGGGGTGGGAAGAGATAAACCACAGAACTTATATGCATGTATGCATGACCAATGGACATGGACAACTAAGCCGGGGACAGGGTGGAGGGGGGTGGGGTGGGGGGTGCCAATGGGGTAAAAAGGTAAAATATCTGTAACAAAAAAATAAATAAATAAATAAATTTTAAAAAAAAAATAATAAAAAAATAATGAAATAGCCAGTTATATTAAGGTAACATTTATAAGGAATATTGCTACTAAATTTTGGCTAGCTGATGCATTAATTTCCATAGACGTTATGTTCTAAAAAATCATATAAAACATTGCTGAAGTCTTTGAATTCCTCGTAATTGATATGACTACCAGCTAATTGTCTTGTTAGTCTTGTTGTTTTCATTTGTTGTTGTTGGTGGTGGTGCTGTGTGTGTGTGTGTGTGTGTGTGTTTGCTTATTTGTATCAATTGGATTGGCCAGACCAGTCAGTCCAGCTATAACAAGGTAAAATAGTGTGTATTCTCAGTCAAAAACTCAATTCACCTTCAAGGACATAAAACAAAACATCAAATAAGAAGCATAAAAAATACATAAATAAATTTGACAAGTTGGCCAAAGACCATTAATCATCTTGAGAAATAGGGAATTCACATGATTTTTAATGAAGCAAGCATTTTCAGAATGTGACATTCAGTTGTCTTGATACCAATATTCCGAAGAACTATAATTGAGTAGAGTGCTTATTACTATCATTTTTATTAAAACTCCAAGCACTCTTCAAATATTGAGCTTCATTAGATAGAGTATAAATGTTGACTTCTTGAGAGATACATAACCTTGTGTTTTAGGAACAAATAACTTAATACATGACACTAGATAACCAATTAATTTCACTTTTTAAAATGTTGCATATTTTCAAATCAACTATCCTCTGAAGAGGAAAAATACCTCTATTCACCTCAGCCTTCTTTTTCTTTGTGTTTTTTTTAAGCCTCAACATGTTAGGTTTTGTATGCTAATAGCTATAAACATTAATAGTGGTAATGAATAAAAAGGTGTATAAGTGGGTTTGACCTGACAAGTATGATCCGCTGCAGCCTTGGCTGGTGTTACTCTGAAAGGAAACACTGGAAACGCATGTGCTGTCTAATTGAGAGATAAAGGTGGTGGCCCAAAGGTCTGCTCCACTGTTACGTAAGTGGATAAACCCATGGAGTGGTGAAGGTGAGGGGTCTCTGAAGAGATTATCACTAATTTCTCTACTTATAGGTGATAGAAAATAAAGCTCAAAGGAGAAAAGCTATTTTTGCTTTTCCATTTTGCTCTGAATTATTAACAGCGATTTGAACTGATTGCTCCCTTCATTTTCATTCCATTCCATTGCAGCGTCTGGTAGAGAGAAAATGATGAATCCTCCTGCATGAACACGTTTTTCCATAAGAGTAATGGCACAAGCCTAATGGGAGAGAGCAAGCTCCCTTGGTATTATTAGGTAGCTAAAAATGGCCACTCGAAAGACATGGCAGAGCCATCAGAGTAAACCTGGAGTTTGCCATCAGTTTTCCTGTTTGCCATATCAGTCTAAACTTCTGTTTGTTTATTATTTTACTGATTGATTTTTTTTAAGACAGGAAGGAAGAAAGAGAGAAATGTTGATTTGTTGTCCCCTTTACTCATGCATTCATTAGTTGCTTCTTGTATATGCCCTGACCAGAGATCAAACCTGCAACCTTGGCATAGGAGGAGCATGCTCTCACCAACTGAGCTTCCTTGCCAGGGCTAACCTTCTATTTCTAAAACAATAGATTAATGAGATAAATTATAAGACACTTTGGTTTTGTCCTATCTTTGCTGATTAAAGGATTATAATAAAGGGCAACTATAGGATTCAATGAAAGATACACAGTGGAATGTAAGCATAGCTGGTGGACAAGAATGACTTAGGGTGATATATCCATCTGCATCTGCGCACTATTGTCGTAAAACCTTTAAAAGGATAACCATGGGATTCATGGAGCCCTGGATAATTCTATGTCTATATTCTCTAGCAGGAAATTTTTCTGAACATTTGTGATAGAAAATAGGTCTTCAGAATTCTATAATTAAGTTTTTGAACAATCTGCACTTTAAATAAGTGCCAGAGATGTAAGGTACAACATGGAGACTGTACTTAATGCTGCTCTTTGATGTGGGAAAGTTGGTAAGAGAGTAGATCCTGAGTTCTCATCACAAGGAGATTTTCTTTTGGTCTTTTCCTTTTATTATATCTATATGAGATGATGGATGTTAACTAGACTTACTGTGGTAATAATTTTACAATATATGTAAATCAAACCATCATACTATGCACCTTAACCTTTTATTTTATTTTTTTTTTAATTTAAGGTAAACTCCAGAAACAGCTTTACTTTTTCTCACACCACTGGTTTCCAAACAGGCTACAGTGGTCTCCCCTTATCCAAGGAGGATATATTCCAAGATCCACCAGGGATGCTGAAGCCATGGATAGTGCAGAAGCCATGTATACTGTTCTTTTCTATACATGCACACCTATGATATGGTATAATATACATATTAGGCACAGTAAAAAATTAACAAGAATAACTAAAAATAACATAGGACAATTATAACAATAGGCTGTACTAAAAGTTATGTGAATGGCTTTGGGGCCATTATTATGTAAAATAAGGATCACTGAACACAAGCCCTGAGATAGCATCACAATTGATCTGATAACCCATACAGCTGCTAGGTGAGTGACAAGTGGGTAACAGCAGTCAAAAATTTAAAACAAATTATTTATTTATGAATTTTTAAAATAATATTTTTGGACTGAGTTTCAGGAATTTAAAAATACTTTTTTGGCTGTGGTTGACTGTGAACAGAAACAGCAGAAAGTGAAACTGCTGATAAAGGGGACTACTGTATTTTGAGTTTCTCTTCATTGTCCCTTAGTGCTATTTTGGCAGAAACATAGCATCTCAATTTCTTTTTCTTATTTTTGTTGTTGAGGATATTATAGATATCCCCTATTCCTCCCCCACTTTTCTCCCCTTCCTTCCCTACCCCAGGCCTTCACCACACTACTGTCTGTGTCCATAGGCTGTGCATATATGCATATGAGATCTTTGGTTAATCACTTTTCACCTCGCCTGCCTTCCCTCTGAGATCTGTCAGTCTGTTCCATACTTCCATGCTTCTGGACCCATTTGTTTGTCAGTGTTTTTGTTCATTAGATTCCACGAATAAGTGAGATCATGTGATATTTGTTTTTCTCTGACTGGCCTTTTTTCTTAGTCCAGTAATCTGCAGGTCCATCCATGCTGTCTCAAAGGATAAGAGATCTTTCTTTTTTACAGCTGCATAGTATTCCATTTTGTAAATGTACCACAGCTATTTTATCCACTCACCTACTGATGGGCATGTGGGCTGTTTTCAGATCTTAGGTATTGTAAATAATGCTGCTGTATCAATTCTTTTTAATTAATGACAGTCTCATTGCTAAGTGTGAGTGGACAATTCTGATCCAAGTCAAAATTTTAATTTCACATTCAATTTAAAGTCAGAACATTTTCATGTTGACTTGCGATAAGAAGCTTATAGTAGAGAATGAGAACTAGTCCCATCCTTTACTAGTAATCTACTTGTTCTTCTGCTCTATCTCTGCTACTTCAACTACTGTCTCTGGCTTAACCAGGATGGCGGTATAAGAAGTAAAGGAATAGAAATGTCATTCTTGACTGGCCTGGTATCCTCTTAGTGTGCCAGGTACTGAAATGCCCTTTCTTTCTCTCTTGGGTTGCTTTTGTGGGGCTATCAGTGATCACTACCCCCTTTTTCTGTGAGAACTTTGTACTTACTGTGTCCTGGGGTTGACTTGCCTTATATAAGGCCACCACATCCCATATAAGCTCTTTCTATCAAGATCACAGGGTTTTTCCTAGATACTTTAAGTCTGGCTACCTTTCCAGAGGTTCTCTTCCCAAAAAGAAACTGGCATATATGCGCTGTAAGTAGGAGGGTACCACAGGCACATCTATCCAACTCTTTGTCAAAAAGAGCTTCCAGGTCAGAGCCAGCACTGGCTTCTGCAGTGTCGACACCCTGGAACTACCGACATAGTATTCCTCCCAAACCTGGCCTGAGATAGATGAATCGCCCAGGACTCATTCAACTCTCTTAAAGAAATCCTCACTATCCTGTCTCACAAATCCTTTGTCTTCTGTTAAACGGCCTGGTAATAGGTGGTATATAAAATATATCTGAGCCAACTTCATAGATTTTTCAAATGTTTTATATCGAAGGTCCAGTACCAACAGTAAGAATGTCAGGTCTGTGCCAAAACAGAAAATCTACTTAGTTCCAACTGTCAATAATGGAAGAAATAAGTGGGACATTTCTCAGTGTGATTTTACAAGCCATAATTCTATTTGGGATTAAAATCATTCCCTTGAGAGGAAGACTAATCTTAAATTTATAAAGCCTTTTCACATCTTTCTAACCCAATCTCACATTCTACTTGTCTCTCTTCTTCCTTTCTCGCACCTCCATACACACTTAATTTATAGTTTGTGGAGGATAGAGCAACACAGTAATGTGTCTCAGTTAAGAATCATTTGATTTTGAACAGAAAGGGCAGGAGTTGGGGAGAAACTCATAGATTTAGAAAGATCTCAAAGCACTTAAAATCTGTGAAAACAGTGATAGCACAAGTAACAGGGAAGTAAAAAATAACAGTTACTTACTTTATCTACTCCAGCGTTTTTAATCTCTTGGGTTACACTTGTCTGAAACTATGTCTTATTTTTCTCTGAGATGGCTTTCATGCTTATTCTTGAGAGCACATAAGTCTCCATCAGGTTTGCTCATCACAGCCTCAAGCCCCGAAGTCCACATACCTTTTCAAGCTTAGGTCTCCACTGCTAACTGATTTATTTTTCATGGCTCAAGTCCAAATTTATGAGATAGAAAATCCAATTGTTCCAGCTTGGATCTGGCTCACATTCCACCTCAGGCTCAATTAGAGTATGGTAGTAGTTTTGAGAAGAGTGTGGAAATAGAAGTTCTAGCAATTATCCTAGAAGAAAATCTACCGGCATGAGCTCTAGCACATATGGGCCAATAAATTCAACCCAAAGTATACTACATAGCAAAGTAACTCCTTTTTAAAAATTGAGTTGAGAGTCAGAGACATCGATTTGTAGTTCAACTTATATCATTGGTTGATTCTTGTATGTGCCCTGACCAGAGATCGAACCCACAACCTTGGTATATGGGGACAATGCTCCAACCAGCTGAGCTACCCAACCAGGGCCTTAACTATTTTTTATTATACCCATAGAATGCAGACAGCAAGTTAAAAACATGATAAAACTTAGAGAGATTTTAGGTCCAAGTATCACTAGCATGTTTAATAAAATTATTCTGGGTCTCATTCTTCACCATTAGAATATGACTGACAGTTTCCCTTAAGGCCAAACATTTCCATGGAGTCCTGGAATTATCTAAAGAACAAAAAGAAAAAAAAAATAGCAAGAATGTTCATTGTGAGGCAAAGCTCTATCTAATTAGGTAGAAAATCTTGCAAACAATAGGTTACGATTCAATTATTAGCAAATTAAAATGTGTCTCCTATTAGCCGTCTATTGCCATAACTGTGCTTTCAATCAAGAATTTTGGTTGTATATAGAAATATATTTCTAAGTTTTGCTTTCTCCTGCAATATACAACCCCAGCAACACCGTAAAATCTGAATACATATTAATTATCTTGATGGATCTATTCAAAGCAGAAACTCTCAGCTTAACAAATGGACATTTTAACCTTCATTAAGCAGGAACAATATTTTTTTACTTGAAAATTTTCTCTCCTTCTGTTGATATTAACCAGTATAAAGGCACTTGTAGTAATATGCTGGGCTGTCAATCAACCCATTCTTAGCATATTCGCAACTGAATTTTGGCTGACCTAAAAATATGATAATCCTGATGATGGCATTGTTTGAGACCTTATAGTTCGTAAAGGTACAAGAGCTGATATTTACCTACATATAGTGCTAGTACCTCAAATTTAAAAACTTAAAAAAGAATTCACCATTTCAGCCTCCAAAACCAAGTATTTCTTCAACCAGTGTTTCTTTCGTAAATTTGTACCTATCAATAAATAAACACTAAGCAATTATTATGTTACAAATATTTCTATCCTGTTAGCAAGTTATACTTGTTTTCAAAAATAAGTTTTCCTTGAGTAAGCTAATGATAACATAAAGTGGTGATAGATAAGAATTGTTAAATTATTTGATGAAAATCGCACTTGTGTTTCAGGAGTTTGCTCCACACCATGAATGTCACTTTAATACTATTTCTGTGTTTTATTAATGAGTTAATTTCTGTAAAGTAAGTAGGACTGTAGGCAGTGCTTAGAAAGCAGCTGGCTATATGAAAGTTTGTTATATAAATAAAAACAAAGTCTCAAAAATGAAAGACTGCAAGGAGAAAAAGTCTGTAAATCTTGATTTATAAGAACATCATTTTAGGACTATTTTTTAAATTCTTTAAAGATACTCCACTAATAAAGATGACACGGTCCGTAGAAACGTCCAAGTGTAGGCACAGTGTGTCTAGAACCTACAGGAAAGACAAGAACAAGGAGCTGGCCTCTGGGAAAAAGTCATAAAAATGTTACAAAGTACACTCATCAGTAGACATGAAATTTTTTTAAAAGTTTAGGCATGGCATTTTTTTTTTATCTATAGCTATATAAAAGCTATGATTAATGACTAATTGTAGCAAATATGCACAGCGAGTAAGAGGAATAAAAGAAAATCCATGAATTTTCCCCTGATTTATTGACAAATCACCTTCATTTAAAAATGGAAGTATTTATAGCTGTTGTTTAATTAAATTGTCTTAACTATAAAAGTTAAGTTTGAGTATTAAGTAGACTGAAGAGTAGTGGAACTCAGGCATAAGGTCTTATTTTAATGGGAAATGACTAGGTTCAAGAGCACAAGTGTACAGGGAAGTGAATGCCCAACATTATTTCAATATTAAATTGTTCTATTGCCTATTAGGTGCCTACTCTCATTCTAAGATTTACGGTACATTGAATTTGTAATAAAACCCATCTTTTTACCATAATCTATATGGTAATAGAAAATCTGGCCTTTTCCTGCCTTTTTTATTTCAGTTCTTAACATTCTCTCACTTGCTTGCCATACTCCAACCTCCCAGGCTTCTGTTAGATCCTTGAACATTTTTGATCATCTTTTCAAATTAGGCCACTGCACTCCCCATATCTCTGCCTAGTTTGCTTGCTCAAAAAGTCTCCCCCTGATCATCCTGCATGCACACTGACTCTTTCCCCAAACACAAGGACTCTTTTTTGTTTGGTTTTGTTTTAAATATGTTTTATTGATGTTTAGAGAGATGAAGGGAGAGGGAGAGATGAACATGGATGAAAGAGCAGAAAATCATTTGGTTGCCTTTTGCACATTCCCTACCAAGGATCAAGCCTGCAACCTGGGCGTGTGCCCTGAACTGGAATGAAATCATCAGCCTTTCGGTGCACAAGACGATGCCCAATGGAGCCACACTGGCCAGGGGAAGGGCTCTTTTTATCATATGATCCAATTTAATGTTCTTCAAAGAATACATCGCTATCTGAAAAAAATTTTATTTGCTTATTTTCATCAGAATCACCCTCACTAGAACCTAACATTCATGAGAACAAAAAGTTGTCTCTTGTATTCCACTGTATTTCTGGAACCTAAAACAATACCTAACTTCTAAAGGATGCTCAATTAATAGTCATTGATTTCAAAGAGAAATAAGACATAACTTTTGTGATTAAGGAATCTGGAAATGATTGCTGCCCCTTTGCTAAATATTTCCTGCTGACCACACAAAGACCCTAAAACTACCAAACACACAAAAGGCTAAATCAATCTAAATTAGATAAGGTTTATAATCATTTTTATAAGGACAAGAAGCTTGAAGAATTGAGCAAACAACTTTATCTGGGAGGGATATTTTTTCTTACTCTTAACCTACATATTTACTGCATATTAATCCATTTAAGAATCCAAACAATGTGTCCCCTCAAAACAGGATAAATATTTCCTTTGGAATTCTCCACTTTTCATTGATATCAGCTTCACTTGAAGGTGGTACTGTATTTTGAAATCAGGTAAGTGCTTTTCCTTCCCAGGTCGTCTCTATTAAAGAGCTTCAGATGTAGGCATATTTGGGGAAGGAAATAAAAATGTCTTTTTTTTTTTTTGGTCCATGAAAAATAATTTTCCACATAGCACTCACTTTGTTTTATGCTCCTTGTCTGTGTTTTTAGAGGATAATGAGGCTGAGGAGAGCTTACCTCTAGACACATGAATGCCCGGGAATGTGGAATTACTCCTGGGAGCTGAGTAGTTCTCCATGGTTCATCTTTATTTATTTTAACATCTCCAGAGAGACCCTTCACAGGCATGCCTCGTGTTCAATTCTGTGCACAATCTTGTCCTTCAGGGCGCCTGAGATTTTGCAGAAATAAGGATGTATCTTCTTTGGATGGGTAGATAGGACTGGCTTTATTTCCTTGAAGGAAGCCAACTACATTTAAAACAAAATATATGGCTGTTTTAGCAGTATAGAAAAGTTACAGTGCTGTAAGTCACATAAATAATTACTAAGTGATCACTCTGTTGTCTATATAATAGTCCTCACATTTCTTTTTATATTACATCTTTCTATATGGAAATGTGTAAAAAATGACTACCCTGTGGCTTTCTTCTAACGCAATTTGCCAGGTCATTAATTGCCTGGTGTATCCCCCTGAGGGAATATTTAATTGTATGTTAAAGTTACTCAATATATATATTATGCATATATTTATTTAAGAGGTTTCTTTTTGCTAGGGCAAGTGTGGGCACCCACACTTTCTATTTGAAATGAACTAAAAAAGACAGAGACTTGCATATTTTACAGAATTTATGAAGATAGAAGAAATAATGGTTGGAAGTCATAATAACATCTGAGTTCTAAGAAATCCTCTTAAAGACAGTTTTGAGGTCTTTCTGGCAAGAATATAAATATAAATATACTGTCGATGTGTATATTGCTCATTTTGAATATATAATATTTCTAAGACATGATAAGTAATAGGAAAACAGAGCTTTGGATCTAAACAATAAGAAGGTTTAAGAATATTTGTGCCACATGATAGTCATGGTAACAACAATTTTAATTGAAAGATGAGTCAGGCCCAGCTGGTGTGGCTCAGTGGTTGAACATTGACCCATGCACCAAGAGGTTGCCAGTTCAACTCCCAGTCAGGGCACATGCCCAGGTTGTGGGCCCAATCCCCAGTGTGGGGCATGTAGGGGGCGCCCAGTTGATGTTATCTGTCATTGATGTTTCTCTTCCTCTCCCCTCTCCCCTCCTCTCTTTCTAAATTCAATAAAGAAAAAAGAAAAACCAAGAAAGATGAGTCAGTGGGTTGGAAATACAGTCATAATGATGAACACAAACTATGCCTTGAAAATTAGTTATAGTTTGGAGAAATTTTATTAATTCTATTAATTATTCTGCCATAGGGTTATTACCATAAGACCAAAATATTTTTTAATAAATTTGAAATTAAAGTGTTGGTGCTGATTATTTTTGGATCACCTGTATTAGGATGAAATTATGAGAAGAAATATAAACTATAAGACAAATTTGTTCATTTGTTTATTTTCAGGACTTAGCAAAATTATCAGCATGTAGTAAATAGTTCAGAATTTGATTCAAGTAAATATTAAATGGATGAAGAGAAAAAATCAAGGGATTTTTTAAAATTAATGTAACTTGTGGTCCAGAGGTTCTACACATAGATTCAAAAACTTCAATAAACATGGCAGTTCATCCATGCAGAAGAATAGGCCCAGGAATCTGTCTGGAATACTAAGGAAAACAATGGTGTTAAGTTCCTGATTAAAAATGACCTAATTCTGAGGCTCATTTTGATTATCTATAAGGAACCATTCTCTGATCATCAGACTTTTACACGGTGGAAAGGGAAGTTACGAGAGTGAACGCTCAACATGTAGTTATGTCCAATTACATGTGAATGATACTCTTTTCTCTCCAGTTACTGCTCTGAACAGCATGTTACCTTGGACACACTGGGATCTTAACTCTTTGGGGCTCCCTAAATTTTTAACCAGTGAAATAAAATTAGATCTGCCTGCTAAATAAGGCAGTAGTGTGATTCAAATAGCATATTAGATGTTAGAGAACTTTGGAAAATTGGACAATTGTATATTTTTATAAATACTATGTGTATAAAGAGAAAGGATATTATTGAGGTGCATGCATATCAGGAAACACATCAGATAATGAACCTTGTCCTCTTTCTAACAAGAGGAACATTGATTTATGAGATTCGCCTAATTGGAGGATTAAGGCAATTAAACTAATAAAGACACTCCAGAGGAAGAGAAAGTGATGTTCACACCAGAGATGTTCACTTTCCTCCCAAAATAGCAGTAAGACCAAAGAATCCATAATGCCATTTCAATGCTCCATGGCCCAGGATAAACACTTGAACTTGTCTAGGTGGTGTTGAAAACAACCTTCTGCCTAATAATATGTCCTCATTTCTTGCAAGATTTACTAAAAGTCTACTGTTAGAAAAAGAATTCCTTTGTGCTTTCTTTTTATCCTAGAATTATATCAATCTTATTGAGTTACTCTATGCTGCTAAGCTTAATTGCTGTTTACTTGATCTTTTTAGGCCTATCTGTATATCTGAGTTTATCCAGGAGAACATTTCTATGCTTGAGAGTCTGAACTCCTATCCCATATTATCCTATGTGAATGCCAGATGACACCAACCTTTTGTAGGTAAATCAGGGAGCGATAGCAATCATAAGCATGGATGCTGTATCAGTGAGCTTTTGCATGTAGCGCTCACTATTTATTGATTTAGCTCAAAATCTGCTGGTTAACTGGGATTTTGCTGGGTGTCTCAGTATTAGCTATTTCCCCCATTCTACTCTCCCAATTTACTTGATTTGCTGCTTTGTTTTTGAGTTATGTTTCAGCAGTTTATCCCTGATCAAAGGACACATTGGGTGATACCTCTCGCAGGGAAAGGCAGGCAGGGTAATATCCTGAATTAGAGTCATGTACCCTTGAGCGGCTGTACCTTTCAAATGACTACGTAACTGCTAATGTGGTCAATGAGCAGGCGAGAGTGAGACCTCAGCCCATGCTAATAATTTGAAATTAAATTTTGGACATGTGACCTTTGTACAATGAGGCCTTACATTTCAAAAATGTTGAAAATATGTAATTTGGTATTAATTAATGTCACAAAAATAATCAGCAAAATTGCATTTTTTTGTTGCTTTTCTACATCTGTGTGTAGAGCCCTCTTTAATTCTCAAAAATTCTAGAGTCCTGGCTGGTTTGGCTCAGCAGTTAGAGCATCGGCCTGCGGACCAGAGAGTCCTGGGTTCAGTTCCCGCTAAGGGCACATCCCTTGGTTGCCGTGCGTCCCTGGCCCAGGTCGGGGTTGTGTGGGTGGCAACCAGTCAATGTGTCTCTCTCACATTGATGTTTCTCTCTCTCTCCCTTCCTCTCTTCTTCCCACTCTATCTGAAGATAAATGCAAAAATGTCTTCGGGTGAGGACAAAAAAAAAAAATTCTAAAGAAAGAAATATAACACAATAATGTAATATGCATTAGAAATTGCTCTGTGTACAGCCCAGAATATTCACATGAAAGATGCTCTAATCACGCAAAAGAAACTTTCTACTTAGTACTGGTAGTTCACATTCAAATCTATTTAGCAGCACATTCAAGCATACAGATAACATATGAGCAAAATGAGAAATCATACTATGCTTTTAAGCTTCACTGAACTAGCATAGAGAAATTTTGAACTAAACAATTGCAAAATGCTTGCCAGAAAAATGATTATGAATGAATTCTATTATCTCACTCTTTCTTCTTAGAAGCAACAACAACAAAAAAATACATTTCTGTATGATGTAGTCACTATATTTTAACTAATATACTGGCGTTAGTCACCCCATCATCTTAGAAACAAGAACATCAATAGGTTTCCTGTTTGAACATGCTTCACTTAGGGAGCAAAAGAGTTTTCTAATCATCCAGATTCTACCCGGTTGTAGGTGCTTAAACTCAGGATGGTGATGCAAAAGGAGAAGATACCTCAACATTGAACCAGACAAGTCCAAAGAGAACCATTTCAATTGCTTTTTTGCTGTTATAAATCCTATTTTAGGATTCAAATTCATTATGACTGAATTACACTCAATGTAAGTATTGAGGTAAGAAAACCCCAGAGACCAAAAAATACTAAATAATTGATGCCTATATGACAATACATAGACTATAAAATTTGATAAACTTTTTTTTATATTAGAAAGATATTGTGATTCCCAAACAGTGTAATACAGATTGAATGATTACAAATATATGAGACAACAATGAATAAAAGGTTAAGAGGTAGTTGCAATGGGAAAGATTGCTGCAATGACCTGAGAGACAGAAATTGGCAATAACAATTATGACTTTGCTTAACCTATTAGATAATGTTATAAATTATAAGCTGTTCATTTGGAGCCAGCTTCCTGGTGATAATTTGGGGGGCTTGATTTCTTCCCTGGGTCCACTGCCTGTGCTGTACTGACAGTCTCCAGCACCAGGCTATCTGAACGTTGGACAATGAATGAGCTAGAAGCAAGTGTGCCTGATGCATACCAGGCCGTTATGAGGGTTTCAGGATTGTGGTGACTAAAATGGGGAGGCTCTGTAGCACACCCCTTCTTCCCCACTGCGCTCCTAGGTATCAGGGTCTTGCAAACCCCCCAGAGAAATGCCCAGCGCCAGCGAAAGGAATTCTCATGTAGGATCCTACCCACCTCCCCATTTCCTCCAGCATGCTGTTATCAACACCCAGTCATTTAGAGGGAAAGAGAGAGAGAGGAGAGAAAGAAGTGATTTACCAAAGGTATGTTTATCTATTACTTTTATATGGTCCAATCGATTTAATAGGAGTTTTCTTCTGCTTTCCTCTATTATCCTAGTACACTGTTGCTGACACTGATAAATATCAAAGGAAGTGGATCGATTAAAATAATGTGCAAATTGATCTCTTTCTATACTTACCCTGTCCTTTGTACTGAAGCCTTTATCTTTGAAATGAAAGGCACTGTGTAATTTATCAGTAACATGCTGGGGTTTCCTTTGGTCCTTTACAAGAATTTTTTTTTTCTACCTTTATAGTCCTCATGAATTTGCTTCTATTTGACTTAAAATGATACAAATGTCCTTTTTTTCTAAGTTGTTTTTAAAATACTAGAGTACAAATGCATTCATTTGAGAGGTACTTAGGTACTTTAAATTGTGAATAGTAACAGTCAATTTATGTATTTTATGTATCTGAGTGCCCTAGAAACTCTTCAATGAACTTTGCCAAGCCACCACTGAAATCCACACATTCAGAGAATAAAACAGGAGGCTTTAAAACTGAAGTATTTAATTGACTTGATTTGGTCTTTCAGGCCCAGGAGAGTGCTAGCTAAGTGTCTGAGATGTTCAAACCATCTTTAATAATAGCTGAGTTCCTCGCTCCCTTCTCTAGAGAGTTAGGGTATGAGCTCAATCTTTGAAAAAGGATTTTTGATCTTTTATTTGTTACCCTTCAGAAAGTTCTTACCTGATAATAGTACAGTCTGACAGTAAGATGCCCCTTTTCCCAACTTCAGAAATCTGTTTTCTCTACTTCCTACCTTTTCTCATTTAACACGAACCCCTCTTCTCCAACGCCGGCACACTTCAATTTAATCACTTTTTTTGTTTTCCAGTGTGAAGACTCAAAGTGTTTAAAACCCCATTTCCAACATCCGGGCTTTTGCAGGCATTGTAGAACTAAAGCATACAGGTGATACCTCATTTGCTAACCATGTCTGCTCCTTAATTGCATAGAACATTTTGAAATTAATGAGGTCTTTTTTGTATAATTGCTTAGTCACTAGAAGCTCTGAATGGTGGTTAGTGAATATTTACATTGCATTTATTAATGAATCAGAGAATCTTAGAATGGAAACAACTTAAATGTCATCTGGTCAGTTCCATGTCATAATCCCTTCTCCAAAGACTCTAGAGAGGTGTTTCACCTCTGTTTGAAATCTTTCTTAGATTTTGGAACTCACTACTATCTATTGAAAACTTTTACATTATTGGATAATTGTAATTTTCTACAGGTCTTCTCATATTGGCACAAATCTCAAGAACTAGACTTTCCCATTCCCGTATTCAGGCAATTTTATAAACAAACCTAAATGCATCTGAAAAGCATGACTTAAAAATAGTCATCAATTAACATTTCATTAATTGATGTATTTGTATAGTTTAATATAAAAGCATTTTATAGTGTAGACTAAGTATCTGTATATAGAATAGTTCTGTTTTTATAGTCACCCGAGGACATTTTTCCATTTTTTGTTCAGATAGAGTGGGAGGGAGAGAGAAAGAGAGAAACATCGATGTGAAAGGGACACATGGAGTGTTTGCCACCTGCAAGACCCAACCAGGGCTGGGGACAAACTGCAACTGAGGTATGTGCCCTTAGCGGGAACCGAACCCAGGTCTCTCTGGACCGCAGGCCGATGCTCTAACCGCTGGGCCAAACAATGGTTCTTAATTCACTTTTATATGGAGAGCAAGAAAGAGGAATACTCTACCAGAAATCACAAAGGGAAGAAAATCCTGAAGGAAAAAGTGAGAAATTAATGTAACATTATGTGTTTATTTTAAATTAAATTTAAATAAATTTTATTTTAAAATTTAGATAGTTTCTGAAGCTTTCATAACTTATACAAATGAAACTGAACACAAAGAGTGTAACAGCCCATTGTTTTAGCTAAATTTTATTTAATATAAGTGCTGTGATGTGAATGTTAAAAGCTTACTAAAGGTGAGGCATTATTTTGTTGTTATCATTTAATCACCTCCAAATGTTACTTACTGAGTCTCCGATGATAGTACTTTCTTACAGCATCTGGACTTTCCTGGGAGATCTCATTTGTGCACAAGCCCTGCTTGGCTTATCTTATGAGACATGATATGATTTCATCTGAAAGTAATACTGCAGGGAGACATTTGTTTTACAGAAACAAGCAATATAATCATTGAATATTGTGGGACACACAGGATGTGATTTTAGGGGAAAAAACATTTTTCTTACATAGAGTAAAAAAAAATAAAATAGGTTGTACACATAAAATATAAAATGTAAAAACACATTGTAAACATTAAACCAAATGATATTTTAAGGAAGAAGTCAATCACTAACTGTAGAATTCTATTTTTTCACAAGTATACTCATGCCATTTTACACAGTTCATTTTTCAATCATTTTCTTTCCATTTCTACTGCAACTTTAATTTGATTTTCATAGAATAGTTGAGATCTGAAGAAAAAACAAAACAAACAAAAAAAAACCTTTAGAAACATGTTCTAGCATTGTTTTAGCTTTTTGGCCAAGCAGATCAGGTTCCAAATTCCAGAACCACCTGTTGCCAATTATATAATCTTGGCTGGTTATTACAGATCTATAATTCAGTAATGCCTAAAAATTGAAAGATATCATTTTGATAGCTATTAGTGCTGCTTACCAAATATTTCCAATCTCTCTCTAGTACAGGGTAGATTGCATTTCCTTACTACTTCATGTTTGAGTGAGAACAAATGGTTAGTTCTGGACAATTGTTTATAAAATAGAGTGATGTGGCAATTGCAAGCCATGGCATTTAATTGTCTGAGGACACTCTTCAGTTCACCCCTCTCCCTCTCAAGGTAAATGCAGATGGTGGCTTTTCTGTGGGCCTTGGTCCAGAAGTGAAAACACCTGGTACAGCACTTCCACTTGACCTATGGTGGACACATGCATAAGAAGAAATGGCCCTCTGGTGTGATGTACCACTTAGATTTGAGAGCGGTCTCTTACTGAAGCATGATCTAGCCTACCAATTATGTTCCATGCGTAACAAAAGCCTAGTAAGTATAATATTAAAGGAATTTCTCTAAGAAGTATTATTTTCATAAATTTTCATGGCCTACAATTTCACTATCATTTTCAAAAGTAATAATTTTCATCATCATGTCTTCTCCTCAATGCCCAATAAACTGTTGATTAAGAAAATTGGACGTAGACATAATTGGGGAGTGATGAGTAGCATTCTTTCTGCTTGTAAAAGCTGATGGTAACAGAGAAGAAAATGTTGACTCTGACTGACTGGAAATAGAACCAGCACCCTTTTGTTGCATGGGACAATGCTCATTCAACTGAGCCACACTGATCAGGGCTCAAATTTGGAATATTTTTATTGTGATGTGAACTTTTTTTTTTTTTTTTTTTTTTTAAGTGGGAGGGAAAGAGGAAGGAAGAGACAGAGAGAAACATCGACGTGAGAGAGACACATTGAGTCCACACGACCCCAATGGGGGTCGGGGACAAGCTGCAACCAAGGTACATGCCCTTAGCGGGAACTGAACCCCCAACACCTCTGGTCCATGGGCTGATGCTCTAACCTCTGAGCCAAACTGGCCAGGGCTGTGATGTGAACTTTTAACATTTACTTTCTTAGTAACTTTTAAATATATAGTACAGTATCGTTAACTATAGTAACTATGTTGTACATTATATCCAAGAACTTATTTATCTTATAATTGGAAGTTTGTAACTGTTGACCCTCTTCACCCATTTCCCCAACCCCCTTCCACGAGGGGTATGTCTAAATGAGGGAGAAGAGGTGGGCTATGGACCATCTTTATTTACTTTAAGACCTCTTATACATGTAATCCCAAACACTATGCTGGAAAATGGGAGTCCTTCGATGAAAACAGCATGCTTAAAATAATTCATAATAAGACATTTTAAAATTTAGTCCTACACAATTAACTGAGGAGATGATAGTTTACCTAGAATGAGCACTTCCTCAGGGAATATTCAAAACTTACCTTGTACTTAATGTTAAAAGGATGTGTTTCAGAACTGCCTGAAATTTTCTCTGCAGAGGATCTAAAAAAGTGCATACAAAGTTATCCTAAGAAATTCAAATTTGAGAAAGCATGCTATCAGATATTTTAGGCTTATAACTGACTAATGGATAAAAAAAATCTCATTTCATCAATGGCCTGAATTCATATTACCTAGAATATTCTATTTTATCTACATTGCTTGGGAAATATTTCTCCTTAAAACTAATAGTCCCTTGGAGCATTCAGCTTAAATTGTATGTGTAAATGAAAGCTGAACTCTCCACCTTTGTTCACTTCCTCAAGGACAGGAAGAAATTGGAATGCATTCTCTGAACGCAGCCATTTAAAACAAAACTGGGCTTAGAGCTAGCACAGAAGATCCTGAGAATGCAGGGCTGGACTCAAACTAAGAGGTCAGGTCGTCCATTCCCCTTATTTTTAGAAAAATAAAATGTGACTAGACTACACCAGAAAGGTAAGACTCCATAAAACAATTTCAAAATCTGGAAGTAACAAAATTCCATAAATTCTGCAAATGAATTCCATAAATTCATTTCTCATTTCTTTATGCAAATACTAGTAAATGACATTTCTCGACAGGTAAGTCTAATTTTTTGTATTACATCTTCTAAACAAGGGTCCTCAGATTTGAAAGTGTTTGCAGACCACCCGAGGATCTCATTACAAATGCAGTTCTGAGCCAGGTGGTCTGTAGTGGGCCTCAAGTTCTCAATTTGCAGTCCTTTCCCCTTATCTTTGGGGGTATGTTTCAAGCCATCCAGTGGATGCTTAAAAACACAGATAGTACCAAACACTAAATATACTATGATTATTAATATATATACATAAATATATATGTGGGGGTTGGGCAAAAGAAGGTTAATAGTAATAATAATATAATAATAAATAATTAATACAAGACTTAACTTTCACATACTCATGTACTTTTGCCAACACATGTACATACCTATAATTGAGTTTAATTTATCAATTGAGCATAGTAAGAGATTAACAATAATAATAATAAAATAGAATAATTATGATAACATAATATAATAAAAGCTCTGTGAATGTGGTCTCTTTCTTTCTGATAATCGATCTGATAACCAAGGTGGCTACTAAGTGACCACTGGGCCTGGAGCATATACAATGCAGCATGGACACACTGGATGTAGGGATGATTTACGTCCTGGGAGGGGGAGGGAATAGGATGGCAGGAGTTTTTAATCACACTTCTCAGAGCTATGTGGAATGTAAAAGTGTGATTTGTTATTTCTGGAATTTTTCACTTAATATATTTGGACTGCGGTTTACTGCAAGTAACTGAAGTTTTGGAAAGTGAAACTGTGGATAGAGAGACACTACTGTACACATAACGGGTTCTCAGTGGTACTGACTCTTATAGAATAGCAGTGTCTAGAGAACAGAATTTAGATGTAGGAGTACTCTAGAGACTACTAGTCTAACATTTTTATTGTATTAAAAGATTTCAGCTCCTTTGTTTCTTTCTTAAATATATTTTTATTGATTTTCAGAGAGGGAGGAAGGGAGAGGGAGAAAGAGATAGAAACATCAGTGTGAGAAAGAACCATCAATTGGCTGCCTCCTGCATACTGGGGATCCAGCCCGAAACCCTGGCATGTGCCTGACTGGGAATCAAACCCATGACCTCTTGTTGCATGGATTGATGCTCAGCTACTGAGCCACACCGGCCAGGAAGATTTTAGCTACTTTATAGCAGATGATAGTTCCCTCTCTTTATTTCATGTATTAATTTTTTAAAATTAAATATTGAATGGCAAACAGAATTATTTTGTTTGATTGCACATTGGAAAACAACCAATCAAAATGTTATAGGTCAGTGGAAGTATTGTCCGCAGTGTTTGAAATTTCATCTAGAATGACAGGCGAAACATGCAAATCTGAATTAACTAATGTTCCCAGTGCTTGTTATTTTATTACACAAAGCCATCGCCTACTTTTAATACACTTATGTCACTTGCTTAACTATTGAAGACATTTGAGTTTTGAAACTCTGCTGATGGCCAGACATTAAGTCTGTAGTTGACAAGATATGCTTGGAGTTTTTCTTCAACTTTATGATTTTAACATAATGAGGCATGAAAGAATTAACGATCTTCATTAAATTCACATAACTGGCTTAATTCAAAGATGGGAACTTCTGGTCTTTGATTCTAAGTAAAGTGCTTTTTCTGGTAACTGCCCCTTCACACCATGGTCCCTTCCTTACTGAGATATCACAAACATATTACCGTAATTGGAGATCTTACATTGGATTCTTGAAAATATTGGAAAATACTAAAAAATATATTTTAGAAAATTTCTCTTTTGTCCTGGCCAGTGTGGCTCAGTTGGTTGAATGTCATCCCATGCCCTGAAAGGTCACGAAATCGATTCCGGGACAGGTCACATACACAGGGCACAATCCCAGCTCAGGGTGCATGCAGAAGGCAACGGATGGATGTTTCTCTCTCTCTCTCAAATCAACAAAAACATATTTTAAAAATTTTGCTTTCTTGCATCAAGTAGATCAAACATCTTGATGAATAATTGCATTTTAACTTTGTGAATGTGTTGGCATCTGGACGGGACTATTAACAGTTCATATTATTTATGCAAATTTTGGATGATCAATATTGTGGAAAATGTATTTTAATAAATACAAATTTATAAAGAAAATGTGTTTTGGTAATGTGAATCTTATCTAGTAGCACATTCTTGCAATGCCATCTGAACTTTTTCCTAAAGCATATTTTCTCTGTAGTCTGAGACTTCCTACAGCCCCTTCCCTTAAATAGTTATTTTTTATTTTTATTTTATTAAAATAGTTATTTTTAAAATAAAAATTTTATTTTTTATTACTTGAATATGTCTTCTAGAAATGAGGCATAGAATGTGACTATGTTCTATGACTGCCCACAGTCCAATCCTTTCATCCATCTCATATTTTGGTGAGTCTAGAATATATGAATGCCATTTTCAGATCATGGAACAAAATGACTTAAATCAAATGGGCAGTCTTTTCAAACAGACATTGGTCCTGAAACTCATCTGTGTTTTGTACTATTAAAATATAGTTTTTTCTTCTTCATCCTGTAGATTAAATATGAATATGATAATAATAAAATCTGCTTAATAGATGGGATTTCAATGACACTAAAATAATTAAAGACTTTAACATCTATTATTTTAAACATGCATTTCTTTGTATCTGAAAGCACCAAGCTGACTCTATGATAGTGAAGTAATTAGTCTGATAATCGTACAGTCAATGGAAATTAAATGTAAGAGAATACAAAATATTTAGTATAAGACTGAGAGAAGGTTGCATACTCAGGAATTTATATTGTTTTCAGAAAATAATATCAGAGGATCAAAGAAACGATTGTCTACAAGTGAGCTTATTTTTGATGTACTATATTCATTTAAATGCCACAATAAATGTAGCTAAAAAAAAAAAGTCTATTTAAGAATGAGATAGTGAAATGCAATGCAATTTAACAGCAGAATGAACATGAGTTAAAAACTAAGTTGTGGCTCTGGTCGGTTTGGTTCAGCGGTCAGAGCGTCGGCCTGCGGTCCAGAGAGACCGGGGTTCGGTTCCTGCTAAGAGCATGTGCTTCGGTTGCAGTGTGTCCCAGGCCCTGGTTGGTCGTGCGGGTGGAGCCACTCGATGTGTTCCTTTCACGTCAATGTTTCCCTCTCTCTGTCTGTTCCTCTCTCTTCCTCCCACTCTACCTGAACAAAAAATGGAAAAGTGTCCTCAGGTGAGGATAAAAACAAACAAACAAAAAACTAAGTTGTGGTTTTTTTGAAACAACTCTTTCTTTTGGGGTTCCTTGGTTACAATGAAGAGGTGTATCTATTGTCTGCTGAGCATCTGCTTTGTATCAGGACAGGGAGCCCAAGGACAGATAGAGCTCATGAGTTGACAGTGTAGAGAGAAGACACATGCAGATAATGAGGTACACACTCCTCAGTGTGTAAGAATCAAGATGGGTAAGCATAAGGAGCATTAAGAGGGGCATCTACGTCAGCCTTGAGGTGAGGGACATTACATCTAGTAGTTAAGGACTTGGACTTGGAGTTAAACAGGTGTTGGTTCAATTCTGGGTTTGTCATTTTACTTGCTGTGTGGTCTCGGGCATGTTAACCTAGCGTTCTAATATTCAGTTCCCTTATCTTTAAAATGGAGATATTAATGGTGTAGTGGGTTTGTTGATGGCTCCCCACAAAAGATATATTCTTGTCCTGATCCTCAAAACCTATTAATATGATCATACATGGCCAAAGAGTAGATACTACCTTATATGGCAAAAAGATGTGCTTAGATTATATTAAAAATCTCTGGAGGAGAAGCATAGCCTGGATTATCCACCTGAATTTTATTTGCAGTCACCCTGAGCAGCAGAGGAGGTGGTGGGAGACACACAGAGAGGAAGGTAGTGTGGAGGCAGACGAGAGACACAGCAGGAGTCAAGGGATGCCACATCTGGGGAACAGATTCTCACCAAGAGCTTCTGTAGGGAGTGTGGCCCTGGGTACCTTGATTTTGGACTTGTGACTTGAAGAATGGTGAGAAAAAAAAGTCTGTTATTTTAAGCCATCAGGTTCGTGGTAAATTGTTATGGTAAACCTAGGAAACTAATACAAATAGCATCTACGTTTGCAGATTAAAATAGGTGCTATGAGCATTAAATGATGATGAATGTACTTTTTAGGATGTTTTCTATTAGGTGAACTTGAAGGATGAGCAGAAGGTATTAAGAAAGAACAGTGGGCAGGGAGTGCGGGCAGTGGTGTTTGCCAAGCCCTGGAAGTGAGGATGGACGACGGTACTTTGGAGAGAGGGAGAGAAGTTCAATAGAGCAAGCACTGACAGTTCTGCAGTGAGTTTGTGTTTTCCTTCCTGACCAGCGTTCCAGATGTTATACTTCATTCTTTATAAAATAAACCGTATCAACAAACTGTATTTAAAAACAAAAACAATCACAGGCAAAAACAATTACACCAACAACAAAGTAGGAAACATCTCTGCTTTTTGATTGTCCTAGAGCTCAGTCACTAGCTCTTCGGAAAGGAACAACGTAGGGCATGACGGTGAAATCAGTAGGTGTTTCGGTTTCTCGGAAATTGAGCAAATTGAAGGCAAACCCAACTGAGTTTCTGGATCACACCTCCCAGAAAATAATTAACTAAATAACTGCAGCTCAGCAAAGTGCGCCCTTCTCAGCCAATCAGGGAAGAAAGCTTTATGGGTAGAACAGGTAACAAATCCAGGTGGTACACAAAAGCTCCTATTACCTACTCTTATAATATAAAGCTCAGAAATGTCAATCTTTTTTTCTGGGAATAAGTATCCTCATAAGCAGATAAGATACACTAACAGCACTCATGCCTGAATGCTTACATTTTATCTTTACTTGAGGATTTTTCTAGTTGAAGCATTGCTGTCACAATTATATTTGCCTCTTAGGCCTATCGGCCTATCATTCTGCTTATAACATTCTCCACTAATGAACAAAAATACTTATTAACTTTGGCACATCTAAGAGAGAGTGAATACCAAACATAAGCACTTTTCAAATTATTAAGACAGAATTTAAGTGGGTTTAAGAAGTTAATTATAATCTCTCTGATAAGACAACACAGATGGATTGTTACTAGAGTTTGCAAGCCTCTTAATATTCTACGGTCTGATTTTCAGAAAAGAGCGATAGCTATAACACATTGGTCATACTTTACAGGCATCTCACAGGAATTTTTTCCTCTATAATATCCGTGCTGTAAACACACATCCACTGCACAAGATTTTATTTGTTTATCAATGAGGATAGTCTCTGTTTCAAAGATAAACATGCATCTCCAATATAATCAATAGGACTTTATCGATGAGCCCTTAGAGACACTCGTTCAACTCATTCTATCAAGGTTGGGCTTGATTCTTTAAATTCTTAATAGTTTAGCAATAGCTTAACTATGCCAATTCCAATGACATCCATATTTTAAAAATTAACATAATGAAACACACACACACACAAGCAATGTATCTAAATTATCTATTTTAAACTAAAAACACACTATCTTTTCTGCAATATCTTTACTATATCCTTGCTCTTATATTTTCAGTTTTTAGCAGTAGATACATTTACATGAAAATCACTAGAAGTGCAATTTTAAATTGTATTGATGTTTTTTTTCTAATCTTAAGATTTGCCACACGTTGTGAAAAGAGAACTTTGAGCACATAAGAATTGAGAAGGTCTAGTTTTAATTGAGGGACATTATAGGATCCCTCAAGTCTGTAATGTGAATCCTTAAGGGGCTGCTACCTGGTAGAATTTTATAGCAAGCACTGGGGAATTTTTAAACAATGTGAATATACTAAAAGCCGAGAATAATGTCAAGTTATCATGATGATGTTGAAAGTTTGAAAAAAAGCAATATCATAAAATTAAACCTACAAATTCACTATGATGATAGAGTTTTCATATATACCTAGTGAATTTATTTTTAAAAAACATTTATTGATTCTCTTGAAAGTCATGGGCTCACCCTTCTTATTCCTCATTGAAAAGTGTGATTGGGAAGCTAAAAACAGCTCAACTGAACATGAGAGAGAACTTACAAACTGGCACTTAGAATATATTCAGTGTAATCCTACTACAACATTCTCATTGTCAGCAAAAATTGTAAGTGAATATACCCTGAGCCCACACAAATGACACGAGGCTACCTGCCGTCAGTTAACACACGTGTCTCAGGAGCACCGGCACGAAATGTACCCTCCCCATCACTCACTGGTACCTCTCTTTCTATATCCCTGGTTATGAATTGTCAAGTTTCATTCAGCTGTGTTCTTCGGGAGAAGGAAAAAATATGGCATGATATTTTGTCTATTGTATAAAAGTGTTACAGGTATTGTACAAGGTGTTGCTGTGCTGCGGGACACTGGAGAAGCAGGATTTGAGCGATGGTGGCCGGGATTTATTAAGCGCGGTGAACGGCTACGGTGCTTCCCCATGGGCCAAGCAGCAAGAGCTGGTCGAGGTTGTGCCCCCAGATACACCACACCCGATGTCTCATATCCAACCAGGTGGTCAGCTCCCTCTGCTTGTGGGAGAAGTTTAGCTTCTGGGGCCACAGGCCTGCACTTGTGCCATTGAGCTCAGAAGGGTCAGGGCCCAGAGCTGCACTGCCCTCACCCTGGCACCTCAGAAGTCCAGCTCAGTCTCTGCTCCTGGCTGGCATCAAAATCCTTAGCTGAGTGACCTTGGGCAAGTTAGTTAACTTCTCTGTGCCTCATCTTCCCATCTGTACCTCTGCCTCCAAGGTTTGGTGGCACCTGGCTGCGAGGCTGCCACCTGGGATGGGCCTTTATTATGGTTTAATTTTATTTCCTTGGGTTTGGGAAGGGGCAGGCTTTCTTTAAACTATCCAGCCTCTTTCCTGGCTCTTCCCAGGGCTGTGAGAGTGTTCTTTCCCTGTTTCGTGCCCATATCCTATCCGGTCTTTTTCCCAGATTTCCCTGAGTAGTCTCCTCCACCCTTATGGCTGCCATTCTGGCTTCTGCTCACATGCACTCAATATAAGGACTTCCCCCAGCATTATCTCCCCTTCCCCGGTCATCCTGGGGTGACTGGAACGCAGTCATTTCCTCCCACTCGTATCCGATGTTATTCCTTTTGGCAGAATGATGCCAGCTGTTCCCTGGAGTGACCATGAAATGTCCCTTCCTCGTTACCAAGGCATCCTTGGATGTTTTCTCCCTTCCTCTAGTTAATAGCTAACCAGCTGCCTACGTAGCAAAGGTGCTCTGAACAAGGCTCACAGATGGCTCATGGAGAGCAAGGTTCACAGAAGGCTCATGGAGAACAAGGCTCACAGATGGCTCATGGAGAGCAAGGTTCACAGAAGGCTCATGGAGAACAAGGCTCACAGATGGCTCATGGAGAGCAAGGCTCACAGATGTCTCATGGAGAACAAGGCTCACAGATGGCTCATGGAGAGCAAGGCTCACAGATGGCTCATGGAGAGCAAGGCTCACAGATGGCTCATGGAGAGCAAGGCTCACAGATCCCTCATGGAGAACAAGGCTCACAGATCCCTCATGGAGAACAAGGCTCACAGATGCCTCATGGAGAACAAGGCTCACAGATGGCTCATGGAGAGCAAGGCTCACAGATGGCTCATGGAGAGCAAGGCTCACAGATGGCTCATGGAGAGCAAGGCTCACAGATCCCTCATGGAGAACAAGGCTCACAGATCCCTCATGGAGAACAAGGCTCACAGATGACTCATGGAAAGCAAGGCTCACAGATGGCTCATGGAGATCAAGTCTCACAGATGGCTCATGGAGAACAAGGCTCACAAGTGGCTCATGGAGAACAAGGCTCACAAGTGGCTCATGGAGAGCAAGGCTCACAGATGGCTCATGGAGAGCAAGGCTCACAAGTGGCTCATGGAGAACAAGGCTCACAGATGCCTCATGGAGAACAAGGCTCACAGATGCCTCATGGAGAACAAGGCTCACAGATCCCTCATGGAGAACAAGGCTCACAGATGACTCATGGAAAGCAAGGCTCACAGATGGCTCATGGAGATCAAGTCTCACAGATGGCTCATGGAGAACAAGGCTCACAAGTGGCTCATGGAGAACAAGGCTCACAAGTGGCTCATGGAGAGCAAGGCTCACAGATGGCTCATGGAGAGCAAGGCTCACAAGTGGCTCATGGAGAGCAAGGCTCACAGATGGCTCATGGAGAGCAAGGCTCACAGATGGCTCATGGAGAACAAGGCTCACAGATGCCTCATGGAGAACAAGGCTCACCGATGGCTCATGGAGAACAAGGCTCACAGATGGCTCAAGGAGACTCTGTTTGCTTGTTTAAAATCACATTTTTGTTTTGTTTTGTTTTCAGAAGCCTTCAACTGTCTTTTATTTTATTTTATTTTTTGATTGTCTTTTAAATATTCTTTTTCTGGTTCCCCATCTTCAGAAAATCTCTAAGTTAAGTCAAGGTTGTTTCTTACATATTTCTTTACATCTCCTATGCAGATTTTATGTGCTTCAACATCAACTTCATTCCTGTGGCCTCCACAAGGGCCTGTTCTCTTCACATCAGTGCGAGCCAATTCTCCACAAAGATGACAGGATCTTTTTTTTTTTAATCCTCACCCGAGGACATTTTTCTATTTTTTGTTTAGATAGAGTAGAAGGGAGAGAGAGGAAGAGAGAGAAAAACATCCATGTGAAAGGGACACATCGAGTGGCCGCCACCCACACAACTCAACCAGTGCCAGGGACAAACTGCAACCGAGGTCCGTGCCCTTAGTGGGAACTGAACCCGGGTCTCTCTGGACCACAGGCCGATGCTCTAACCACTGAACAAACCGGCCAGGGCAGTGATGGGACCTTTTTGAAAGTTAACTCTGATATCTCTCGTGGCTAATCCTTCATCATGTTTTCCACTGACTTTTGAAGTCAAGTCCAAAATTCCTTACACAACTTCTATGCCCAAAATGATAGAGTCCCAGCCCTACCCTTAGACTCCTTTCACACAGCTCATAGTGACAACTGAGAAGATGATTGTTTGGTAATTAGGAGGTGAAAACATTATCAGAGGGATATTGAGTGTGGGGATATGGACGCTGGCACAACAAGGAATAGATGGGCAAGAAGAATAGGCAGTAGTTAGACGTCACACAAATTTTGTGTATTTTCTTTACTGAAATATGCCCCGAACCCAAAACTTCACCTGGAAAGGTGAGTTGGAGTGGAAGAAGCTTCATTAGAATAAAAACGGAAGATGCCTTACCACATTTTACATTAATACACGGAAAGGAAGCATGATTGAAGATGACATGTGAATGGTGGTTCGTACCCAGGCCAGCTTTTGGCAGTGGAGGTGTGTTCTGTGCTGTGCCTTTCTCGGTGAGGCCTCTGGGATAGTTATTCCAGCTCACCTCGCTCATTTATGATACTGTGGATAATAATGCATGGTTCCACCAAGCCAGTGTGGAAAATAAATGCTTGCTATGTGTGCGAGATAAGGAGATAAAGACGGTGTAGGACAGAAAGGCTGTGTTGAAAGGTTATTAATGATGCTGAAGGCTAAGCAGAGAGTGACAGGCAGATTCTCTAGGGCTCAGTGGCTTTGGAACCATGAAGTAACAACACACTTATTTCTAGGCATACATTTCCCTGTTCATCACACACAAGGTTCAAAAGAAAAACACTATTTTTGGTTACAAAAGGATGAAGGTTTAAAACTAAGTTAGTTAAAATCTTCAATAAAGAAAAGCACCTGAAATAAACATAACCATTGAGTAATAAAAAGCTTTCTGATCATTTAAAATGTTTTAATCAAATATATGCAAAACACACTCATAGGGATTATGAGTCAATTACATACACATAATGTGCATATATATGCACACACACATATATCCATTTTGTATGGCAAAGAAGTAGCTATACTTTTTCTCACTCTCTAGTTATTATCAACCAGCTTTTGTGTATATTCCTGAATAGAAATTATTCTTGTTGAATTCTACATAATCCAAGTGGAATTACAACCAGATTATCCCTTATGGCTCCGCCTGCTCAAGCCCTCGTCCATAGCGCTACGTGGAAAGAACAATGAACGCAACACACCCCTCCTGGCTCACAGTCCCGGCTCCCAGTGCAAGAAGGCTCAGGATTGGGACTCTAGACATCTAAGGGACTGCTATTAAAATTGATCATTTGTCATTGCCATGACCTTGGAGTACTGAATGCACCCAGTGTGCAGAGCACAGGGGCATTGATTTGATCACAATGGACACAAGCAGCAAGTTTACATTGTTCAGAATATGTACACAGATGCTCGAGTGTACATATCCCTATAAAACCCTCAAACCTGCTGTCCTTGCTTTCCTTTTTGACTCTGTCCAGGTTCTCACCCAGTACCTAGCTCTGGCTAGTTAGAATCACAAGCAGAAACTTCTCACAACATGACTGCATCACCTCCTTGTCTTCAGATAATTGTAATAGGAGGTAAGGATTCGTTTCTCTGGGTCCCATGGTTAGAACCCAGGCAGTTTTTCTTTCCTGTCAGTTGAATGGAATGTGAATGATGTTCCTTTAATCCAAACCTTGAAAAGATGTATAATTGACACTGTATCTTAGAATCTTAAGGTGGTGTGAAAATTACCTATTTTTGTTTTTCTGCTTTCTTGTAATTACATGTTTGTTTTGTTTTTGATCTTGGGATACTCTTTTCAAGAGTTTACTTCTCTCTTTGCAGCCATCTCTGATTCACTCTAAACCCAAAGTTGATTGAAATATTTCTATTTTTCTTGCTAAACATCATGGACTCTGGAATAAAACCACCTCCGTTTGATTAGTGGTTTCCCCACTCCTGTGACTTTGGACAAGTTACTTAACCTCTCTGAGCTTATCTGAGTCTGTATCAATATTTATCATAAATACTGTAGTTATTTTTATTCTGATTCAACATATCTCTGAGGTCTCTTAACAGTTTTGCTCTTTTACCTAATTTCTACTGAGACTTTTAATTATTTTAATAAAAATAATTAATATTTTAATTTAAAATATTATTACATCATTATATTAATTTGTTATGGTTACTATAAAAAAGTATCCCAAATCGGGTGGCTTAAACAACAGAACTTTACATCTTCATAGTTCTGGAGGCTAGAAGTCAGAAGGCAAGGTTTGGCTGGATTAGATTCTTCTAAGGCCTCTCTTGTTGGCTTGTAGATGGTTGTCTCCTCCCAGTGTCTTCCATCATCATTCCTCTCCACATGTCTGTGTCTTCATCTCCTCATTTTAGATGGAGAGCAGTCGTTTTCGTTTAGGGTCCACTCAGATGACCATTTAACCTCACTTATTCTTTCAAGGCCCTGTCTCCAAATAGAGTCACATTCTGAAGTATGGGTTTCAAATTCCCACATAGAAATTTTAAGATAACCCCCATAATAATCAGCATTGCTGAAATTTCTGAATTCAAAAATTCAAGGCTTCTCTTTCATTGGAGACAATCACAATAAAACAGAACATCAAGAACAAAGAGAGCAAGGAAGAGAGATGGAAAAATGTAACTTTTTTGTTTTTTTCTGGATTGACTTTCTTTGTCTTTTCAATGAAGTCAGTGAGACCATTGCCCTACATTTACTTTTATCTCACCTTAGGAAATCTGCTCCAGAGCATATACCAAGGCTAGTTTAACTTGAACATGATCATATCTCATAACAGTGGTTTTTATAATCAAGCCTCTGACCCAGAACATACTTTTGGAACATTTTAACCAATATATAAACACAGTGGAACAGCCGATGTATCTGAGGCCTATGAAGGAAAGGGAATTGTTTCACATTAGTTAATGATAAAAATAGCAAATCTTTCTCTAGTGTTTTCTATGTACCAGTCACTATTCTAATTCATTTAATCTTCTTGTGAAATTTAAAGCTCCTATTCTTGAGAAATGCAACATTAACTTTTGCATTGTTAAGAGGTTGCAGGAAGAGAAATTTATGTATGCTGTAGCTTCTGTTAAATATATAACTAACCTTCTCTCAATTTAAGAATACCTTGAGGAAAAATATGATGTTTTATAATTCATTCATGACTTTTTAGTAAATCTAGTGGTTATACTAATAAAAAGTTAAAAATTCAATTTAGCTCTGCTGGTTTGGCCCAGAGGTTAGAGCATCGGCCCTTGGACTGAATGGTCTTAGGTTCGATTCCAGTTAAGAGTACATACCTGGGTTGCAGGTTACATCCCAGATGCCCAGCCCCAGTCAGTGTCATGCAGGAGGCAACCAATCGTGTGTCTCTCTCACCTCTCTCTCTCTCTCTCTCTCTCTCTTCCTTCCACTCTATCTGGAGATCAGTAGAAAAATATCCTTGGGTAAGGATTAACAAAAAATAAATTTACATTTCCTCTAGACATATATGTTTATCAAATGTTCAGATTTTCACACTGTATAGAGTAAAATGCTTAGATAGAGGAAGACTAATGGTGCTGAACTTGTTTGAGAAACTGATGCCCACCAGACAATGAGCTAGCTGACTTGCCCAAGGTCACAAATTGAAATAGGCAGAACTCTCTAAATCCAAGCTATTGATGATATTCCATGTCCTTTTGTTACCTACAAACACAAAGAGAAACATATAACTAATGAAGCAAACTGGCTAAAAGAAAAAAGAAGTGGAAATTAATCTGACAGTATAATTAAAAGTGTTTTGTTTTATTTGTGGACATTTTTGTGTTAGCCACTAACCCGTGCTAAGGATTTGTTCACTACAGGCATGATGCTCTGTAACAGCTGGTTATCAGGAAGAATGCAGAGCTACAACCCATACTAATTACTATATTCACAGTTTAAATAAACTTTGGGGGGCTATCATATATTTCATTCTTACTCCATGATAGGCAGAAAGCAAGAACTTTACTTACATTCCTTAAATCTCATGCAAGTAATATTTTTTAAAACCAATGTTCTATGTCTATGTTGAATAGATTCAAGTTTATTTATAAACCACCTGAACCAATATAGTTTGAACTTTATATCATGGACCAATATAAGAGCTTATATTTTATTTTAACTTTTAAGTGTACTATAAACAATATATATTAAAGGTCTTAGAAGGTAAGTTTATGGTGTCATTTTCCTGTTTATAACATTACGTTTTCTGAGAAACTCCAGTCCAAGCTGTATTGCATACCTTCCCAGTCTTAGCCTGCATGTCTTTCCTGGCCTTGGGGTCCAATATTCCTCCGAGTACACAAACACCTGATTGAGAGCATATTATTGTAGATTCACTAATGAACTTTATTTCCCTGTTTCCGTTTTTTCCCACATGACTGGCTTGCCTGGAAGACCCTTTCATCATTGTCCATTTAAGGAAACTTTATTAAAGATCAAGTTCAACTTTATTTTAACCGCTGGTATGAGAACATTCCCGACCTCCTCAGAGTGGATCCCTGCTCCTCTTCGTCTAAACTCCTAGTTCTTAAGTTTATCTGTTCTTGTAATAGTTCTCATATACTAACTTGTAACAGTACATTTCTGTGCATAAATTACTTGCATATGCTCATACAGCTCTTTCTGTACAGCTTTAAGCACCATGTTTATTATATGAAGGAAGTTCTCCATAAATATTTATGAGAGGAAGACCATCAGAAAAAATGGAGTCAAATAAAAACTATGACACTTGGCCTTGGCCCATTTGGCTTGGCAGTTATAGCACTGGCCCAAGGACCCTAAGGTTGCAGGTATGAGTCCTGGTCAAAGGCAGTTACCTCGGTTGGAGATTGGATCCCCGGCCCCTGTCAGGGTTGTGAGGGAGGCAACCAATTGATGTATCTCTCTCTCTCTCTCTCTCTCTCTCTCTCTCTCTCTCCCCCCTCCCCCCCTTCCACTCTATCTAGAAATCAATGGATATATATCCTTGGGTGAGGACTAACAACAACAACAAAAAAACAATTAAAAAAAAGACACTTGGTACGTTTCCTTTCCCTTTCTCTTCTTCCTAAAGGAAAATGTATACAAATAATTTGCTTCTAGACAACATAACTACCTGAAGGGGTATGGCGGACCTCTGAATAACCGTCTAATGATACACTAGCACTCAATAACAATTTGGGGACCACCAGCATGTATTTATTTATTCATCAAGTAGTAATTGAGCCCTGCCATAAATGGATCCTATGCTAAGTTAGAAAGATGAAGAATTGAGTAAGAAATGGGTCCTTGCCTTAACGATCTTATAGTCTATTGATAAATAAACGATCTGAATATGGTGTGACAAGTTCTATGATAGATGTCTGCATAGAGGAACACACGTAGATTTGAAAGAAGACATCAAAACTTTTTTTTTCAGAGAAACAATATTTGTTCTGAATTTTAAGGAATAGAGATGAGCTTGCCAAGCATATAAGAAATAAAACATTCTCGACATTTGAGAAAAAGCAGGTGCATTGTTGGTTAAATGCAGGATGTGATTTATGAGGAGATAGCAGATTGTGGAGAGAGAGAGGCAGGAAAGAAACCAGTGGGCCATACTTACTTGTTTGCATTTCACCTTGTGTGCGACGGAAATCCACTAAAGTGTTTTAGGCAGGAAAGTGACATGATCAGATTTACAATTGTTAGTGAATAAAGTAAGATGGTAATCTAAAATTGAAAACAGGAAGATTAGTTAGGATACCACAGGAATCTTTAGGGGAATGCTGGACTTCTGAACCCAGACAATAGCAATGGGATGTAGAGAAAGAAACAATGCAGCACAGGCGGCATGGCTCAGTGGTTGAGCGTTGGCCCATGCAGCAAGAGGTCTCTGGTTAGATTCCCGGTCAGAGCACACTTCCAGGTTGTGGGCCAAATCCCCAGTGGGGACATGCAGAAGCAGACAATCAATGTTTCTCTCTCTTTCTCCTTCTCCCTTCCTCTCTTTCTAAAATCAATAAAAAAATTTAATTTAAAATAATAAATAAATAAAATCAATAAAAACATACTTTAAAAAAAGAAGCTTATGCTAGTGAGTCAACTGGCATTGAATTTAGCGAGCATGATTTTAGTATTTTCCACTTATTTCAATTTTGCATTGTCAGATTATTGCCTGTGTCTGGTCCAGGAACTCTTCATGAGAGAAGATATACAATTATTTATATTCTCATATAATGCATATATAAAAATCTAGCAAAGAATATTTATGCATCTATTTTTTATAGACATAAATATTTGCAGATATTTGGAAAAGAAAACAGTCACAAACTGTATCCATGAAGTTATAACTCTGTTAGAAAACGTGTTTGTTTCTGCAGGTGCCATGGTAATTTAGTTTCTATCAAGGATCCATGATACAGAGTCCATTGACTTCAGATAGCAAGCAGTAGAGACAAAACCTGACTCATGCATGAAAACCGATGCTTTCCGTCCTTCACACAATTGAACTTATCTCCCACAGCAGTCAGCCTTTCTGAGGTGGCTCCCCGGAGATCAGAGGTCATCATACAAAGCAGAACCTCAGAAGCCTTTATGTGCCACATACTGACCAGATCATGTTATTTATTCCTGTCAATTTCCATTCCCTTCATTGCTACTGACCGTATAATAAGCTGGCAGACAGTTCTGCATGTATCACCCCTCCTTTTACAAGAAAAAGAATCATAATTTAGCATAACTCGGTAGCTGCTATGATGAACGTTACAAGAGGTTCGAAGGGCTCTGTCTGTTTCACTGATTCCAACATGCACATGATCCAAGAATGAGTCAAATCTGCATAGCAAACATGAACATATAGTACATCTCTAATGACAGGTTATTATATTTCTTTGTTGTTTATTCCAATGTATTATGTTATGTAACTCTTTTTTATTTGAGGATAATTTTCTTCTACTTTTTAAAGCTGAAGAAACACCCAACTACAGTTTGTAAAATGCCATTACTTCGATGAAATTAATTTATTCTTATTATCTCTTGTTACTTTATATTTATAGTTGTGCTTCGAGTTTTATACAAGAGGTATACATTTGCCTCACCCACTATGTGTGCTTCTCCAGTTATCATTTTTATAGCCAGTGTGGTCAACACGTACAAACTGTACAGACCAATCTGATTCACTTTAACCAGGGTAATTAGATTCTCTATGTAATTACAGGTGGTAATGACATTTTAAGCACCTTATAAAGGTGCTGAGAGAGTTTTATTTTTTAATATATGTGATAAAGCATTAAGAAAGTCTAAGTTTCCAGAGCCATGCCAGACTATAGAGGTGCCTTTCAACTGTAAATAGCAGTGTTCCTTAGAGTATAATTAAATCCTCCACAACCCACACTACACCTTGTCACACCAGCCACCTCAGGACAAGAAAATCCTGAAAGGAGAGTTAGTGTTCGGATCTCCAAAAGCCAGAAAATTCAAGTTCTAGTCGATACAGAATGATATTCATAGATTTTAGATAAGAATCTCATATACTTTGGGTTGCATATTTCCTTTTGGGTGTCATAAATAGTGACTGCCCAACTGCAAAAGTAAATAAATCAAAATCTGGTTCAATTCACTGTACATGATCAAGAATTATACTTGGCACGCTTAAAGCCAAACTATGCAGCCCAAATGTGTGGGACGTGTGCGTTGTGTGTGTGTGAGTGTGTGTGTGTGTGTGTTACACTAGAGCCTAGTGACAGACCTGACAGATTATCTGCTTATACACTCTCAGCCACATTAATGATGCTTCTGCCTGTTGTTCTGTTCACGTGTGAAAGCAAACTCAGGAGAGCCTCTGTATTTGCTGAGAGTTCGGAGGTAGCAGAACCTGTGTGAAGTTTGAAGGGGGCTGAAAGGAAGTAAGATTTGACTCTGTGCTCCAGAAGCCAGCTCTCCCACTTAATGTGCTACCTGACCTCGCTGAATTTCTTTACCTTAAATCATTTCTTGGCCGTAATAAAAGGATGGTGAGAATACTTATGGTGTAGGATTTTTGTAAAGGATGAAATGATAGAATAAAGCATGTACAGTACTGACACTGTGCCCAGCAAATATTAAGTAGTTGATCATGACAATAGCTGTTCTCATTAAGAAAATAACATAGTTGGAGGAGACAGACAGATGCCAGTGTTTACGTACTAAAAGAATGTGCAGTGTAATAGAGTGAAAACAAGTGGGTGATATTGTGAGGGCAAAACATAAAGAAACATCAGTCGCATGTATGTACGCTGAGAGTTGTTGTGGGTGCTCTGACAGATGTGAAACATACTCATTTAATTCGTGTTTAATTTTGGATTCTCGGTGTAATTTTGACTAGGCTCATTTCTTAATGGGAAAATACATACCCAGCTCATCCTGCCCTTTTGCCTCATTACTTATGTATCTTTTTCCTTCTGGTAAATGTCAGACAGTAAAATAGAAAATATAGTTCATGTGGTGTTTGAGTCCTGGCTAGACATGATTCTGTGTGTATGAGGGAGGCTCTGCTGTTCTGTGGCTCAGCCGGTCCTTTCCCCACACATTTCCACAGGGCCGATTCCAGTGCAGGTGATATCAGCTGTCCTTGTCTGAGGGTGGTCATGCAGTCCCTCGACGCAAGTGAGATTAAGGCATATTTGACCTGCGTGCAGGAAACTGATGGTATTTCTGTCAACAGACTCATCTTTTATGGGAGAGCTGCAATTCCCCAGTCAATGACTGTTCTTTCTCATGCCTTTCATAGCAAGAAAGGTTAGCAGAGAGCTAACTGGTCCTTCTCACAGAATCCCTCTGCTACAGTGGGAATAGCAAACGTAGATTCAAAGCAACATGCGTATGTATTGTCTGTGTTGTAATAAAGATTAAATTACAGCATCAGGATGATGATACGTTACTCGGTTTTATCTTTTAAATGCTGCTGTCTTCTGAAAGACCGAGTCAGATTTCTGGTTCTGCTTTTTAGGGCATGTTTGAAAGGCGATTACCCACGCTTCAGATATGGCTAGATATTAGTAGTCTGCTAGTTTACACATGTCTTTGGAATCCTACACAAAAATAAGACTGGTAAGCCCTGGCCAGTTTGGCTCAGCGGTTAGAGTGTCGGCCTGCGGTCCGGAGAGACCTGGGTTCGGTTCCCGCTAAGGGCATGTACCTCGGTTGCAGTTTGTCCCCGGCCCTGGTTGGTCGTGCGGGTGGCAGCCACTTGATGTGTCCCTTCACGTCGATGTTTCTCTCTCTCTCCCTTCCTCTCTCTCCCTCCCACTCTATCTGTACAAAAAATGGAAAAAATATCCTCAGGTGAGGATTAAAAAACAAACAAACAAACAAACAAAAAATAAGACTGGTAAACAATAACAATTCTCTGGTTTAACATCTGCAGTGCAAAGGGGACTTCCAAACCTGTTGTCTTTTCCAAAATGAAACAAGGGACCAAATCATCTATTGATGTTGCCTCTGGTCTTTTCTTTTCTGTAGCACCTCTAGTATATCTGCAAGTCTTCACTTCCCTGATTTAGTGATTACCAAGGGAGCACCGAGAGAAAATACAGGCTCAGGACCTGATACTTTAGGTCTTATTGTTAGGAGATTAGTATTCCTGGTCTGTTTTGTGGGCTTCAGTTGTCTCTCAGCATAGGCATAACCATGTTCACCACCCAGGTACAGTAATTAGCACTTTCGAGACCAAATCAGTTAAACTGTGCTCTGCAGAAACCACTCATCTGTTGTCTTTATAATTCTCTGCCATGACATTTTTTTGGGGTCAGTTTATTATCTTGATCTGTATGCTTTCATCCTGAATGAGATACTCCACCCAGACATGACTCCTTCTAAGAAGCTTGTATAGATAATGCAATTAATTAACAAGTATCTATTTTGTGCTTAACTCCTTGCTAGATACCTTGCGAGTAACAGAACAATAAGATGTGGTCCTCGCCTCAAGGACACTAACCAAATGAAGTAACCACAAATAATTCTAGACTGCATAAGGTGAGTGGTTATTTCCGGTGTGCTGGAGTTTTCTGGGGAGAAAGAACTGTCAGGGTCTAAGGAGTTGAGTAAACAGTGGCCCAAACGGTTACAGTAAAGGTGTGAGGCCAAATGCAGCAGAGAGTAAGTATTTGGAAGAAGGAGGAAGTTAATTTTGATAGCCTAGGTAGAAATCAACTCTGAGATTTCTGAACCTACAAGGCTCAGATTTAAAACAGCAAGTACTCTGTGAGAGTTTCTGAGCAAGAGAGTGTAATTCTGAGAAAGGTATATAATGACCATGAATTTAGAGTATGTTATCCAAATGAGAAAAATGTACTAATAGTACTTTCTCAATCATATAAATCAGAATTGATCTCTATCTACCAGAGGTGGCAAGAAATAGTATCGCAATCATATTTCAATGTAGGCTTTGATGAGGGGAGTGTTGATGCCAGACTAAAGAGGCTCATTTGCCTGCATCAACACCCAATAAGAAGTGACCAGGAGCTTGCAGCCAAGAATGTAGGGGTTTATTTTTAGTACGTGGCCCAGGTCTGGACACCAGTGAGCTACTATTCAAAACCGTGGCTTCCCGATGGCTTACAGGGGACAGGTTAAAGGGGGAAAGCCATTAATTGTGGTGACTAAGGGAGTTAGGGTCATGGTCTTTACTGATTGGTTGCTACTAAGGGGTCATTAGTCACTGCAGGTGGTCCTGATGTCCACCATGGCATCACTTCAGCTGGTTTCTCTGCTTTTTGGTCCAGGGGCTGAAACACAACTGAGGCCTAGATGCTGTCTCTATTTGACTGAAACTCTGTCTCTGAGGTCAACTGACCCGAGGCTTTGGTAACAAAATTATTTGATGCTGATCAGAACCTCATTGTCTCAGGGGCTAAATGATTAAGGACATTGATGTGCAAGAGAGAAGCAAACAGTTGAGTCAGGGTGCTGGCTGAGGCCAGTTTGAACCCAAAGGAATTAAGGAAGAAAAGTTTATATTAAATAAATAAAGTTTCTGCACTGTCCCTGAGATCCATGTAAAAATTGCAGAAAGGGGAGAATCTCCCTGTCTTCAGTCCTTAACGCTGTTTCTGCCCTTCTTGCTCAGGCCCGGGTGGACCTTCCAAAGGGCCTTCAAAGCCTCTTGTTCCAAATGTGGAGACATGAGATTTTCCTGTGCCTTCAACACCATGGGGATTGGATGTTGTGTTTTGACACCTTCTTATTCTACAACAGATCCTGTTGCCGTTCGGGGCACAGTGTGGGAGTGGCACACAGTTCCGTGCCACTCAAAACGCCTGTCAACTCTGACCGCTCCACCATCGGGCTAGAACGACCTATTTTCACTGAGCCAGTGCTGCTTTCTTCACCCAAACCAGTAACCCCGCACCCCCTCCCCATGATCTGATTCTCACAAAATCCTGGCTATGATGGACTGTGTTCTAGATGTCTCCAAATACATGCTTATGGCCCTGCTTCACAAAAATATACTGTTAAACCGGCTCAACAGAAAGGCTTTTGGGGTTGGACATAAAATCCGCCTCTAATTATTTCTCATCTCCTGTAGTACAGAAAATAAAGTAAATTGACTTCTCAATAATTATCCTGTTATAAGTGTTAAGCACACTAATAATTATCAGCAGGATGCATTGAATGAGAGGCAACCTGGAAAGTAGGAGGGTAGTTTAGAGGCTGTGGCTATAATCCACGGGGGATTGTTGAGGGCCCAGCCCAGGAGAAGTGATTTCTGAAAAAATATATTGATGACATACACTGATTGAGAAAGAACAGTATTCCAAGGTTGTCAAAGGTTTGGGTCAGAGAAGTTGTTAAGTTCTTCTACAGGAGATGATGAGGTAACACTCTTATTAGGAGATCCTGTATGAAAGGGGGCTGACATCCAGTCTCCTTGTTATTTCCCATTCCTCCTCCCCCACAGCTCCCAGCTGTGAGACTGTCAAACATCATCCAAGGCCAAGCAGCGCCTGGAGCCTGGGGCAGCAAAGAGCAGTTTCTAACAATCTGTGGCTTCCATCCGAGAGTTGCTACGGTTAGTTTCTTTTCCCCACGACAAGCTGTATTTAGCACAGAACGGAAGTGGCACTATGTTGAAACAGCTTAGAGGAGACGACCTGGAGGACAGGCAGACAGCACTGAAGCTATTTAACGTAAAAATTACACGGACACCTGCTCCATTTGAGTTTGCAAGTATAGGAGGGAGGGATCATGGAGAAATTGCTGACGACCTGATTAAATAATTAAATTACAGGGAATAATTATAAGGAGTGCGGAATAGAAAAGATTCCTGGAAGAATTTAAAAAGAACCTGGAAAAGGGGATCCCCACCCCTAGTTACCATGGTATCTTGAAGAGATTTTTATATATACTTTATTATTGTCATGAGCCTATAAATGAGAACCAATGAAAAACTGAGCCATGAGTGACACTAAACATTTACCCTTTGATTGAACTAACTTACTGGGCCTGTAAATGAGTGTTTATGTATATGTTTCATAGATAGTATTGTCCTCCTTGTGTAATAGGACTTGACAGAAAAAGAAACCAGGAAAGTGCCCTCAGAAATCTCATGAGGTACCAGCTGCTAAGAGCCCGATTTGGGAGGAAAAGTGTTTGGTGGGGAGTTAGTCCTCGGGGGTCCACCCACATTCTCATCCTGCCGTCTCTGGGCTTGCACCGTGCTATTCTTGCCAACGTCCTCTGAAGGTAGGTATGGTCTTACTTTGGCCAATGAAACACCAGAAGTACCAGAAATTACCTACATTCTCCTCCAAAATGTGTCATTTAATTGAACCTGTGAGGCAATTTGTGCTCTGTTCCCCTTCCCAGGTGATGGGAGTCTGTGCTGAAATGAAGCCTGTGACAACTGCTCCTACAGTGAGGAAAAGTCTGTTGTTTCCTGCCACTCTAAGATTCGGGACTGTTAGAGCACGGACTAGTCTAGTCTGGCGTTTACAGGTGCTCTACAAAATTCACTTTAGCACATGGAGCTGCCCACATCTACTTTTTGGAATAGCCAGAAATTTGAAATTAGAGCAAACTGAAATAGTATCAAAAGTAAGAGCAGGTCCAGAACGTGTGTGGCATTGCCTGGACAGCATCCTCGGAACATGTATGTCCCAGTAGGAACTGTCACAGGGGAGCAGTGGAAACATTTCATCAAAAAATTTAGTTTACTTTTAGTATCGAAAGGATTCAAATTTATATTAGACTTCGAATACACACATCATTTATGTTAATCTCTCATCAGCAAGTTAGAATCATTTTAAAGAAAAATAATAATAATTTAAGGTTCTAATACCCCCATGCCTTTTCTTTTTTATATCAAAAAAAATTTTAATGATTTTAGAGAAATAGAGACATCGATGAGAGAGAACACTGATTGGCCGCATCCTGCACGTCCCCCACTGTGGATACAGCCCACAACCCAGGCATGTGCCCTGAACAGGAATTGAACTGGTAACTTCTTGATGCATGGGATGACACTTAATCCACAGAGTCACACCATCCAGGTGATACTTGCCTTTCCTATTAGGGGGGTCATAGTTTGGGTATGGGTATGACATCAAGGAGAAGGGGACTATAGCAGTAACTAGATGGGACTGCATTCATCATCAGTAAAGCATCACACAGGGTGCTGCATTCTTGTATAACAGGTTGTACATTAAAGCGAATTCCACTATTTGCTGAATATGTTGCAATAAAAATATTTTTTGAAATGCTTTTTTCCCAGAAATGCAAATCTATGACTTTTATAAAACCAAAATATATCAAGATTAACAATATCTTTCTGGAACTTAGAAATTTCAGAAGAGGAAATTGGATGGGTTGAATCTCAGGATAAAGTAAACTCACTTTGGATAGACCATTTCGATTTAAAATCGTAAGCAGATGAGAAACCTTCAAAAGGCAAGAAAGTTCTCTAAGATTTGGTATTGCAGCAGCTCTGCTATTTACAGTAGAAACAAATCATCATGAATGATATTTGGGAGATGGAGAGAACAGGAGCTTTAAACATGAAGCCACAATCATGATGTTAGATGGGTTTCCTAAGAAATATTGAGAAAATAGACAAGGTGCTCTATGCCTAAAAACTGGATCAAGAAAGACCTGATATTTGGCTTCTTAGACTTTGAAACCTGTACCTTTGGTTTCTTAATTCCATCTGAACTTTCTGAAATGGATCTCCTGGACTAAAGGTAGAATGGAAAATGAAAGGCTCGTCCACACCAGGGTCAGCAGATTTTACTTAGATAGGACAGATGTATGGGCAAGTAATGGGGACTACACCTGCTAGACCTTGAGGTGGGCAAATAATGAGTGTTGATTTCTTTTTTTTTTTTTTTTTTTATCCTCACCCGAGGACATTTTTTTATTTTTTGTTCAGATAGAGTAGAAGGAAGAGAGAGAGAGAGAAACATCAACGTGAAAGGGACACATCGAGTGGCTGCCACCCACACGACCCAACCAGGGCCGGGGACAAACTGCAACCGAGGTACGTGCCCTTAGTGGGAACTGAACCCGGGTCTCTCTGAACCGCAGGCCGAAGCTCTAACCGCTGAGCCAAACCGGCCAGGGCATGAGTGTTGATTTCAACATGAATACTTACAGTTACTGCATTTTCCTAGAAAAAAATTAACTTGAACAGCAAACTTCAAATCTGCTACCTTTTGTTCATTCCCTCCTAGGGAATAGTATGTAATGACTTTATAACACATCTGAACAATGGGACATCTGTAATATCTACTAGCATTCTTTACATTTTTATGACTGGGTGCTGGAGGTCCTCCAATGGCAAGAGCCAGCCACACAGAGGAGGTGGCAGCTTCTTAGGACAAAGGATGAAGTCTGCAAAGTTTCTTTGTAATGGTCACTTCTGATTCTTTATTGTTGTCAGGTGCTAATGGGAGACAGAGCATGAAATTGAAGGAAGGAGTCTCAGAAAGTCATACATTTGAACTTTCTCTAAGTTATAGAATGTCCCCTTAAATATGGGCTATCTGCGCTGGCCAGTTTGGCTCAGCAGTTGGAGCATTCGTCTTTGGACTGAAGAGTCTCAGGTTTGATTCCCAATCAAGGGTACATACTTCGGTTACGGATTTGATCCCCAGCCCCAGTCAGGGTTGTGTGGGAAGCAACGCAGTCACTGTGTCTCTCTCACATCAATGTTTTCAACTCTCTCTCTCTCTCTTCCTCACACTCTATCTAGAAATCAATGGAAAACTATCCTCGAATGAGATTTTTTCCTAAGGCATGGAGTATGTCTGGTAGACAATGAAATATCTTAGGACTCCCTTAACAAACTGGCTTTGTTTGGCTTTACTTTGCCCTAAGACAGTGGGCTTCCGATACAGGAAAGAATGGATCCTGACACCATTAGCAGTGAAATGGGCCGCTAGTGCTATGAAGACCAGATGTTAACTGTTTTTCTTTCCTCGCAGAGGTCGTTCCTCGGCTACTATTTCTCAACAGACGCATTCTAGGCATTTGTGGGGAACACGCTTTTTTGCACAGAATCATTCTATGAATTGTGCTCCTGACCTTCTCTCCACAAGTTCCAATGCCACCTACAAAACCTAAAGGACTGGCACATACTTCCCAAAGCTCCCTGGCTGGGGGTATCATCTACAGGCTAGAAAATCAATCTTCCCAGCCTATGCTTACAATCCCCAAAGCACTGATGAGCTAAAACAATTACACGAAACACTGAACACATCCAGGATGCCTAGAAAGTAATAATAATAAAAATACCAACCATCAAATAAAAATGAATACCAAATACAAACAAAACCAAAAATAAATCTCAAACAGCCATGTTCATTCTTTAAATAAACTTCTGGGACTTGTCCTCTCAATTAAAATATTTGAGCCATGTTCCTTGTGGCTCATTGCCACAAACATCACTTACGAATGCCAAGGACCTCTCGTGGGAAAGCACATGGGCTATCCTTTCGGTCCTGGATGTGTGATGAACAAATGAATGGCAAGGAAAGGACCGATGAATCTTACATGTGTGTAAAGTGAGTGTACACCTGTGGTTTTGTATCTTGGCACATGGGTTATAGTTTCTATAGCTTAATAGATAAGCACATTTGGATGAAGAAAAAAAAGAAGCAAGATGCTTTCGTTTTATAGTAATTGATGTACCACATTCGCCCATATTTCCTGAGGGCCAGGGCCTCCACAGGATGACTGCACAGTGAGACTTCCGCATATAAATCATAGCCTGCCACCTGTTATTTAATAGCCAGCAATGCTGACTCAATAACAGGAGGATTCTGTAAAATTGTTCCCTCCAGCCCTGGGTGTTCCCCGTAGAGGTAATTGCCTAGAAAATAAATTTTCTGGACAAAGAACAAGAAGATACAGACCTAAGAACTTCTTTTAATGTCTTAGAAGTTAACTTTAGACTGTGCTGATGTGTTTTATCCTTTATTCTTTATTGTTGTAAATTTTCATCACCCAAAAATGGATTTACATAATTTGTTTTCAATTAAAGGACCCTAACATGCCCATTGGGCATCTATAATGATTACAGAGGATACTGGTTGCTCAGGCTTTCATTTTCTTCCCTTTCCAACAGTTTTGTCAGCAGCCAAGTCATATATTATATACAAAGGAAAACAACGTTGCAAAACCAATTTGCTAAGGGATTGTAAAATCTAGTTTTAAAAAGTTACCGAGGCATCAAAGTAAAAATCCAAAGAATTAGATATTTTGATCAGTTTCTCAAGGTCAAACACTTTATTAATTCATCAGATATCTGTTTCTGTCAAAGTTATTCGAAAGCAAACAACCTGTTCAGTGCAGATGCTGTATTTAATAACTCTAATGCTTCAAGAATAAAGGCAGTGATGGAACAAACAGAATTTTCTAGCACTGTACAAAATGCCTCCATTGGTCTGAGAAACACTTGCATCATTAAAAAAATACTTTGAATATTCTTAATAATAAAACCTGAGATATTTTGACTGTAGTAGTTTTAGCTGATTATCTCTTACGTCAGTTATTTCTTCTGGTTGAGAGGACAAACCATTACAAATTCTAATAGGGAATATTGAACTTTCTAAGGTATCTGATTGCATTGTCTTAGAAATAGAAGTTGCTCAATTTATACATTTATTTTATTTTATTTTATCCTCACCCAAGGACACTTTTTTCATTTATCTTCAGATAGAGTGAGGAAGAGAGGGACGAAGAGAGAGAGAGAGAGAGAAACATTGCGTGAGAGAGACACATCAACTGGTTACCACCTGCACAACCCCAACCAGGGCTGGGGATGAACTGCAACTGAGGTACATGCCCTTAGTGGGAACTGAACCTGGGATTCTCTGATCTGTAGGCCAATGTTCTAACTGCTGAGCCAAACTGTCCAGGGCCAATTTATGCCTTTATATATGACTGACCTGGCTCCTAAAATGAAAAACAAAATCAGCTAAGGGGGGGCTAGAAATATATTGTCATGTCTTCACTGATTAGTTCCTGAGACTTTGATCATGAGACTTCTCTTTGGCTTTGTAAAAATGAAGTCTTAGAAATTGATTACTCTAAAATCTCTTGTACTTCTAAAATTTATATCTCTATCTCTAAATTTATTTACAACTGTTCATAACAGTTCTAGCTAACAGAAAACTGTGGTAGGTATTCAGTCCAAGAAACTTCTTCCCCAAAAAAAGATAGATACATTTCTGAGTAGAGTCTACCATTCTGCATACCAAGATTAAGGAAGGACCTAATCAATTATAATGGTTAATTTTATATGTGAACTTGACTGGGCCAATTGGTGCCAGAGTAAACATTATTTCTGGGTGTGTCTATGAGGGTGTACATACATGAGATTAACATTTGAATCAGGGTAATCTGTAAAATAGATTGTCCTTCTTAATTTGGGACTTCTTACCTCCATAAAATCTTATGAGCTAATTTGTCATGATAAACATATATATACGGTTCTATTCTCTGGATAACTGACTAATACATCAGGGAAAGAAGCATCATGACCTGGGAAGACAATGGGTCACAAGTACTAATCCTTTGCAGCTCGATCTACACACACTGTTGTGGGCTTGCTTTACACTAATTATACTGGAAAGTTATAGCCATCTAATCAATTTGTGAAAATTTTTTATGAGAATAAATGGTAAGTATAGAGATTAAAGAAATGAAAAGGTCTGACCTGGCAGGAGATCATATCCACAACACAAGGCCAATATAGAGAAAAACAATTTTATTGCATGCGCCTGGGCGCAGGTGGGCTGAGCCCCAAAAGGGACCAGCCTTGAATAACACTTGGGGTGTAGGTTATATACTCTAATTCTAGCTTCCAGCAGTTCCTACTGACATACTCAGTATGTCACTTTGCAGTTGGACTGGTCTGGTATCACATCCTGCATCTGCTGGTGATTCCTTGTCTTGTGGATCATCCCATAATCCTTACTCACCAGGAGGCTGAGCAAAGGTCATGCAAGCAACGCATTTGTCAGTTTCCACCTTTTGCAAGCTTTTACCTTTACCCTTTGAAACATTACTAACCCTTTCAGAAACAAAGAAAGAAGAGGAGGCAGAGAAGGAAGAACTAGGAGAAGTGCTGGTAGTGTGACAATAGTGGTGTTTGTATACACGTGGTCCATCCTGATATCCAGGAAGTCTGGACAGTCACAAGCACCAGTAGAGTAGGAATGAGAAGAGGCCAATCTCTGCTCATTCTAAGTAGGTGTTGAAATCATTACTGATGGTAGAACTAGGCTCTAGCTGTACAAATTCTTGGCAGGAAAGGACATAGGGAGACCCATAAGTTATAACACAGAATGTTGTTTTAGTGCAAGGTCCAATTTATAAGAAGACTGAGTGGAACTGACCATTTTCTAGAGCTGACTCCATTAAATTTTCTGAACTGAAAACAAAGCAAATAGGTAAACTATGCCTCAGAGTTCTATAGTTGACAGTGTTGGGGCTGATGCCCATATCTACATGGCTGATTCCTAACAGGTCCTCTTCACATCTTGGCCAGGCCTAAAACAGTTAAGGTCTACTTCTAAATTGGTTGTAGGGAGATGAGGCTCTCTGCTGAAATAAAATGGTGGTGCAAGGACCTGCAAGGTTGTCAGCAGGTGCTGGATGAGCATCGGAGGCAACTGGATTAGAGGAGAGGTCAGCAGTTATTGATATTCATGTCTTCTCTGACTCCAACACATGGAGTTCTAATACAATGTGTTTTCTCTTGGTCAGATTTTCTTTCAGGTAAAATCTCGAAAGATGCCAAATAATTTCCTGGTCAAAGCAGTTTTTAGATCAAATCTAGAATAATATTATCAAGAGTAAACTGAAAGTAGTTTGTATATATATTTGCTTAAAACTTTACTGACAATTTCATTTCCTTCCCTTTCTTCACTTTCCTGGACCTGGGCAGGCTAATTGGAAAAAGAAGGACGGCAGACAGCACCTGTGTATTATAACTGATCAAATATCAACAAACTGCTTAGTGGATAAATTGATCCCTCCAACTCATTGCTTCACACAATTGCTATTTTTCACTTATATTCTGTGCACACACACACACACACAAAACAAAAAGCAACAAAAAATAAAAAAAGCAACAATAACTTATTTTAAGAGTCTGTATCAAATTATTGTCTGCAAATCAGTGCTTTTCTTTGTCCTTGCATTAGAGATCCTCAAGGGCATGGATTATGGATGCATCTTGTTTTGTATATCACCTGTCATCTTGCCACATGAAAATAGGCACACACATTTTTAACGACAGTGATAATAATAAAACCACCTAGACCTTGTGTTGGGAAACTTTGATCATATATTTCAAATAACATTCAGGAGAATACTTTTTATATTGCTCTGCCTCACACCTTCACATAGAGCAAAGGGTAAATATTCACAGGCTCCATGGAATTCAATAGAAGATAAATGTTCATAATCAGTTCTGCTTCACATCTTTGTGGATTTACTGTCTCTAATGAACCCGGCCGAATCAAGAATGTGTGTGTATTGCAGGCTTAATCTACAATCAGGGTTATCTTTCTTTGTGTCTGGCTAAGGCAGATATCTATTTTCAACAGACTGGCAGCATTCCCCATCATTTCTCATAGCAGATTCCATTTCCTGTTAGTGACATATTTGAATGTAACATCTAGATAGGAGCTTGGCAAAGTGCAATCCACATTATTCTAATGGCAGTCCCGAAATTGCAGGAATGGAGTGCAGTGAGTGTTATATCACCAAGAGGAGAGGCAGCAAGCATTCTGAGTGACACTGACAGGCATCTGTCTTCTGAGTGTTCCATTGGATGGGGGCGGGGAGGGGGGGGGGGCATTACTTCTTGTCAAATAAACTCATCGAGAATGCTGCTGGATGAAACAAAATTTTCTGAACTAAGTAATCTTTGTTTCTCAAGTCTGGAAAAATGAAAAAAATGCACCTAGAATACATAGATATATAAATTTAGATCATAGTCTTTAATGTCCCACTGACTAGATTAGTAATTCTTAAGTCAAGTTCCTAGACCAATACCACTGGCAACATCTGAAACATGTTAGAAATGTATATTTTTGAGCCCCACCCAAGAACTACTAAATCATAAATGCTGAGGGTAGGCCCAGTAATCTGTTTTAAGAAGGCCTCCAAGTGAATCTGATGTAATACACTAACTTGATTGTGGGTCTTTAGCCTATTCTCTTAAGATATCTGAGCTACTCCTTTACCATATAAGAGATAATCATTAAAGTCTCTCAAGGCTTTATCATATAATGGTACATTTGTTTATAGCATAAAATGCCATTTTGATGGCTCAATTTTTATGAATTTCTTTGACATAATTGCTTCCTTAAGCAGGTGCTAAATTTGGTCTGGCCAGTGTGACTTAATAGTTGAGTGTTGACCCATGCAACAAAAGGTCACTGGTTCGATTCCTGGGCAGGACACATGCCCAGGTTGTGGATCCAATCCCCATTAGGGAGGATGCATGAGGTGGCCAATGGATGTTTCTGTCTTTCCCTCTCCCTTCCTCTCTCTATAAAATCAATAAAGGGAAATAAAATAAAATAAAAATAAAATAAAAATAAGGTGATAAATTAAAAAAAAACACACATATTTTATTCCTTTTTATATATCCCAGCCTAAGGGACTATGATAGAATAATAATTAATAATAATAATAATAATAATTAATCTTTAAACCATGGTTCTGCTGTCCATTCTAGTTTTATATTGGACACACTTGCTCTGCCTGATGCTCGTTGATTTTCTCCATGCCCATCATTGACTACTTAATCTGCTCTTGAGCAGCAGAACAAGACCACAAGATTTTTGTGGAATTTTAGGTCCTTCTACTGAGCTGAATTACCACAGGAATGGTATCAGTAAGTGCATGAGCACCTGATGTATTCTGAGCTAAAGAAGAAAAAATGCAAGCCAAGATATCTCCCCCACACCACCCCTAGATTCCAAATGCTTTAATGATCCGGGGAAATATAAAACCACTGCCAAGTTGTGAGGCACTGAGAAACTTTTGTAGGTGACAGGTCAACAAGGTCACCTACTTAGACAGCTCTCAGCATCAGTATGTGCCCTTCTTAGTCCCCATTTTCCTCTTCCACCAAGTTTCTTCAACCCCTCTCTTCACTTGACCACACTTCACTCTGTCTCTATCACAATTCACGATGTTAAGATTCTCCCTTCATAATAGTGCCTCACATCTATTTGGTAATTGTCTTTATCTTCTCCTTCAGTTTTAGTTTCTTCAACATTTCTTTGGAATTTTAAATGAAATATCCCAGCCTTAGTTGTCACAGCAGCTTCTATGTGACTTTGTGTATGTTTGTTTGGTTCATTGATTATTCACTTTTCTATTCTGGATGGTGGGTCACCTTTTTAACTGTCCTCTTTACTTGTATAATCCTGTTTACTTATCCACTTATTTTCTGACAAATAATCATTCTATCTCATTTTCATTATATGTGCCTGCCCTCCACCTTGCCTTGATCTTGAACGTGTGTATGTAGCTCAAAGTTATACCATTCAACAGACACCAATCTGACTAAAAGTGTCGTTTGTTCCACCATGTGTTTTTATGACCGCCCCCCCCCCCCCCAAATTAGTGAAATTTTGACCTGTTAACATTTCTGTGCCCATACACAAATCATAGCTCTTCAATGTACCCTGTCATGCAGAAGTTCTTTTCAAGTTCTTTCTATATGACATTGTTTTGCCACTCATTTCCTCTTTATATACTAATTTTGACTTGTTTAGAAAGATTAGTGAAACAAGCCTGATTATGGTTTTGGCTGCAATTTGTTTGCTCTCTGCTTGGTAAATCTCAGTAGCCCAGTATCACAGTGGCATGCAGCCTAGCTTGTATAGAATAGCAGCATAAGACTCACCTACATAAATAGCAGCGTAGCTGCTGCTGTCCATGGTCCTGGATAGCTCTATGGTTTTAGGCTTACCTTCTGTCGAAGAAGCAGTTATTCAGAAGCTGCAGATGTTAATCAAAGATGAAATTCAGTTCTACTTAGTGCTGAAGGCATAGGAAGTACTAATATTTTAAAAATCACATCTAACTTATCCTCGTACAGAAAATAAAATGTTCTGCTTATAGTTGGCTTGCCTTGGGGGGAAAAAAAAAGAATAAAGTGTCAGCTTGTTTATGAAGAGCAAGTACTATGATTAAAAGTAAATATTAAAAACCTCAGACTGGTTAGGAAGAGCTGATCACAGGAATATTTTGGTTTCCAGTATCACTAAATGTTATTTATCTCCATGGAGAAACGTTGTACTAATAATGATTGAGCCCGTAATTCTCTAAGTGAGTCCTGAAAAAGAAAAAGGTAATGAGAAACCAGCAAGCTCTCTGAGCTACTAGTCATTTTGGTGAGGGGTGGGGTGGGGTTGGCAGGGGAACGATGGACCATGTGCCTCTGCGTCTGCTGGACAGTAGAAGTTCAGGAGAAAGACTTTTAAGAAGGCTGAGCACTTGTCATAAAACAAGACTTCCAGGTACATATGTACATGATTGAATGGCTTTTTGAAACTCAGTGCTCTCTAGACTAACACTAGTCAATAGACATATAATATGTAAATGTTGCAAATGTTCTAATAGCCACATTGAGATATGTAAAGCAACTGGTGAAGTTAAATTAAATAATATATGTTATTTAACCAAATATAAATAAAATTATGATTTACTATATAAATCAATGTAAAACGTTTCTAATAAAATGCTTTAAATTATTTTATTTGAGCTATGTTTTTGAAATCCAGTGCGCATTTTAAATAGCATGTCTCAGTTCAGAGTAACAATAATTCAATTGCTCAACAGTGCATGCGTCCAGTGGCCCCACAATTGGGCAATAGGGTCTAGGTGCCAAAGCTTCCTCCCCTGAACAAGAACTAAAGAAAGGGACCCAATTATGGGCCAAGAAGAACATTCAGTGCTTGTTGCATCTTTTCAAACAATACATAAACAGAACATTTAACTATCACAACTTGAGGAATAGACAGTTAATGCTACACCCTTGTTTTATAATCAATTCAATTAATAAATATCTTTTTAGTCTTATATAGCTAGATATCACAAATTTTCTATTTGCTTGACCATGAGGTTAAGTTAGAACAGGCACAAACAGTTCCTTTAAAGCCAATTCTTTTAACTAATAGGAATGTCTGGAAAAATTTTTATCTCTTGAAAGTTCAAATGAGCTTTGCTTACAGGTAATACAGTGTGAAGTTACAACATCAAATGCAAACTGCACCAGAGGGTTGATGTCATCCAGTTCAGCTCTAATCAGTTCAATTAAACCATCTCTTCAGTGATAAAACATTCAGTCACATTAGTTATTTTATTACCTAACTAGAAAATTCAACCACTAACTTTTATCTGATAGCCTTATCAGTTATGGTTTATAGCTATAAGATTTCCATATAATAAGGGCTTTAGTTCTAACCTTGTCAAAATATTTGTTTTGACATATTATTTCCTCCTTGTTTAAATAACTGCCTTGATAATAATAATGTTTCATGCATTCAGAGACAGAATTTCAGATTCCTTGGAAGCAATATTGTTCCTAAAGATGTCATCATTCAGAGGTCCTGGGAATACAGGTGTGCATGACGAATGCCCAAATACTGGAAAGTAGTATAAGATTTTCTAGGGCACAGTTTTAAAAAATTTAATTCTGCAACTCTTAGTAACAAGCATATTCAACTCAAGATACATTTATCTGGTAAACTGATTTTTTCTCAAAAAAAATATTATGCACAGATTATTAATCTTACTATGGTATATTGCCTTAGTTTAGTCCATATCCAGGGCACTAAGCACTAATCAAGATTATATAATGTTGCAGGACTTCTATTGTTCTGTTTCAGAGCATATATTTATTTTAAGACTGAAACAAGGTACTAGAATTGTAATGATGGAATGATGTGGGTGCATGTGTATATGGAATTTCAGCCCCCATAGTTGTCCCCTACTATTAAGCATGTGTCTATCATATGGCAAAAAAGAACTTGCAAGTAGACGTATGGTTAAGAACCTCAGACTAGAAAGACTATCCTGGATTATGTGGGTAGAAACAATGTAATCTTAAGGACCCTTCAAAGGGGAAGAGGAAGGCAGAAGAGTCAGATGCAAAGACTAGAAAAGCAGTAGGGGAGCTTCACAGAGTGGGAGAGATTCAATCTGCTGTTACTGGTTCTGAGATGAAGGAGCCACAACCCAGTGATTTTAGAAGCAGATGGCCTCTCGAAGCTGAGAACAACCCCCAGCTGAAAGCCAACAGTCCTCAGTTTTACAACTGCATAAAAAAATTCTGCCAACAATCTGAATAAGGAAGGAAATAGACTCTCCCCTAGAATCTCCAGAAAAGAACTAAACTCTGTCGAAACCTTAACTGTGGCCTTGTAAGATTCCAAGCAGTGGAACAGCAGAACTTGCAGTATATCTGACCTATAGGAACTCTGAGTTAATAACTGGGTATTGTTTAAAGTCACTAAGTTTGTGGTATTTGTTACAGCAGCAATAGAATGATAAAATTATTATTTTTATCCTAATATAAGATGTAAACAATAATTTTAAAAAACTTTGCCAATTCTATTGCTAGACCTTTGTTAAAGAAGGAACTGCTTTTGAGGGAGAGTCTTGTGAAAATAAAGCAAAGAAATGTTGGTAGAAATAATGTCTGTTAAAATTTTTCACATTTTTAAGAGATTATTTTCAACTGTATTTAATAGGAATCATTAGATGGGCCCTGGCTGGTGTGGCTCGGCTGACTGAACATTGTCCTGGGCGTCTAAAGGTTGCTGGTTCGATTCCTGGTCAGGACGCATGCCCAGGTTGGGTTGCAGGCTTGATCTCCAGTAGGGGGAACACAGGAAGTAGCTGATGGACGTTATACTCTCACATCAATGATGCTCTCTCTCTCCCAATCTAAAAATTAATGAAAATATTTTTTAAAGAAAAGAATCATTGGAAAGGGTCAAGTCATTGGAAAGAAGAGCAATTTTGAAGAACTGAATGAATCAACAACACAATCTTTTAAATATTACTGGAATATTTTCTAGGACCACCACCATTTCAAGATATACAGGACAAAAACCCATGGATGAAATGTTTCTTTGATTATTTTCCAGATATGTAGTATTTTTTTTAAATTAAAATAGTTAAAATTTATTTACCATTAAATTTATTACATTTTAATTCCGATTAGAGCAGAATTTATGTCATTATTTACAATGTTTAATATTTTTAGACTCATGTTAAGACTGTTAGCTCTCCTCACAATTAAATTTTGCAACACATATATTTATCTTACATTAAATATATAGGTGATGCCTGATTATATTTTTATCTTATTAGAATATGTATTTCTAATAAAATTTAAGTTTTATTTCTTATAATTGAGCATCATTTATGATCTAATTATATTATTTTCATTAATTATAAGCTAATAAATGCAATGATACATTAAAAAAAAACAAAGTAGCACTCAGAGCCTTTGGTTTTATGATATGAAACAAAGTTTGAAATTTCAATATGTATGTATACAAATCCTTATGTACACACACTATCTAGCTATCATCAATTTATAAAATAAGTAATTGTACTAGGGTAATCAACAAATAACTTTAAAGGATAAAGGTATATTATTTATGTTACAGGGAAATTTGGGGGGCAATATGCAAGAAATACATCTTTTCCATTATAATACTTGTAATGAAAATATTTAGATGCCAATTTAAAAATGTGTGAAGAGTAAACATTTTTAACTTTTTAAAAGATGCCTGGAGCAACAAGTCTGAAAACCTGATTTATTCCACTGTCTTGGCCTCGGTAACCTAGAAAGCAGAGCTTTTGTAAGCACTTCTCAGGGAGTGCAATTCCTGGGAGCAGAGTGAAGGGCAGGGAGGTGCAGCCGGATGAGGGGGACCTGATACCAGTTGTATTACACAATGCACTGCTCCGTTCTTAGAGGTCCTGCTCTATGAGATGATTAAAACATCAGCCTGAAGGGAGAAGTGGAAGAAATTTATCTTCAGGATCCTATCTATGCCCAGTTGCTCTAACTATTCACCTCAAAGGATGCTAACTCGGGTGCTCTTGCTGTCATGCATGAATGATGAATGGGGGTGCTTGGACATACCACATCTTGGAGGCAAGAAGGAAGCAGAGGTGAAAACCTAACAGATGTGCCTGCATGACATCATAGCCCGTTCAGAGCTTAGTAACCAACAGAGTGAGGATGAGAGTCTCTGAGGGTGTCCAACAAGTTCCTGTACAGACTCCCTTTGGATGTGCTCATGTCTTCTGTTCTATACATCTTCCATGCTTCCACATACAACTTCCATTTATGTGAGCATAAAATGTCCTGACTTCTTCCCTGAAAAGGGAGATCCAAGTCCAATCAGCTAGAGTTCCCTTCAACGTAACCTCTAAAAAGACTGAAGACAAGTTAGTGAAACGAGCTCTCGTCCACTCTGTGATCTTGTAACGGATCACAAGGCATCGTTACAATATGCCACAGTGACAACCAGTCTAGGTTTCCTACCTCAGTCAGAGCTGCCGCTGGTTCCGGAGGGATCATCCAGAGTTTCCTTCCTCGGGGATCTGAGTCCTTAGTGGCTTTGCCTTACTGGGCCATGGCTGCTGCTCCCCCGGCCATTTCGTCCCTCGTGTAGAAGGACTAAGTGACGCCTGATGAATTCCCTGGGCTCTACGTTTTCCTCCCTTCCCTGTGGTACAGCTGCAACCCTGGCTCTTCACAGTAAAGACCAATCAGCCCTGACAGTTCAGTTCCTCTTTTCTTTGTTGCTCTGCGCCTGGAATGAAGAACACAAAGACGCAGGAAGGAATTACAAATTAAAGTTCAACTTAAAGATGCTCCTAACATGGAAAATACACTTTGAACTTGCCAGAGCCTACAATTTCAGAGTCCAAAAGCAAAAGTGGATCATTGGTTTTAATGGTAGAGGGTTGAACTTTATTCCCACACTTGGTCCCTGGATCCATTTATTCCAGCACTCTCTATCAGTAGTGTGTTTAGTTCACCTTTGGGCACCGTTCCAAGGCTGTTGTCCCAGAAACAGTGTCATGGCTGAGCCCCTAATAGACTATTTCACATTGTGAACGTGACAGCTTTTTATGGATGATGGTGGCGTGGGATCCACATGGCAGCATCGATGAATCCTTCAGTCATACACCTTCTGTCACACATCCTTTGTTACAAAATGGGTCTGCTCTCCTGAGGCAATATTATATATGTTACTATGCATGGAGAGCAGAAATTCTCTAAGTTCCCTGAACATTGTTCTTGTGCCAGCCCTCCTGGCATAAAAACATTATCGTAATCAGAGTAAATATCAGACTCGGTATGAAAAATAACTACACTTCTTTTTTTTTTTTTGGAGTCATAGGGGTTCTATGCATTATTCAACCTAATATCAAGTGGCACCAGCTGGTCTCTTTGGAGAATGGTGACACACAGAAATGCTCACTGCTGGTCTCTGCTGCTGCTGGGGATATTTGGTGGTGGCAGCAGCTGTGTCAGTCTTGGTGAGAGGAAGATCATGCTATTGGGACTGTATGTAACCTCCCACCATACCACAACAGTCCCTTTACTTATGGGAACATGACATTACCGCTGAGATAGCCAAGAAGATTTTCTGACTTCCACAAGATGAATTACCCTATCTTCTTGTTCTCAGGAGACTCCTCTACACTAGGCATTCTCTTAAAGGTGTTACCTTGAGATACAAAAATCTACACACTTTGTGTTCACTACCTTTTTTCTAGGCCACCTTATCTGTGGTCTTTAAATCTTTATTCATTCCAGGTCCCTGAGTAACCAGCCAAATGATGTGCTACTTTTCAAGAGCTTATGTGTATATGCAATTCAGACCACTTTTCTCTACATCTAGAGCAGATGACTTAAGTGCCTTCATGGCTCTGTCTACTGGGAAGATTTCTCTTCGCTACACTCTTTCGTGGTCACTTGTAAGTGGGACGCAGATGTGCCAGCAGATTATTTGTAGCTGCTCCAACATGATGGCCAGGATGAGTTTTTCCTCCTTCAACAGCTTGGTTTTGCTAATGCCCAGTAAATTTATAATTACAAATTAAGGAGAAGCAATGATGCAATAGTAGCAAGCAACATGGGATTCTGAACCACTTCATGTAACTTATTTCCATTTTTGGTCTGCATGGAATATACTATTCCAAATATACTATTCCTTTATGTTATGGACTGTGGCCTGTATGACCATTATGGACTGTGTGTTTGTGTCTCATCCAACTTCACACATTGAAGCCCTAACCTGCAATGTGATGGTATTTGGAAGTGGGGCCTATGAGTAATAATCAGATTTAAATGAGGTCATGAGGGTAGTGCCCTTAAAGGAAGAAGAAACAAGGAGACAGAATCTCTCTCTCTCTCTCTCTCTCTCTCTCTCTCTCTCTCTCTCTCTCTCTCTCTCGCTCTCCCCCCCCTGAGCATATACACTAGGAAAAGGCCATGTGGACACACAGAAAGAAGACAGCCATGTAAACCAAGAAGAGGCCTCTCACCAGGAACTGAATTGCCAGCACATTGATATTGGACTTCCCTGCCTCCAGAACAGTAAGAAATTAATGTGTGCTGTTTAAGTGTTAACAAAAGGAAGGGGTTAGTGTTATCATCCTCAGTGAAGGGTGCATCCAGGTCCAAGCTCCTGCCCCTCCCCTAGAGCCTAAATACACGAACAAAAAGGGGGCTTCTTACAGCCTTGGTTTATAGCATAGGGGGAGAGGCAGCACAGAGCTTCAAGGTCTGGCCACGTGGAGCCTCGCTGGGGTTCTTCCAGAACCAGGCCTTGGCCCTGACCAGCTGGGTGAGGACCTCCTTCAACTCTGGCCATCCTCTGGAAAATGCTGTGAGAAGAACCTGATAAGAAAAAGTTGGTGCCTCATATTAAAGAAGCTGCACTTTTGAGCCTTCAGGCGATTGTTGAGCTGAACTCGATTTTTTGAGATTCCATGTGGAGCAGCGCTGTGTTCCTGGGGCTGGAAAAGCACTGAGGAGCACGTCGGTGACGACTGCGTGTTCCTGGTACAGGGCCTGCCTCTGCCCATGTCTCCTATGGATTCAGCCCCTGGAAACTCCATAGGAACTGCTCCAGTCTATGGGAGTATTATGTTTTAACAGTCCAGCTAAGACAGACCTTGCCTTGTGACACAATGAAACCAGTAATGCCCAGCTAAGTATTGGCAACCTCAGTTTCAACATCACTTGATGTCCGAAGTTCAGTTGCTAAGTGTCACCCAGGTCCTGATTGTGTACCAGGAGCACAGTATATTTTCTTGCCCCAGAATACATGGCCTTGCTTCAGAACCTGATGAGTCACCATAATCCTCCTCCTAAGATGAGACAGACACCACCTCTAGCAATATTGGCTGAATATTGGCCTAGTCTGAGTGTCTGAACAGCTTAAATGCAGACTGAAGTTACTGCAGAGTTCTCACTTTCTCTCAGCCCTACTCAAAGCCATGGAAATCTCCATGTTGCCTATAAATGGATAAAAGCTGTAATCCCAGGAGTGGTATATGCTACCTCCAAAAATCTAAGAAGACTCACAATGGTCCTGATTAGGTAGCTCATTTGGTTAAAGCATTGTCCTGATATGCCAAGGTTGTGAGTTTGATCCCTGGTCAGGGCACATACAAGAAGCAACCAATTAATGTAGAAATAAGTGGAACAACAAATTAATGTTTCTCTCTCTCTCAAACCAATACATTTTTAAAATGGAACTAGAAAATAAAACAAATAAATGAAAAGACCCACAATGGAGGCCTCTTTCCTAGTTGTAGGTAGTGAGTATGCCATAGAAAAACTGCAATCTAGAGACTGAATAGATCAGAATATAGATTAAATACTTCATTTTCTCTTCTGGCAGCTGACACCAGCCTTCTGCTTATCAGCATTGTTTTTTAAGGTTATTAATACCCAAGTCTAGCAATGTCCAGGTTGACTGTCCCTTTCCTCACTCTTAGGAAAACAACAATCTATCTTCATTGTCACAGATGCCTGTGTGTCAAGGAGTCATCTTTGCTGCCCATTATGGTAATTGTGTTCACCTTCCTTCTGAGAGTTAAATACAGCCATCCCAGAATCTATTACCCCCATTATTACTCAGGAGCCCAGTTCCAAGACAGCACTTCTCATTGTTGTGCTACATGAATGAGACACTTTCAAGATTTTCAAAGATGCTAAAATATTCCCTGTTATCTGAGTAATGGCAGTATCCCTATGCCTTCTAGGAAACATAGCCAGGTGGTGAGTTCTCAAGTTCAATATAGTAAGTTAATCATTACATCGTCATGTTCTCTTAGTCTGCTGATTATTTTCTCATGTTATTTTAGAAAGTCTTTTATTACTATTGACATCTTCAGAACTCTGCTTCAAGAAGCCACTGCAAAAATAAACAAATAAACAGAAGAAGAAGAAGAAGAAGAAGAAGAAGAAGAAGAAGAAGAAGAAGAAGGAGGAGGAGGAGGAGGAGGAGGAGGGGGAGGTAGAGGGGGAGGAGGAGGGGGAGGAGGAGGGGGGGGGGGAGGAGGAGGAGGAGGAGGGGGAGGAGGAGGAGGAGGAGGGGGAGGAGGAGGAGGGGGGGAGGAGGAGGAGGAGGAGGGGGGAGGAGGAGGAGGAGGAGGAGGAGGAGGAGAAAGAGAAGGAGGAGAAGAGAAGAAGGAGAAGAAGAAACGTATGTCCTTGCCAGACATTGAAGCCCAAGTCATGTGTGAGTAACTCATGTAAATACATTTTTCCATAGCCCATATATAGACTAGCTCTAATTCCTAGCCCACAAGATCCACTCCCACATCTGCTTCTGGTCCCTGGCAGTGCATAGAGGCAGTATCTGTAATTCCTTTAGTGTGTGATTTTTTTTTTTTTTTTAAACACCTATTAACCTACTTGGGCTTTGCTGAGACCTGACTTTGAATGCGAGTCTGAAGGCGATAAGGGTGTCATGGGAAGATTCTAAGAACAAGTGCATTTTGTAAGTTTCTATCAAAGACCTTCTGTCTTCCATGGTTTGCCTCTAATTGGCAGATGACTTCTAGAGTTTTGTTGTTACTTTTATAATTGGGACTCTCAAGGTGGTTAACAAAAACAAAAGTTTAAAAAGCTACTCTAAAATCTTTACACTTACCATTGCTCCAACACAGTTCACATGCACCTCCCCTGTCTATCCCCACACCACTGCTTCCACAGGTACTTCATTCCGATGAATCTTAGCAAGGGCGATGCTCTCAGCCACGGTGATTTTTGTTATCTTGTTTGTGAGCAGACTTTCTCCATATCTCATTCAGACACTCATTATTACTGCTCCTTTCCCAACTGTTTTAGCTTGGGTTATTCAGAAAGCAGAACCTAAATCAAAAGCCTATATATTGCGTCTTTATTAGGAAGTGCAATCCCAGGAAGTGAGAGACAAATAAATGAATTAGGAGCATTATAAAGCTGGATAACACAATGTGCAATTGATTCCTCAATCCACTGTGATCGTTTTTTTCAAGTAATTATATCAAATCTGTCCCAAGACTGTCTACCCATAGAGAAAAAGAAGGAAGGATTGTCTACTATATTCCATTTCCCGTGGGTCAAATTTTCCCCAGGATTAAACCCCTGCGTCATCTGTATTACATGCGCATGGTCTCTGAACAGGGTCACAACAACTGGAAGCTCATGATGAAAGTGAACGGTTGGTGTCATCGGTGTGAGTCAAGGCACGAGCCGGTGCACCAACATGAAATAAATGCAGCTCACACAGAGCAGGCAGTTAGAAGAGACAGATCAGAAAAAGACAGTGAAATGGTGAATAAATTATCTATTTTTACACTTCAGAAAATTAAAACCCACAGAAATAAATGGCTTGCTTGAGTTCTTACATTTAGAAAAATTAGAGAAAGCTAACTCATTATATGGACCCAAGAAGAACTAACTTTTAGGCTTCATCTTCTGATATCAGGGATTTAGAGTACCTTGTTTTTGTTTATTTGTTTGTGTATCATATATATATATATATATATATATATATATACACACACACACACACACACACACACAATCTATATATAAATTTTATTTTTATCTTTATTGTTGAAAATATTACAGATGTCCCCTTTCCCCCCATTGACCCCTCCTCCCCACTCTCACTCCCCTAATTTATTTTATTTCTCCCATCATCATTTATCCCCTCCATGCTCTGTTCTAGCTCCACCCACCTCCGCACCTCCTCCAATCTCTACACTGTTGTCCATGTCTATGAGTTTTCTCCTTTTCCTTTTTCTTTTTTGCTCAATCCCTCCATACCCCCAACATCCCACATCCCCACCAGAATTTTCTACTGGCTCTCTATCTACAAGTCTGTCTCTACTTTGCTTGGTAGTTGAGTTTGTTTCTTTAAATTCCACATATAAGTGAAATCATATGGTATTTCTTTCTTTGATTGGCTTATTTCACTTAGCATAATGTTCTCCAGGTCCATCCATGCAGTCGCAAAGGGTAAAGTTTTCTTTCTTTTTATGGCAGAGTGGTACTCCACTGTGTAAGTGTACCACAGCATTTTTATCCACTCCTCTACTGATGGACACTTGGGCTGCTTCCAGGTATTGGCTGTTGTAAATAAGGCTACAATGAACATAATGGCATATATAGTTTTTCAAATTAGTGTTTCAGGTTTTATAGGATATATTTCCACAAGTAGAATTGCTGGACCATAAGGCAGTACCATTTTAAATGTTTTGAGGTAATTTCATACTGCTTTCCACAGTGGCTGCACCAATCTGCATTCCCACCACCAGTGCACAAGGGTTCCCTTTTCTCCACATTCTGGACAATACTTGTTTGTTCATGTCTTGATGATATTCATTCTGACAGGTATGAGGTGATATTTCATTGTGATTATAATTTGCATGTCTCTGATGATTAGAGACATTGAGCATCTTTTCATATGTCTATTGGCCATCTGTATGTCTTCTTTGGACAATTTTAATCGAATTGTTTGTGTTTTTTTGGTGTTGAGTTTTTAAGTTCTTTATAAATCTTGGCTATCAATGCCTTATCAGGTGTAGAGTAACTTGTTTTTATATTTTTCAATAATCAGTCAAAAACCAATCAGATTAGATCATGGCAAACAAAATCCCTAAAATTTGTATCCTAAAGGGAAATGACTATATATATATATATGACTTCTTTGTAATTGTGTGATAAATTATGCAGACTCTTGGCTCAAGACTCTTTCAAGGGCAATAAAAAGGTGTGAATCTAAAATGAAATTGTCAATTTTACTTTTATCTGAGAATGTTATGAGTGATATTATTAGTTCATTTTGATGATGAATCTGATATAATAAACCATCTCGGGCCACTAGGGATACCTGTTCCTTTTTAAGGACTTCCAGAAGATATCCCATTTATTAAGGGGAAGGAAAACTAGCAATTGCTGAGTGTTTACTATATACTAAGCAGAGATTCCCATCCTTTAATATGTGTTGGGGGAAAACAAAACTTTTCTTTTACATTTAAATTTCAGTTGTATCAAGAATGAAAAAAATTAGTAATTTGTCTTAAATGACAACTTTCTCTTCATCTATTAAGAGTCTTTGATATAGTACTGACGTGAACACAAACCTGTGACACTTTGGATTACAAGTGAGCCCAAAGAAGCGATATACCTTCAGTGAGTAAGCCTAGCAACCGTGGGTGCGCTTCAGAGCCTTGGAATCCTATATTTACAGCTGACTCCACATGTGAGTTCACTAGTCCACTGGCTGCCTAGTGGGCTGATGCATCTCTCTTTGGCTAAAATAGAAAAGAGAAAAGTAATTTTTTTAACACCTGGACAAACCATCTAAAATTGAAAAAATAAAATAGAGAAAGAATAGTTTTGCTGCATTTATGAAGGTTTATAGAAAACTAAAAAGTACCATTCATTCTCAAGTTTTAAATAATTATTTTAATTAAAGTTTTCATATTGAGATCATCATAGACTTACATGCAGCTATAAGAAATGATACAAAGCAATCCCACATACACTTTACTCAGTTTCCCCCAGTGGTAACATCTTACAAAATTCTTACATTATTGCAACCAGAATATTGTCATTGATAAGGTTAAGATACAGAACAATGCCTTCACCACAAAGTTCCCTTATGTTTCTCTTTCATTACCATTTATACCTTTTTCCCTGAGCATTTCTGTGCCTGACCACTAATCTATTCTTCATTGATGTAGTCTTGTTATTTCAAGAATGTTATATAAATGGAATCATACAGTATGTGACCTTTACCTTCTGGGATTGGCTTTTTTCACTCAGCTTAGTTCTCTGGAGACTCATCCAGATTGTTGCATTTATCACTAGTTCTTTCATTTTTATTCTGAGTAGTAGTTGATGGTGTGGATGTATCATAGTCTGTTGACTCATTCACTTGTTGAAAGACATATATGTTCTTTTCAGTTCTTGTCTATTATAAATAAAGTTGTTATAAACATTTGTGTACAGATTTTTATGTGAGCACAAATCTTTATTTCTCTGGAATAAATGTTCAAGTGTGCAATTGCTAGGTCATATGTTAAGCGCATGTTTAGATTTTAAAGAAATTTTCAAACTGTTTTCCAGAGTGGTTGTACCATTTCACATACACAGTGTGTGAGTGATCCAATTTCTTTGCATCTTTGCTATCACTATTTGATGTTTTAGCCATTACTGATAAGTATATAGAGATATCTTGTTTTGTTTTTCCTACTCTATAAGTTACCCTTCCATGCTTTTAAAAGAAATTATTATTTTTCACTGCAGAAGGTTTTTATTTTGATAAAGAACAATCTATCATGTAGCCCTTATATGGATTGTGGTGTTGGTGTGACGTGCAAAAATTCTTTTCTTATTTTTCATTTTCAAAAAATTTCTATTTCTTTTTAAAGTTTTACATCTCATAAGTCTATAGTCCATTTTGAGTTAATTTTTGTGTAAAGTATAACACCAAGTTCATGGTTCCTTTTTTATTTTTTAACATATAGATGTGCCGTTGCTTCAGCAGGATTTGTTGCAAAGCCTCTCTTTCCTCCACTGAATTGTTTGCATCACTGTCACATTTGTGTTGGTCTAGTTCTGATTTCTCTGTTCTGGTCAATTCTGTATGTTTATATCTGCACAAATGCCACAGGGCCTCAAAGCTATAACTATATAATATATCTTGAAATTAGGTTCACTGATTTTATTCCTTTTTTTCAATTTTTTAGCTTTTCTATTTGTTTATATTTCCACATATTTTAAAATAACCTTGTCTGCAGCTACAAAAATATTTCTGAAAATTTGATAGGAATTATGTTATGATGGATTTGATAGGAAATCTGTATATGAATTTGGGGAGAATTGACATCTTCACTATGTTTAGTCTTCCAATCTATGAATATGTTTTTCCATTTATTTAGATATTTCTGTCATCAGTATTCTATAATTTTCAGCATACAAGTCCTATACATGTTTGGCAAATGTATATCTAAGTGTTGTTGTTTTTTGCGAACTTGCAAACGTTATTTGATTTTTTTTTTTTATTTCAGTGTCTATGTATTTATTGTTAGTATATAAAAGTGCAATTGATTTATTTAATGTTTATAGTTCTCATAGAAATCCTATGAATTACATATTTTTATTATCTCATTTTACAGACGTGGAAAAAGATTGTCACGAGCTGTATCAGTTACTAGTGTTGCATAACAATTAGCTTCAAATTTCCAATGGCTTGAAACATTTATTTTCTCCAGTGCATCTACCAGTTGCATGAGAATTACCTGGGAGTCAGTTGGCCTAGGCTGTGTCTAACCAGGTTGCAGGCTGAATTCAGTTCTGTTCCGTAGTGTCTGTCTTTGACCAGTGGGTTAGCAGAAACAAGTCCTTCTCATGGCAATGATGGAAGTGTAAGAGGGTAAGCCCAACCATACAAACGCACGTCAAACCTCTGCTTATAACATAGCTGTTACTATCTCATTGGCGGGGAAGGGTAGGAGGGTGTCAATGGGGGAAAAATGAGAAACATCTGTAACAAAAACAAATTAATAAATAAAAAATAATTAATTAAAAAATATAAAAATCAATCAATAAAATTTCTTAAAAATATCTCATTGGCTAAGCTATCTTCACCCCATTGTATGTTTTGGGGCTGGGTGGAGGGGATAGAAGGATCAAGGGAAAAGGAAAGAAAAAGAGAAAAAACTTTTGGACACAGACAACAGTGTGGTGATTGCTGGTGGGGGGAAGGGAGGTAGGGGGAGATGGAGGAGGCTAAGGGGGGATAAATGATGATGGAAGGAGACTGGACTTGATGGGAGCAAGCACACAATACAGTGTACAAATGATGTGTTGTGGAATTGTGCAACTGAAACGTATAATTTTGTTAACCAATGTCATCCCAGTAAATTCATAAAAAGGAAAAAAATGTCTCATTGGCAAAAGCAAGACACATGCTACAGCCTGGCAACAGTGGCACAAAGTGATATATTCTCCCTCTAGCTGAAGAAAATATAACTTGGCACAGGGTGTGAATACAGAGATATATTAAGTATTGGGGCTAATAATTTAATCTACATGTGCACAAGTTCTGCTGTTAGTAAGTAACAGAGCTAAGACAGGAGCCCGGATCTGTATAAATTCAAAATGCTTTCTTATTTTTTTTAAACAATTGATGTATTTCTAATCTAGAGGGAAAAAAATTGGGTTGGTAATATTAATTGAATGAAGGAATAAAGTATTCAATTCTGTCTCTTGCTAAAATATACATTAGATATATAGATATAAAGATGTATACACGAATTTAATTTTTCAACAGTAATATGAAATTCCTCATCAGGCAAGCAGACTTGTTAATTACTCACTTTACTTTTGATTTCTTCAGTACCCTAAGGCCCCCTGGTCGAGCTTTGTTATGGGCCCTGAAAGGTTAGCTTCCTCACATCACAGTGAAGTTGTTTTCTGACTAATGTTCTCTCTGACACTGTTCTGCCTTCTATTTCATACCACTCTAGCAAACGGCGTTATCATCAAAGATCCCATGCATTTACATTACCTGCTCATCCCCTGATGTTTTCAGAAGACCTTTCCAAAAGTCATTTTAGGAAGTTGTCTCTAATGTGTGCATTGCTTTTACAAGCCACTTGCGTGTTTTTAACAAGTTTTGTAATTGCTCTCATATGGAGGAAGTCTCTACTTAATATTCAGGGAGCGCAATTAGTACAAAAGAATGTCAAGAAGAGGGAATTGAATGACATTTCTTCAACCAGACTACCAATTATGGACTTTCCCAGTATTCCAGAGTTGTGTTTGGGGGGAGTTGGCAGCTTCTGTGGACAAAGCTTTTGAGGGAAACTTTGATGCTGTGGACCCAACTGTCTGTGCCACACAGCAGAAAGTACGCAGGCGTGGTTGGATGATGACAGGGCCTAGTATTGTCTTTAGCCTGTTAGAATGAGGGCTCTTTAAAAAAACACTTAGAGTTTATTTTATGCAGGAAAATCATGAAAAGCACATATGAGATTGATGTACATATCTATTTCTACCTTGGTCGGTACAATCGATGATGTCTTTCATGATGTAACACCAGAGGAGCTGGGAATGCAACCCATGAATGTGGATGTCATTAGGACGACTGATTGCTATGCCGAGGTAGTCCCTGTGCTTATTCAAATTGACGTAGGACACACTTCTCTTAACCTCATTTTTGCCTTGCCAACATGCGAACAAATAAATTATCAGCAGCTGAGAATATAAAATTTAGTGAGTTAAATTTTCAAACAAACTCATTAATAGAAAAATAAACCCTGTGTAGTTTTTTAATGACCAAAATGCACTTTTGACTAGTTTTGCTAATTTGCAACATTATTGTTAGTATTCTGATTGCTTATTAATAGGTTTAAAATGGTGTGAATATCTGACAGGAAAAGAAATAAACCCACCTCTCCTGAGTTCCTTTTAAAATAAGCAATTATTTATTTTGAAGATTTATCTCAGGTAGCTGAGGTTTCAAAGCTGTCCCTTTGGTTCTGAGTCAGTCACTGTTTCTTCATAGAGGAAATTGGTCCTTTATATGAACTGTTAGATCTCCATTGTCACTCAATCACCATGATTCTGAAAAAAAGCTTTTGATTTTAACATTTGCCAGTTTACACAAGTCACATTCAAATGTATCTTCCCTCAAATTAAGGCCACTGTCCTCTGGTACCTTGTCAAGTAAAATTTGGGAGAGTACTGCAGAAAAACATATTAAATTAGGGGGGAAAAGCAAACCATCAAAGCAAGTGCATTTATAGAAGAATAACAAAGCTGGCTGACAGAAAGAAAATGCAATCTGTGTTTATCATTATATCAAAAAAATAAAAAGGTTTTGTTTTGTGAAAGACTTTGACTAAGTGCATTCTTTAAACTTGTAAACGGTAGGTGCCTATGTCTGTTCTGTGATCAAACACGTAGCTAAAATCAGAAAAGCTCAAGTAAACAGCTAATGGCTGCTATTTTATTCTTTGTTGTTTTTAGCCTGCACTTGGATGGCTAGACATAGCAATAGATCAAGTGTGATACTGAATTTGTAAAGTATGGTATTTTCTTAAAATTTCATTTGTGGATTGTTGTTTACCAGTATGTCGCTCGTGCCTGTGTTCACACCTGGAACATAGTAGGTCACCAACATATACTTTTTGAATGAGTAAAATTGTCTCAGTTGAAGCAGGATAAAGTCATACTATTATGATTATAGATACTGGTGTTAGACTGACTAATTCTGAATTTGAATTTCAACTCTTTCTAGCTTTGTAATCTTAGGAAATCTATTTACCCTTTTTGGACTTAAGTTTTCTCATCTGAAAATGAAAATAGTAATATTTTTACCTCATAAATTCATATACAAAAAGGATTTAGGCTGATGATTGGGCATAATAAGCACTCAAAATTTGTTAGTTATTATTACTTAAGAATTAATCAGAAAAAATATTTTTTTCCTGCTTGCTTTGGGGGCATTTTTCTCACTTTTTCTTAATTCTGGGAATTATAAGCTAATTTCATTAGCAAAAGAACACTACAATGATAAATATATAATAAAACTCAAATACTGAATCCTAAATTTAACATAAATTATTTCATGCAATTTTGTTTCATATTTCCTGCAACTCTATTATCACAGATTTAAAAAAAATCCATTCCTCTTCACTTATATAATTCAATTTTCTGCCACACTTTCTTTTGACAAAATATATCAGGCAAATTGAAACAAACAGCACATACAAATATCTAGTGAAATACAAAAGTACTAAACATTTAAGGTCAAAAGAAAGAAATAAAAATATTATGGCAATAAAAAATAATATAATTCTAATAACCATCCTAATTTTTTCTCTCTGTTGACAGGAATATCTCTTCAAAAAGCAATGATAAGTTATATAGTTGGTTTTTATATCCTCACTCGAGAAAGAAACATTGATCAGTTGCCTCCTCTACTTACCCTGACAGGGGATTAAACCCTGACTGAGAACCAAACCTGAAAACTTTGGGTGTACAGAACATTGATCTAACCAACTGAGCCGCCCACCAGAGCTATAATTCCTTTATTCATTCACTTAACAAATACATAAAGAGTACCTACTATGTACAATATTGAAAAGTAGGAAGCTAAACAATTCCCTAGGAGAAAGGCTTCTCCTAACCTTGATTTCTGAAAGTAATTTCTCACAGGAGTTGTTACATAGAGGACTTGAAAAAATGCAATCGGCAATGTCTTCAGCAACATCTCTACTGTAAATATAATAATTAATTTCATGTGGCAGTTTCTAGTATGACCTTTGACAAAAGCTAAAACCAATAATTAAAATTTGATAATATTTATATTACATGATGTTAACATTATGAGTACTGGTGTAAGTGAATTGGGTAATTGAAAGTAAGAAGCAAAAATAATTGATTACTTGTCAGAGTTCTTGAAGGAAAATTACAGTAGAAACAAAAATCACTTCAATAAACAGTTATTGACTGACTGCTATTTCCCAGACCTGGGGTAAGTGCTGAGGATTTAGAATTAATTAATTAAAATAGTCTCATTTTTTTGTGCTTAGAGTAGATTTTATATAGGCCAATAACTTTAAAGAAGAAGTCATTTTAATTTGATCAAAACTCAACAATCTCATTTAAAAATAAAACAGATCTTTTTCTATACCATTAGTGATAATTTCCACAATGTCCATTGAAAATTAGTATAAATTAGTTACCCAGATGTAGATTATATTTCAATCCATCATCTTAAATAAACACAAACTTAAATAAAACACTAGCAACAATAAAAACAAAACCTTCTCTTTGATTGCTTGAATCTTAGAATTGCTCTTGTTAATATCCTCCTTAATGCAAGAATCAGGTCTACAAAATCCTAAAGATATGGTTCACCAGTAGCTTGAACCATTCCAAAGAGAAAAGACCACTACTTTGGGATGTTCTTTATATTAAGTCAAAAATGGATTTGTTATTTAAATCAATTAGGATGAGTTCAGTTGCTAGTAATGCGCTAACAATGATTTAAATGGGATGGGATGGTAGACAGTTTGAGTTCAATCATTTCATCAAAGACCTAGGATTTTTCCATATTTCACTATACCATTCTTAGAATATTTTATTTTATTCTCATGCTTGCGGTGCTTATAGTCAAAATGGCTGTAACACCTCCAGGAATCATTTCCAAAAGAAGAAAAATATTTACTATGTTATTTTTTGCATGAAAGTTACCTATACATGAAAAACAGCCACTTATTATATGCTTCCTAAATATATCAAATAGCTTTAATCTCAAGTTCATAGGTATCAGCCTTGGGCGGTTTAGCTCAGTGGTTGGAATCTCGGGTTTGATTCCCAGTCAAGGGTATGTACCTGGGTGGTGGGTTTGATTCCTGGCCCTGTGTGGGAGGCAACCAATCAATGTGTCTCCCTCACATTGACATTTCTCTCTCTCTCTCTCCCTCCCTCCTACTCCATCTGAAAAAAATCACTGAAAAAATTTCCTCGGGTGAACATTTAAATTAAAACAAAAATAAGTTGCAAGTTTGAATCCCGGTCAGGACATACATAGGTTGTGGGTTTGATCCTCTGTCTGGGCTCATACATGAAGCATATGATTGCTGTGTCTCTCTCACATGGATCTGTCTCTCTCTATATATATTTATCTATCTAAAATCAATAAACATATCCTTGGGTGAGGCTAAAAGATAAATAAAGCTGGTAGGCACCAGAGAATGGCATTAAGGCAAACAAATACTAGAGTGTCATATGACAATGTCACACTCACATTCCCCTTCTTTACAGTAACATGCAGTGTAACTGATATAAGTTTGGTCACTGCTCAGACCTACTCCTCCTATTTGCAGAGCCCCCTTTCCATTATGTATAAATATTTAATATAATAAATTAAGCTACCAAAGTGTTAAATAAAATATGTATTCTCTATTCTCCTATCAGGCCAGGGTCTTTTTTTTCTCTCTGCTATTGCTGTAGGCTCCATGCCTGATGGCCTGACTCAAGCTTGTAGTCAAAAGATTAGTTGAACACTCTCTCCTAATTTGTTCTCTTCACTCCAGTCAAGTCATTGCATCCATGGGACATATAAAACAGGAACTCAGAAATAAAGACAGATAATGTTTTAGTTGACCTCTTGCTAGTTCCACAATTGTTAGGGCTACCATGTAAGGTATCATAATCCTTATCAGAATCCACTGGATTCCAGAGCAGTAATATCCATAAACTGAATTTTGCATAACAATGCCAGTGGGATGTAGAGAGTAGCCTAAAATCAAACACAGCATTTCTCTACAGTAAAAATCTGGATATTCACACTAAGTGGAATAAAAGGGCATAAATAACTTCAGATCATCTGAGGACAGGTTTGGCTGCAAAAGGAGTTCAGGTGAAGTCAAGTTTTGTCCCTAAATGAACAATTAAACACAAAACAAGAACTTTTCTCAGAGCTTTTTGGATTTCAGAATCGCATTGTGAGAGATTGTGGATCTGTAGTATGTCTGGCACTTTGCTAGTCACTTTAAATATATTATATAGTTTGACACATTACATTTTGAACAGATAATTTAATGATCCTTATTTTGCATATGGGAAAAGTAAGGTTCAGAGAGGTTAAGTAACTAGACAAAAGAGCTGTGATTTAAAACCACGTTTGCCTTATTAATCCCACCAGGGCACACCAGACTGCGAATAATACACAAAAAACCTGGAGTCGATTCCCCTGTGCATTTCACGGAGAACTTTTTTAGAATTTATCATACACTTAGACAAGTTCCTCTGATGTAACACTGTCCATATCTCCTCTTTCTCAGAGGCTCCAGATAAGGAAAAGAGTAATCTTAAAACATTTCTATGATATAATGTACTTTATTTCAGCATCCTTTGAAAGAAAGTATGGCTTAGTATATCTCGATGCAATGACACAAACTGTTGGATTAATGAACTGATCAATGACTTGAAGGATGTTTGCATTTGAAGTAAGATTCCCTTTGTATTGTGTCTTCCTCTCTCCAGAAAGCAATATACATATACGTATACATATACATATACATATTTTTTTTTGATGACCCACATGTTGATCTGAATTATGCCCTTGGAAGACACAGATGACATATTTTGGATCAACTGGCTGTGTGACACATTAGTTCTATGATTCGTCTGCTCTTTTTGTTTGTTGTTTGGGTTTTTGGCCCACATACCGGGCATGTGCCCTGACCAGGAATCGAACCGGCGACCTCTTGCTGCATGGGTCAATGCTCAACCACTCAGCAACACCAGCTGGGTTGTTGTTTGGGTTTTCAATTGTTTTTATTTTGTGTTATAGTAGCAAACATCTATGCTAAAGTTGGTTGCTGGAGGGATCTAGTCTCTGACTCCATGAATGTCCAACAATACCCCAATCAATAGTCTGATTCATCATCTATTTATCTTCTAATGTCATTTCAACCAGACTTTTGGCTTTAAAACTATGCTTTACTGCTTATCTGTTTAATGCCAAAGTGAGCCTGTCCGCTCTGCCTCAGATGTCCTTACCCAACCAGTTTCCAGATATTCTCATATGGAAGTCTAATAGACACTTGACAATCTATTACCCTCAAGAACAACGTTTTATTTCTATCCCTCATCTTGCTCCACCTGATTGCAAGGTATAAAATTATCATCTTACGCCCTTGCCAGTTTGGCTCAGTGGTTAGAGCATTTGGCCCACAGACCAGAGAGCCCCGGATTTGGTCCCAGCTTAGGGCACGTATCTCGGTTGCAGTTTGTCCCTGGCCCCGGTCGGGGTCGTGTGGATGGCAACCAGTTGATGTGTCTTTGTCACATTTATGTTTCTCTCCCTCTCTTCCCCCATCTCTCCCTCCTGCTCTATCTGAAGATAAATGTAAAAAAAAAAAAATATATATATATATATATATATATATATATATCATCTTACCTTATTCATTTGAGTTGCTAATAATATCTGCTTTTGATTAAGAGAGTGTGTGTGTATAATTTTTAAACTTAAGTTCAGGTAATAATTTAGTCATATTATAAAGATTCTGTGACTACACTATAAAATAACATAATCTTCTCTTGCTTCAAATATCTAGTCATCTTCATAAATTCTAAACCTTGCCCAAGGAAAAGAGCAAATGGACATAAAATAAGTCAATGTTATAACAAGACCTTGGCTATCTTCTGGTACTTGGCTATGAGGATCTGAGGAATTTTGTGTCCTTGTGAAGTTCCTCCTCTACATATATTCTATACACTAGAGAAAAGAAAAAAAGGTTAGAGTAGAAAAAATATTAAATTGAAAAAAAAAAAACTATCTTTCTAACACAGGTGTACTAGATTTTTTTAATTCTTTATGATTTTATATCATTTTTCTTACATCTATCCATCCATCAAATATCTAGTCTAGTCTCATCCCCTGGTTGGTCAGTTGATTTTACAGTCTCTTATTGGTCACAGAATATGTCTACAATTTCCTCCCATATTTATACTATTGGTAAAAATTAATTTAAAGGAAGAGCAAATCAATGGTTAGCACCAAAATGTCCAAAATTTTGTAAAAACAATTTACATGCAATACCTACCCATTGAATGATCTGTCAGTAGGTTGATTTTTGCAGACAAATAGGAATAAATTGTCCTCCAGTTTGAAAGTGTGAATAAGAAGCCAAACATATCATCTCTTCACAAGGCACATCCTAAAATATTGTTCTCAAAAACCATTTTTTGTTCAGTTTTACCCAATAGTCCCTAAACAATCTAGGCACTTTGCTATTGCAAATAAAATAATTTATATAAAAGCACTACTAAAATAGATAATACAACATCTTCTCAAATGGTTCTTATCCATCTTTGTGTTGTTGTCTCTCTAACAGCAATGACTGCTGTAACCTGTATCTATGAATATCACTTGAATCTAAACCTCCATTTCTGGCCTGTCCATGTTTTCCTCTGTCTTGAATTTGTTCTTTCCACTTTATTTCCTTTCCAGTATTTCCTGTGCTTTTAATACCAAATTAATGTCTTAAACGACCAAAGAATTTTTCCAAAAATACTTAGCCCATATAAGCGTTTTTTTCCTCTGCATCTTGTGATACTTACATTCCATACCTGATTCATTCATTCACTGTTTTTTTTTGTTGTTGTTTGTTTGTTTTCAATAAATATTTACTACATTTCAAGCACTATATTATACTTTGGGAATATAATACCACATAAATCTCATTCCTTATTCTCAAAACTCTTACAATCTTATATCAGAAACTGATAAAATATGCTATGAACCCTCCAACTAAACAACTTTCTTTGAGTACAATTATCTTTTTTTAAATTTTTTATCATGACATCATGCTACCCACAGAATGCTTATAACTCTGGGGAGGGCATACTAGGTTTTCAATGAATATTTGACAAAGTAAATGTTTGAAACATGAATGAATAAGATGGTGTGATGGTTAATTGATATAATAAAGAAAATTACAGGAAAAGGAAGGCAGGTAGGGGCTCAAGGGAAGAATCTGACAAGGAGATATTAGAATTTGAGTTGATGATTTAATGACAAGGGGCAGTGATTAGAAGTACAAAGAAAGAAAGACGTCTGAAGAAGTGACAAGAAGACATGAAAATATGGTGCCTTTTGGAATGGTGAGGGATTTGACAAAATTCTCCCAAGTCCCAACCCACCCTACACTTCTCAAGACTAACTCCCAGATCTCCTTAATACTGAAGGTTTTGCTGTTGTTATTATATATAAAGCAGATCAAAATGTTTTTCTTGAAACTCATGTTAATGCCAGATCATAAGACGTGAATAACATAAACTCTGGATTAGAAATGAGATCATTCTAGTGACAACACAATGTACCTTTAACTCACTGTATGACCTTTGAAAGTGAACTTTTTCTCTCTCTGCTGCAATTTTCTCACAAATAAAATGAAACATTGCAACTGATATTCTTTCAGGTCCTTTCTATCACAGAAGGTTCTATGATCCTTGACTCTTAACTCCTAAAATCTTCCATTTTCAATAGTCTGAACAAGAAAGAAGAGAAATATAAAGCGAAAGACATTAGAAAAATATCACAAAGATAACATATTAGGAAGGCTACAGCACTGCTTTCTCGGGAAAATTGAAGGAAAACAATGAGTATCTATCTGGTTATAAGGAGTACAGTCCTTTTGGGAGGCATGAGAGGTTAGACCGAAGAATTGTGAATGCCATGAAGCTGTGTAACCGTGTTCTTCCTGGGAAATGCAGAAGCAGCTAACTTTTTCATGTGCAGGGTTTAAATAGAGGAAAGAACAATGTGTGCAATTAGTAAAGCATCTAAAACTATAATTATTATGGTACCTAAAAAGATTTTAAAAAATACACTCAGGAATTTAGCAAATGCTACATGTACCTTTCTCCTTAACTGGACATTTACAGCTTTAAAAGCCCAGCACTCTCAATGGAGACAGTGAGCCATCTGGCCTTGAAGAAAGAGGCAGCCCAGGACTTCTGAAGCCCCATTCAGTGATGTAAGAAAGCTACCACCTCTGTAGTACCCAGTCCCTGTGTGTTAGAGTTCTTACGATTTGCTCCGTTTTGTCTTAGCGCTGCTACTATGGCAACAGACACGGATGAAAAGGGATAAACATTTGAGAAAAGCAAATGGGAAAAATTCCCTACCTTCAGGGTGCAACAAATATGGTGAGTTTTATAATGGGAAGCTTCCAAAGCTTGATGCTTTAGAATAAAATTCAGTACGAAGCAAAGTGCTCCGAGAGTGTTCAGTAACTTACCAGAATGACCTCAGAGCCGGGGAAGTCAGCTCACTCACGCATCTGTTCTTGTGTATGAGTCACCGCTAGATGTAACCACTTCGTCTGACACTGTGGGGAATGTACACAAGACACATGCTACTAAATGCTGGCTTGTAAGTAGAAAGAAAAAATAAATCTTAGCCAGTTAAAATACAAGGCAATATGTGATATGTAACATAGAAACTGTACAAAAACAAATTTGGTTAATCAGTTTTAAAACATTTCAACTGAGGACATTAGTTGAAAAAGCAGTGGGGATGTTGCATCAGGCTCAGGCCTCAAAATGCATTATATAATTAAACCCTTTACAAAAATAATGCACATGTTAAAGTCATACATAGTCATTTAATATAATTTCAAAAATACAGAAAAATAGGATGATGAAAAATTTTATTTGTAGTGACCAAAATATAATTACTGCCTAGAATGTTGTTATATTGTGTTCAAAAAATAAAATATTTTAGCCCTGGCCGGTTTGGCTCAGCGGTTAGAGCATCGGCCTGCGGTCCAGAGAGACCTGGATTCGGTTCCTGCTAAAAGCATGTACCTCGGTTGCAGTTTGTCTCCGGCCCTGGTTGGTCGTGCGGGTGGCAGCCACTCGATGTGTCCCTTCACATTGATGTTTCTCTCTCTCTCTCTTCCTCTCTCTCCCTCCCGCTCTATCTGAACAAAAATGGAAAAATGTCCTCAGGTAAGGATTAAATAAGTAAATAAATAAAATATTTTATTTAATGTATTTCATCCTGATTTCTTATAGTTCTTCTATAAGAATCTTCCTACTTTTTTTTTTTTTTTCCTTCTCAGCCTATATTAACATGATGTCTTATGAATGCATTGTTAGTAATTCCTGGAATCTCTGCTCCATTAGTGGTTGAGTTCTGCGTGGAGGTCCCAGGGCAATAAAGAGAAGATAGGGACAAAGTAGTCGTCAAGAACCTAAGGAGACTTTGTTGAACTCATAATGTCTGCTGGCATGATTTCCAAAACCACAGCTAAATGGAGTAAAACATTTTTTCCTAATAATATATTGTAGGAGTTCTCATCAAGACTTTATTTTTTTCATCTTTATCAATTCAACCCCATTATAAAAATCTATATCCCACATTATTTAGCAAGGACCATTAAAAGAGAAGCCCAAGAGAAGGAAAATTTCAGTTTTCTTTTGGTTTCTAATCTGGTGGTCTTATTGCAGTCTTGTGGACATGAAAATATTGGATGCATTTCAGAGCTTCTAATACCCAGATGCCTAGTATACTGAAGTATTATGTCTACTGTCTAGATGGAAATCTTGGAGTCAGTATCTGCATTTCTAAATATTCCCATGCCAATGTCTGGATTCAAGATGGCTATGTAAAGCTGTGTAAAGGTCTGGTCAGCAATTCCAATGTGGCAAGGGGGACCTTTCTCACACCACCAAGCAGTTCTTGGATCCCAGCTGGGTGTCCAACAATTTAACTTAATTCTTACATCATTTACCTAGAAATAGTATCAGATCTCCAAGAGTCAGTCCAACAATATTGCCCTGTCCCCCACATAGGATGCTAATCACAAGTCACCTGGGTTTCTGACCAGCTAACTGGTGGTAGTTTGGAGTCTCCAGTAACTCTCTCCTTGGGTTTGACTAATTTGCTAGAGTAGGTCACAGAACCCAGAGAAACACTTTATTTACTGGATCACTGTTTTGCTATAAAATGATGTAACTTCAGGAATAGCCCGACAGAAGAGATGGATAGGGAAGGGGTGTGCAGACTCCATGCCCTGTCCATGCATGCCATTCTCCCAACTTCTTGGGTGCTCATGAACCCAGAAAGCTCCCTAACTCTCTCCTTTTGAGTTTTTATGGAGACTTCATTACATAAACATTATTGATAAAATCATTGGCCATTGGCGATTGATTTAAGCTCCAGCCCCTCTCCTCTCCCTGGGGCCTGGGAGGGTAGGACTGGAAGTTCCAACCCTCTAATCACATGGTTTGTTTCTCTGGCAAACAGCCCTCATCCTTAGGTGCTTTCCAAAAAGCATCTTATTCACATAGCAAAAGATAACTTTATGCTCTCATTGCTTTAAAAATTCTAAGGGTTATAGATGCTCTGTGTCAGAAACAGGGATTAAGACAAAACTGTATTTCTTATTATAAATTACATTATCACACTATACCACACCTCTCTTCTCCAGAATCACTCCCCTAAACATTTCAAAAATTAAAAAAAAAAAAACCACAAAAAACAGAAGTTTGATTTTGGATGTAAACAAGTAGCCCTCTGTAATTGGTACTAGAGATAGAAAGCAAAAGAAAGAGTGGTAGATGCCTTAGCAGAGAATCTATCCTAAGTGCTTACAAGGAAAGTACCAATGAGGAGATCACTGATCTCTTTTCCAAGAAAAAAAGGTATTAAAGGCTCAGGAATTGCTAGTCTGCAGAGGGTGAGAATGAGGCAGGAACTTCAAATCGAAGAAATAGTTTAACGAGAGATTCCAAAATGGCGGCGGAGTGAACGGAGCTACACAGACCGTCTCCCAGAACCAAACTGGAATTACAACTATAACAGACAAATCGACAGGAAAAACCAACAGAAAAGCAGCTTGCGAGGACCATATAACCAGGGACACTGACTTGATCCCGGTAGGCTTGCGAAGGTGCGAGACCAGGGCTGGGAGCCCAGGGTCGGCAGCTCGGCAGCGGCCTCAGCTGGGAGCAGCGCCCTCGGGTTACACTCCCAGGCGGCCCCACAGCGCAGCCGGGACAGAGGCTGAAACAGCCACAGCCACTCACCTTGGGCTCCGGCAGAGGGAGGGCAGACTGGACTGGAACTGAGTCGGGACACTCAGGATTTGGAGGGCGCTCAGAGCTTTTGCTGAGTTGCTGCCACGCAGGACGGTGGCAATATTGCTCCTTGCCAGGGCTCTGAGGAGAGGCAGCAGCCCCTCCCTCGGAGATCCAACCCCACCCTGTGGGCCATTGAAGTGCTAATTGAAGCTCATTAACAACCAGCATCTGCCTCACCCTTGGGAAATGGCCTTATGCTGAGCACCTGAGGGAGTTTTTCAATCAACTGACAACCCAAAACCCAACAAGTAACCTCAACTGCTAGCCTCCAGGCAAAAAGCTAGAGGATAACAGTACCTTTCCTGGGCTAGCAACTTTAACCAGGAAAGTAAGACTTGACAGTGGTGTTCAACGTGGGTCCTCCCTCGCTCATCTAAACCCAGGAGAGGAAGCCACAAACAGCAGAACACCAACACCCACAGGGAGAACTTGACAGGCTCCAAAGGCAACTGTGATAGCCAAAATGGTGAAACACAAAAACAGAAGCCAAATGAAAGAGCAAGAGACCTCCACCAAAGATAAGATTAATGTGGAGCAATTAGGCATGTTAACAGAATTCAGAGCCATGATCTTGAGGAAGCTGAACAGCATGAGTAAAGACATAGAGATGCTGAAAATAAGCCAATTGGAAATTAAAAACCATCAAGAAGAGAAAAAAATGACATATCAGAAATGAAAAACACATTGGAAGGTTTAAAAAGCAGAGTAGAGGAAGCTGAGGACCGGATCAGTGAATTAGAAGACAGGGTAGAAAAAATGAACCAATCAGCAAACCAAAAAGAAAAAATGATTAAAAAACAGGAAGGCAGCCTTAGAGAACTGTGGGACAACTGGAAACGTAATAATATTCGCATCATAGTGTAAGGTAGCCAGGCACCGCCAGTGGGAGGTGGGAAGCCGAACAGACGAACAGCCGAATAAGCAGAAATCAGGCTTTACTGGGTACACTCCGGGCGGGTTCACAGACTCCGGGGGGTCGAGTCTGAGAAGCTGCGCCTGATGCTGGGGTTTGTGATTTTATATCTGTGCCTATGGCTGCGGGAACTTGTTGTTAGGGTTAGGTCCTGAGGGGCTACGCATGGGGGCCCCTGGAATGTGAGTCTATTGTCCCGGAGCAAACAGTTCCTGGACTAGGACAGGAGAATGGGACAGGAGTTGATCTATGAGTTCGGGGCAAACAGTTCCTGAAACAGAGTTTAGGTTGGGTAAGCGAGGTAACGGCTGAGCATTTTGCCTGGCGTCAGTTCCCAGGCTCTCGGACATTCCCGACTCTGTGATATAGGAACAGGGGCCAGGTCGTCTTTCTGACTACTTCCTGCTGGATGTGGGTGGCGTCGGGTTGGGGGTGCCGAGTCAGTGTGGTCCGAGTTCGGGGGACTGGTCAAAGGCTGGTAATGTTGTAGCATCATTTGGTGGACCTCTATTGTCCGTGTGAGCTGTGCGAATCGGTCCTGGATGAAGCGGAGAAAACAGGGGGCAATTAGCAGTATAATTATGATGATGGTTGGGCCGAGGAGGGGGAGGAGTAAGGAGTACATGGAGGAATTCCACCAGGAGGAGGCGTCTACTGAGAACTTTTGTTTTTTTAGTTCTGAACTTAGCTGGTGGAGGGTTTCAATGCGGGTTTCTACCAAACCTGATTCGTTGATATAATAGCAACATTCTTCCCCAAGAAAGAGACAGGTTCCTCCATGTTCTGCTGTGAGGAGGTCCAGGGCTCTTCGATTCTGCATCGACAGCTGGGCCAGGGAGGTGATCTGCCTCTGGAGAGAAGCTAGGGACTCAGGCGAGCAGACGACTGAGGGTGGTAGGCCGCATGCAGTTTCCACTGTATGTCGAGGGAGGTGGAGACAGCTTCTGTGACCTTGGAGATGAAGGCGGGCCTGTTGTCTGACTGGATGGAGGTAGGCAGGCCAAAGCAAGGGATGATGTCCTGGACCAGGTGGTCAGCTACAGTCCCCACAGTTTCTGAGGTGGTGGAAAAGGCCTCAATCCATCCTGAAAGGTATCAACCATAGTTAAAAGATATTTAAGATTTTTGTGTCTGGGCATGTGGGTAAAATTGACCTGCCAGTCCTGTCCGGGGAGATGGCCCCGCATCTGGTGAAGTGGGTGGCGGATGTGGCAGGCCCCCTGGCTGTTTGTCCTGGAACAGGTAGAGCAGAAGGAATGGACGGCTTGAATGGTTTGCTGGAGGCGGTTGGGTTGGAAGAGGGGAGAGAGGAAATGATAAAGAGCCTTAGGTCCAATATGTAGGGACTTGTGGATGTCAGAGATTATCTGGTATCTCTGAGAATCTGGGAGGATGAGGAGGTTGTCCTTGAATGCCCATCCATCCTTGAGCTGGATTTCTGGGGAAGATTGAAAAAGGTCTTGTTCTGTGGAGGAATATTGTGGTCTGTATGTTTTTGAAAGAAAGCATATAGCAGAGGTGGGGTGTGTACGCGCTATGGAGCGAGCTGTCTTATCGGCGAAGGTGTTTCCCTTAGCAATAGGGGAATTGGAGGTCTGGTCGCCTTTGCAATGCATAATGGCCACCCGCGAAGGGAGTTGGATGGTCTGAATGAGCCTAGAAATGAGTGTGCCATTGAGAACGCGTTCCCTTGGTCGTGAGGAAGCCTCGTTCCTTCCAAATCATACAGTGGGAGTGTGCGATGAGAAAGGCATATTTGGAGTCTGTGTATATGTTGACTGTCTTATTTTTGGCCCAGATGAGGGCCCAGGTCAGGGCAACTAGTTCGGCCTGTTGTGAGGTGGTCCCTAAGGGGAGGCTGTTAGCTTCTATGACCTGGGTGTCAGAGACGATGGCATAGGCAGCCCGCCGGGGCCCCGGCGGTTCGGAGATTGAGCTGCCATCTATGTAAAGGGCATGTTGGGCTTCTGGCAGGGGATGGGCCATTAGGTCAGTAGGAGGGTGGTGGCTGTGAGGCAATCGGCCTTGGTTGGTGAGCAGATCAGAAGATCGTCTACATATTGTAAAAGGGTGGAGGGAGTTAAATTGCAAGCAAGTAGGTCTGTAGCTAATGCTTGTCCAAATAGGTGAGGGCTGTCTCGGAATTCTTGGGGGAGGACCGTCCAGGTCAGTTGTTGAGCGGTATTGGAAACAGGGTCCTCCCAGGTAAAGGCAAATAGGAAGTGGGAATCCGGGTGGAGGGGTATAATGAAGAAGGCATCCTTGAGGTCAAGGACCGAAAAATGGGTGGTGGTAGGGGGAATGTGAGAGAGAAGGGTGTAGGGATTAGGGACTACTGGGGAAATGGGGACGACCGCCGTGTTGATGATGCGGAGGTCCTGAACAAGGCGGTACTGTCCTGAGGCCTTTTTAACAGGGAGAATGGGATATTACAAGGTGAATTGGTGGGGATCAGGAGGCCTTGTGCCTTAAGCCTGGTGATGATGGGCAGGAGTCCCATCCTATGAGCGTGTGAGATGGGGAATTGCGGGCGGTTAGGGAAAGAAGATGGGTCTTTGAGTTTAATTAAAACAGGAGTCTGGTGGGAAACAATGGTGGGGGTATCCGTGTCCCAGACCTCGGGGTGGACTCCAGGTAGGAGCTGGACGTTGGGGTCTGGGTTAGGCTCAAGGTCGGGGCCTGGCACCAGTGCCAGCAAGAAGGTCTGTTTCGGGGAGGATGAGATGCTTGCCTGGAGTTTGGACAGAATGTCTCTCCCCAGGAGGGGGACTGGACATGAGGGCATGACTAGGAAGGAGTGGGAGAACGGCTGACCCTCAAATAGGCAGTTAAGGAGGGTTGTCCGCTGTGGGGTCGAGGGTGATCCGTCAATTCCCATGACTGAGACCTGGGAAGGAACCGTAAGGCCCGAATGAGAGGGAAGGACAGAGTAGGTAGCCCCCATGTCTACCAAAAAGGAGACAGACTTACCCGCTACCTGGAGCGTGACCCTGGGCTCAGCGAGGGTAACCGGAGTCGAAGAGCCAGGGCCCCCTCAGTCGTCCATTAGCCCCAGCAGTTCTAGGGCCGGGAACGTCTGGTTCTCAGTCCCCCTGCATTGAGGTGCCGAGGGCTGAGCCAGGGTCGGGCAGTCCGACTTCCAGTGGCCCATTTGTTTGCATTGAGGGCAAGGCTTGGTGGGGGGCCTAGGCTGCGGACAGGCCTTCGCCCAGTGGCCTTCCTTTCCGCATTTGAAAGAGGCACCCGGGGGCGTGCGCTGTCCTCCTTTGGAGGTCAGTCTTTTTGCCGGTTCCCCTGCCGGCCGGAGGGCTGCCACCAAGGCCTGGGTCTGGAGGCTAACTTTCTGTTGCAGCCGCGCCTGCCATGCTGCTTCAGCAGTCTCCTCTCGGGCGTTAAAAATTTTAAAAGCCATTTTTACCAGGTCTCGGATGGGAGTCTCAGGGCCCTCTTCAGCCTTTTTTAGTTTTTTCCTGATATCTGGGGCGGACTGAGAGATAAAGTGAGATGCTAGGATTGTGGCCCCGTTGCGGGACCCCGGGTCTAGGCGGGTGTAGCGAACCAGGGCCTCCTGCAGGCAGTTGAGAAAAAGGGCCGGGTTCTCTTTGGGGAGCTGGGTAATTTCTCTCAATTTGTCATCGTTAACCACCTTACTGGAGACTGCGTCCATACCCCGAAGGAGGTATTGGAGCATGAGGTTCCGGCTTGGAATATTAGATCCAGGGCCGGCCTGATAGTTCCATGCAGGATCGTCCTGGGGAACTGCTTCATTGCCGAGGGGGACAGTATTGTCTACTAGGTGGTCTCTATCTGCCTGCTGCCTGGCGGCAGAGAGGATACACTCATGTACCTCAGGGGTGAGAGTGGAGGTGCAAATTACTTTGATATTATGCCATGTCAGGTCATAAGTCTGGGACAGGTATTGGAACTCTCTGATGTAGGTTGAGGGGTCAGCTGAGAAGGATCCTAACCGCTTTTCAATCAGAGAGAGGTCCTGGAGGGAGAAGGGGACATGTACCCGCACCAGTCCTTCTGCCCCAGCCACCTCGCGGAGAGGGGCCAGGACAGCAGGCGGGGGTTGGGGAGTGCGAGATTGGGTATGTGCTGCTATGGGAGAGCCGAGGGGGTGAGAGGGAGGTGGGGCAGCAGGAGCCGGGTCAGGACCAGGGGGGTTTTCTCTGAGGAGGGTTGGGGGAGGCGATAGGTCATCAGGGAGGTCATCAGGCAGAGAGTAAGGACGGGCGGTCTATAGGAGGTGCCTTTGGATGAGGGGAAGTCTGGGCTAGGAGAATCCGGAGAGTGGAGCAGTGTGAGCAAAGGTCAGGGCGGGAGCGGAGGTCCCAAAAAGCCTGAATGTATGGGATCTCAGAGTCCTTTCCGGTCCGCCGGCAAAAATTGGCCAGGTCCCGGAGGACGTTGAAGTCAAAAGTACCCGTAGGTGGCCAGTGAGACTGGTTGTCTAGGGTGTATTGAGGCCAAGTGACCTGGGACAAGAAGATGAGTTTCTTCTTGTGGAGGGTCTGAGAGTATCCCAATTTGGAGAAATTTATAAGAAGACATCCCAAAGGAGTCTTAGGGTCCATTTTGGATTCGGAGTTTCCCATAATTTGGTGGCCTTCAGGACCCCTAAGTGTCGGAGGAGAAAGGGTATGAGGGAGGCGTCCCTTCCAGATACCCATCTCCGGACAGAGATAGAGGGGTGAGTGAAAGGCGTCCCTTCAATCAGTCCCCCTATATAGACTCCAGGAGTCGTGAGGGGAGGGCTCCCGGCTCGGCCGAGTCTAGGACAAGAGACCCCGGCGGGGACACAGGGTCCATCAGGAAGGGAAGGGAATCGAATTACTTACGGTTGCAAGCCGTATCTGCAGGGAGCTCCGAATTCAAAGCGGTGGAGGGCGGCACGAGGCAGGGAGAGAGAGAGGGGGGACTCTTGCCTCAGCCTGCAGGGACTGAGGCGGGTCGCAAAACCCCTCTCCCGGGTTTCGGCACCAGATGTAAGGTAGCCAGGCACCGCCAGTGGGAGGTGGGAAGCCGAACAGACGAACAGCCGAATAAGCAGAAATCAGGCTTTACTGGGTACACTCCGGGCGGTTTCACAGACTCCGGGGGTCGAGTCCGAGAAGCCGCGCCCGATGCTGGGGTTTGTGATTTTTATATCTGTGCCTATGGCAGCGGGAACTTGTTGTTAGGGTTAGGACCTGAGGGGCTACGCATGGGGGCCCCTGGAATGTGAGTCTATTGTCCTGGAGCAAACAGTTCCTGGACTAGGACAGGAGAATGGGACAGGAGTTGATCTATGAGTTCGGGGCAAACAGTTCCTGAAACAGAGTTTAGGTTGGGTAAGCGAGGTAACAGCTGAGCAGTTTGCCTGGCGTCAGTTCCCAGGCTCTTGGACACATAGGAGTCCCCAAAGAAGAAGAAAATGAGCAACAGATACAGAATATATTCAAGAAAATAGGGACAGAACACTTCCCTAATTTAGTGAAGGAAGAAGGCATTCAAGATCAAGAAGCATAGAGAGCCCCAAGTAACAAGAAGAACCCAAACAGGCCCACACCAAGACACATAGTAATTAAAATGCCAAAAATTAAAGACAAAGAGAGAATCCTAAAAGCAGCAAGAGATAAGCAACAGGTTACCTACAAAGGAAACCCCATAAGGCTCTCAGCTGACTTGTCACAAGAAACACTACAGGCCAGAAGGGAATGGCATGAAGTAATCAAGGTCATGAAAAACAAGGATCTGAATCCAAGACTACTCTCCCCAGCAAGGCTATCATTCAAAATAGAAGGTCAAATAAAGAGCTTCCCAGACAAAAAAAAAAGGCTAAGGGAATACATTGGAAGTAAACCAGCACTGCAAGAAATGTTAAAAGGACTGCTGTAATTAGCAGGAGAAATGGGAAGAAAAATAGAACCACGCTAAACAAAAATGGCAATAAATAAGTACATATCAATAATCACCTTAAATGTAAATGGATTGAATGCTCCCATAAAAAGAAACAGAGTAGCTGATTGGATAAGAAAGCATGACTCATCTATATGTTGTTTATAAGAGACCCACCTCACAACAAAAGACTCACATAGGTTGAAAGTGAAGGGATGGAAAAAAATTTTCCAAGCAAATGGAAAGCAAAAAAAGCTGGGGTAGCAATACTCATATCTGATCAAATAGATTTCAAAATGAAGGCCATAACTAGAGACAAAGAAGGCCACTACATAATATTGAAAGGATCTATCCAACAGGAAGATATAACCTTGGTAAACATATATGCACCCAATATAGGAGCACCAAAATATATTAAAAATCTTCTGGAGGACTTCCAAGGAGAAATCAATAGCAGTACAATCATAGCAGGGAACTTGAACACCCTGTTGACACCACTGGATAGATCCTCTAGACAAAAAATTAGAAAGGAAGCAGAGACTCTAAATGAAGCACTAGACCAAATGGATTTAATAGAAATCTACAGAGAATTACACCCCAAAACTACAGTATACACATTCTTTTCAAGTGCACATGGGACATTCTCAAAGATAGACCACATGATAGGACACAAACTAAATCTCTACAAGTTCAAGAAGATTGAAATCATATCAAGCATCTTCTCAGATCACAATGGCATGAAACTAGAAATCAATTGCAACAAGAACATGCAAAGACATTTGAACACATGGAGGCTAAATAGCATGTTATTAAACAATGAATGGGTTACCAAGGAGATCAAGGAAGAAATTAAACACTTCCTGGAAACCAATGAAAATGAACACACAACAACACAAAATCTATGGTATGCAGCAAAGCAGTTCTGAGAGGGAAGTTCATTGCACTACAGGCCTACCTCAAGAAACAAAAAAAAATTCTAATTGAATGTCTCACCTCACAACTTATAGAATTAGAAAGAAAACAGAAAGAAAACTGCAGAGCAAGTAGAAGAAAGGAAATAGTAAAGATCAGAGCAGAAATAAATGACATAGAGACCAAAAAAAACAATTCAAAGGATCAATGAAACAAAGAGCTGGTTTTTCGAAAAGATAAACAAGATTGATGGACCCTTAGCTAGACTCACCAAGAAACAAAGAGAGAGAACCCAAATACACAAAATCAGAAATGAAAGAGGAGAAGTAACAACCGACACCACAGAAATACAAAAGATTGTTAACAGCTACTATGAACAACTATGTGGCAACAAATTCGACAATCTAAGCTAAATGGACAAATTTCTAGCAACACACAGTCTACCAAAACTGGACCGGGAAGAGATAGAAATCTTGAACAGACCAATAACAACTAAGGAAATTGAAGAGGTAATCAAGACTCTCCCAGCAAACAAAAGCCCAGGCCCAGATGGCTTCACAGGGGAGTTTTACTGAACATTCAAAAATGAACTAACACCACAAACTATTTCAAAAAGTTCAAGAAGAAGGAAGACTTCCAAACACGTTCTATGAGGCCAGCATAATTATAATTTCAAAACCAGAAAAAGACACTACAAAGAAAGAATACTACAGGCCAATATCCCTGATGAACAAAGACGCCAAAATCCTGAACATCCAGGAATACATCAAAACAATTATTCACCATGACCAAGTGGGAGTCATTCCAGGGATGCAAGGCTGGTACAATATTTGCAAATCAATAAATGTGATACACCACATAAAATGAAGAATACAAACCACATGATCATATCAATAGATGCCGAAAAAGCCTTCGACAAAATTCAGTATCCATTTCTGATAAAAACGCTCAGCAATGTGGGAATAGAGGGATCATATCTAGACATAATAAAGGCCATATATGAAAGACCTACAGCCAACATCATACTCAATGGGCAGAAACTAAAAACATTTCCATTAAGAACAGGAATAAGACAGGGATGTCCACTTTCGCCACTCCTATTTAACATAGTACTGGAAGTCTTAGCCACAGCAATCAGACATGAGGAAAAAATAAAAGGGATCCAAATTGGAAAGGAGGAAGTGAAACTGTCATTATTTGCAGATGACATGATATTATACATAGAAAACCCTAAAGACTCCATCAAATATCTAGTAGACTTAAATGAATTTGGAGAAGTAACAGGATACAAAATTAACGTCAAGAAATCGACAGCATTCTTATACACCAATTATGAACTCACAGAAAGAGAAACCGAAAAAACAATCCCATTTACCATCGCGGCAAAAAAATTAAGATACCTAGGAATAAACTTAACCAAAGAAGTAAAGGACCTATTCGCAGAAAACTATAGGACATTGAAAAAAGAAATAGAGGAAGATATAAAAAAGTGAAAGCACATACCTTGTTCATGGATTGGAAGAATTAACATCATTAAAATGTCCATACTACCCAAAGCAATCTATAGATTCAATGCAATCCCCATCAAAATACCAATGACATATTTCACAGAACTAAAACAAATACTTCAAAATTTTATATGGAACCAAAAAAGTCCCCGAATCGCCACAGCAATTTTGAAAAGAAGGACAAAGTAGGTGGGATCACAATACCAGATATCAGGTTATACTACAAAGCGACTGTAATCAAAAACAGCCTGGTACTGGCACAAGAACAGGCATATAGACCAGTGGAATGCAACTGAAAACCCAGAAATGGACTCAAGGCAATATGCTCAATTAATATTTGACAAAGGTGGCAAGAGCATACAGTTGAGTAAAGACAGCCTCTTTAATAAATGGTGTGGGGAAAATTGGACAACTACATGCAAAAAAAATGAAACTAGACCATCAACTTACACCATACACAAGAATAAACTCAAAATGGATAAAAGACTTAAATGTGACTCATGAATCCATAAAAATCCTAGAAGAAAATATAGACAAGAAAATTTCGGACATTATACGGAGCAGAATATTTACTGATACATCACCTAAGGCAACAGAAACAAAGGAAAAAATGAACATATGGGACTACATCAAACTCAAAAGTTTCTGCACAGCAAAAGAAACAATCATCAAAATGGAAAGGCAACCCACTGTATGGGAGAACATTATTGCCAATGATATATCAGATAAGGGGTTAATTTCCAATATATATAGAGTACTCATACAACTCAACAAAAGGAAGACAAAGAACCCAATTAAAAAATGGACAGAGGAGCTGAATAGACACCTCTCCAAACAGGACATACAAATGGCCAAGAGACATATGAAGAAATGCTCATCATCACTAATCATCAGAGAGATGCAAATTAAAACAACAATGAGATATCACCTCACACCTGTCAGAATGGCTGCCATCAACAAATCATTAAACAACAAGTGTTGGCGAGGGTGTGGAGAAAAGGGGACTCTAGTGCACTGCTGGTGGGAATGCAGACTGGTGCAGCCACTATGGAAAACAATATGCTGTTACCTCAAAAAAATTGAAAATTGAACTTCCATTTGACCCAGTGATCCCACTTCTAGGAATATACCCTAAGAAGCCTGAAACACCAATCAGAAAGAATATATGTACCCCCATGTTCATAGCAGCACTATTTACAATAGCTAAGATCTGGAAAGTGTCCATCAGTAGAAGATTGGATAAAAAAGCAGTGGTACATATACACAATGGAGTACTATGCAGCTGTAAGAAAGAAAGATCTCTTATCCTTTGAGACGACATGGAAGGACCTGGAAAGTATTATCCTAAGTTAAATAAGCCAAGCAGAAAAAGAAAAATACCACATGATCTCACTTATATATGGAATATAATGAACATTACAGTCTGAGGAATACGGTAGACCCAGAAACATGGAAGTAGGGCACAGACTGACATCCGTCAGAAGAGGGGGTGGGGGGGGTAGGAAAAGATAACCCACAGATCTGATATCCATGTATACATAACCAATAGACATGGAAAACAATACCAGGGACAGGGCGGGTGTGGGGTGGGGAGGGGGGTGCCAATGGGGTAAAAAAGGAGAAATATCTGTAACAAAAAAATAAATTAATTAGTTAAAAAAAAAAAAAAAAAGAAATAGTTTAACGAGTTGCATAAAGTAGTGGTGGGCTCCCAGTCTGTGAGCCCTATGCTTCTCGTCTTGACTTTGTTTTCCTTTCTGGACTGAGTCAGAGGAACTTCGGGCCTGAGCTACCACACATGAGAAGAGGGGAGGTGATGGCTCCTGTTGGAAACGAAAGTTCTAAGTTTCCAAAATGCCTTCTGATCAGTAAAACCTCCCACCACCTTTCCCCACATGACTCTAGAAAACCAACAGCATTGTTAATGGATATCAGAAAGGATAGGAGGTCCTTTTCCTCAGATTTTCCGGTGCTGACATTTGAAGGCTGCTGATCATAAAGCAACTGACCATCCAACTTGCAATCCAGTTCCTCTGTAATGAACTCCTCCTGCTCCCTATATAAGTACCACCTGATCACACAGAGATTTCAATGCTAGCTATTTGTAGTGATGTTTTTCTTGCATATCAACTGCAGCCTACATCCAAGAGATAAAAGTGTCCCTGAGCTCTTGGTGGACTCTTCACTGGCTGAGGATAGTACATGGGAGTCCAATGCCCTAGAGACTGCAAAGTCATGTCATATCTCCTGCTTTGTGAGGCCATCCTCGTAAATTCCCATTTAAAAACTTACTATCTCTAGTTCTGTTAGCATTTCTTAATCAAATATATCAGGATCCAGTTTTGCCAATCTCATAATAGTATGCATTTATTATTTAGAAATATGGGTGTGGTTATCAGAATTAAAATACCAAAAGAATTAAATGTGGTTGCATCTGGAGAGTGAAACGAGGTAGTATGGAGAAGGATATTTGTTTTCTGCAAAAATCCTTTTAGAACTTTTTACTTTAAAAAAAAATTACTTTAATATGCTTTAATATGAGAGCAGGAGAGAGAGAGAGGGAGGGAGAGAGAGAGAGAATGATTTCAAGAAAGTATAATTTAGATTCTGCATAGAAAGAAAAATGGTAAGTAGGTAGTTGTAGGTACCAATTTATAGGATCTCATGGGCTGCTCAGTGTTCCAAAACAAAAGGGAAAACAGAATGACTTCACTTGAAGGTCATTTTACAGAAGAAAATTGGAATATTAACAAATAAAGTTTTATCAAATGTGACCCTGTCTACATTAATAACAATAAGCATTTTAACTTTATATTGATTTTTCTTGTTTTTTATTTCTGAATTACTTTATTACAAATAAAGTTCCAATGAAAATTTTATAAATATGTAAATCTTTTGATCGTTTGACCTAAATAGTTTTCTTTTCTCCTGCTAAAATTAGGATTATTTTTTCCTTATTTGACTCCAAAAGAAAGAATTCTGGGTCCAAAGAATGAAATTCTGCAAATTCCTGAAACTTGTCAAATTGATTTTTGAGAGATTTAAAACAATATACAGACTAACCAGGTAACAACTGAGAGGACAGTAGGACAGTTCTATGAGTTTTAGGAACTGCAAAAGCCAATTGTGGATTATGCACATAATGGAAAATTATAGAGAAAATCACTGGAAAGTTACATTTAGATCCGTTAAGGAAGGTTTGGCTAACACATTTTAACACATTCTGTTGGCAATAGAGTCATTTTTTATTTATTTATTTATTTATTTTATCCTCACCCGAGGACATTTTTCCATTGTTTTTTGTTCAGATAGAGTGGGAGGGAGAAAGAGCAAGAGAGAGAGAGAGAAACATCGAGCGGCTGCCACCGCATGCTCAACCAGGGCCGAGGACAAACTGCAACCTAGGTACGTGCAAGTGCCCTTAGCAGGAACCGAACCCGCGTCTCCCTGGACCGCAGGCCGACGCTCTAACCCCTGAGCAAAACCGGCCAGGGCTCATTTTGTTTTTAAATGAGGGACATAAATATTTAAAGGATGAGACATGATCCACCTTAATAAGTATTTATGAAATTTCTATAAAATTTATAAATCATGCAGTGTATAAAATGAATAAGACTTGCCCTTTGCTTTCCAAGATTCAGAGTTCAGAGAAATAGGCTGACAGAATGATGAATAACTTTTAACACAATATTGATTTGATCAGTACTACAGAAGTGGTAGGTACCAATCAGAATACTGGGTCATGATACCTAAAAATTAATGGAGGCAACATAGGAAAACGTATAAAATGTCTAGTTGGAATTAGGTCTTGAAAATTCATTACATCACTGGATAGAGATGAAAGTTAAGGACATCCAAGAAGGAAGAGGGTGCTAGTCACATTTAGAGAAAGCATATATTTCAAATATAATTTAAATTAATGGATTAGATACAGAAAAGTATAAAATCATGAAAACAACAGACAAGCAAATATAGAATTTTACGTTAGAAATCTTACCTCAAAGAACATCAAATGGAAGGACTATTCAAATATTTAAAACTTCTGCTCAGTACAAATATTGACAAAATTTAAATAAAAACAGCAAACCAGCCCAGCCAGCGTGGCTCATTTGGTTTGGCCTTGTCAAATGCACCAAAAGTTCTCCCATTAGATCTCAGGTTAGATTTCTGGTCAGGGCACATGCTGGAGTTGCAGGCTTGATGCCCAGTAGGGGGCGTGCAGGAGGTAGCCTATGGATCCCTCATTGATGTTTCCATCTCTCTCTAAAAAAAACCAGTAAAAACATTTAAATAAAAAAAGCAAACCACAACATTTACTGCAAATTATAAAATAGATAAAAAGCAAATAATATATATTATATGGTCCATATAGTAATACGTACTATTACATGTATCATATTATTTCTTAAAAAAATAAAAACAGGAAGAGAATACCTTAAAAGTGAAGAAAACTGCTAGTGAAAAATACATCAAATTGCAATACAGAGCTATCCCACAAAAGACCTGACTAGAACTACTCAAAACTCTCAAGATTATCAAAAATCTGAAAATGTGCCACAGCCAAGAAGAGTCTAAGGAGACATAACAAGAAAATATAGTGTGGTATCCTGAGTAGGATCCTGGACATTAAAAAAAAAAAAAAAAAAATTTAAACTATGGACTTCAGTTAATAATAACTACATATATATTCCCTCAGTAATTGTGACAAATGTATCAAAATGATGTAAGACATAGAGGAAACTGAGTGGGAGTCTGAACTCCCTGTACTATCTTCTTAATTTTTCTGCAAACCTAAAATAACATCTATTTTTTCAATGCAATCAAAAGATGGATACATATCTTAATTGTAAAATTATAATGGACAGGAATAAAAATATTAATTCTAACAAAGGCAAGTTATATATGAAGTGCTAAATTTTAGTACTGCCCAGGCTGGTTTGGCTCAGCAGTTAGAGTGTGAGCCCGCGGACCAGAGTCCCGGGTTTGATTCTAACTACGAGCACTTACCTCGGTTGTGGTTCTTCCCCAGCCCCGGTAGGGGTCGTGCAGGTGGCAACCAATTGATGTGTCTCTCTTACATCAATGTTTCTCTCTCTCTCTCTCTTTCTCTCTCTCTCTCTCTTTTCCCCTCCAACTCTGTCTGAAGATAAATGTAAAAATATCCACGAGTAAGGATTAAAATTTTTTTTTTTTAGTTCTAACCATAGAAATGCAATTCAAATTTGCTTTACTTTAAATAAAACAATGGATAACCATTAAATATAAGTGAAGAAAATGTGGGGAAACAAATAGTTTCTTTCTTGTATGGTAAGACTGAATTCTGGAGGACAAACCATCACTTCAAATGTACATATCCAATATCAATTATTCCTTAGGAAATAATTAAGGCTGCATTTATAGACTTAGATATACACATATTCATTGACATGTCTTGTGTGATTTCAAAATATTGGAACACACAAAAATTCATTAATCAAGTTTTTGTATGTGAAATATTTAAATAGTGAACTTCCATCTGTGTGTACATGTGGGAAACTGTCATCTGAATATATAAATACAAATGTGTTAATGTGTTGATTGTGCTGCCCTGAACCCATTTTTCTTTTTCTCCCGCCCCTCCCAGATTAGTCCAATTTTCATATGGCAACTACTTTTCTCTAATTTTTAAAGCCACAGTAGCATGCCATTTTGGTATTTTACTCTGGCCTAGCCAAATCTTAGGAAAGAAAATCTTGAGCTATGCAGCCAAAAAGTTACTTTGTGTCCTGCCTGTCATCTTTTCTCAACCCAGTACCTGCAATAATTTAGGCTTACAGAAATTGATTTCAGTGAGTACATTCTCCAGTCTTATAAACATGGCACATAGCTAATATCGTTCTAGATATAGGGAAACTAATTTATGACATACAGTGAATATTTTATGTTCCTGGGGTCCAGTTGAGAAGAACGGATGCTATTCATGCTACACAGATACCCCGCATCGCCAGGCTTCTTTCCTTTCTATCTATGATTGTTTCCATATCCTTTCACTTTTCTGAGCTGCCCATAAATACTCAATAAATATATTTTTGTTTAGGTTAGCCAGAGCGTGTTTCTATGGCTTGAAAGCAACAGAAACTGCAATACACACCTGCCACAATTTTCTGTGCTAGGGGACTCCTTGTACAAGTAATATCTTTCTGCTCTTTGAACTCACCAAGTTTGTTGCTCACTCTAGGTCTTTATTCTTTCTACTCACTGTGTCAAAGATCCTTCCCCACATCTTTGTGAAGAGCCCCCTTCTCTCTCAACCATTACCCCTCAGGAGGCCTCTTCTCTCATTCTTTCCAGTTATCCTTCATCTCTCCTGCACCTCTTTGCCCACTGACACATTATCCTGGGATATTGCACTGACTGTCTTTAACTCTATATTATCTTCATATTTATATATCTTGGCTATCATTTATTTCTCCCAACAGAAGGTACATCTTATAAAAATGAACAATTCATATTGATAGAGGTGTCAGTTCTCCAAGAAGACATAACAATCCACTAGGATGGTCGGGAATTTCAATGCCTCTCTATCAGTAATTGACAGATTCAGCAGCCAGAAAATCCTAAGAATGTGGTTGAGTTGAACAGTGCCATCAATCAAGTGAATATAATTGACATTTATAGAATACTTTATAAAATATCAGCAAAACATATATTCTTCTCCAGCTTATCTGAAACATTCATCAAGATAGATCGCATTCTTGGCTATAAAAAACAACTTATAAATTTAAAAGAATAGAACATAAAAAGTATATTCACAGACCATAATGGAATTAAACTAGAAATCAATAACAGAAAGATAGGTGGAAATCTCTATTTATTCTGAGATTAAATGACACATTCTCATAGAGTATGAGCAAAGAAGTCTTAAGAGAAATATTGAAATATTTTGAGCTAAATGAAAATGAAAATACAACTTTAACTTTGTGAGATGCAGTAAAAACAGTGCTTAGAGAGAAATTTATGATGAATGTATTTTTATTAAATGCATGAATTAGAAACTAAGAAAGATCTAAAATCAATAATCTAAATCACCACCCTAGGAGCCAGAAAAAAAACAGCAAATTAAATCTAAAGTAAGAAGAAGAAAGGAAATAAAAAGTAGAGAAGAAATGAATAAAATTGAAAATAAAAATTAAGAGATACAATTGATTAAATCAAAGGTTGCTTTTTTGAAAGATAAATATACTAGTAAACCTCTAGTCAAGCTAATCAAGAAAAAGAGAGAAGACACAAATTACTAATAACAGAAAGGACCCAAACCCTTTAGAGTTAGCCGAGCATATGTCTGGTAAGGGAATATACCTTATCATGTAGAAAAATGTACACAGTAACTATTCAATAATATATGTTGTATTAAAATAAATCAATTGTTTTGAGTCTCTGAATTTATATTTTGTCTATAATAAAAATGTATTATTTTATCATTTAAACACAAAATATTCTATGACTTAAAAATGCAAGAAGCAAAATTGAAACAAAGGAGAGATGAAGGGAACTGACAATTAGGCACTTTTTTCTTTTTCCTTTTTGTTTTCATAACAGAAAGAAATTGAGGAAGCCCATGTCAAATTAACTTGATAGGAAATAATAGAAAAATAAAATCATTGGCTTATCAATATGTATTAAGTTTAAATTAAGTGGCTGAAGAAAGTCTACAAATAGAAAGTTTAAAAAAATAATAAAAATATTTTACCCATTTTTCAGAAAAGATGACCCTGGAAGGCAGAAAGAGTGATGTATAAGAGCTAAATCAGAAGAGGATCAATTAAGCTTATTAGCTTGGGAACAAAAAATAAATGCTATGATTGGTCTGAGTACATAGGCGACGACTGTCCTTGGATAGAATATTGAGAACATTTCTAAGATTCCAGTGAATGAATCATTAAATTATCTAAATATGGGGTTCAGGCAAGGTAGAGAAACTGGACAGCTGGGAAAATGGAACAACAATATACAATTTAGAAAGAATAATGAGGCAAAACTGATTTTGTTTATAACAATTTTCTACAAAACGGGGATTGAAAGACGCATTTGTGGTCAGAGGGGAATTCAGTTTCTCCACACTTGTAAGAACCTATGTGGGCTCGTGAGGACATCACAGGAGCACCTGGCAGCAGGCGGGGGCTCCAGACAGGATGCTGAAGGCTTGCCTGAGCAGTCAGTCTGTGAGCCTCAGGTGCCAGAACAGCTCTTCTCTCTTCTCACCTGGGCAAGGCACACACGCCCCGGCCGCTCTCCTCGGCAGCTGGCCCAGAGCTACAGTGTTCCTCCTTAACACTACCCTCAAACTTCCAAGTTTAAAATTAATAGGGACATAAAAGGAGGCATACGTTAAACTTTTGGTATGTCAGCAATATCCCTGGTTCCTTTATTAGGTCCTTATGTACCGTAACCACATTCTTTTATGATCTGCTTTGGCAATGAAAAAATGTAGAACGATTTTAGAATTTTTGTACATGGATTTTTTCCTCTTTCTTCGAGCACCATTGAAATATGTTTTCTCTTGAGAACTCTACCCTAGTGGATGGGAAAGAGTTTATTTTATAATAATTTTCATGCAATGGATTGTAACACTTTTAAGTGTACAGTTTGATGAGCTTTGATAAATGTAAGGACCCACATAACCATCATACTCATCAAGATATAGAACATCTCCATAACCCCAAGAAGTTCCTTGTGCCCCTTTTCAGCTACCTCCTCCTCTCTGCCTTTCTCCCATTCCAAGGCTACGACTACTCTGATTTCTATCCCAATATAGTAGCTTGCTACCTGTAGAAACACACGCCGATAAAATCATCCACAATATGCTCTTTCATGCAAGGCTTCTTTCACTCAGTATAATATTTTATTTTGTTTTTAAAGACTCACCATGTTGTTTATATATTAATATTTCATTCTACTTTATTTCTGAGTAGTGTTTTCTATTACAAATTTAGTGCAGTTTATTTTTCGCTCACATACCGATGAACATTATGTTCTTTCCGGTGTGGGCCTATCATAAATAAAAGAGTTTATGCACATTTTGAACAAAACTCTTTATAAAAATATATGCTTTTATTTATTTTGAGCAAATATTTAGAAGTACTATTGCTGAAACATAGAATAGATAATTGCTTAACTTAATGAGAAACTCTAAAATAAATCTACATTTTACACTTTGTGGTAGAATAATGAACCTTCAAAGATGTCTATGTCCTAATTCCCAGAATTTGTAAACATTTTGCCTTGCGGAACAAGCAGGATTTTGCAAATGTAATCAGGTTAATTTCTGGAGATGGAGAGATTATCCTGGTGGGCCCAAAGTAAACACAAGTAATCCCTTATAAAAAGAAGGCAAGAGAGTCAAAATCAGAGAAAGGAGACATGATGATGAGAAACGAGACTGGAGATGGAGGAAGAAATAGCCAAAGAATGTAGGCTGTCTGTGTGACATTTGGCATAATTTTTCTTAAGTCTTAGAATTCTTTTTTTAATCATTTGATTTAGTGTAATTCAGTTTGGGATACATTCTCTTAGCTTTGTTTTACTGAAAGAATCTTATTTTCCTTTCAATTAAATTTTTTTTCTTTTCTCTGTTGAATTTAGAATTCCTATTTGTCATTTTATTTATTTATTTATTTATTTTGTACAACATGTTACAAGATGCTTTCAAGACTTTCTCTTTATTACTCTTTTTCAGAAATTTCATTATGACATGATTTTGTGTGTGTTTGTTCTTGGAGTTCACTGAGAATTTTGAATTAGTAAGTTTATAGTTTTTATCAAAGTAGGAACATTTTTGGTATTAGTTCTTCATTCTTGCTCCTTTTGCAGATTCTGATTATACATATGTTGGACCTGTTGATATTCCTATATGGGTCATTAAGGCTCTGTTCATTTCATGTTGGTATTTTTGTTCTCTATGTGTTTCAGTTGTTAAAATTTCTATTAGTGTGTTATTAGGTGTGCTGATTTTTTTAAGTTTTTATTAACCTATTTAATTAATTTTTACTTTACATAATGAATTTTTGTATTATTATGTTTTTATTGCTTCTTTTAGCTTCCATTTTTCTCCTCATTCTTCAGTTCTTGCACATACGTTGTTTGAAAGTGTTAATTTTACCCTGACAGGTTTTCTCAGAGGTTAGAGCATCTGCCCACAGACCACAGAGTCCTGAGTTTGATTCCTGCTAAGGGCACATACCTCGGTTGCAGTTTGACCCGGTTGGGGTCATGTGGGTGGCAACCAGTCAATATGTCTCTCTCACATTGATGTTTCTCTCTCTCTCTTCCTCCCTCTCGCCCTCCCGCTCTATCTGAAGATAAATGCAAACATGTCCTCAGGTGAGGATAAAAAAATAGAAATAAAAATAAATGAAAGACAGTGTTAATTTTATCTCTGTCATGTCTGCACCTGTTTCTGTTGACTGAACTTAATTACTCTGAAATTCAACCACCTTATCCTCCCTGAACTCTGATCTTTCACTCCTGAACTTAGCACAATTTTCATACTTTATTTGTGAACTGTTCTCTGGTTATGAGTCACATTTTTCTCATCTTTACTGGGGATTTTTTATTTTATAACATTGATGATTTATGGATTGTATTATCTTCTTTTGGTAAAATACTGAAATTTGTTCTGATGGCTAAATTATGTACCATTAGCGTGATGGTTTTAAGTTTTGTTTTGTTTGTTTGTTTGATTTATTTATTTATTTATTTATTTTTATCCTCACCCGAGGACATTTTTCCATTCTTTATTCAGACAGAGCGGGAGGGATAGAGAAGAAGAGAGAGCGAGAGAAACACCAACATGAAAGGGACACATGGAGTGGCTGCCACCCGCACGACTAACCAGGGCCGGGGACAAACTACGGAGGTACGTGCCCTTAGTGGGAACCAAACCCGGGTCTCTCTGGATCGCAGGCCGATCCTCTTAAGTTTTATTTTTCACTGAGTTATGGTGGGCCCAGGAAAGGGTTTTTATATAGAGCTCATTTAACACTACTACCAATGCATGATTATTCTGAAGTTTTCACTGAGCGTCCTTCATTGTTAAATAAGAAACGTTCACTCTGGTGGGTTAGAACTCAGTTTCCTGCAGCCCCGTGAAAATTGTTTACTTTATTGCTTTGCAGTCACTCTTTACTTGGCCTGACTGAGTTTCGTCGTCCACGTGATGCCACAGAATTTAGTGATCAGCTGAAAGGGAATCTTGGTCTGTTTTCAGGGACTCTTTCTCCACTGGCACCCTTATCTTCATTACTCTGAAATTCAACCACCTTATCCTCCCTGAACTCTGATCTTTCAGTCCTGAACTTAGCACAATTTTCATACTTTATTTGTGTTACCCTGCACTGTGCTCTGAAATAGGTTTTCAGGCATAAAGCTGGGGTAACTGTAGCTCTCAACTCCTTTTTTTCCTTTTTCTCTGGGATCACAGTTTTTGCAATGACTATTTTCCTATATTTGAAAATTGTTGTCTAAATAGTTTGTCTAGTTATTTTAGATGTTCACAGCAATCAGACAAGACTACTCTTGTTACTTCACTATGGTCAGAAACAGAATTAATATAATTATGTTAAAGTCTTATCGGCTAAATCCAAAATCTCAGTGGTTTCTCTGTTTCAGCTATTGCCTGTTTTCCTCTATATTATGCATTACATTTGCCTGCATATATTTATGTTTGGTAGTTATTTATTTTAAATTGAATATTTTAAGTAATGTGTTGAAGAGGCTGAATTTTTTATTTTCCTCTAAATTATGTTGAATTTTGTTTTAGCAGGCTGTAACCAGTAAGTTACTTTGATTTTATTGAAGCTTGAATTTAAAATATATTTATATAGGCCAATCTATTTGTTTTGTTCTCTCTCTCTCTCGTTAATCCCAGAGAGATTTTTTTAGTTCCAGAATATGGGTTTTAATGATAAGAAATGGTCCTTCTGGAAATTCCATGGAATCTTTAAGATGATTACCAAGCCTTCTAGTTTGGCCTGAAGTGAACATAAAATTCTGTCTCTCCACGAGCCAGTAGCAATTGAAACTTCTGGTCAGATATGTTTCTCCTGGACTGTATGGGATCTCATCTTGTGTGTGAACAATTCAAATGGCAAGCACAAATTTATGTGAGGCTGTATGCTCAGACTTTAAGAATTTCACTTTTCACAAGATTTCTTTCCTCAAAGTCCAGCTGCCCCGGCTGTCCTAAGCTTCAGTAGCGGACTGTTCGATCCAATAGGACCACGCTTCCAGCTTCATCTCTGTCTCCTGCATGCATTCTAGACTGGAGACCTTCTAAAGCGTAAGTAACCTCACCTACTATGGTTTCCTTGGTCAAAGCTAATGGAGTCTCCAGTTTTGCCTAATTTTGCCTATTTTGGTTGCTGTTTGGTGCCCTATAACTTTTGTTTGCACATACTGACCTGATTTATATCATACCTATTTAGTAGGAATATTATTATGATACAAAGTATTAATTACTGGAAGAGGAAGGTGGTTTTTTTTGTTTTGTTTTTTGTTAGTTGAATTGTACCAGATGATAAATGTACAGATACATCATATATCTTATATGCTTTACCCTTTTCAAACATTTAACACTTCTGACATCTAGTACAATGTGGTACCTCTCTCAAGTATATCTTTAGGGAATTTAGCTGTGAAGGTTTTTAAGGAAATGATGAATATTAGTGATTCAGTACATCTCTCAAATGAGATTAAGAAGTCATTTTATTAGGATAGATATGTTAGTTAAAAATATGTATGTCTATGAGTGGACCAATGCCATCTATCAGCTTATCATCTTTATTCAGTTTTTGAACACTGAGAATACTCCTCAGGCATTGCTGAATGTGTTTATGCTTTCTTGCTTCCTCCTATTCATTTATTTATCTAACACTTATTGTGTGCCTACTATGTGTTGGTTACTGCTCCAGATGCTGTGAATTAATTCTTGATGGTGAACAACTCCAGAATATATACTAGAGTGTGTACACTATAGTGAGACAGAAAGACAAAAAAGAAATTCAACCAATAAATGTTTGTTATATTAGATATCCACTATGAAAAAGTAAATCGAAGTCAGGGGCTAGAAAGTGACAGGTGCTATTTTATTTAGAGTAGCCCAAGAAGGTTCCTTTGAGGAGATATTTCAACAGAGGTGTGGCTGGGAAAAGGAGAAGAAGGAGGAGGAAGGGGTGAAGGAGGAGGAGGAGAAAAAGAAGAGGAAGAAGAAATGCAAATAACTAGAAAAGAGGATTCCAGACACACAAATAATGTGTGCAAGGCCTTAAGGATGGGTTGTGTGCGACTGAAAAACTAACATGAAGGCCAGTGAAACTGAGGCAAAGTAAATAAAGGGGACAATGGAGAGACAATAGTGGTAGGCAGGGTTAGGTTATACTGGCCATGCTGATATTTAAGACCTAATAAGTGTAATATGAAGTCATTGAAGCATTGAAAACACAAAAATTATATAATCTGATTCACATTTTAAACAAAATTTTAGCTGCTATATAAAGAATGAACTGTAGCCCTGGCCGGTTTTGCTCAGCGGTTAGAGCATAGGCCTGCTGTCCAGAGAAACCGGGGTTCAGTTCCCACTAAGGGCATGTACCTCGGTTGCAGTTTGTCCCCGGCCCTGGTTGGGTCCTGCGGGTGGCAACCACTCGACGTGTCCCTTTCACGTCAATGTTTCTCTCTCTCTCTCCCTCCCACTCTATCTGAATAAAATATGGAAAAATGTCCTCGGGTGAGGATAAAAAAGAAGAATGAACTGTATATGTGATGCATGGCATACGATTATTTTCCTTAGGAAGCCACTGTATTGGACTAACCAGAAGCTAATAGTATCCTCGGCCAAAGTGACAGTGATTAAAGAATTAGGCTGTAATCTCCCCACCCCAACCCCTCCAAAACCTGTAGCATGTTTCAAAGGTCTGCTTTCTTTATTTTTTATGTCATCAAAGAAGAGTGAAGTCAATCTATGTTTTGTTTTTAAAGCATCGGGGCTCTGGTTGCACAATACAATATATAGCTAACAGAAAATGAAGTTGCTTTATCATTTACAAGACTTTTGAGAGGGATTCTAGGTAAAATGAAATGGGAGCAAAGAAATGTAAACCTTATTAAAAATGTAAATGATTTTCAAGCTAAGATATAATGGTTCACATATGAAGAGTGTCATAACACAGAAGCTTTGGTTCAGTAAGACAAGGATGAGCTATCCCCTTACGGTGTAAACATGTCTTCTGTAAGGTTTCCACAGGGATGTTTTACTTTCTCAATCACTCCTTGTTGAGAGTCTCATTGAAGCTGACCTAAGAGGTCTGAATCTTGTGTTTTAGTTTAGTCTTACCTTTGGGAATTAACTGGGGTAGAAATGGCTATGATGGGAAATCTGCCTGGACATCGTATTTGGGGATCAATGATTTTTGTAAATGAAGGAGGAGAGCTATCAAATTGGCTCAGCAACTACGAACAGCATGCCCACCAGTGCTAAGCACGAGAACAGCGTCAGGGGGAAATACAAATATTCACCCTAAGGGAAATAAGGCATTAATTTTTTAAATTAAAAACAAAATCCTCCTATGTCAAAAAATCAGGTGTAATTTAACAGCATGTAGAAAACAAATGTTGGGGGACTGATCATTTTCCCTTAGTTTTGTTCTGATTTCCATCCAATATGCAATAAGTATATGCTATTCAAAAACATCACCTAATTGTTGGTTGACGTGGTTCATGAGGATGTTTATCTGTGAAGTCTGTTTCAGAGTTCAATCTGCGGAGTAGCAAAACCCTCAGCTATTGTTAATGGTAATGATCGCCAGGGGGCCAAGGAGCTGCTGAGACGTTTTACAACACCTGCCAGCCCTCAGCTTCTCCCGCAACTTTCCTGCTGAGAGCAGAGAAAGCTTTATCTGATCCCCCAGGAGAATCCCAGGTAGGACTGTTGGGATGAGTGTAGGCTGTGCAACATTTTCTATTTTATCTTTCCTCTCAGATACCTCACCCACTTCTCATCAAAGGGTCTCTGCACATTTCCTTACAAAAAGGCAATGGCCATTGCTTTCTTTGTGAATGCTGGATTTTCATAACAGAGGCACCGTGTACCGATTTGCCGTGGGTTTTTGTTTTCCAGCCTGATGAAAAAAATCTGCAAGTTTCCCATTTTCATAAAACAAATGGAACTGAGACTTTGGGAAATCATGGAGCAGGTTGTGTGTAATTTTTTTCAATTCTACTACTAGATATTTCTCAGTGACATTTTTTTTTTTTCTTTCTTGAGATCCCATGTAGGAGAAAACAGAGGCATGAAGACAATACACTCAGATCCTTATTGTAACAAGAAAAGCTGGGAAAATGCACAACACATACAAAAGTCTAGTAAGAGAACAGAAAAATGAAAGAAATTAAGAATGAATCTGGCGTTTGTTATTATGTTTGTTTTTGCTTATATTTTGCTTGTTTTCACATGTAGCTAGACATGCGTCCCTGGGTGCTTGAATGTTTCTATAAAATGAGGGAGGACAAAAAGCAGCTCCTTGCCGCCTATGGAAGTGGATGTGGGATGAAGGGCAATACCTCTCTACCTCCTCCTTGTGCAGGTAATTTTTAATTACTGCGTAAATCAAACTAGTAGATAAGTACCAGTTTTTAGCTTCTCCCTGCATTACTAATTTAAAATGTGGTCCACAGATGAGTAGCATCAGCATATTCTGAGAGCTTACTACAAATTTAGAATCTCTGGGTCCATCCCAGATATACTGACTCAGAAATTCTGGGGTGGACCTAGAAATTTGTTTTTCGAGTTTTCCACAAGACTGGCTGGCTGGCCAGTGTGGCTTAGTGAATTGAGCATCATCCCATGGACTGCGAGGTCCTAGCTCGGTTCTGGCCAGGGAACATGCCCGAGTTGCAAGCTCGATCCCGAGTAGGGGGCGTGCAGCAGGCAGCTGATCGATGTTTCCCTTCCTCTCTCTCTCTCTCTAAAAAAAAAAAAAAAAAAAAATTCAATAAAAACATATTTTAAAAAAAGATCTCCACAAGAGTCTTATATTTACTAAATGTTGAGAAGTGCTCTTCGGCTATATGAAAGTGTGCATAAAGAGTCCAAGAGTCTTCCTTTTTTAACAAGTTCTCAGATTATGCTGATGTTGCTGGCCCATATACCATATTTTTGAGTAGTGAAATTCTAATGAATACATACATAATTCTGAAATTATTTTCTCTTCTTTGTCTTCCATATTCCCCACTATCATCTTTCCACCCCTCTCCTTACTCCATTCATGTGCAACTGGTTTATTGAACAATTGGAATTCAGCAGGCTATAAATATAAACCTTTTTTTTCAACAATTTCTGCCTTGAAACAAGGTCCTGTGAATCTCTCTTTCCCTGTCAGCATATTCCTGTCCTGTAACCTAGGCCCAACAAGTAGGAAGATTAATTTGATTGTATTTCCTATCTTCTAGCTGTAGCTCCTCTGGGACTGAAGACTAGGGTGAGAAAACAGGCCAAACAGGCCAAAGGGCCTCAGTGGGCTGCCTTTTGTAATGTGCAGGAAGCCCTCATCCCGTGTGTGTGTGTGTTGGGTACATTTTCTGAGCATAGTCTTTGACCTGCTGAGCTTCGCTTCTGTGCTCTTCAAAGGCACCAGGAATCTTGGATACGTGGACAGTTGCTGATACCATCTTCCCAGACATATGGTAAGTTGGTCCTTTATTGCTCAACCGATGTGTCCTACTCCAAACATTTCCTCAGCACTCTGTAGCAGGGAAGCACACCTAACACCTAACACTCAATGTGTAGGTGAAACCAACTCCAGGAGACACGTATCAGGGTCACACAATGATTCTCTCACTGCACACTGTCTTGGCATTAGAGCCTTGGAATCTGGGCTTTCCATGGCTCGGCCAATATCTAGCCACAGAGTGAGATACCTGTTCTCCCTACCCCTAAGACTCTGGTGTCCACTTTTGAGGCTGAGGATGTACAAAGTCAACAATTTCTTCTAGATTTTCCTCCTATGCCCAGTTAGATGGTACATACTGGTGCAGGAGCAGGAGGATGATAGCTGAAGATGATCAAACTCATTAGACAACTTTGTGTTTTTTTCCTGCTATAAAAAGATAAACTTTATCTTTATCCACGCTTGACAAATAATTCCAAATTCTGCCTTAGTGTTATTCAAGTGGTACAGTCAGCATATTAATGGTTTTAAATATTATGAGAAAATATTAACCTTGTATTATTTTCTCGGTATCATTTGTATATGTTTAAGTACAAATTAAATATTTGGCATTGTTGCTGGAGGGAAGAGGGGGCCAGATACCGTTGACATTTGTGGGCAGGAGGTTCTTATGACATCTTTAGAAAATAAATTTTTCAAGATTCGCATGGGAAAAATGGATGGTTTTTATTGGCATGGAATTAAATTTCTGGAGTTGTAAAGTCCCGTGTTCCTCAATCCAGTCCTAGAAGAAGGACAGTCGTGGGTTTACTAAGGCTAGAAATAAAGCCAAAGTCCATGATGCAGCTGGGTTTAGATTGGGATTAGTCCAGATTCAGTCCTTTAATCCATTGGGTCTCACATGGCCATGGGTCACATGGCAGGTGCAGGGCATGGGATTCTCACAAGCTGGGAGTCTAGTTCCAGTGGCAGAGAGAGAGAGAGAGAGAGAGGGAGAGAGAGAGGAAGCAGGAGGAAAGGGTAGCTTCCCTTTGCCTAGGAGATTAAATATTCAGATTCCGTACACTTTCAGTGGACACACATATTTTGGTCACTGACTCCCTCCCAGGTATGTTGGACAAGAAGACACCTCCCAAGACAGGTAGTCACCTCCTATGTCACTCAGATCTCACTGGGCATGCGTCTAAACTGCCTTTGTCCAGACCCCTCTCCGACGGATCAGCAGGGAGCAGACCTGCCGTGTGTGAACTGCAAGTCTCCTGGCAACGCTGTGCAGACGGCATGTATATGTGGTCTGATCTTCCCTTTACTCCTTTCCTGTTAAATAACAACCTGGTTATTGTGCCAGTAACAGTATAAAGACATCAAATCTGAACTCTTGAGAGATTTATAAATTCAAATGTTTAAATATGTCATCTTAATTTCCCACATTATTTGTATTCTATCATAAAGCCACCCATGTATAGTGGAGTCAGTAATCCGAAGTCCAACTCTTTATGCTTACAACAAATCAATTTTTGTTTTGGAACACATACTTGTACCATTCTGTTAAATAAAACAGAAATAATAATAGTATCTAGACAACTTCTTAACATGCAGTGAGAGTCTCAACACTTCTTTAACCTTATATTTGATACACAGATGTTAATTGCCAGACAACTGGAAATATCCTATTTTATACATTGTCCTCTTTCGTAAATTGCTCTCAACATACCCAGCTCATGCTATTACTCACTCTGTGGGTAGCCCCCACCTTCAGGTAGGTTTCATTAGTTAAGGAGAGAGTTATAACAGAAGGAGCTACAATGAGTCTGACATGCAGGCACTGGGCACTCAGAGGATTTTAAAGGAGACACTGACAGAAGAGGGCTCCGGAGGAAGAAGACTAAACCCACTATCATCTTCTTCTTTGAGAAACTCTTCATTTCAGAAGCAGCATGAATCATTGTGAATAATCTTGGTTAAAGGAGGCTTCTTCCTTTAGAACATTCGTAGATAGCATTTGAGAACAGAAAAGCGTATTAGACATCAAGCCCAATCCCCTTGCTTAAAAAAATAAATCAATTGTATTCATGAATTAATTTAATGGACATTTATTAGGAGGCTTCTACTAGCAAGACACTGGATTTTAGGAAGGTTTACCGAGAAATTTGAGTGGTTAATGAGGGAGTTTACCACATTAGTTCTGCCTGCTTTGTGATTTCAAGTTTACAACATGTTCCCAAATGACACTCCCTGAAACAGAGCCCCTCATTTGCAAAGCAGATGCAACCAGGAAAATTAAACAGTGCATCATAAATATTATTAAACACAGGGCTCTTGCAAATTCAAAACTAGTCTTCTAAAAACCCCATGTCATTCAGAGAGATTAATGGGCTTAAGTTGGAGTTGATTTGGGCATTTCAAAATTCACCAGATTATTTCCAAATGTGCCATCTATTGCCTCTTCGTACGTCACAGTGAGGTGCCGCTGTCCCGAGCACAGTGCAGCCAGTGTGCACGGCAGCCCACAGTCCTCTCGACAGGCAGCTGCACTGCTGCAGGAGCCAGGGCCTCTGCTGCCCCTGAAAGTGACCACAGGGGTGCTCACTGTGATGTAAACACCTGCCCACCATGCTGGTAATGAGAGCTTATCACACCTGGCATCCCTCTAACAGCTGTAGGGTGACCTGTCAACCATGGGAAAATCCAGACTGATTACCACGAGGTGGAAAGTCTCAAATCCAATCAGCGATCCCATGAGTTATTCAGCCACCTGTACATGGTTAACATCTGTTGTTTGAAGCTTGTGGTGGTTGTTTTCTTTTAAAGCCATGCGTTATTTTTTTCAGTGATGAGTGTGAAAAATGGAAGGTGGTAATCAATACAGAGAAACGTTAGTAAAACATCTCTAACAGAAATTCCCTCTATAAATATCATAGCTTTTAAAGTGCTCATTTGGCTTGAAGATCAATTATTTAATGGAAAAGACTTTTGTAAGCGTTACCTGGGGAGTACTGAAGGATAAATGAGTGTAACAAGGAGTGACTGATGAACATCATAGAGATATTATAAACATGGTCTATGTCTTAGACAATTCAGTCGAAGCAAGAATTATAATACAAATACAAATAAACAATCAAAGAGTAACTTTGTGCTAACTAGGGATGTCATTGCTTCGAAGTACAATATACTTAGCTGACAGGAATGAAGGTGTCTTACAGAAAAAGGGGATTTCAATTGGACCTTAGAGATAGAGCAGACGGATGGGTGTGTGAGAAAGGAAGAGAGGTGAGCAGTGGATCAGCATTGCATGAAAGCCACAGCACCACGAAATGGTTGTGTGTGCCTGCGGAAATAGGTCTGAGGGAAACAGATGTTTTGTAAATGGGAACGGTGGAAAGGCAACTTACATTGGGTAGGGGAGTCCAATTCCTTTAGAGTTAATGCAAGTGAAAGAAAAGTCATTGTGAGCTCCTAAAGTATGTAAACACTGACTGATGTGATGTTTCAAGGAAGACGGAGAGGAAAGTATACAGGCATGGACCAGCATCGGTGGCACACTTCAGAGTCCTCTAACTGAGAAGGCAACAATCAATCCATGTAAAGCTCCGCAATGTTTCTCATGTTGATGTGTTCATACCTGCCTGCCAAAATACTTCTAGAATTGGAAAGATATGAGGGTAGAGCTTGTTCCAAATAGGTCCAGGGTGTGGCTTGAAGTGGCATGTCCAAAGCATAAAATGCATTTGAGGTCTTATGTTTCACTGTAAAAATATAGCAGATTTTTTTTTTTTCCTCATCTATAATCTATCCTGGTTGATTTTTGAAAATTTGAAAGTCTGAAACAAGAAAGCAAAAATTAACCCCCAACCCCTTCTTTTTCAAGAAGTTCTATACAATAGAGTGTAAATATGTTCCTTTACAATTCTACTTCACATGGAGCCAGCTACCTCACCGTGGGACGAGGAGGCTGTCAACTCTTGGGACACACAGCCATTCTTGCTCGGGAGCTATCTCAATGCATCTCCCAAGCATTGTAAAGAGAGAAACCTCTCTCTCTCCCTGACCTCGGGAGTCCTAGCAATGATGCCTGCAGTTAGAGAGAACAAAGCAGTGGGAATCTATTATCATAGTTTCCTTTACAATGAACAGTGATGAGATTTCAGAGAAGGAGGGAGATTGGTCTGTAATAATCCAGATGTTACTGAGCACACAAATGAGGGCTTATATCAAACTAAAAACCTCTTATTGCTATTATTGTTGCTTATTCTGATTTTAGCCTGGTTTCTAACCAGTACCTATGTTTGGGCGAGCCCACACAGCTGCCTACTTCCATTTCATATTAAAATATTATATCCTCCTTATATTATCATGTCCTTGCAATTTTGTGTCCTAGAATCTCTTGGTGCCTGTGTAGTCATTCCCTGATGACAGAGTGGATCATACTTTTTTTCCCATCAAGGTGTGAAAATTATACTATGTGTTCTTGAGCTAAAATATAAAAAAAAAGATCAGCAGTTTTATTTTTTGGTTGGCGTTAAATTGATCTGTGTATATTTTCCGAATCCTTGTACTTGTGGTTCTGTTTTTTGATATAAACATCTATTTCTCCAAAATACATATCTACTTATTTCTGCAAGACTTTTTGAACTCCCCATTTATACCTTCCTTATTTTGGATTATGGGTTGAGATTGGGTACACATTTTTGATAACACAGCTGACCTCCAAAACTCTTACATTAACTTATTGTTTGTGTAGCAGTGTAGGAGAGGAAAACCATTTTCCAAAGTGTTTCTATACTGGATATCATGATTCTTATTTTTATTTCTTTAGTTTTTGAAGACCTGAGCAGTAAAAAAAAAAAAAAAAAAATCGTGTCTCAAAAGTGTTTAATTTATATTTATTTAACAACTGGTGAGTTTCATGTGTTTATTGGTCATTTGAAATTCTGTCCTATGATATTTCTGTCCATAGCCTTTGCTACCTTTTCAAAGTGATGCTTGACATTTCTTATTGATTTATCAGGGCCCTACATAACTATGGATTGAGGAGATCTTCCGTTATATTTGTTTCAAATATTTTGTCTCTGTCTATAGTTTGTGACCTTTGTGTATGGATAATTTTTGTCATATGGATTATTAAAAACATGTAATCACTTTTTTGTCTCCTTGATTTTGGGTCTTAGGTTTATCATTCTTATTGAAAGGATATTTTTAAACTTCTGCATTTTGTTTTAATTAATATATTTAAATTTTTAAAAATAATATTAAATTCACTTGGAATTCATGTTCAAGTATATGCTTAGAAAGAGATTCAAGCTACACACAGATGCACAGACACACGCACACACATGCACACACCTCACATTAACAAATAATAATAAATCAACAAATAATCAATTATATCAACACTCGTTTGAAAAATTCCTCTTCTAGGCTAATTGAGTCACCTTTGTCATTTATAAAAACATCAGATATTAATTGTTCTGTTTTTATTTATCTATGTGTGTAGACCTGGTAGATGACTTAATATTGTGAAAGCAGATACCATGGTCTTATATTTGACTTAATGGAAACATCTTTATATTTCAATAACAAAATGATTTTTGATTTCAGATAAATATGAATCATAGTGTTCAGAAATTTTCCATGTGTTCCATTTTTGGGCAATTTTATCAAGAATATTTGCTCTATTTTATCAAATTATTTTTTAATATTTATTATACATTCATAGTTTCTTGTATTTGCTAATATGACAAATGTTTATGTGTTTCCTTTTTTCCAGCTTTATTGAAATATTATTGACATATAACATTGTGTAACATTAAAATGTACATGTTGATTTGAGACATTTATATATTGCAAAATTATTACCACCATAGCTTAGTTAACACTGCCAACCTGTTACAAATTACCATTTCCTTTTTGGTTTTGTTTGTTTTGTTTTTTGTTTTGTTTGTTAATTCTCAGCCCAGGATATATTTTCCCATTTGATTTTTAGATATAGTGGAAGAGAGAGAGGAAGAGAGAGAGACAAACATCAATGTGAGGGAGACACATCAATTGGTTGCTTCCTGCATGACCCTGACTGAGGCCGGGGATCAAACCTGCAACCCAGGTATGTGCCCTTGACAGGGAATCAAACCCGCACCCCTTCAGTCCACAGGTCAATGCTCTAACTGCTGAGCCAAACTGGCCAGGGCAAAAATTACCATTTTTTATTTGTGGTGAAAACTTTTAAAATATACTGTCTGAGCAATTTTGAAGTATATAATATTGTATTATTAGCTATAATCACAATGCTGTACATAGATCCCCAAAACTTGTTCATCTTAAGAAAGGAAATTTGTACTTTTCTGACTATGATTCTCCAAGTCTCCCACCTCCCAGCACTCCTTGATAACTAGCACTCTACTCTGTTTCTCTGAGTTTGGGTGTTTTAGATTCCTCATATAAGTGGCATCATGTAGTATTTGTCTTTCTCTAGCTGACTTATTTTACTTAATATAATGCCCTCACGGTTCATGAAAGCTATTGTTAATGACTGGATTTCCTGCTTTCTCATGGCTGAGTAATATTCCACGGCTTAAATATGCTACATTTTCTTTATCCATGCATCCCTCAATGGACACTTAGATTATTTCCATGTCTTGCCTATTGTGAATAATGCTGCTATGACCATTGGGGTGCTGACATCTCTTCAAGATAGTGATTTCATTTTCTTTTAATATATACCCAGAAGTGATATTACTGGATCCTATGCTAGTTTTATGTTTAATTATTTGCGGAATGCCCATACTGTTTTCCATAGTAGCCTCACCAATTTACATTCCCACCAACAGTGAACAAGGGTTCTTTTTCTCCACACTCTCACCAACATTTAAGTTGTCTTTTTTGATGGTAGCCATTCGAACAGGTGTGAGGTGATGCCTCATTGTGGTTTTGATTTGCATTTCCCTGATGATTAGTGCTGTCCAGCACCTTTTTGTGTACCTGTGGGCCACTTGTGTGTCTTCTTTGGAAAACTGTCTATTCAGGTGTTCTGCTTATTTTAGAATAAGTTTGTTGTTTTTTGCAGTTGTGTTGTATGAACTCTTTGTATATTTGGGATATTAATCCTTCATCAGATACATAGCTTGTAAATATTTTATTCCATTCCACAGGTTGACTTTTCATTTTGTTGATCATTTCTTTGCTATGCATGTTTTAAATGTGATGGAGTCCCATTCATTTGTGCCTTTGTTGCTTGTGCTTTTGATGTCATAGCCAGGAAATCACTGCCAAGACCACATGTAAGGAGCATTTTGCTTGTTTTCTTCTAGAAGTTTTATGCTTTCCGGTCTTATGTTTAAGTCTTTAATTCATTTCAGGTTAATTTTTGTGAGTGGTATAAAATAGTAATTCAATTTCATTCTTCTGCATGCAGTGATTCAGCTTTCAACACTATTTATTGAAGCAAATATCCTTTCCCATTGAGTGTTCTTATGAAAGTAAACGTTTATTTGTTTTCTTACATTAACCTGCTCTTGAATTGCTAGAATTGAATGTATTAACATACATTTTGAATTTCTAATGAAAGTATAGAAATATCTATTTCAAATTTAGATTATACATTTGACTATAATTTAAAATTTATAATATAAAATAAATGTTTTTATGTAGTACTTATAAAACATAGATTTTTTTCAGAGTAATACCAATTTTTATGTATCTCCAGAACTAAAATGAAATAGTTACAAATTCTGAGAATCTCATATGCATATGAGTTAACCACAGCAGTGATGAAAAGTAATAAGGAAACTGATTGATGGATGAATTTTGGCAGACCATAACTCCCTTAGAATTGTACAAAGCTTAAAGAAAACAATGAGATAAACATGCTTAAAAATTAGCTTTGTGCTTGAACTGTTTCTAAAAGAAAAAAAATTCAAGTCACATTTCTTTGAGATTATGTCACAGTTGCAAGCTCTATTCACGTCAGAAAAGCTTGGGTGATACTTCTTTCCCAAATGAGCTCTTTTGAAGGGGCTAATACTTTGTGTCCTTGTCCTCTACCTCATCTGCTCATTCTTCATAAAGTCATTTTTGCTTTAGTAGTCTGATTCTGACAAGTGTTGGCACAGGCAGTAATGAGACTGGACTCCAACAGTAGGTCATGAATAGAAGCAATTTTGAGGCCAGTAAAATGTGTTTCAAGGCCTGTCTTGAGATCATGATTTAGTCTGAGAGCTGGAAGATTAGCCATGAAATAGGAGGACCTGTCCCAGGGCAATTCTGGGACAGGGGCATGATCAACCTGAAGCATCTCTTGATAGTAATCTAGTGTTGCTGATAAATTGACTTGATCTATTGTTCCCTTGGATCAATTTCCTTCTGCATGTAGATTTTGAACACCTGAGCACTAAGGTAATACCACACATAATCAGACTTACATGTTGGATTTTAATTCTGTCTCTTGAGATACATCTCCTTATTTTCAAATTTTTATCCAAAGAAGAATAAAAATATTCAAGGTACGGTAGAGGTTTAAACTTTTCATGCGGGATATACTTTTTCTCTAGTTCAATTTGCAGCCCTTAATTCATGGGCTAAAATGTCTCATTGTCCTCTAAGAAGAAACAGTTACCAGCACGCTTGTCCTGTGTATTTCACTTTTCATTCTTGGGGTGCTGGGATTCTGGAACTCTTGTAAGTGGTGAAATTAAATGGAATAATTTGTTTCCAGTCCAATATACCTTTTTCAAAAGTAATATCCTGAGAGGAGCATATAAGCTATCAAAACATTTTTCTATAGAAAGGGAATTTGAAATAAAACAATGTTTTGCGCTTCTTTGAGATATAAAATGTATACTAAATGAGACTCCTTTTCCTTTTCTTTCTTCTACCTCTCCTCTTTTTCTCTCTTCCCCTCTTTATTCTCATTTTTTAAAATAATTTAGTTCTTCTACTTGGTGTACACTGTCGTGCCTTTTCACTTAGATGAACATAGAAATTAGGAATATAAATTCTGTAATCAGGTTGCATATATTTACTTCTAAATTTTGTCTAAGCCAGTCAGAGAAAGACAAGTACCACATGATCTCACATACTTGTGGAACATAATGAACAAAATATATTGTCAACCTAAAGAGATCCAGAATTGTGGAAGTAGGGAACAGACCGACAAACCTCAGAGGGATGGCGGGTGGGAAGAGGTAAACCAAAGAACTCATATGCACAACCAATGGACACGGACACAAGGCTGGGGAAGGCAGGAGGGGGTGGGAGTGGGAAGGATGGGTCAATGGGGAAAAAAGGGAGATATCTGTGATACTTTAAACAATAAATAAATAATAAATGAATAAATAAATTGTGTCTAATACATCTTCTGAGCAAGACATTCAACCTTTTTGAATTTCAGCCTTGCTATCTCTAATATGAACATAAAAATGCTATGTACATCAAGATTTTTAATGAGAATTAAATAATCCAAATAAAGAAGAGTATATAGCAAGTACTCTATAGATATTGGATAATGTATTAGTTTATAATATTAATATGAATGAAGTTAATAAGATATAGAATAAATAATTTTAACTATTATTAATATTTCTTTAAATTAGGAAACACTCATTATTTTTACTATTCCTGAGTAGTTAGATAACAAAGATAAGAAATAACTTGCCCATAAAACTATTTGACTTCTAATATATTGATTGATTTTTTATGAAATATTTTGTATATTTTTGTGGTTGTCAGTTTAGCTTCTCAAGTGAATTATAATAATACTTATTTTAAAATTTAACTATGTTTTCAAATTAATTATTATGAATATGTACTTAATATCTTTTTATGATCACTTAACCTCATTCATTGCCCTACACTCTGAATGCCATCATATATCAACTTTCTCTTTTCCCATAGACACATTTGTCAGCTATGTCTGTTTTATTAAACTTTCGGAAGCACTGAAGTTTATTTTAGTTATTAATTTTGATGCTTTTAATTTTCTCTTTTCTTAACTTTTGCTTTTATCTTTACTTTTCCTTTTATATGTTCTCTTTCATTTCACTTTGTGTGGCTTTTAATAGATATATAAACCTTAATGCATAATTTTTTTGTCATTTTTTTAAAATAAAGACTTTAAGGCTAACAATTTTCCTCTGAACAGATTATCTGATTGTGAGTGATTGATCTTTCTCAATTATGGCCCTTAACTGAGCTTGGTTCAGAAAGATGCCAGAGTCTTACTTAAGAAATCCTGTTTTAAACAGCTCCAAGAGCCAGGCCGGTGTGACTCAGTGGACTGAGCGTTGTCCCATGGACTGAGAGCGCCTGGTTCGAATCCTGATCTGGGCACACACCCGGGTTGCGGGCTAGATCCCCAGTAAGAGGCATTCAGGTGGCATCCAATTAATGTATCTCTCTCACTTGATGTTTCTCTCTCTCTCTCTCCCTTAAAAAAAAAAAATAGTTCCAAGAAAAAAAGGCTACAAAATTTATCCCAGGAAGATTAGAATAGACAGTTCTCTGGTAGAGTATAATCACCCACAGTGACATTTCCTGAAGCATTGCCTATATCCCAACGAAAACAAATTTACCAGGGGGAAAAAAAAGCATCTGCCTTAGAACTCAAAAGACAAATAGCAGACAGCTGCATCAAAACATATACTACTTAATTAACTATGATACAATAACTGTATATTTAAGTAGTCAGAATTTTATTTTTATGTTTATTTTTTGTAATTTATCTTTCATTTTTCTGTTATTGCTTTTTAGTTTATTACATTTGGCCAGAGAATGGAGCCAAAATTACTTTAAATATTTAGAAAGTATTTATATTTTTCTTCAGATCCAAGTATAAAATTATTATTTTTAATTACAAATAGAAGGTATAGAATATATTAATTATGTCATTCAAATCATTTTATAGTAATTTACATAATACCTTTTTGATCTCCCAGATTATAGAGTAATATGTTACAATTTTTTACTGTGATTGTGGCATTTACATTTTCTTTGTATTTCTAAGAATTATATCTTATGCATTTTACAGCTTGTCATTATAGAAATGCATTTGATCTTTTTGTTGTTTCTTGTTTTCATGATCAAGACATATTTTTGTCAATCTAATATTTTTACCTAAATTTCAACTTAATTTATGTGTATTTGCATAATACATTGATACATCTTTGCTGTTTACCCTGTTAATTAAATGCAATTGGAATTTTATTTTTTGTCTTTGAGTTTTAAGAAGCATAGTAACCCATTCACAATTATCATGAGGACTGATATATTTGGTTTTAACATCTCTTATACTTTAATTTTTAGCAATATTTTTAGTTTAGAATTTTTAAATTATTGGACTTGATTGATGTGTCCTTCCACAAATCAAACCAAGAAAATATATTTGTGTTGCTTGTCAATTCAAATGAAGGAACAATACACTGCATGCTGAAATTTAGAACATTTTTTTTTTATGTCCAAGTTGTTCCAGGTGAAGGTGTCTTTTCTAGTAGATCTTCCAACAGTGAATCTGAGTGGTGATTTAAAAGCATCAAGCCATTGAACTTTATTCCTAGGGTGAAGGTCAGACACAGATGGCTATATAGCTTTTCGTAGAATATGTTTTCTGAAATAGTGGTCATATATGATCATGTAGAATTTTACATTTTGGTTGTATTTTTTATATATGTTTATTTTTTTATTTTAAATCCTTACTTGATATGCTTATTGATTTGAGAGAGAGAGACATCAATGTGAGAGAGAAACATCAACCTGCTGCCTCCAGTACATGTCCTGATGGAGGAACAGCACGGAGGAATCTCTATATCACAAAATGTGAGTATTGAACACTGACTGTGGTAATACCAAAGACATAAGATTAGTCCAGAGAGGGGAGAAGGACCAACTCTGAATGGCATGCAGAATTTGACTTTTGGAGTTAAACAGGGAATTAGCAGAAAATCATTATGCACAGTAGTGGCATGGCCAGATAGGTTTTGAGAGAGAAAGAGCACTAACTGTATTGCAGAAGATGAATGGACTGAGGAAATGATGAAATATAATGAGAGATAGTTGGCAACAAAAGGAGTTTTTTAAGATATGAGAGACATTTCTTTACATTAAAACATGTGATTTGTTTGTTGCTTGGATATTAAGGATGAAGGAGAGGCAGGAATTCAAATAAATTTGATTACCTACTTAAAATTATTAATCTTTAGAACAACCTTAAGAAACAGATATTGTTATCCTCATTTTTATGAGAGAAGATCCCAAATCTAAGGGCATTTAGGTAAATTGCTCTAGTCCACATTGCTTGTAAATGATGAAGGTCCAAGAGCCCTGGTTTGTTTGTCTCTCTGCAGAGCTGGTATCAAAATCTCGTTGCTACAAAGGTAGCTTGGGCTCTCAGTGCCTGGTCATTTCTTTACCAATTTGAGAAGTGAAGGAGAGAGACATGTTTGATAATATTGTGAGGAGGAAGATATGTGCTCCTGCAAATAAATTCCAACCTATAACTCTTATACATCTAACAAAATGTTTGTGAGCTTTTTATTCTGCTCTTTCTGAAGCGGTTAGAAGCCTCGTTGACATTCCCTTTTATAGAGTTGGAGTAGTAGAAAGTTGAAGGGCAAAAAGGGTAGAAACATCAGGTCTATTTAGTCTTCTGAAGTAAACTCTCTTCAGTACATAAGTTACCACTGTTGTAAGTTTATAGTGGTGAAGACTTTCTCCTCATCCTTTGATAAGAGTTAATTTACTAAAAATTGGGAGTTCTTACCTTCTGAATCATAGCCACCGTGATGAAATATGCAACTAATTTATTTAAGAAAATGGGAGAAACTTAAACTAAGTTGACAAAATATATAAAGGTTTTTTATTAATTTCTCAAATAAAAATTTAAATCTAATAATACACTAGAAGTTATAATTACACACATTGCTTTGGGCTATATTGAATTAAGTAAAATTATTTTAGTATTTAGCTTGAAGCTGATAATTCATTTTTAAGGATCTACAATTTATGACATAAAAGGGTTTGGTATTTATAATACTCATAAGTAATAATGAGACTTTTTCCCCTTGCTTTTTTGCCAGTTTCATTTAAAAGGCATTTTGCTATAAAAGAAAGTGCACTTTTGGATCTTTTGCCAGTGTAATTAATGTCATTGGACTTCAATGCATCAACGAGCTCAAATTGATAGAGCCTGTATTATGAAAGATGGAATATTTTTTATCAGCTACTTCCTTTGGTGAAAAAAATCAAGAGTTATGAGCTAAATGTTCCCATGTAAATGTATTTATTAAAGGGCAGGGCATAATTTGAAATGAATTTTTTGCCTTTGATGTAAGCAAAGAAATAGATAATACAATGGCACCAAAGATGTGAGGTGGACATTTTCTTTGATTAATGTGTTAGTCTTCAGAATTATAATAAAACTGTAATTGTTTCTGGTTAGAAAAGGTGTTGATTTAATTTTTTAACATTTCTTTATATTATTTAAAAAGGCAAATAATAGTCTACACATATTTAAGCACATTTTAAATCACCTATAAACTCTACCACCTAGCACAACTATTTAAAAGTTCTATTTTTAATATTTTATTAATTTGCCTATAGTTGATATCATTATTACATAGATATGACTTAATTCAACTTTTACTACAATATAAAATTATCCACATTCTTTATATATTTCAAATTCCTTTTAACACACGTTTAATAATAAGAAGCAACAGTTTTGGGATAGAAAAAATTACCAAGGTATAAGCAAAGTTGTGAGATTTATTGTTGTTTAAAAAGTTTTACTCAATGAAACCACTTGAATCCAACTGCTGGAACAATTTGTGGTTATAATTGGCTTCTCTTGGTTGGTCAGAGAACAATGATAAACACAGAAAATGACCTTGTTCAACCTTCACATCACTTTCACTCCCTGTTCCCATGAAATCTTAAAATTCCTAGCCCAAAGTCAGTTTTTTTTTCCCCATTCATTTTCAACATATGCCCTGTATAATTATATGACAAGTTATATAATGTAGGCTTGAGCACATGTATACAATTTTGTGTTTACCTAAGAGAACAAATATGCATTATTCTTGGAAATTTCTTGGTGAATTACTGTAGAAATAGATTTAGTTCCTAAATATATGTAAAATTATAAATGACTTCACATGTCTGCACACAAATATGCAAGCATGTCACTTGTTTGTCCATGCCGTCTCAACCACACACACACACACACACACACACACACACTCACACATAAACACACACACACACACACACACCTTCCATTGTGTGTGTGTGTGAATGACTCTCGCTGGTTCTTTCTTGTCTTAAAAGGCTAGGTTGCTTGGCAAAGCCCAGGTTGTTGCAGTTCATCTATCTTCTCAGAACATTTGAGTATCTTAATGCTCAAGTTTGAGAAACAGTGGCCCAGATGAAATCTTCAGATGGAAATTTCTCATTAAAACTCCTTATTTAAATTCATTTTTAATTTAATATCATTTTATATCCATTAAGATTTACATAATAGATTAGACCCCGGCGACCAACTTAATATTATTTCTAGTGCCATAACAATGACCCCCCACATATACATTGCCATCAAATGTGTTCCCAAACCCTTCAATTTTCTCATGTCATTTTCTAAAACAGATGGTCACACTGGGGAGTAGTGATACTCATTATTCATTCTAGACAGGTTAGCAGAGCATCTTCTAAATATTTAGCATTTCTCAAGGTACTATGGGAAATGCAAAGATGATAAAATTTGTTATCTTGAGGGTGGTAAAATTTAGTTGAGGAGAACAGACGTATAGACAGGAACACCTACATGAACAAACAGGTCAGTACAGTAAAACACCAGATCTACAAAAGGAAATATTCCAGAGATTCACACACAAAAAAGAAAAAAAATAAAATAAAACAAACAAGTTTCATACATGCTAGTGAACAAAATGTCTAAAACCTGGCATTAGCCCTTTAATATTTATCACTCCATTATGTGCGATGTAGTAATGCTATGTGTTTCCAGCATTCACTAACTCTATATATCAGTGGTTGGGTAAGTGCGAGAATCTGTACTATGTTCTTCAGATTGTTATTCTTCCATCAGTTTACTCATCTGTTCCCATTGCAGGTTCTCAGATTAACTTCTAGAATACAGTTATGCACTGGATAACAAAGTTGCAGTCAACAATGGACCATATATATGATAGGTCCCCAAAATTATGATGGAGCTAAAAAATTAATATTGCTTAGTAATTCATATTGTCATAGCCATCCTACTCATAGCACAACAGTTGAAAAATTCAACAAAGCTGTGGCTGAGGTGGCAAACAACTTAGCCTGGGTGTGGAGAAAGATGACGAAGAGGAGCTCTTGGTCATGGTTCCCTGAGAAATTGACTAATGAGGAGTTGCTCAAACTGGAAGCGGAATTTATAGCTGAAGAGGAGGTAAAAGAAAAGGAAAAGGTTGGAGAAGAAAATTCACAGTGAAGCATTTAGCATACGTTTTTGTAGGCCTCGGAGCTCCTTAAGATATTTGAAAACATGGACCTTTACACAGAAAGGTTTTCCTTAATAGAGAGGAATGTTCATGGTGCGTTATCTGCTTACAAGCAAATCTAGGATTTAAAACAAACAAGCAAACAAACACCAAGCAAACCACCATGAATGTATTTTTGAGAAGAGTGAAAAAGTGACACCTTCTCAATAAGAACATCAGGCAGGTCCTTCGAGAGGTATTTCAGAAGAAGACATTGTTATCTTAGGAAATGACGGTTCCATGCTTGCTATTGCCCTTGAAGACCTTATAATGGGACAAGATGTGGAGGTGGAAAGTAGTAATATTTATGATCTGACCCTGTGTGTGTTTATGTCTTAGGTTTTTTGTTGTTGTTAATCCTTACCCAAGGATATTTCTTCCATTGACTTTTTTTTTTTTTTTTTTAGAGAGAGTGGAAAGGAAGGAGGGAGTAGAGGAAAGAGAGAGAAACATCGATGTGAGAGAGACACATCGATTGGTTGCCTCCTGCACATGCCCCAGCCTGGGGCCTGGGATCGAACTTGCAACCCAGGCACATGCCTCTGACTGGGAATCAAACCCACAACCCTTTGATTCTATTGCTGATGCTCCAACCACTGAGCCACGCCAGCCAGGGCTGTGCCTTAGTTTTTAGCAAAACTAAAAAAAAACAAAACAAAAACACTAAAACTTTTAAAATAGAAAAAGCTTAAAATAAAGAAACTATTTTTGTATAGCTGTACAGTGCGTGTGTTTTAAGCTAAGGGTTATTGCAGAAGAGTAAAAATTTACAACATTAAAAAATTTATAAAGTAAAAATTGCACAGAAAGTTAGGTTAATTTATTACTGAAGAAAGAAAGCCTATTTTTAAATATAAACAGTGTAGTCTAAATTTACAGTGTTGATCAAGCCTACAGCAGTGCACAGTGTGTCCCAGGCCTTCACACTCACTCACACTCACTCCCTGACTCACCCAGGCCACCTCACGTCCTGCAGCTCCACTCACAGTAAATGCCCTGTACAGTTCTACCTTGTTTTATCTTTCATATCATAGTTTTATGCTACATTTTCTATATTTATACTTACCCTTGTGATACAGTTGCCTACAGTATTCAGTGCAGTAACATGCTGAACAGTTTGCATGGAGAAGCAATGGGATGTACCATCAAGCACAGGTGTGCAGTAGGCTGGACCATCCAGGCTGGCATACACACACATTATTGTGTCACACAGTGAAATCTCTAACGAGACATTTCTCAGTGAGCATCCCTGTCATTAAGCAGCACATGATTGTAGAGGGAAGGGCATCTGACTCTTTCTGAGTTTCAAATAGTGGCCTAACGATAATACTACCCTGTAGTTTGTGTCTCAAGCCTCCTGTTCCAGCTCCTTGCCTAGATTCTGGCTTCCTTGCTTTACCCTGCTTTCCCATTTTTGTAAAGTCCTGGACCTTTATTTGATGGATTTTTGCCTATATCTTTAATTTGTTCTTAAGTGACTGTACTCACTCTCTTCGTCTTGCAGGACAGTTCCCACAATAACAACCCATCCAGCCCAAGATGTCAGTAGCATGCGGAGGTTCAACAACTCTCGCTTAAGTTTATACAGCGACCAGAATAGTCGGATCAGAATAGTCTCTCTTTTTCTTCTCTTTCTGTATGTCTTAGTTCCAAGAGCTACTTTTGGGTTTAGTTTCCACTTAATTTCTGCATATTTTCTGTATAGCAGAGAGAGAAATTAAAGAATATTTTTCTGCCATTGGTTGGGTAAAGATAACAGTAAGATTTACAAGGCAAAGTAACAAGATTAAAACTCTCTAAGATACAAAGATACAGATAATTAAACCTACTGTTACCCCCAAGTCCAAGTAATACATTCAATTGAAATTCATTAAATATTGAGCTTACCTAAATTATCATATTTTCACTTTCTATGTTGATTATTCAAAGCCCATCAGAAGGTGTTCTACCCATTTTGCTGACAAGGGAACAGAGAATTTAAGTCACTTGTCATTGGTAATATGAGTGGCAGAAGAGTTAGAATTTGAACTTAGATCTGACTTTTACATCTTTACCTAACACTTCACAGAAACAGGCTAACGAAAAGCATCAAGCTCTCGCTGTTGAGTGAGAAGATTTAATTGTACCATGTCACAGCTAAGATGTCTGCTGGTAGGAAGGGTTGTTCTCGACTCGCCTGGAGGAGGGGGAATAGGGTGATATGGACTGGCGGCCTGGAAAGCCCAGAGAATGTTCTTTATCTGAAGGGACTGTATGATGTTAGGGGACTGAACATTTAGGGGAAATGAGCTTTATGAAGAGAGGCTTTTAAAAGATAGGCAATTACTTGACTTCATTTTATATTCATAGTTATAGTCCGAAGAGTCATGTGATGCAGAGGATCTCCATATAACATGAGCAAAGGGGAATTTCTGTTTGTCAGTTTAGGGCTTTCTCATGGGCGGGGGCGGGGGGTAGTTAGTCTTGAGAGTAACTAAGCTGCTTTCAGTCTAAATTAGACTATTATTTTAAAAATAAAATGGATAATCTGAAACGAACACAAATGGAATCACAGATCTGCTTTGGATCATGATTTAGTCTACTCTTTTTCTCATGAACAGTTGGGATTGAGATGAAAGAGATGAGACATAGTCTGTGAGTGTCCTGCCTGCCGCCAGGTCTCATCGCATGGATCTTGGGATATTTATGCTTGTTTCCAGGCTGACTCCTCCCCGACATCACCTGCAGCCAATGCCTCTTCCAGGTTCTGCTTGACAACAGTCCCTGAGAGATTTTTGCTTAGGCGTTTGTGCAAAGTCTAACCTCATATAAAAGCTTATAATTAATAGATTAATGGAGATATCCCTCCCCCCACTAATGTTCTATAAAGCTCTGCCTGCATTATGAATTAATGAAAATAGCTATAGAGGGCTGCGATGCTGGTACCACTTTGTTTCCATTTTCCTGTCCTTTGCTGGCTGTGTCCTGAAATACTGGGACAGAGAAGATCACTTTCTTCTTCTTTTTTTGATAGCAGATATTTTTATATTACAAAAAGCCACTCCTCAGATACAGTTGACTGGTGTTTAACAATTGCACGTGTGCTAAGCAGTAGGTAATAATCGCAAAGCAAAACATGAAACTGTATCATTTTGTTGTAAAAGGTATCAATCACACTTTAAGGAACACCAAGCCAAATGAAACAGCAGGCAAACAAAAATAAGGACAATTAAGTCTCCTGACAAAGGGGTATAATCTAAGGCCCTGTTGTCATTCATGTAAACATTGGCTAAAATCTAGGTTATTTTCTCTGGAAACAGTCCTATATCATGCTTCCACTCCCCAAATCGTCTAGTGTCTTTGGAGATATGGAATCCTGTTCATGATGACAAATAGCAAGTGTGAAAAGTAAACAATCATTTAAACTCAGTCTAGTAGTTTCTGTGAAGATGAAATAATTTTATCTACTTGTGCAGTATTTTCATCTACTGAACGTATAGGTCCGTGTTTTTCACACTTTTTAAATGACCCGCCACAGTAAAATACAACTTATTGTACATAGGTTCACAAATCTATTTTATTCTGTTTGTTTTCTTTCCTTTTGAATTCTGTTCTGTTCCATTCCATTCTGACTTATTTTATTGTATGTTTAAAAAGATGCTAGTGGACTTACTCAGCTAAATTGATGTTATGACCCAACAATGGAATAGGAAAAAAACAAAACAAAACATGTCAATTGTTTCTTCTACTTTTACTTACATTTAAAGTAACAGTTAAAAGTCAATATCCTTTTTTTTTTTTTTTTTGCTAGCATTCTTTTTTTAAACAGCATTATTTAGATATAACCCATATGCCACAAAACTCATCACTTAAATTATATAATTCAATGGTTTTAGTATATTATCTGAATTGTGCAACTATCACCACAATTTAATTTTATAACATTTTCATCATTCCCAAAAGAAATCCTATGCCCGTTAACAGTCATTCCCCATCTAGCTGCCTTGCCTCACCAAGGCTGGTGACCACTAATTTAATCTCTGTCTCTACACCTGGTTCTGTCCTGGGCATTATTTATATAAATGACGTTAAATAATATATAATGTTTTGTGACTGGCTTTTTTCATGCAGATTAATGTGTCTAAGGTTTAATCATGTATCGGTGCTTCATCCTTTTTCATTGGTAAATAATACTCTAGTGTATTGATTTATATACCACATTTTGTTTATGCATTCAGCAGTTGCTAAAAAAATTAGTTGTTTTTACATTGGGCTATTATAAATAATGCTCTATGAACAATCATGTGTTCTTTTGAGTGAAAACATATGTTATTTCCCTTGGGTTTATACCTGCAAGTGAAATTGCCGTGTAGAACCAGGTGTAGAGACAGAACCAGGTGTAGAGACAGAGATTAAATTAGTGGTCACCAACCTTGGTGAGGCATTTTGAATAACTGTTATTGATGTGGTTGCACCTTTGCACTCTCATGAGCAATGTATGAGGGTTCCAGTTTCTCCACATTTTTTAAATCCTTGCTTGAGGATATGGCTTTGTTTTGTTTTGTTTTGTTTTGTTGCTTTTTAGAGAGAGAAACATCCCATCAATTGCCTCCCATAAATGCTTTGACTAGGGGATTGAACCCAAAACCCATTGGTGTACGGGACGATACTCCAACCAAGCCACTTAGCCAGGGCAGTTTTCTCCACATTTAAAAAACATTATTTTTTTCTTTATTGATTTTTAGAGAGAGAGGAAGGGAGAGGGAGAGAGAGAGTGAAACATCAATGAAAGAGAACATCGACTGGCCGCCTCTTGCATGCCCCCCAATGGGGAGCGGGCTCACAACCTGGGTATGTGCCCAGACCGGGAATCGAACTGGCGACCTCTTAGTGCAAGGGTTGACACTCAACCACTGAGCCACATTGACTGGGCTTCTCCACATTTTTGTAAACCCTTACTGTCTCTCTCCCTTATTACAGCCACAAGTGAGATTCCAGAGTTGCATACCATCATGGTTTTAATTAGAATTTTCATAATAACTAATTATGCTAAACATCTTTTCACATATTTTCATGTGATTATGGCCATTTACATATCTTTGGAAAAATGGCTATGTCATGGCATACCCCCTTTTAAATGGCCATTTGTCTTTTTATTATTGAGCTATAAGAGTTATTTACATATTCTGACTACAAGTCCTTTATCAGATATATGATTTGCTAATATTTCTCCACTTCTATTGATAGTCTTTTACCTTTTTCTGGTTGTTAATTTCAGCACAAAGTTTTTTTTAAATTTTGATAATATCGAATTTATCTACTTTTTTATTTGTGCTTTTTGTGTCATGTCTAAGGAATGATTGCTAATGTAAGGAAACAAAGATGTACTCATATATTTTCTTCTAGAGGTTTTATAGTTTTAACTCTGACATTTATATTTACTACCAATTTGATATAATTTTTGTGGCTAGTATCTTTTTAAATCAAGTTCACTAATAGACTGTCTAAGAAAGTAGAGAATAAGTTTGAGACAACATTAAATACTCTAACAGAGAACAATAGCAGAAATAGAAGAAAGAGAAAAAGCATGGGCGCATGCATACAGTAAATAAATTTTGGTAAGCTATTTAGATAGATCCAATGAAAGATAAGAGTATAAAGCTTATAGCTGAGTGGAGAAAATGAGTCTCAAGCTGATTAGGGGAGCTGGGTTTTCCTGTTCAGAAAGTGCAGCTGAGGGGAATGATGGATAATCCAGGTAATTGGGACTGACCTCCCTCCAAAAGCAGGTGAATCTTCAAGTGTTGAGCAGAATGTTTGGATTTGACGGCATTATGTTAAAAATAAATAACGACTTCTTAGGCGTATGCAAATTTCTAGCTATGAGCTATTGTTGATCTGAACTCTGGTTGATCCGAACTCTGTCCCTTTCATCATACACACTGGCTTGCAAATTAGAAATCTCCTGGCTTTGTAGTAGCTTTTAAGATAAAGTCTTCAAACTTAAGGAGCTGAACAAACTACTTCCAAATGTATCAATTAATTCTCCTTTCTTGTTAATAGATGAGTTGACAAGTGACAAGAAAACTGTGTTCTTCTTGTATTGAATTAATCACCAAAAACAAATTACTCAGTGAACTCTTCCACCTTCTCTTATTCTAATATGACACAAGTGCTGCTGAAGACATCAGCCCAAATGCTGTTGAGGTGGAATACTCACTGTCTATCAAACAGTGAGAGTCCTTGGCTCAGTACTGGAGTGGCACAGCCTTGTCAGAACGTCCCGAACGGTGACCTGATTAAAATGAAATGCCTAATGAACAGAATCTAGGCAGCAGCGTCTTTATTATTCTTTCCCCATGAAAACGTCACAGGCAGCATCTGGTGTCAGGAACAAATCATGTTCTGACTCAACACTTTCGCAGCTATAAAACTAGCTGCAAACAGGCTCAGAGACATCCATTTTTAAACAGCTGACAGTAATGATGTATAGAGAGAGAGCAAAAAGCGGTATTTTACCAATCTCAGTATACTATATTTTTCTGGTGAAATATTTTTAAAAGAAAAAGTTGGCCATTAAACTTGCTTTTAAGGAAACAAAAAAAAAAGCCCCTCTGGATTATAGAATGCTCTTAGAGTGATATTTTCTCGTTTAAGAGCTTGAAGTTTGTCATAAGGTAAAATGCAATTATGTACCATTTAGCACATTTTTGTAACTAATGAACATCCCAAAATGTGACCTTATATTTTACTGTACAAAGCTTGATTAATTAACTTGCCATGTAGCTTACTTCTACTGCTGTATATTTTTAAAATATACAACAAAAAGTGTGAGTGCAGAAAGAAGCAGAGAAATAGGAATTTTTCTTAGAGGCTAAAACAAAACAAAATAAAATAAAACAAAAAACACTTCATGTGTTGGGTACCAATGAACAAGCTGAAGTGATGTCTGAGAGTTTATCTGAAAACGTGGAAATAATTTTATATTTGCCTAGTGTAAAGTAAGTTTATCAAGAGTAGACAATTAATTTAAAATTATCGTGATATTTGAGCACTATATTTTAATAAACCAACCATGTAATATTGCAGAACACAAAACAACACCTACATATACATAGGGCTTACTACAAAATGAATGACAGAGATGTGTTTATCATTTAATAATTATCTGTTTATACTCATATCAGTTTTGATAAAACAAAATATAGTTTATATAAAAACCTAATTTAATTTTCTACATGCTCTGAAATCCAGTTCTCATAAAGTGTGACATTTAAATTTGTCCTATAAGGCAACCTTAGATTTGTACAGTAGCAAAATTTGAAAAGACCCTAACATGAGTTTGATTTTTAATGCATTCCATTTCATTTGCACTCCTATATTCATTATTCTCAATTTTATCAATTTTAACATGCCTCAAGAAGGAAGGGGAGCTAAGAAGTCTTGTCTGGAGAATGAAGTCGTCAGTGCTTTTGGGCAGGGCTGCTTTCATTGACCAACCTAGAAAGCACGTAGACATACGTATCATTGAAGAAGGAGCATGAACTTGGGGGTCATGGAGACCTAAAATAAAGTCTGATTGCCCATGTTTTCTAGGTGTGTTATCTTAGACATGCTAGTTAACCTCTTTATATCTTCCTATATCCAAGAGAAATAATGTGTACCATGTAGAGTTGTCTTGACATTTCATTTTAATGTATTTAAATAAAATAAATGTCACATATTAGGTGCTAAATTTTTTCGTTTTTATTTTTTAGTGTGTGTATATGGTATGCATATAAGTACAAATTGGGGCACGAGGTTCGACTGATATCTGACAAATGGTACAATATTGAAAGGGGGACGGGGCCAGAAAATCTTGGTCATCTAGTTGCTCCATATGTAATTATAGTTCAATAAGTAATGAAATCAAATAATACTTCAAATAGTTCTTAAAAATAGCTTCTGTACTAATATACTAATAATATCAGCACAAATGGTTTCAAGAGTTTTCACTGTGGGTCATTGTTATAGATGGACTGTTCCAGGAGGCAGAAGACTTCTGCAGAGATGGACGTGTTTTGGCAGCAGGGCAGGTGGAAAGATATGATGTTCAGGGGGTGAGAACACACTATCTACCTCTTCTGTTCCCCAATCTGGGGTGAAATTTGGGTGAGAGTTGCCAAAGATTATTTCTTTACAGTTCAAATCTGGAGCTCAGGGGATTAGTCTTGGAAGCCCTAAACTATAGGAGGCCAAAAGAATAAAAAAATTTTCTAGAGATTTGCAACTACTTCATCCTGGAAGAGAACATCCTGTTCCCATGGATGTTGAACTTTGGACTTTCCTATATACACTGTTTATATTTTTGTTTTAGTCAGTATCCCTATGAGTAGTTCTTGTGAGGCTCTGTATTGATTTTGTTACTTTATTCTTTAAATTTTTAGTCCTTTTTAAAATTGTATTTCAACTTATTTTATGAATTTACAAGTGGTTTTATCTTTTTATCTCATTTTCCCCTTTTTTCTCCTGTCTTTCAGATTTCTTTGATGTTACATTATCTTTTTTTTACTGTTATAAAATTATCCTAGCTGATTAAATTTCTGGATAAAATTTTGTTTTAACTAATTTTCTTATCATTTGTTTATTTTAATTTATTTTTCTTTTTAGTATTGCTTCTTTTTAAAATCAGACAAGTAGAACAGCTGGGCATCTTTAGTGTAGCTCTAAGATCCAGAACCTGCCTTGAATATCTATTTTCCCTTCTTCCGGTTATTCTTCAGGATCCTCCTGGTCCCGCATGGTGGGCCTCCATAATTAAACCACTGACTCCTGCATAAGGCTCACTGGGCTATAATGTACCCTGACCAGTATCCTTTCTGAACTCACTCTAGGCTCAACCAAAAGGTCACCCTATAGTTATTTGTTAAAAGTTTTTAAATTCTCATGTATTAAAACATTTAGTCATGTAACAAAAATAAACAAACAAACAAAAAACATTTAGTCATATACACAGGGTCATGGGGTTTAAAATCCATAGTTTCTGCACCATGGAATTGCTCACGGTCCTTTAACACATGGAAACAGATCACTGCACTAAAGGTCTCATGACTTCAAGGCACATTTCCGCTCAGGAAAGATCCCTGTAATGCGAGGATCTATATGCATTTATAATAAATGATCAATAACTTTTGAAGCATCTAACAGAATTCCTCCTAATGAGTAGTAATGAAGAATTATTAAGATTACTGAATTAAAATAAAAATCCTCTAGGTTAAGATTTTAGATTGTGAGGAACTTGCTAAAATGTGTGTCTTTAGTGCCTACTTCAGAGCTTAGTTGGCCTTTGGTAAGGCCAAGGAATCTGAATATTTAATAAGCAGATTTTTGTGATTTTAAGTAGGTGGTGAACAGCCTGAACTTTGAGAGACATAGATTATAACACTGGTCTTTCAACCTCCCTGTCCTAATTCTGAGTATCAAAGAGATTATATCCAGGTCAGAGATTTTGACAAATAGAGTTTGTAGAAAATAGGCAGCTAGTTAGAACTATCTAAGCAAAATCTCTCCTGGATTTGTCCCAGAGGCTGCCAGTCAACTATATTTAATTCCATCTATTGACCAACATGACCTGTTGTTTTCCTCTTGGACTCACATACCTAACACTGAGGAGAAGCCCTGGGGGAAAATGTAGTCCCAGACTAGATTGTCTATGGTACAGCTTTGGCAGTGACTTAGTCACTCCTGGCATCAAGATGCCCAGAAATCATCAGATGAGCCAATGAATACAGACACCATTTGAAAGACAGAAGGTCAGTTAAAGTGAACTCTACAGGCTGTAGAATATTGGTGATGCTGATCCTAAACATGAGTACTGTGTCGGATCTTTGTTACCACTGCCGTATTCTGTCCCTAAGAGTCAGAAGGTACATGGGGCTAAAACCACAAAAATAAAGACATTTCTATTCTAAAAGTCATGTATCTCAGATCTGAAAGAAAGCTTCTTCCAGAAAGGGTGGAGTCAATGTGATGTAACTGGTTTTCCTTTTTTATGACCCTGCTCATTTATTTATTTATTTATTTTAATTTTGTTAGTTTTGTGTTTTGTGCTTTGTTTGTTTTGATGCATCAGGAAGAATTGCATAGTTTTAATCCACATGCCTTAGTTGTAGCATAATTTCTTCACTGGTCCATGTAAAGCCTCCATTCTTATTTTTTCCTCCTCCAATAAACATTATAACACATCTAGGGCAATTGTTTCTAATCTAGTTTCTTGCTGTTACTTACACACCTAAACTCCATAAACCATGAATATAATATTTAATGCTTGCTCTAGATGTTATATTAAAATGTGTCTCACCACAATTCTCCTTTGGTAACTAATTTACTCAATGTCATTTTAAAAATTCTGTTCATGTTTCTATGTACAAGTCAGTTATTATTTTTAACTGCTATATCACAGTTAAGAATTTTGTCAATGTATTCCTTTGCTGATGAAATGAAGGTTTTTTTCTTTTTTCTTTTTGCTGGTTTGAATTGTGACTATCTTATATTTATGTGAAAGTCAAATAGTTAGAAGTAAAGATATTTTGTTTTATTACTTGCTTTTATTGTCTATATAAAAAATCCAAAAAGATAAATGAGTAAATTTAAATAAACAAAAATTATTTTTTAAATGTTTAACCAGGCATCTTCATAAAATATCAATATATATAAAATAGTAGTGTTTTTATTAGTAATTACTATCACAATCTTCCTTTTCTCTTCAAATTCTATTTCTTTATCTTTTTCATTTTTTATCATTTTAAACTCACACTGTCTTTCTGATACATTGTGAAAAAATATCTGATCCTGGTTTTGCTTACTGTTCAGCACAATTATTGGCTATTTTTAAAATAAAAGTGTTCCATTGTTTTCATGTTTAAGATCTCCAGGAAGTTTGTCTATTTATTTACTTACTTATTGCTAACACTTCCTGTTAATGTTCCATTGATTGAACACCTCCTCTCATCTATCAGAAATCATTAGTTTTATGCAGTTTGACTTCTGCTCTGGCTTCTGTCAACTGTTTGCTTGGAGATAATGCCTTCTATTTGTTTTTAATTTCTTTGGGCTCAGATTTTTATTGGATGTCTGATTTCTTTGGGCTCTGGTATTTATTGGATGTCTTATTTCTTTGGGTTCTGGTATTTATTGGATGTCTGATTTCTTTGGACTCTGGTATTTCTTGGATATCTGATAGTTCTTCTCTTCATTAATGTTGACAGTTAAGAATCCTATAGTAGTGTTGGCTGCTGCTCATCCTTTAAGTCCTCTCCGTTTTCAACACCTGTTGCTCCAAGACATCCCTTTTTACCTTTAGGCATTTGTATGTTGTTCCATTTTATCCCTTAAATATATTGATCTGAAGAAAGAAAACAACAAAATCAGTCATTTTTTATTTATGTGTTAATCTAGGAAGAATCGGTGGTGTGACCATATGGCTTGTCATCAAACCATTCTTTGAGTTAAAGGTGACAGTAATAATAGCTAGGACTACCATGTGCTAACTTAAACATTTCATATACTTTAATTCTTCCTGGAAAATGACTGGCAAACAAAGGTTTAATTACGTTGCAAAGCAAAGCATAAATCATTTTATCTAATGACTTGCCATGGTTTAAAGTAATGTAGTAAGTAATAAAAGCATATAAATTTATTAAGTATGATTTAATTTCAATGGTAACTGTATATTTATTAAAATTTGGAGATCACTTTGCCTTTTATTTTTTTACTTCCAAATATGATGAATGATTGTAGTGTATTAATGGCATGATACTGTCACAAACTAGCTCTGAACTTCAAAGTTTCTCTCATAGTAATTAAACATACTGAGAACAATATTTTTGTTTGTAATAAGGGAAAATAGCTTCCCAATGATTACTAATGTTAGCCAACTATTTTTCTTTGCATGCCTGTATGAGAAGAATGAAACTAGAAATTGGTATAAGAATTGCATTAGAAATGATTACTTATAGACTCAGAAAAACACATGTTCTCCAAGAGGACATTACATTTTTTTTTTAAAAAAAGACTTTGTATTGATTTTTAGAGAGAGAGAGAGAAACACTGATGAGAGAGTGAAACATCGGCTGTCTCCTGCACACCCCCTACTGGCGATCAAGCTGGCAACCTGGGCCCATTTGAACACCCAACTGAGCCACACCAGTCAAGGCATTGTTTCAAAATTCTAAATCTATACTTTTGATTCTGATTTTAGGAGGGCTATGCCTTATGTTCTGAAGAACACTATCGTAGACAGAATAATGCACCCAGATATGGCTATGCTTTAGTTTCTAGAACCTGTGAATATGTTACTTTATATGGAAACAGGAGTTTTTCAAACTCTGAAAACGTTGAGAAAAAAAGATAACCATGAATTATGTGGGTGAGCTTAAAAAATCACAAGTGTCTTTATAAAGGGAGGCAGGAGAATCAGAATCAAAGCAGATATAACAAGGGAAAGAGAGGTCAGAGAGTGACAGAGCATTTGAAGATGGTAAGCTGGTGCCCTTAGGATAAAGAAAGAGATCATAAGCCAAGGAATGTGGCACGCTCTAATGGCTAGGAATGGTAAGGAGACAAATGGGGTGCCCTGGAGCCTCCTTCAAGAGGCAACTGGAGACCTGCTGACACCCTGACTTGAGGGCTACTGACCACAAATGCAAGAAAATAAATTTGTGTTGTTTTAAGGGATTAAGTTTGTGGTATTGTAATACTCTATAGCAGAAAAAGAAAGCCAACACAGGTAGCTATCCATGGAAAACTTTCACAGAATATATCCTCTGGGTGTTAGACACAAGTTTTGCTGAATTGTTCCTATGTTTCTGTTACCAAAAACAAAAATATAATATCTAATGAAGGTGATAAATACATGTGAATATATACTATTTAATAATATATAATTAATTACATTGTATATATTATTTTATATTTATATATTAATTTTATATTTACATATTATTTTATATATTTATATTAATATTTTATATTTAATAAACATAAAATATTATACAAACATGTAACTAATTATATATTAAATGTAAATAAATATATATTTGCCAAGGCAGGTATATGTTTAGAACTCACTTTATGTCATTATATTTGAATTTAAACTAACCTAGGAGGCACCATTTATACCAATGACAGACAACTTAATTTTGTCTTCCCATTTCCATTTTTTTTTTATTAAACTTTCAACAGAGAACACAATGGAATACTGATGTAACTCCCAAATTGTCTAAATCCCCTACCTCTTCCTTCCCAACCCTCTGCAGTCATACCTCCACCCAGAATTCCAAACAGGTTCTTCAGTTCATTGCCCTGCCCTGGATGGGAAACTGCTGCTCTCTCATCGCAGGTTCTTCCTCACTCGGTGTTCTGTGGCATCGGTTTGAAACTCTAACTCCTTTAGACTGTCCTCGTAATATTGAAAAGCCACATCTTGAGACTCCCCAAAATCCTTTATTCTAATAAAACCAGACTCTTGTCAATAAAAAGAGCTTTGACATATTTTTTTTCTCTTTGCATACAAAAACTGTCTATTTAGAAATATTGATGTCCTCTTGGGCCGAGGCTGTTCTATAATCCACTTTATGACAATAAATGCCAATGGGCAGAGTGTTAAGAATTACAAGAAATAGTCTTGAATACTTTCTCAAAAGATCCTACTATTCTATATCTATTATGTGGCTCACTCACGTCCTACCACCAAAAGGCCTAACCTGACAAGGGGATGCCCCTTGGCTTGCCCCTGACATGGGGGTGCCCCTTCTCAAGGACTGAGGAAAACAACTGGCAACAAATCTCAGGGGCCAGGAAGCTTCAGAGCCTTTTCTCTGTCATCTCTTGCTCTGGGAAGATCTCTGCTTAAGCAAGTATGCCATATCTATATCTATATCTATATCTATATCTATATCTATATCTATATCTATATCTATATCTATATCTATATCTATATCTATATCTGTATCTGTATATATCTATATCTATATCTATATCATCTATATCTATATCTATATCTATATCTATATCTAATCTCTCTCTATATATATGTATGTATATATCTATATATATATGTGTGTATATATGTATACACACACACACACACATATATATCTTGAAGATGTTTTCTTTCATGGTAAGAGCCTTAGTGAATCTGTTTTTGTACTTTGCAAATAAAGAGCAGAAATCATGTGTCGATACAAAGTACTCATAAAGTCCCGTCTCAGCCTTCACCACCATCAACACTATCACCCCCAGCATCAGTCTTTTACTTGTGCTTTTCATATAATCAATTTCTGATTCCCATATGTGTGGATTATTCCCCTGTTGTGGCCCTAGAGCCTAGGAATGGGCTCTCTGGCATCCAGAGCTCTGTGTCAATCTGGAGTAGTCATTATGTAGAAATCATGCTGGAGGCTCTCCCAGAAAGGTGCAGATCCAATCACAGGAATTATAGACAGATAAAGAGGATTTGTCTCTAGAAATGGTGTACGCATTGCTGAAAGGCCCCTGAAAGGCAAGTATCCACAAGCCTGTCCCGTGGCTCATGAAGAGCTGCTACAGTAACAGGTGTGTAGTGAGAGAAGAGCGCAGATCAAAGAGGAGAGCTTTGGTCAGAATGTGAAGAAGAGATCGGGCCTGGGAGATGCCAACGATGGTAGCATATGAGAGGGAAGGGTCTTGGATTGCTCAGTGATGGCACTGGACTACTCAGGTAGAAAGATTAATAACAGAATCATAATGCCATCAGACATTCAGATAGTTACTCTTCAGGCATTGGGAGTTTGAGTATGGCATGCTGCCCTAAAGTTGTGGAAAAGAAGTATACTAATGCTAAATTCTCAAAGTTTAACAACTGTGCAGAAATAGATAATCATGAGCCTTCTTTGGGGACTAGGTCAAAATATGGATTGAAACTAGTGTGGGTTAGTGTCAGGAGTTGGGGGAGAGAGAGCTGAACTCTCACGTGTCCAAGTAACTAGTTAAAGCAGCAAGTCAAGAATGAGTTAATCATTTTCATTATTTACTGTCATGGCAGGAACAGGAGTCTAAGACCAGAGGAAATGCAATGCTTTGCCTTGCACTTTCCCTCATGAAATGGTGCACCAGTCCAGGGTCAGGTGGATCAGTCCAGGCATGGAGTTGTTTCACTGTTAAGGGAGCCCTCAACAAAAGGCTGGTAATTTTATGGATGCTGATGTGGGAGGAAGGGTAAGGAAGGTGGGCTAGGAGTGGAAAAATGCATATAGGTACTGAGTCGGAGAGAGGAATAGTATCTTCAAGGTTTCCTCCTCTCTCTCCCATCCCCAAATTGAGATCTCAGCAGAAGGGCCCAAATAAGACCCTTGCTCAAGACCTCAGGAGTAGGAGTGCAAATAATATAAGAGCGTGACTGGCTGGGGTCCTATGTCCTTGACTGCACCTTCCTTCGGGGACTGCAATACCCTCACTGGTCACACCCCAAGTCTGTGTGAGGAGGGCAGCTTTGGGCCAGGGAAAGCCTGTGTAATCACATGTGGTCAAGCCTAAAAACTTAACGTAGGTTTTTAACCAGGAACCAGATGAATCAGGCAGTAGATGCCACTGACTGACTTTAAATGATTCCTTTGAGTGCCATTAAAGTAACATGTAAGTAAGTAATACCTTTTAATTTTCTTCCTCTGGCTCAGCCTGGAAGTAGTCTATGCACTGAGAAGGGTGGCACTTGATGTTTATTTGGGGGAGCTATAAATTCCAGAATCTATTCAGTGGTGTCTTTTCATGACAAACATTTGAATGAAATTTGGCATTTAACGTCCAAATGATTTCCACATTTGGATTTGGGAAATTTTGTAAACATTGCTTGTAATGTTTCGTATTTATTGTGATCTCCATTAAAATGAGTATTTTTTTAACATTTATTATTACTGAAGCTGCCACCTCATTTCAAGCACCATTATAGACAATGTGCTAAGTGTTCCCTAAAGTATATGCAGGAGAGGAACATTAAATATTAAATGACTGTACACATTGCCTGTATTTGCCTTTGTGTCATTCGGATGAACACCCTTCAAGCAGGATAGTCAAGGGCAATGGTTTATTAGTTTAGGCTACAAACTATAAAGATGATAACCGACAGAAATCCAAGGCTTAGTAGAGGACATTTCCTCTATACTGAGTGTTGACTTCAGTTGTGACTTAGCTCCGAGGATTTTATTTAAATAATGGGAGTGAGAGTATTATAACCGAGTTCTCTTCCCACTTGCTGTGGATTACCAGAACCCATTTTAGAAAAACATTTGAGGTTTTAAAAAAAAAAAAAAGTTTTGAAAAAGTGGCATCTACTAAAGAAACTATATTAACAATGAAGCAATATTCGTAGCTCAAACCACTATACTATATTGGTCTTTGCAAAATGTGCCTTCGTGGGTAAGCATTTTATTTTTTTTCTTGATCAAAAGCTGGAACCGTTTTCATCATTTTTTTAAGTCTAAATTTAACCCAGTACTGGTAAATTTTGAAAGATCTCTGCTGTGCCAGAATCTCAAGGAAGGTACTGTTTGAAATATGCAATTGTCTGAATAATTAGGAATTGATGTCTTTAACTAGCCAAACTGTAACAGAGATGTGTTTCAATTATTTAAGTATGTTTTTTTTTTCTCCTGTTTCCAGAACTGGAATCTCATGTGTTTCGTGTCCCCAGACCTCCTGTGATGTGTAGCACCAGAAGCTCTGCAGGTCCTGGGATTGTGGCTTTTGCAGGTTTCCCAATTTCTCGATTGCTCTTGGGTGTCATTTTTTCAGGGCAATCAAACAACCTGCATGAAGGGTAGCTCCTTTCATAGAGGTTATAAATCTGAAAAACAGATTTCCAAACCTATCAGAAGTGTGTATAAAATAAGAATACCTATTTTCTGAGTGAAGGCTTGAGGAAATGCTCTATGACGAAGCAGCACTATTTTGACTACCTAGAGGTCATTTTTGCTTTCCTTTGTCACATTTGTTAGACAGGCAAAGCTCCTTGGTGTTTGAATTCTAGCTAGGAGGGATGCTACTGTATTTTTTTGAATGTCTTTCTTATTTCACTTTGAGCTGAAAGAATGCCATAAGAGAGTGAAAAATGGTTGGGTGAGGAATTCATTTTTCTGTGTTTGCATCTGATTTTTACCACCTTTTAAGACAGAGATTCCAGATTCTTTTGTCCAATTAGGATTATCTAGAAATATTGTAAAACAGTACATGTTTATTCTTGGTTTGTATCAGTTTCCCTAGGGATAGGGCCTCAGCATCAGATGTTTTCAAAATTCCCAAGTGATTTTGAAAGGTTTATGAGCTTGAGAATCGTTGGACTAGGGCAAATTTACGGTACTCTTCAAAATCAAGTTTTCCTTCTATATAAAGAAAATCTTGGATTACATAATGATTTTTATTTTTATTTATTTTTTTGAGGGGATGAGCCACAAATCTCCATTCTTCAAACAAAGTCTTCCACTTGTGGAAATAAACAAAGACCAACCAAATGAGAAAAGCAAAGACTTCATATCCAGAGCTTGCTATATAGCAAGGGAGTCAACCACCCTCACTTAAATTTTGGCAGATGCTCAACGGCAGGCAGAGGAGAGGGAAAGCTTTATAGTGAGAAAGGGGAAGGTTTCGCATGTGCCCTGCCTGGAAGCTGCTGGCCTAGGGAATTGTAGGTGGGATAACTAGAAGGGGCATCCTATGTGATTGGGTAGGAGGGCATATTGGCTTTTGCTGAGTATTCTAAGTTGGAAACAGGGACAAAAATTAAGGAATCTATTAACTATTAATCAAGTGCTGGCCATTTGGGGTTCACTGTTATACAAGTTATTGTTGGGCTTCCTGAATTATCATTGGAGATAGTGATCTGATTTCCTATAGTTCCAGTGTAAAGTAGGCTGGCTTCCTGGGTTGTTTGTTGTAGGTAAGAGTGTTGATTTCCTGAGTGGGTTGCTGCAGGTTGAAGGGCAGAGTTTTACTTTTATACAGGACCTGGCTATTTTTTTCTGTGAATAGTAGGTCTATCACATTTATCATCCAACTTCCTGTCACCTAAATTTTTTTTTTTTTTTAAAAAGAATGTTAAAGAAAAGGCTTAAGTCTTGCCTCATATAACAGTAGGATCTATTCCCCACCTTAACTCCCATCAATTAACTCTTTCCTCTCTATTTTTGGGGAAAAAAACCTACCTCTTGAATGTCTGCAGTCTGCTTTTCTGTGATTGCAGAGCTCGTAAGCTTGATTTCAGCATCTCTGAAACATGTTTTCCCTTTGCCCGGACTGTCCCAATTTGTCACTTCTCTGACATAAACGTGACTGCTAGCATGAAGCTATTATTGAAGTTTTTCAGATTATGGAGGTGGTGCAGGTATAATTTAAGCAAAATAGAAAAAAAAAATAACAATTTAATTCCATGAGGTTTTTTTGTTTTGTTTTGTTTTTATCCTCACCCGAGGACATTTTTCCATTTTTTGTTCAGGTAGAGTGGGAGGGAGAGAGAGGAACAGAGAGAAACATTGATGTGAAAGGGACACAGTGAGTGGCTGCCACCCGCACGACCAACCAGGGCCGGGGACAAACTGCAACCGAGGTCCGTGCCCTTAGCGGGAACCGAACCCAGGTTTCTCTGGACCGCAGGCCGACGCTCTAACCGCTGAGCCAAACCGGCCAGGGCTAATTCCATGAGTTTTAAAATTCTCTGGCCACCTGTAATATAAGGAAATTTTTGTTGTTCAGCTTCTGAGATTCTACTCAGTCCCATGTTGCAGAGTAAACTCCCCATGTCTGTGTCTCCATGAATCATCGTTTTCTCCTGTGCACCCCGAGTCACTCCCACCACCATCCTGGCCACGTTCTGCTTCACAGGCATAGCGACAGGAAACTGAACGTGTGTTTTGTATTATAATGTGGTAAAATTTGCATATTTGGTGTAAAATTCTCTCATTTAGGGACCCTTACTTTGTCAACCAAAATAGCTCAATAAGATATTTTCTGAAAAAAGTGACTTCTACTTCCAAGGCAATTCATACAGCTCCCTCTGATCACAGAAGCAAATGTAGTTTATTTTCTTGTGTTTATTTCTCTATTAATCTTTCTATAAAATGAGTAATTGACTTAAGTGACTCATCAGGTCCCTTTTAGATCTGTGTGATTCTCAATATACATATGCTGCTATGTTATAACTAGACACGAGGTAAGAAGAGTTATTATGAATAGTTATAATTAGTATTAGTTTTGTATAACTACACTAGATTAAAGATGTTTCTTTAATCTTTACATTTCCAGCATTAGCAACTACTGTTTATATCAATAATGAAGTATCATTACCATTCCCACATTGACATTCTCTCATGGTGAAATAAAACTTGGCCTTAGTGAAATATTTTCAAATCTTACCAATTTTCCCAGTGTCTCCCACTGATACCCTTGGCCTTTGAATGTGCATCTTCTTTATCCATTATTCTATTGATGGATATCTAGGTTGATTCCATTTTGTTATTACTAGTAATGCTGCAATGAACTTATGATGAATATATGTTTTCATTTTCTCCAGACAATTACCCAGAAGTAGAATTATTGCATCACATGGCAGTTCTATATTTAATTTTTTGAGTAATCTCCATACCGTTTTCCATAGTGTCTATAAATTTAGTTTATTTTATTTTCTCATATGTTTTCTCTACTTATATAATTTAAATAGAATCACCAAGTATGGGTGAACACAGGCAGGAAAAATTTTTCTGGACAGGGACAGGGTATAAATGATTTGGGATTTGCACATTATAATTTCTGTCACAATTGGTCTCACTCGCATCTCTTCAAATATGAACCATAAGGCAGCCATAGATAATACATAAATGAATGGGGATGGCTGTGCTCCTGTAAAATTTTATTTACAAAACTCATAGCTGGCTGGATTTAGCCAACAGACCATAGCTGGCCATCTACTATATAGATAGACTGACTAGAGCCCCTCTAACCATCTGCTCATTCTACTTGGTGGTCCCTGGAAGTTTCCCTTGATTCCAAGGAGAATGGTTTGAAAGAGCACATGAATAAGTGTGACCCACAAATAATTTTAAAATTTCAAAATCACATAATTTTAATGAAAAAATTGATCAAGATCAAAAGTATTTCTAAGTCATATTTTTCATAGGTCTGAATTTGAAATTCATGGAATAAAAACTTTCTGCATGGCTTTTTCTAGAAGTTTGCTTGCCATATAATTATGTGTCTTTCTTGCCCAAGCTGGACTCTGAGCTTCTTAAAAGTAGATATTTATCTCTTTTTGCCCAATGCCAAGCGTAATAAATTGTATAGAAAGTGGGGTTATTTTATATAGAATAAGTGCATTGAAAAATTCTTATCTTTATTTTAATGTTGTCAGCTTTGTATCTGAATTATCAGCTTAGTCTCTGATAAGAAATGCAATTAAAATAGATATGAAACCACACTTTCTTTTAAAGTCATTGACTTTCAGAGGAAAGTCAGTTGCTTGGCTAATTAAATCTTAAATACTTTAGAAGTATTCTGTGTCTAGAAAATAGCCCAGAAATAATTGAAAAATAAAAGAAAACATAAGTGGTTATGTAGCCATTTAGACACACCAAACAACTCCAAATTTTATTTAGTTTTCCTTTGAAAAGAGAGCCTGGAGGCTGCGGAGCAAAATTTAGCTTCAGTGACTGTCTCCAGATTCTTTCTTCCTGATGAGTTTTGCTCATGATTGACAAGAGACTCACGTTGACTCACAGGTTTTTTTCTTACTGCACAATGACCAGAGGCCCATGTCAATTTAAAATTTCTCCTAAAACTTCAGTTTTCTTAGGGTATACCTCCAGCTTTTAGTAATTTGTTCAAAACCAAAAATAATAATAATAATAATGCTTCCCAGAATTTTGTTTCAGGTTCATAAGCTCCTTTTAAAGGTGTGTACTTCTTTAAAATCAAGCAAGCAAATGAAAAAGCAAACTCGGACAATAAAACTAAAATATAGTTTTCTCACTAAGAGTACTTTTAATTTATTGTGTTTTATTTCACTTTTGTTATTCCTTTGGGTTAAAGGATATCTTCATAACTGGCTACAAAAATGAAAAAGATAAAATCAAATCACAAACTGATCCTAAATATAGACCAACATTCATTATACAATGTACATTCTGAAAACCAAAATAAATGTTTGAGAAACAAAATGAGACTGAAACTTTTAGGGTAAAAGGCCAAGTTAGAAATCTTCGACTAGAAAAAAAATTGTGGTATAATTTCCTTTCAGTCACTGTCACAATTTATTTTAAACACACACTTGCGCACGCATTAGCAACATGCATAGCTCTTCCTTAGATCAATTGCCATCAAATGAAAAAAATAATAATATACGGCTTGTAGCAGGCATAATCATCAAATATCCTTAAGCTTTTTAAAAAAAAAGTGACTCAGAACTGTCAGTTATATGAGGTAACTTAGCTAAAATAAATACAAGGATTTTTTCTATACTCATAAGTTCTTTTCTTTTTTTATTCTTAGCGATTGTTTTTCAGGGAACTAAGAAAGGTAACTAAAGAGGAGAGAACAGTTTTAGTGGTAAAATTGAGACTCTCAGTCCCTTATGACAGTGAAAAAGCAGAGAACGGCCTGGAGGCAATTTATGCTGTGCCTCTCTCCAGCAGAGCACAGAAGAATAAACCTGGGTGGCGGAACCAGGTATCTGCTCAATAACAGGCGCACTCTTACCCCTTGTGGTAGGTAGCTTCTGAAATGGCTCCCAACCATCCCTGCCTTCCAGTATTCATACTTTGTGTAATCAATCTCATCCCTTTGAATGTGCGTTGTACCCAGAGACTTCTAACAATTAGAATTCAGCAGAATCAATGAGATTTCACTTCCAAGGTTAGGTTATGTGATAGTCTTAATATTTGTGTCCTCCGCAAATTCATAATTTCAATAATACCCAGTGTGATGGTATTAAGAGGGAGAGACTTTGCAGAGTGGTTAGGTCATGAGGACAGAGCCTTCCTGAATGGAATTAGTGACTTCATAGAAGACCTCACAGAGCTCCCTCATCCCTGTGCCCTGTGAGGACACAGCCAGAAAGAAGACAGTCCAGTGAACAAGGCAGCAAGTCCTCACCAGACATCGAATCTTCCAGTGTTTTAATTTAGGACTTCCATGCCTCCAGAATTGTGAGAAATAAATGTTTGTCATTTAAACCACCCAGGCTATGGTATTTTGTTATAGCAGCCAAGACAGTGTAGGACACGTTACAGCAAGAGTGTAGCTTTCTCTCTCACTCTTAGGTACTTATTCTGAAGAAAACAAGCTGCCAAGTGATGAGGTGTCCCATGGGGTGGCCCACATGATGAGAAACTGAGACACTCAGTCCAGGAAGTAGATCCTGTTAGTAAGCCAGGGAGTAAGGTTGGAAGCAAATCATCCCCAGAAAGACTTGCATGAGCACATGACCAGCTGACTCCTTGCCCCTGGACCAGAGAACCCAACAAAGTCGCACAACTCCTGGCCTGCAGTGACTGTGAGATACCAAATGTTGATACAGGTTGTGAGTTTCATAAAGGCAGAAGGTGAACCTCCATCAAGGATGGACAGTCTTGATGAGGGTACACTTGTGCCAGGTGGTCAAACAGAGTCCACCTAGACCAGCTTGAAAGAAGAAAAAGGTAAAACAATCTTCCTATTTCCACCTTTAAAAAAATGTTTTTTGGCAGTAATACAAAAGAAGGATGCAACTTTATGCCAGCAGTACCTTTCATTGGATATTCTAACATATGAATATCTAATCACTTCAATATAGGAAGTTCATCAAACTTTTCTTGCAAGCTTCTTCTGTTAGAAAGATGGGAATGAGGGAGACTCGTTGTTCCTGAAGAAGTAGCACAGATGAGTGAGAGTTGTTGGATTTGAACAATTGGTTGTATTCAAGCTGCAGATGTTCTTTGCCAACTTTCTGAGGAAGTGGTAAATATACAGGAATGGGTGGGCAAAATTAGGTTTACAGTTGTTCGTATGAAAAACATATCTACTGCATAATAAATAATAATACTATAAGAATGAACTCTGTTTCGTGTACTCACAACTGGCAACCTACTTTTGCCCACAATATATAGGACCTCACTTACCCTCATCTCATTTCTTTGTCACCCTTAAAGTTTCAAAATAAACCAGATTGTCAACAAATTCCTCAGGGTCTCATTCAGAAGTGATTCACACTTATTTTGATGTGATTGAATTTCATCTGTGGTTGATTTTTTCACATTTGGGTGAAACAGACATGTAAGTTAGGCACATGAAAATCATAAAGACATAGCAGCTTAATGGCGACTATGTATACTCATTGATAAAGATAGAAATCTCCCTAATACACATTCAGGGTTCTGGACTGACACAGTCTCTATCATTATGGTGATCATTATTACTTAATAGAAAAGAGCAGGGATTTTTTTTTTTTTTTTTCAGTCGGGCAGACCTAGGCCTTCATTCTGTTTTATAGATGTATTATGACAACCTAGGGAAAGTTTCTAAACTTTCATTTCTTCTTCTATAAAATGGAGATAATAAAAGTACTTTCTTGATTAAATAAAGGGTTAAGAGAGCTAACAGCCAAGTTCTCTAAGAGATCATAGTAAGCATTTAATAAAGACTAAGTACTGTGCTGTTGCTGTTCTCATTGTTATCTGTATCCCCATCATCATCATCGTCAGAGAAGGGGAAAGACCTTCCCCTGTTCCCAATTTCCAGAAAGAGGATTATCCCACAGTCCCTCCACCTTTGGGAAATTGGAATAATTTATTGTTAAGTCAGAAACTGTGGCAAGAGGATACATAATCCCAGATCACAGAAACATATCATTTACTACAGGAGGAAGAGCCGACAGAGCAGTCTCTGCCTCAGCTCCCCACCCCAGTTCCTAAGGGCAGTGGATGCAGCCAAGTATACCTGTGTGTGCGACGGTGCGTCCCAGCAGAGACACCCCGACAACTGGAGCCTCTGAACTTGTATAGTTTCCAGAACACCCACCCTGCTGAGCTCCAGACAGCGTACCCATCATTCTGGAATGGAAGCAAATGCCTGTAGAAAGGGGAACATTCCCTGGGATGTTTCTGGGGAAATATGTCTTGAAATTACTCATGAGGAATACACTACCTCTAACTTCCAAGGCTCTTTGCTATCCCTTTGATGTAAAGGCTTGACACTTCATGTACATGAAAAAAATCCATGTGGGATTGTCTCCTGACAGTTACCTATTGGTAAATTGGGGAAGAATAATTTGCCATGTTAGGCTCAGTATTGCCTCGTTTCCTGTTGGTTTTCCCATCGGGATCATTGAAACTCTAGAGAAAACTCTAGTGAAGAGAGTTGATGAGTGTGCCTGGTTCTGGGGTTCAGGAAATAGCTCCAATTGGCTCTCCCACAGAGTCACATCGTATATTTTAGCAGTGATCAGTCATAAGGATAGTATGTCCACACCCCCCCGCCCATTTTTTTAATGTCTCTGCTTTCTTACTCAATTTTTTGGGCCCCATTAGGGAAGAAGGGTACTAGTTTTGGGAGGCTCGCTAAGAGATCTTGCCAATTATTATTATGATTCTATACAACAGTTTATATTATAGCACCAAGCTACTGAGACAATTAATTTTGTTTGATATAAGTTATTTTAAAACTGGAAGAATAATTAGAAAACTCTTTATCCCAAATTATGAGAATAAAAGATTATCATGTAAATCCATAAGTTTCAGTTATCTAAACATTTTGCTTATGTGTTATTTCAAATAATCTCCAGAGGTTGGCTATTTTAAAAGCTTTGCACTGAGTAGCCCTTATATTAATGTTTGACTTTGTGTTGCTTTCTTAACTAACTTCTTTCCAGTCGTCTGGGCGTTTACAGGGGGTCTCATTAAGGTCAACACTGGGGTGGCCTTGCCGTTTGTGTGGAGACAGAAAAGGGCTTTCTGTACATGAGATAGGTATGCGGAAAACTGAAAGATGCTAGGAACTGGTGGGGCATGGAATGAGGAGAGGGTTATCAGTGAAAAGAAGAGCAAAGGTAGAAGCCTTACATGGAAATGACGTGAATCTGAAAACAGGCCGATGTGGCAGAACACTTGGCAGAAGAAGCAAGGCAGCATTAAGGCATTAGCCGAAACACATGTACACAACACAGACAGAGACAAGAGTGTGGCGACAGCTAGACGGAAAGGGAGGTGGGAGGAGGGAAAAATGGGGTGGGAAAGAGACTTTGCTTGGGGTGATGGGTGCATGAGGCCATGTGCAGATGAAGTTTTATTGAGTTATACACTTGAAATCTGCATGGTTTTGCGAAATAATGTCACCCCAATAAATTACATTAAAAATAAGAATAAATAAAGTGAGGCTAGAGAAGGAAGCAGGAGCCAGATACTACAATGAACTCCGAGTTCATGGAGAGAATTGTGCTCTTTGTCTTTAGAGCTATTCGAGTGTCTGAGAAAGGCCAGTAGGTAATGGATTGCAGGAGAATGGGAATCGGGGAGAGCAGTCAGGCTAGGGCAGCTGTCAGAGCAGGAGATGAACGTGGCCTGAGCCGAGTAGAAGAAAGGATGTAGATTCCAAATGTATTTCAGGAAAAAAAAATTGTATTTATTTTCATTCTCCAAACTGAATCCTGTGTCTTTTACAAACACCTAACAAACACCAGTAAATGTTCAACAGACAGGGAGACCCCATCACCCACAGGGCATTTTCTGTTTGCCCTGCCTCCTGACGTTGTTAGAAGCCCTCCTGCTGTTGAAGAAGAGACTGCACAGAACACTAGTTCTCAAGTGAACTATAACTTCAGCTTAAATCCCACAAAGCAGGTAACTGATTAAGAAACAATTATTCAGACAATTATTGTAAGCCTATACTTTTCCTGGTTAACAGATATGGAAGGCAAGGTATTAACTTTGATATGTATAATGTTTCCTGTGGGAAAAACAATATAAGTGTCTGGAAGTTGTAAAGTCGGATATTGTTCAACGCTATACGAGACCATTTTTAAAAATGAAAACTGTGTCCATTTGACTCCTCCATCAGCTAACAGCTGTCAGGAAAGGGCCTAAGACTGTCTAGCATTGAGTCCAATTAAGTCGTAAAATCTTGACTGACTAAATTAGGCCACGGTCCACATTTGGAAGAGTCATAAATAATTACTCATGACTGCCAGCGAAGCGCAGTTGTTAAAGGTATCTGAGTGACTCAATTGAACAGCATTCATCTTCCCACTGAGAGTTCTTACTAGGAGTGGTGTGGTTGTGACTAATCTGTTGTGAACTGATTCTGTGAGGACAGTTCCCGATACTTCCTCTGGAGTGCCAGGGATTGCATGCCTATAGCCAGGGGAAGAGACAGACACGTGGATGGGGCTTAGGGTGATAAGATTTTAGCAAAAAATAAATAAATGCTATGTAGTAATTTATTTATATATTATCTAATCAAAAACTCTTATGGAGCACCCACTTGACATCTGGCATTTTGCTAGGTGCTGCGAATATAAGAAATTCAAGAAACTTACGGTTTATTAAGGTAAATACACATTTTTTTTTTTTACATTGTAATTAGGGTCCTGGGACAAACTAGAAGCAGTTCAACAAAGCAAGAAGAGGATATATGTATGTGTGTGTATATGTATGTGTGTGTGTGTGTGTGTGTGTGTGTATATCTCCTGTGAGATGGAAAGAAAATGTTTCTGAAGCCTGTCATTGGAGCTGAGTATTAAACTGAGTCAATATTCAGTAAGTATGAAAGGGACTGGTGATACATTCAAGACACAGGAATCAGCACGTACGAAAGCGTATTATGCACCATTGCGTGCTTAAAGGGAAAGGCCATTTGGGCTGGATTATAAAGTATCTGAAGAGTGCAACAATTGTTGGGGCTAGGAGTCAGCAGGGGCAAAATCAGAAAAGACTATGTAAACCATGTTGAAACTACAGACTTTATTAAAGGTCACAAACTCAAATGCATTCAGGGGTCAGCAGGAAAGCTGCAGTGTGAAGATTGTCAAGCAGTAAGCAATGGGAAACGGGTAAGTTTTATACTGAACAGGGTGAGAAAGACACTAATTAAATGCATTGAAATCTAATGTTCTTAAAACACAGAAGGGTGCCAAACAAAATGTATCTGAAGAATGAATGCCTTCAGGCATTTAAACTCCCAAATGATTCTAAGTGCAAGGATAATTTAATAAACAATTTCCATAATGTCGGTGACATGGTCACATTTAGTTTTCAAACAATTACTCTGGCTGTAAAATGAGGAAATAAGCGGAATGATGCAGCTATGGAAGAAAAGAGATTATATCCTACATTAAAACATTATTAGAATATTATTTTAGTCCATATTATAATAGGTTATTATAATAATTTAGAAAAAATAAGGTGGTAAACTGAACTGAAGTAAATCCGTGGAGATATGAATAAGTGAATATTTTCGAGAGCTATTTAAAAGGCAAAATGATTTCATGATGATATGGTCGATGTAGTGGAGCAGAGGAGAAAATTAAGGATAAATCCCTACTTCATGACTAGAATTCCAGTAGCAGGTCATTCTGTGTGCTCAGACGGGCAATACTCGGTTAGGATATTTGGGTAGGAAGAACATTGCCTGAGGTTAGGTGGTTTAAATCAACACCAAATGCACACAGATAAAGATGAGAAATAAGATTTTAATTAACTTCTGTTTTGTATTTTTAATGTTTAAGTAGCATCTAGTGTCTCTAGAGAGTTGTATCTAAGGGTGTGGCATATAGAAAAGAGGACTAAATGAAGAACTTGAGTTTGCAGTTAGTGGAATGAAAGTAGGTGAAGCCATGAGAGTAGATGAGCCCTCCCCAGGGACGTTATCATTGGACCACCACAAAGAGCTCGGTAGGGACTCTCAAATAACAAAAGTCAGAGAGTGAAAGATTAACACAGAGCCCAGGAAAGACAGTCCGTTGATATGGTGGCAAGCCCAGACCATAAGGAGGCCAAGAGACAATGGTTTCTACTAAAAAGAACATTTATATTGTTGAATGTTTAAAAGTACAAGTGAAACAGACTGAAAAGAGTCCACATGCTTTGTAGCAAGAAGGTTATGGCAGACTCTACCAAGTTAAGTTTTCAGCAAGCAGTAGGGATGTAAGCCAGACTGTAATTCGAATGTGAATGGCAGGTGTGAAAAAGCAGATGGCAGACATAAACATGTCATGCAAGATGTTTGAATGGAAAGGGAAGACATTAAGGCAGGAGTAAAAAGAGGTATTACAAGAAGGCTTTGAAAAGGAAAAAGCAATATTAATGGAGGGAAAATTTACATAAAGAAATCAAGACCACAGATGTACCTAGACCTGTATTCAATTATTGACTTTCTTAAAAAAAAAAAAAAAAAGTTTAATATCCCGTCTATTTCTCTTAAGAAGTATTGATCTACATCAAAAAGGGGAGAAAAAAAAGAAGTAATGATCATTGCAAGTTATTCATTATGAGATTCAACTAATATCAAGGCTACCTTTGTTGAGACTCTTTTATCATTATCTCAGCTCCTCATAAAAGAGCACTCAAATAATTTGGAAGGTGGAGGAGATAAAAAAAACAAAAACGAAAACAAAAAACAAGTATGTGACCCATGTATGTACTACAGCACATAGAAAAACATGGCCAAAGTTCAGGTGGTTTAAATCAGCACCGAATCACTATGGCTGGCGCTTAGAAAGTCAGACATTAATTAAATTCTATAGATTTGTGAAAAAATTTTAATTATTGTTGCCATTTTATCCTTAACTAAATTCCACTCTTCAAGCACAGTAGAGCCTTCAGTCTCCTGGTGAAATGCATATAACCCATGCAATTCATTATGAAGCCGTTTCTCACTGAGAGCTCAGAGTGTCAGAATTTATGAACATCCAAGCCCTTTGATTTGATTTTTTTCTCTGGAGCATGTTTGCTAATGCACAGATATTATTCATTAATGTGCTAAGAGGTGTTCACTAAAGTTGAGCTGGAATTACCTTCACTTCAGCAGAAAAGTCATCACTCTTCTCAGGCAAAGAATGCTGATGAGCAAAAGTCCTCCAAAGAATTGTGATGTTGTAGAACAGCCCCAATAAATTAAACACATTCTACTGCTTCTGCTAATGTGCATGGGAAAAAATTAAATCTATATCTTTCCCATTAATCTGTTTGGGAGATTTTATCTCTAATGGAAATGGTGGAGAAATTTAAGAGTGAAAGTGCAGAATGGTTACCTTTTAAATTTCCGTTATTTGTTTCTGTCACAAAAAAAAAGATGAAGTATCCAGTCTCAGCTTTTTGGCAGAATGGACACTGATTTCATCATATGGTTTAGTGTCAGTCCATGGGGCCACACTCAATCCTCTGAGCCACACTGGCAGGGCTATAAACATACATTAGTGTGTCATTTGGGAAATATATGCATGTATTTCTGTTGGGCATATTCTTAGGAGTGGGAAGGATAGCTTGTAACTTGTGTTCCTGATCAGCTTTAGGAAATATTACTAAACAGTTTCAAAGATGTACAAATCACACTTATTAATGCCTGTCTCTTTCATGTTTAGCAGTTCTGATAGGCAATGCACTCTGATTTTAATTTTTAGTTCTCTGATGTCTAAAGTTGAGCACATTTTCATATATTTGTCATTTGAATATCTTCTCCTGAAAAGGTATCTTTTGAAGTTTTTGCCAATTTTTATGCTCTGACCAGTTTTGCTCAGTGGTTAGTGTGTTGGCCAGTGGACCAGAGACTCCCGGGTTCAGTTCCCGCTAAGGGCACGTATCTTGGTTGCAGTTTGTCACTCGGTGTGTCTCTCTCACATCAATGTTTCTCTCTCTTCCTCCCTTTTTCCCTTCTGCTCTATCTGAAGATGAATGCAAAAAAATGCCCTCGGGTGAGAATAAAAATAAAAGAATAAAGTTTTTGCCAATTTTTAGGAGCCTATACTTCTCAGTCTGTACATGTTTCCATAGGTTTGTAAATGTTCTTTAAATATACTGAATATGAGTCTATATTCATCCAAAGTATCCAATCCCACTCTGTGGCTTATATTTTCATTCTCTTAATGTTTTTGTTTATGAACATAAGTTCTTAGTGTTAGTAATGCTTACTCGATCATTATTTTCCAATATAGCTAGTAGTTCTTGGATGCCATTTAAGATATCTTTGTTTTCGCCCTGGCCGGTTTGGCTCAGCAGTTGGAGCGTCAGCCTGCGGTACAGAGAGACCCAGGTTCCGTTCCCGCTAAGGGCACGTACCTCGGTTGCAGTGTGTCCCCGGCCCTGGTTGATCGTGTGGGTGGCAGCCACTCGATATGTCCCTTCACATCGATGTTTCTCTCTGTCTCTCTTCCTCTCTCTCCCTCCCGCTCTATCTGTACAAAAAATGGAAAAATGTCCTCGGGTGAGGATAAAAAAAAAAAAAAAAAAGATATCTTTGTTTTCTTCAAAAACATGATGTTATCCTGTTTCTGTCTAGCTAATTATTTTACCATTTATATATGGATTGTCTTCTATCTGGAATTGGTTTTTATCTAGGGTAAAAGGCAGGGGTTCACTTTTTTTTCATATGGAAATTCTAACGCCCAGCATCATTTATGGAAAGGTTGTCCTTGTTATATAATGCAGTGTTAAAAAGTTAGTGACTTTGTCACAAAGCAAATAAAACAAATAACAATTATCTGTGTAGATCTGTCATCCCACCTCCCACCCCTGGGCTTTCTCCTGTTTCTTTGGTCTACTGTTTTTTCATGTAACAGTATCGCAGTGTTTTAATTATTGTAGCTTTATGATAGATCTTGATTTTTGGTAGCGAAGTGTATCAGGTTTGTTGCTCTAAGTCTGCCTTGGTCATTGTTAGCTCTTTATATAATGTATATGTTTTAAAACAAGCCTGTCAATTTTGATTGACTACACTGTATTTACAGATGAATCTGTGAGGCATTAACATCTTTATAATTTGAGCCCTCCAATCTGTGAACACAGCATTTCCTCACGAATTTAGGTTTACTTTATTTAATTTATCTGTTATAAAAAATTAGTGAATTTTACTTTTTGTGATGTAAATGATTTGAAATTAAATTTCCTGTTTGTGACTGACATATAGCACTACAATTACTTCTATTTTAATAATGTTTCTAATGACAATTCGCTATTTTCATACTAATTTATTTGGAATTTTATATGCACTATTATGACAATTTTAACTAATTATAGTTTTATATATTATGTTCCAATTACTATTTGTTTTATATTCTATTTTTTTTTTCTTATTGTACCAATCTAGGATCTCAAATTCAAGGTGAATAAAAGTGTTGATAACAGGTATCTTTGATTTTTTTCCTACTTCAGAGAAAAAATTTTGATATCTCACCTTTAAGTTTGAAGTTTGTTGTCAATTTTTCATAGGTACTGTTAAACAGATTAAATAATTTTATTTTAACTTTAATTTGATACCAGTAGTTAATATGACTGGGTATTTAAAGTTATTAAAAATTATTCTTTACATATTAAGGTAATCACATGATTTTCGACATTAGTAGGTTATTATGATAACTTATACTGCTTCATTTTCCACTATTAAACAAACCTAAAATATCTCAAATTCAGTTGTCATTTTTGTAAGTTTTCAGCTTATTGCTGGTTTGCCCTGCTCTTAAAATGATGCCTTTCAGGGGTCCCAACCAAGATCTTACTTAGGGTGTTCGATAGGGTCTCTTTTCCCATGCAGATCCTGAACTCCATTTTTTGCTTCCTTCACCTCATAATAAAGAAAAAGCTATTCTGTTTCAGCTATTTTTTTACTTAACTTTCTAGCTCATTTACCTGCCAGCAGAGGCCACAGAATTCACCAAGTGCTGGACTCATTTTCTCCTCCTCCCATCTCAACAATGTCTTTGTTCCTCATTTCTTGGCTTCCATTGGGAGACATAATCTTTAATTTTTGACTACAAAATAATGCCAAACGTTTTTGAATACAAAACAGAACTCTGCCTTCCTTGTGTCCCCCTGGGCTCTTTAACACCATGGTCAAGAAACATCAGATACCCCCCCCCCCCCCCAGAGAGAAAGTGGCTGACAAAATATTGGCTCACTTTTCTGAGCTGCTGCTCTCTCTGAATTCTCGATTCTCCAGTTGTAGTTGCCCTGCTGCTCACTTGTGCCATCAAACTGTTGTTCAAATTCTGGCTTACCTAACTACTACAGATGAAGAAATTGATCTGCTCCTACATCTCCATTATAGCCCAAAGACTTTGACACCGTGGTTCTTAATTTACCCTTTAAACTTCTTAGTCTGCTTTCCAAGATTTCCCGTGACTTCTCACATACCATCTTCATTCTCTTTTTCTGACAATTCTTTATTATTTTTTAAATAATTTTGCCTGTTTGAGCAAACATATTAGTTTTATTATTTTAAAATTTAGATTAATTACACGTAACATGAAATTTACCATTTTAACCATTTTAAATTGTCTAGCTCTGTGATGGTAAGTAAATTTACATTGTTGTGCAACCATTAGGACCATCCATCTCCAGAACTTTTTCAACTTTCTGAACTGATACTCTGGGCCCATTGAAAACTAATTCCCAAAGCCCTCTACCCTAGTCCGTGGCAAACATCAGTTTACCTTCTGTCTCTATGACTTGACTACTCTAGGTACCTCATGTGAGTGGTATAAAAAAATGTCTGTCCTTTGGTGACTGATATTTCATTTAATATAGTGTCTTTAAGGTAATCTATGTCTAATATATTTCCCAGGCTATCTTCTACCCTAGTCCATTAGGTTTCTGTAACCATAACATAACTTACATACTAGATATGTAAGTAATTTAATTACTTATCATTAGTTGTAAATAAAATTCTATGTTTTGCATTTTTAAATATACCTCACTAATCTTTCACGTGATGATGTGAAGACTGATCTAAAAAATCTGCCATACAATGAGTATTACTAGTATAATCAAAACTATTAATTATGCTATGACAAAAACCAACAGGCAAAACAAATCCCAGATTTTTTTTATATTCTTGCTATTGACCTCTTTCTAACAGTTTTTTTCTGCTTCCTCATTTGATTTCACAGTTTCAAGAAACCTAAATGAAGAGATAACTGAGCATCCAAATTAAACACACAGGTAATTGCACCAATGCAGTTAACCATGTTTGCTGTCGATGGGTTAAGTGGCCAATCTTGCTGATAATTGAATATATGCAAACACAATTAGCAGTTATGAATGTAACAATGTGCACAATACATTTTTCTAGGTACATCAAATTATATTCACAAGTAGTAGTATTGTATGCAAACTTACTCTCATCCTGGAAATAAACTTAGAACAGAATATATTTACTGACCATAAAGGTCAATATGCTATTACAGTAAACAGTATCGAAGTACTAGGTTATTAGGCAACATTTAAATATAAGATGAGGCTGATTGGAAAGATAGGTATGTGATTTAAATAGATGTAGATGTTGATATAGATAAAGATGTCGATGTTGATGTGGATGTAGAGGTGTACCCTCCCTGCCCAGGGAGTTCAAAGGTGCCAAAATTATATAGTGAAGTGAGTGATGTAGAACCATGAATTTTACTGTTGCATTATTTACTCCCGTTGTAGGAATCAGGATCTGGCAAACACCTCCACCATAGACCATCACCACCTCCCTCCTCACACCAGACTGATTATACCTTAAGCAACAACTCAGTGGTCTTTCTCCAAAACAAACATGCATTCAAAATAGGATTGAAAACTCATTCAAAGTAAAGTAGCAAGAACCAAATGGTATATTAATGCATCTTCCAGAAGACTCACATTTTTTTTTAAAGAACTTGGATTATAATTTTAAAACGAAGATGTGGTTGATCTTTGGAGAATAGAAATTTCTCACGTTGCATTAAAAGTGTCCTTCTCTAACTTTCATTTAGTTCTCTTAAACACTTTTTTTTTTTTTGAAGCTGTGAGTTTTGCAGACCAGAAAAATTGTTCAGCATTATTCTGAAATTGTACCACTACCACTTAAGAGTGACAAGGTTTTAAGAAGCCATTTTTTTTTCATGAGCTGCTATTTCTTCATCTACAAAACAAGAATAATGCTGTCTAACCTTCAAAGGATTTTAAAGGGTTAGAAGCAACATATACAATACTTAGCACAAAGTTAGACATAATTGTTACTTCATATAAGTGGTATCATTTATTCCTACCATTCTGTATTTTAAGAAAATTTTTCTTCTTGTTTAACCCCCATTTCAATTTTTCGTGTAAGGAGAGAGTCTGCTCCAAATCATTTCCTCTTTGTTTTATCAGCCCAAATGGTGTCTTTCTCATGTAATGTACAGAAGGAAATAATACAATAACTCTGTGTGTGGCAACTTCTAAAATGACTCTCAATGATTTCTGCTTCCTGGTATCGCTCCCCACTGGAATCCTCTCCCAGAAAACATAGGCAGGACCTAGCAATTGGCCTGTAATGTGATGAATATGTAAAAACTATGAGATGGTTCTTTCTAGATTAGGTTACAAACAACTGTTGAATTCATCTTGCCCTACTCTCTCCTTCCTTTCGCCTTGCTAGTTCAGAGGAAATCAGTTGCCATTTTGAGAACTCCTCTACGGAATGTTCCAAATGGCAAAGAACTGAGGGAAGCTTCTGCTCAACTGTTCAGGAGAAACAGGGACCTTAGTCTAACCAACTGGGAGAATCTAAACCTTGCCAGTAGTCACTGTCTGAGCCTAGACATGAACTCAACCCCAGTTGAGCCTTAAGGTGACTGTAGCCTCTGCTAACCCCTTGGCTCAAGCTTGTAAGAGATGCAGAGCCAGAGATCCTGAACTAGAGTCTCTATTAAAAACAAATGAACAACAATAAAACAATGATATAAAAAATGTTACTAAGTGTGTGGATAAGCCACGAAGTTTGGGAGTGATTTGTCATGGCGTACAGAAATAGAAAACTGATGCAAGCTTATTCACAATACTCTTATTTCCCAAACAGTGCTATTTGTAATGATCCTTCTCCAGGATATTAAAAATACATTAGTTTCTGTGGTTAAAGACAAGTCTTCTTATTTACAAATGCCTTTTTAGAATTCCCTTTCTTCCTTCATATCCTAGAAAGAATAATCAAGCAGTAGTTTTTTCAGAGTGGATGCCAAATGAAAAAAAAAAAAAAGTACACACACACACACACACACACACACACACACACACACACACACACATTACTTAAGTAGAATTCTAAATATCTGTATTTTAATAAATCAATTATTTAATAAAATAGTCAGAAAATAATTTTGAGCATCTAATTGTTTTTGAGAAGCTGCCTGAGAAATACAAATAAGAATAAAATATTGTTTTGCTTCCAACAAGGTTACAATCTAGTTAGGAAAATAAGACCTACATAGATTTAAAGTCTACTGATACTCCAAGGTAACAGATGACAAATGGATTTTGCAGGAGTGTGTAATCTAAAAATAAAGAGAGGAAAGCAGCTCTCTGGGGGGAGGCAGAACATGCACTAGAATTTTTAAATGATCAGAATTAAAAATGAGACACATTTCGTGTCTTTACCAGTAGTAGTGCCTCTTTCTTGATAGTTTGTTTCATTATTCATTATCTTCATCAGCATGGATAGCATTTCATTTTATTTATGAAACTAAGGAATGATACAAAGAGGTTAAAAGTTACCTCATGTCTAGACACAGTTATTAAAATTAAAACCAAGGTTGTAAACTCTGAAGTAAATAAAGAAATACAGCCAACTAATTGATTTTTAAAAATAACTGAAATTTTGTTGCCTACAGTCTCTTTGACAATTTTTATGGATTCATGAGTCGCATTTAAGTCTTTTATCCATTTTGAGTTTATTCTCGTGTAGGGTGTAAGTTGATGGTCTAGTTTCATTTTTCTGCAAGTAGCTGTCCAATTTTCCCAGCACCATTTATTAAAGAGGCTGTCCTTACTCCACTGTATGCTCTTGGCACCTTTGTCAAATATTAATTGAACATATTGCCTTGGTTCCATTTCTGGGTTCTCTGTTCTGTTCCACTGGTCTATATGCCTGTTCTTGTGCCAGTACCAGGCTGTTTTGATTACAGTTGCTTTGTAGTATAATCTGAAATCTGGTATTGTGATTCCTCCAATATAATTGCCAATGATATATCAGATAAGGGGTTAGTTTCCAATATATAGACAGTGCTCATACAACTCAACAAAAGGAAGACAAAGAACCCAATTAAAAAATGGGCAGAGGAGCTGAATAGACACCTCTCCAAATAGGACATACAAATGGCCAAGAGACATATGAAGAAATGCTCATCATCACTAATCATCAGAGAGATGCAAATTAAAACAACAATGAGGTATCACCTCACACCTGTCAGAATGGCCGCCATCAACAAATCATCCAACAACAAGTGTTGGCGAGGGTGTGGAGAAAAGGGGACTCTAGTGCACTGCTGGTGGGATTGCAGACTGGTGCAGCCACTATGGAAAACAATACGGTGTTACCTCAAAAAATTAAAAATTGAACTTCCATTTGACCCAGTGATTCCACTTCTAGGAATATACCCTAAGAAGCCTGAAACACCAATCAGAAAGAATATATGTACCGCCATGTTTGTAGCAGCACTATTTACAATAGCTAAGATCTGGAAACAGCCCAAATGTCCATCAGTGGAGGAATGGATAAAAAAGCAGTGGTACATATACTCAATGGAGTACTATGCAGCTGTAAGAAAGAAAGATCTCTTATCCTTTGAGAAGACATGGAGGGACCTGAAAAGTGTCATCCTAAGCAAAACAAGCAAAAAAGAGAAACACAAGTATCATATGATCTCACTTAATTGTGGAATATAATGAACATAACAGTCTGAGGAATGGGGTAGTCCCAGAGATGTGGAAGTGGGGTACAGACTGACAATCCCCAGAAGAGGGGGTGGTGGGGGAGAGATAAACCACAGAACTTATATGCATGTATGCATGAACAGTGGACATGGACAACAAACTGGGGAAAGGGCAGAGAGGGCGGGGGGGAAATCAGTGGGCGAAAAAGGAGAAACATCTGTAACAAAAATTAATTAATAAAAAAAATAAACAAATATATAAATTAAAAAATAGCTGAAAAAGAACAAAATGATAAAAATATATCTCAATATATAAGCACAATGTCAAAAATTAAAAGTTGTTTCAAATGATTCTATTTCAGTTTTCAATAAATTATTTTATATTGTGTTTCTATTTTATACCCCTAGAAAATTCACAGACTGCCTGGTTAATATATCTTTATTTAGTGGTACAGATATTCCCAGAACACTATTTTTTAACAATTAGTAGGGTATTGATAGTCAGAAAAATACTGAAAGGAGTGTGAAAAGTTCAAAGGGTGGGCAAGATGGCACAGACATTATGGAGCATGACATTTTAAACAGAAAAAAGTGATTAATAAAGGCAAATTCAATGGAGAGATGAAGTATGATAAAGGCTTAAGAAATACCCATTGCATTTTAAAATTTAAAATTTGTTGTGACTTTAACGAGGGATAAATTTAGTACAGTCATGGGGCAAAAGCTGGAATTCAATTATATACTAAGCAAATATGAGGTGAGGTGACTAGAACAGACCACTCTTTTGACAAGTTTAGGTGAAGAACACAGGAAGGATTTGGTTATTGGAGAAAGACAGGCTCAGGGAAGGACAACTTTATGGATGTTTACAAACTGGAGAGAGGAAGATGTAAAGCAAGACAGGAAGTAGAGCCAGGTGCTCTAGGTAGAGAAAGGTAGATTGCCTTTGAGTAGGAAGGGGACCACGTTTGAAAATGGACAAATACTGCAAAGAGAAAAAATATACACAAACATGTAGTTGTCTGAGAGGGGCTTTGTATTTGAGAAAAATGATGACAGTTTCAGCTTTCTCTCTGCTCATATAAGGATAGTGAAGAAAGAGAATAAGAATGAGTAAGAATAGTGATGAAGAGACCTCAGATGACATGCCAAAGACAAAGAAAGAACTTGAGTGTGGCCTAGAAGACGTAGTTACAGTGGTATTAGCCAGCTTTTGTACAATTTCTTTCATTAGTACTCAGCATCATTAATATTTTTCTAAATCTTGAACAGGTGATCCTATTAATGTTTGCAATTTTTGTTGTTGTTTCTATAGCAATATGTGACATTCAAAACTCTTGCCTGGAAAAGTTTGCTAATCATTGGTCTGGAGAGAGCTCTGAAAATTCAAAGTCATAATATTAGGTGCAGATTGGTCAGTGAACAACTATTCTTAAAGTTATAGTCCTTCCATCATGTGAATTAATGGACTCTTTTTATCCTGTGTGGTATGAGCATAAAATACGTAATGTAGATACAGAAGTAATTGGCAAGTGCTAAGATACATGCCTTGTATGAATTTATTGAATAGTCATTTCTCTTTTGGGTTGAGGGAGTGAGTGTGGTCTCATGTATGTTTTCTATAAGACTAGATTTTATCAGTTATGAAAACATTTACTAACCTTCACTTTTTTTGTCTTTCAGTCTCTTTCTCATAATCATGTTACTTTTTGTGGCATAACAGAAAAACATTAAAAGTTATAGACTTGGAAGGAAAGATATGAGGCATTTGAAACCCAGAAATATCTTCCAGATATATTTTAGTTTATATTGAGCATCAGAGGCATTATTTCAAATGAAGCAAGAAATTTTTTTTATTTTTGCTTTATTTAAAGGCAAAGCAAATTGTGTAATTATAACTGGGGGTACAAAGCATATTTGCCAACTAATTTTTAAAAACATTTTCTTTTCCCAATTGACAAATTAGATTGGCAATTTTTGTAGAGCAAAGAGATATGTGCAGAAGAAAACAAAACAAAACAAAATCTCAGACCCAGAATTAGAAAGTAGAAATTTGAGGCTCAGATCTGACATTTACTAAATTTTCAATTTGGGGTAAGTTGTTTAAACTCTCTGAGTCCGACTTTCCTAATTGCTAAATGAGGATGAGGTCTATAGTCCAGGAAAATTGTGAGGAAAAAAATAGTAACACATTTCTGAAAGTATGTGGTACAATACAAAACATTCTAAGATACTGTTTTGTTTTGTTTTTAATTTGGGGACCCCTGCAATACAATTCAATCTACAATAATTTTAATCATTTTTTTCATACATTTCTGCAAGTGTAGAGGCATTTGGTCCCAGGTTACAGAAAACTCAATATAGATAGATCAAGTCTAAATTCACGTGAGGCATGTTTTGATTTTCCATTATACAAAACATAGAAGAGGAGAAAGAATAAACCATAAATCTATAGACCTAGCACTTAAGAACAATGTGGCTTTTTGAAATATTCCTTCCCATTTGTTATACTGGAACAATTTACAGGGTGTTTTCTTTTAACCTCAAACCTTTAATTTCATTTATTTTCTTTCAAAGATAGTGTCTCTTTTATTTAAAAAAATTCAATCAAATGAATAAATATAGAGCAGTAGACTACATTAATTCCCAGAAAACTGTATTTTTCATAAGAGTTCTGGCTGTATCTTTCACCTTTGAAATACCCCTGGTTACCTAGCATAGAATTTCAGACACAGTTGGCACCTAATATTTGTAGACTGGATTGTTTATCAGTTTAAAAAGCTAGTTAATTCTCCAAGCTGGAGATGTTGGTCTCTTCCAATGGCTATGCAGAGAAATGGTGTCATGTGGTGTCTATAATTTTTGTCATTTGAGGGAGATAATTTCAAGGCTAGTTGGGCAAATGATAATGTAAGCAGAGCACATCCAAAAATTAAATAAACAGATGGGCCTTTATTGCCGGAAATAATTTGTTCTTGGAGGGAACATCTAACACTGGTGCCTGTCATATTCTGACAGCAGAGTGACATTTGGGACCAGATTCAGGACTGACCTGGCACATTTCTAAAGGATAGCATCTCTGAAGTAAATGGGTAGCAATCATTTATTAATATAGAAATTCAGTAAATTATTTCTCTCAAATCACATCTACTTAGCTATATTATTCACTCTTAAATGTGTTATCTTTTTACAAGCAATGAAAACAGGAATTCTCATTGCTGCTAAAACTAATCTTACTTTATAGACAGTTCTGTTATCATTTCAAATAACTGCAATTGGGAGAATTTCATTACAGGGGGATCCATGGTCTGGAACACAAATCTAATGTGACATCTTAACACTTGAGAACAGCCTGGTTAAAGTGTTGGCCGGCACACTGAAGAGTCTCGTGTTTGACTCCCAGTTAAGGGTATGTTGCGGGTTTGTTGCCCCAGGTTGGGGTGCTTGTGGAAGGCAACCCATTGATATGTATGTGTGTGTGTCTCTCTCTCCCTCTCTCCCCCTCCCTCCCTCCTTTCCACTCTCTCTAAAAATCAATGGAAAAAGTATCCTCCAATGAGGATTAACAACAAAAAAAAAGGTCTGCAACCCTCAACATTCTAGAAACGTAATGTGATATTATTTATATTTATTTGTATTGTGAACAATTTGAGAAAAAGAACTGTTTTTCATGTTGCCTCTTCCAAAGCCCAATGCTCATGTCATAAATGGATTCTCAATACTGCTTGCTGGTGGGTGGATGGATGGATGGATGGACAGCAGGAACAATCATTCCCCCTATCTCTAGTTATCTTTAAACTTGTTCCATTTTTATGTAGTGCCTGAGCTTCCTTGTACTCTAAAATCTTAGCAACAAATGGATCAGTCTTTAATTTCCTTTCCCATGAACTCAGTAGCTTTCGTTTGAATGTCTTCCATGTGCTCAACACAGCAGATGGCTCAACACAGCAACACTAAGAAAGATCAATTGCTGCTCTAAGATTATGATCTGATAGAGACATGGCATGTGCCACTGAAGTCTTACGGAGTGCTTGCAAAGTACTTGTGATGAATTCCTAATTTGAATGAGGAAAGTAGGGGAGACAGAGACAGAGCCAGAGATAGGAAGATACAGAATGGCTTTGGAAAGTAGGCATAAACTATTCAATGATTTATTTGAAAAAAAGATTATTTATGGTGTCAGCTATGTGTTGGGCACTATCAATAGACTTCAGAATAGCAGCAATGAACAAGAAAGATAAAGTGACTAGCTTTGTAGACTCCATCATTTAAAGGGCAAAATTTGCACTCTGGTTGAACTAAAAGATTGGTTCAAGTAAATCAGGCAAGGAGTGAAAGGCTTCAGGGGATGAGACCCTCAAATTCCTGAAACAAATGGACAACTGATGGATATAATTGATGATGCAAGAGATCAATTTCTGCAATACAGTCAACAAAGCCTAACTAACCACAATCAGTCAGTCTTGAGCAGTCAGTTGAGCATTTGATCCTGACATTTTCTCAACACTGTCTTTTTAAACTTCTATGTAGTGACTGTAAACTTGATTTTGCAGATGAGGAAAATTAAATTAAGAAATAAAAGAAATGTTACCAAAATCACACTGCAAGTATATGGTGAAGTAGGGATTTAAAAAAGAGGCAGTAAGTTCTGGTCTTTATGGACCACTTGCTTTTTTAAATAAACCTCTTAAGCCAGAAGGAAAGAGAAGAGACAGTGCTGAAAGTTTTGTCCTAACTACAACCCTACATTTCAGCTTTTGATTACAAAACAAAAATGCAATAAAATAAAGCAATGAAAGTGAGAATTCCATAGAATATATAGTTAAATACATTTATAGCTTTAAGAAAGTGTTTATTGCTTCTTTTAATATAAATGCTCAACCTAATTTTCTCAGCAAAATCTTCTTGTTACTCTATTAAACATCCCTGTTCTCAGCATCACTCATAACACACACTGTGGTTACTATAATTTATAGATGCCCATGTTTCCAGGGATTGAATGACCTCTGTCCATACTGTACAAATAAGACGTAAGCTTACTAGGATTTTCAAATCAGAGAGATGAAATTCTTTCAGGTTTTATATGAAAAATCGACAGATTACAGATTTATTTATTAAAGTAAAAATAGTTTGAATAACATAAATGCTAACAACGTATTATCTGTTATTAGTGCCCAGAGTAAAACTGAAAGAAAAAAATAAATAAATAAAGCACACTTGAACATTATGAAGAAATATCTCTGCCGGTTTATGCTAGGAGAAAGTCAATAAAAGTTCAAACCGTAATGTGCTACTAAATCTCAATTACTCTTTGTGGTACCATTAAAACTATTATGTAGCTTCATTTATTTGGGAAAACATATTGATGGCTCCTCTCTTCTTGGTTCTGGTACTTACCTAGTGGAGTAGATGCGGAATAGAAGACTTTATAGAATATCAATTATTTCAGGGTTTTTGTTTAAGGCATTTTCCCTTCATCAAATTATGAATTTGTCGAGCATATAAAAGTAATTTATAGCTTGGGCCTTTGAACAATAAAAGGCCCAAGCTATGAACAAATCACAGAAGGTCAAACTAGTATGAATCAAATTAGTATAAAAGGGTAGGTAAAATTTTTAAGATCTATATATTAGAACAGTACTTTTCTTGCAGCTATAAGAAATTAAAAGGAAAACTCTGTTTTTACAGTCTGCCATTAACCATTGAGAGTTAAGACGGAACCCACAGGCTTAGGGCTCAGTTCCACAAACCTGCCCCCACTTCAGATGCAAACCTCAAGTCTGGGCCTCCTATACTCTGACTGACTGGTTATACATCAGGGGCTCCCGGGACGCCCTCCTAAGTTTCAATAATTTTCAAGAATGGCTCACAGAACTCTGGAAAGTGCTTTACTTAAGATTGTCAATTTATTGTAAAGAATACAACTTAGCAACAGCCACATGCAAGAGCCACACAGGACAAGGTGTGTGGGCAGGGGTGTGGGGCTCCCATGGCCTCTCCGGTGTGCCGTCCTCTTAGCATCTCGAGGTGTTCACAGCCCTGAGGCTCTCGGAACTCCCTCGGTTAGAATTCTTATGGTTTTATTAAGCAGGTATTAATTGACTAAATCACTGGCCATTGGTGATTAACTCAATCCCTAGCCCTTCTTCCTTCCCAGTGGTCCTGGAGTGGGACTAAAAAAAGTCTAACCCTCTCATCATGTGGTTCTTTCCCCTCCTTCATGTCACCTCATTAGTATAAACTCAGACCTGGTTGGAAGGGCTTATTAAGAATAACAAAAGACACTCCTTTAACCTCTATTACTCAGGAAATTCCAAGAGTTTTAGGAGTTCTATGCCATGAGCCCCGGGACATAGACCAAATACATATTTCTTTTAATGTCATTGAGGTGATTCAATTTAATCATTCATCATTAGGTATACATGAATTCCAATAACCAGATTGTATATCTAATGAATATCTAATAAATATATATGAGCTTCTTACTTGTTTCTAAGAGTTCAATCAGTATGAGGTTTTTAAACTGAAGAAGAAAATTAAAAGCCCAGGCAGAATAGGGGTAAGGAGAAGGAAAATAAATGTTCACATGCTTGAAAATGTCTTGCTCTACTGGATATGCATGTATTTATTTTATGTACAAAAAATGGAGTGAGATGGAAATTTAGGTCTTATCTCAGAGAGCTATCGACATGCTACATCAAGTTAATAGATATTGTACGGGTGAACATTACCCATACGTTAATATGTGTAAATGTGTAGGAGAGCAGAAAAACAAAATGTGATCCCCAAACTTTGGAAATGTGAAAACATGTATAAAAAGTGAATAAAAGTTGTGCGCTCTCTCTCTCTCTCTCTCTCTCTCTCTCTCTCTCTATATATATATATATATATATATATATATATATATCCATGGTATTGGAATTTTTTCATCTATCACAAAGGATTACAATTGTTTTTAAAAATACAGAGAAACAAAAGATAGATTAGGTGTCTTATAACACTCAGATTTTCTTCATTTGAAATCAATTGGAAAGGAAAAATTGAGTCAGTCAATCTATTGATCTTCCACAATACAAGTAACATTCTATTTCAGTTTGCAGTTCTTTTTAAATTGGTTGTTTTAATTATCGTGTCATTCTTAATAAAAAAACTAAAAGTAAATAAAAATAAATGTTTCAGAGTTTCCCAGAGGAAAAGAGATGGCTATCTTTGTTTCCCCCAAATTCTCCAATAATTAATTATGTTAGTAATACATTTTCATTATATAAAAGTTAGAAAATGTACACAAGCCAAAAATGAATGGAAATAGTTATATCTTTATCCCAGAGATCACATTACTAACATTTGATAATGTTTCTCCCAGATGTATTTTATGCATATTATTAGTTAAATAAATATTTCAATAAGATCACATAGCACATGATTTTTTTCTCCACCAAACCTATCAAGAACATGGTTATTCTATATTATTAAAATGTGGACCACAAAATTATTATTCTAAGGGAAATAAGCCAGTCAGAGAAATTCAAATACCATATGATCTCACTTGTGTGTGGAATCTAATGAACAAAATGAACTAAGAAAATAGAACCAGAGGCATGGATACTGTCCATACCGTACAAACAAGACGTAAGGTTACTAGGATTTTTGTTTAAGGCATTTTCCCTTCATCAAATTATGAATTTGTTGAGCATATAAAAGTAATTTATAGCTTGGGCCTTTGAACAATAAAAGGCCCAAGCTATGAACAAATCTCAGAAGGTCAAACTAGTATGAATCAAATTAGGTGAGCGGGGTGGGGGTAAGTGAATGAGAGATGGTGAAGGGATTAGTCAAAGAACATATATGCAGAACCCACAGACACAGACAGCAGTGCGGTGATGTCCAGAGGGAAGGGGAGATGGGTGCTGGGGGGAGATGGGCAAACAGGGAGGAAATGGGGACATCTGTAATAGTGTCAACAATAAAAATAAAGTTTTAAAAAGTACCCTTCAATATGATTTGTAACAGTGTCTAATTATTCTAATTATGAATTAGTAATGAGCTATTTAGTTGTTATAATAAATATTTAAATGAAATTTAAATGCCTAAATGAGGCCACACAGATAACCTAAATCTTTAACTTAAACAACAGGGGCTTGTGAAACAACCAGAAAATCCAAGAGTAGCCCAATGGATTTTAAATTTAATTTAAAATAGAAACAGAAACGAAAATCACAATGCCAAGTCAAACCAAAGTCATCTCTGATTAGATGTTGTCTGAGGATAGCTACTTTGTCACACCTAAAACTAACAAACTAATTGGGGAATTTTAACTTGGTGAAAGACAGTTGAAAAACAGTGACCAGGATATAGAGTGCCTAGATAATCTAACTTTATCCTAAACAAGACTCAAAAAAAAAAAAAAAGAATATCTGTTCTCAGCCTATTGGAAATGTAGGAACTAAAACTCATCCCAATCTATTGGAAACTTACGTCTTTCATAGTGAAACAATACTGAAATGCATCTCTTTAAAAAGAATACAAAAATCTATGGGAAGGCACCGGCACCTCTTGTTTAATTTTGCTTCGCAGATGTGTTTTTTACAAACTGAAGGCAGATCACTTCACCAGCAAAAAGAGTATGACTCGAGTTATTGAAATGCTTACTTTATTGTGGATTTTCTAGAATCCAACTCACACTCTTTCCAAGTTATACCTGTACATACTTACACGAACATACATACACATGATTAGCAGTGTGTCTAGGGGGAGAGTTGGAGTGCTAGGAGGCTTCCTTTTCATTATATACTCTTATTTTTGATAATGAATTTAACCAGTGTTTGTCTAGGGATAATTTTTTATTGAGTATAATGTTTGTGATACTTTTGAATCTGTGAAATCATAGTCTTCATTAATTTAAAAAATGTAACAATGCCGGGGTGCGGTGGCAGGGGAGTGGGTCTGGGAGGAGGATGTCAATGGGGAAATGTCTTAACAATTTTATTTGTTTCCTGGGTCTGCCATAACAAATTACCTCAAGCTGGGTGGCTTACAACAACAGAAATGTATTATCTTCTGGAGCCAGAACACTGAAATGAATGTGTCAGGAGACTGGTTCCTTCTGGAACCAGGCTCTGAGGAAAATGTGTTGCATGCCCCCGCCCTAGCTGGGTGGCACCCAGCAACTCCTGGTCTTCTGTGGCTGCTTAATGCAGTTTCTGTTTCGTCTCCACATGGCCTTACTCTCTGTGTCTTCAAGTTTTCCATCTCTTATAAGGATAGCTATCATTGCATTTACCATCACTCAGGATGATCTTTTCTTAAGATCCTTATCTTAGTTTTATCTGCAAAGACTCTTATTCCAAAGAAAGTTACATTTGAGGTTTCAAGTGAACCCATCTCTGGGGGCAGAAGTACTATTCAACCCACTATATTCTGTGCTATATACATATGTATCAGTTAGCATTTGCTATCTATTAAAACATTTTGAGCTCTGGGCGGTTTGGCTCAGCGGTTAGAGCATCAGCCCACGAACCAATGAGTCGTGGGTTTGATTTCGGTCAAGGGCACGTACCTCGGTTGTTGTTTGTCCCTGGCCCTCATTGGGTGGTAGGAGGCAACCAGTCGATGTGGTTTTATCACACCGATGTTTCTCTCTGTTTTTCTCTCACCCTCCCTTCCAGTCTATCTGATAATAAGTAGAAAAATATCCTCAGGTGAGGAATAAAAACAAAAGAAAGAAAACATTTTGAGCTTACAATGATAATTTATGCAATTTGGTCTGGGCTCAGCTGGTCAGTGCTTCTCACATGGGCTGGGCTCAGCTGGTCATGGATAGGGTTATTCATGCGACGGCAATCACTTGCAGGGTCAATGGTGCTGGCTGCTTTACCATAGCTATGTCTGGAACCAAGGCATCATAGAATCTCTGCTCACTTTATACCCTTGGTCGAGCATCTTAGCCTGGGCTTATTTGTGTCATGGAGGCAGAGTTCTAAGAGTAGGAGCAGAAGTTTTGTAATGATTTTTTTAAACTAACCCAGTATTGATTCAATCATGTTCTAAGTACTAAATTGAGTGACAAAGCCTTTTTGACTCTTGTACATTTTTAATTTTAATGACTTTCTTTATAAAAGTTCCAGTAGAGTGTATGTTTTATAGTTGGATAATAATAATAAGGCCCACTTCTTGACTCATGTTTTAAATTGTTTTTAACACTCTTGTTGAGTTCTAAGGGATGTATAACAAATTGCTCACATTTTAAGTGCACAACTCAATACTTTTTAAAATATGTATACATTCATGAAATCATCATGATAATCAAAGTTTTGAACATCTTTCCCCCAAATGTTCTTGCGTACTCTTATAACTTCCCTCCTGCTCATCCTTATCTCCTTTGCCCTGTTCTCAATCAACCAATAATCTGCTTTGCACTACTATAAATTATTTTCCACTATAAATAATTTTATATAAATGAAATCATACAGTATGTACTCATTTTGGTCTAAAATATTTTATTCGTTTTTTTTTTCTTTATTGATTTCAGAGAGAAAAGAAAGGAGAGGGAGAAAAAGATAGAAATATTGATGAGAGAGAACATCGATTGGCTGCCTCCTGCATGCCCTGCACTGGGAATCAGGCCCACAACCTGGGCATGTGCCCTGACCAGGAACTGAACCAACAACCTCTTAGTGCAACCTCTTAGCCACACTGGCTGGGATAAAATATTGTACTCTTTATAACTGATATCCCTCCAACTTGTCGTATGTACAATTGTTTTTTTCCTTGTTATTGCTGAATCATGTCCCAAAACTTGTTTATTCATTTACCTGTTCACTAACTTTCAAGTTGCTCAAGTTTTTGGCTAATATATATATATATGGCTAATACATTTTTGGTACGTGCCCCTAGAGGGAACCGAACCCAGGACTCTGGTCTGCAAGCCGATGCTCCAACCACTGAGCCAAACTGGCCAGGGCTTGGCTAATATTTTTAAAACTTGTTATGTATATTCACATACAAGTTCTTATGGACATATATTTTCATTTCTCTTAGATCAATACCTAGGGAAAAATGGCTGGGTAATATGATTGGTGGGTATTTAACTTTTAAAAAAAATATCAAATTGTTTTCCAAAAGGCTGTTCCATTTTACATCAGACCAGCACTTTGCGGGGCAATTAACAGATGTGTACTCATGTATCATTATGGTTATAATTGTACTTCCACGATCGCTGGTTTTATTGAGCATCTTTTCACATGCTTATATCTGTGCATGCTTATATCTGTGCATCATTTTAGTAAAGTGTTTAAATATTTTACACATTTCTTGTGGATTGTTTACTTTTTTATTAAGTTTGGAGACTTCTTTATGTATTCTTTATAAAAATACTTAGTGAAAATGTAATTTCAAATGCTTTGTTTTCTGTTTTTCAGTCTGTGGCTCTTATTTTCATTGTCTTAAAAGTAATTTTGAAGATCAGAAATTCTTAATTTTAGTGAAGTTTAATTCATTAATTTTTTTTTCTTTGTGGGTCATGGTTTTGGTGTCATGACTAAAAGAAAATATTTGCCTAACCTAAGGTCACAAAAATTTTCTCATATATTTCCATCTACACTTCAGGTTTAAAATTTAGATCTCTGAATTTAGAGTTAATTTTTTGCATATGGTTCAAGTTATGAAACACATTTTATTTTTTTTATTGTTGCTTACATTATTGTTTCACTATCTATTGAAAACTATCCTGTTCCACCAAATTAACTTAGCATATTTGTTGAAACCCATTAACTACTTAGGTATGAATCTATTTCTTATTATTTTATTTTATTCTATTTATCTATTTAAATATCTTTTGCCACTACTGCATTAAATTTATTACTCTAGTTTCATAATAATGTCTTGAAATCAGATAGTGTAAGCTCTCTATTATTTTTTTCCAAGTTGTTTTGCCTATTTAAGGTCATTTGAAATTCCATATAATTTTAAAATCTACAGTAAAGCCTGCTGGGATTTTTATTGGACTTGCCTTGAATATATGGGCCAATTTTGCGAGAATTGCTTAGCGATTTTCAACCTTTTTCATCTCCTGGCACACATAAACTAATTACTAAAATTCTGCAGCACACCAAAAAATATATTATATTTTTGTAGTTTGACCAAAAAGAAAAGTATAATTTTGATTCATTCACATTGGGTCTCTATTGGTGTGTTGGCTGTTGTCATTATTTTATTTGACAATCTAAGGAAAAAGAGGTCAGTGCCCCTGACTAAACAGTCAGGTATTGCATATTTTTAAATTCTTGCAGCACACTGGTTGAAAATTGCTGCTCTAGTAATGTTTTCTTTTATTTTAGTATATAAATCAAATATAGTTTGTCAAATTTAATCTCTAAATATTTTATTTATGATGCTATATAAATTATATTTTAAAATTTAAATTTCTGATTATTGCTAGTATATAAAAATACAATCCAATATTTTATATTGCCCTTGAAACTTGCAACATAACTACACTTACTTATTGGTTCTGGGGATTTCTTTGTAGATTATATAGATGTTCTACATAAATGTTCATATCATTTGCAACTAAAAGAATTATACTTTTTTCCCCAAAATGCAAATGCCTTTTATTTCTTATCCTGCATAGTGTACTGGCTAGAATTTACAGTACAATATTTTATAAAACTGATGAAAGAGAACATTTTTACCTTATTCTTAACCTTGTGAGAAAAATATTCAGTTTTTCACCATTAAGTGTGATATTAGATATAAATTTTTGTTAGTTTATGTGTTTGTTTTATGTTGCCTTTGTAACTGTAATTTATCAGGTTGTTAGCTCCCCTTTATTACTACTTTGCTAAAACTTTAAAGGAATATATGGAAAATTCTGTGAAATTATAAAATGACTTCTTTTATTCCTAACAGGATTCTTGGTTCTGTGATCTAATTTGTTTTATTGTAATATAGCCACTGCAGCGTTCCTTTACTTAGTGCTAATGTTACATTTTTATCCATCTTTTAACTTTTAACCAGTTTTGTCTGTACATTTAAAAAGGGTCTTTGGTAGGCAGTACTGAGTTTGGTCTCCCTTATTTAGCCAATCTTAACAATATCTGCTTTAAATTTGATTTTATTTTTTAAAATTTTTTAAATTGGTTTGTGTAAAGAGAGAGGAAAGGAGAGAGATTGAGACATCGATGTAACAGAGAAAACATCCATGGGCCTCTTCCTGCACGCCCCCTACTGGGGATGGAGCCAACAACCTGGGTATTTGGCCTGACCAGGAATCCAATCAGGACCTCTCAGTCCATGGGACAATGCTCAATCCACTGAGTCACGCTGGCTGGGCTGCCTTAAATTTTAATTGAAATGCTGAGACCTATATACTTCATGTGATTATTGATCTGTCTGGCTTTAAAATTCTCATCTTGCTATTTATTTTCTGTTTTTTCCTTTTCTGCTTTGTCGTTTATATTTTGAATTGCTTAAGTATTTTTTTTATTTTCTGTTGCCTTGTTAGCTATAAGTCTTTTTGTTACTTTAGTAGTTGCTTTAAGTTTTATAGTATACATCTTTAACTTATCATAGTCTACTTTCAAATGATATTGTACTATTCATATATAGTATAAGAACCTAATACCTGTATGCTTATAATTTTCTCTTCCAGCTCTATGTCATTTTTTATCAAGCAATTTTCTTTTGTATGTTATAAACTTCATAACATATTGATTCAGATTTTATTTACTTTAATTTATCTTTTAAAAGCAATTAATTTAAAAAGTAAGTAATTTATGTTCACTAATATGTGTACCATTTCAAGTACTTTCCAGTACTTTGTGTAGATCCAGATTTCCATTTATCTTTCTCTCTGAGTGAAATTTTTTCCAGCTTTCATCTTTTTAATCAGCTCCATGAAGGACATCCTAAATGCTACATGAAACACACAGAATATTTTTTTCTTTCAGTATTAAAAAAATTAAATTCACAAGTATTTTAAGAAACTTCTATATAATCAGGGCAGTAATAATCTTCAGTAAAAAACAAAAACAGACCAAAAAAAAAAAAAAAAAAAAAACCCTCTAAATAATCATGTTCTTGTTTTCTTGTAGTTACATTTAGAAATTGCTTCCATGATAAACATTGTGTACACGTTTTTAAAATGTCCGTAGATACACATTATTTCGGAGGGAGAGGGGAAAATCAGTCTGGTGAAATTTTTTTTTTTGGCCAGGACCAATGCTGAGAACCCAATCCAAAAATAAAAACACATGGAGCTTTCTAAAAGGTCTTTAACAAGCTACCTTGGGAGCTCAATTGAAAAATAGAATAAAACAGATGTTTCAGTGCAGCTCCAAAACTCTATAAATACAGCCATTTGGAAGGACGATCCTGGATCAGAAATTTTATTCCTTGTGTATCTGCATTAGGTGTGACATGCCTCATCTCAGTTGTCGTAATTGTCTCTAATTTCCTCCTGCCTAGCGGTCATAACCACCCTGGCTTCTGCCACCATAGTCTCTGGATCTTCCATATCCATATCCATATCCATATCCATATCCGCATCCTCCAGGTCGACTATCATACCTGCCACTCCCATAGCCCTGGTCCCCACCACCTCTAGAGTAGCTGCGGCCACGCCCATGGGCCCCAAAGATACCCCCTCTGGTTCCCCTGGCTGACTTGCCCTCGTGGTCCACATGAATCTGGCGACCATCCAGAGACTCTCCACCCATGGCTCTCATAGCATCTGAGGCATGCTCTGGATTAGTGAAGGTAATGATCCACCTCAGGAAATGGTCCAAAGCTGCTGAAGTCATCTTCCGGAGCCTGCTCGTCGGTGTTGAAGTTGAGCCCTCCAATGAGGAGCTTCCCTTCTTCAGAGGACATGGCAGTGAATTTGAGTCCTGGAAATTAAGTAAAAGGGCTGGGTGGACAGTTATCCCCAAGGAGCAGAGCCACTGAGCTCTCTGAGTAAATTTTTAAAATATTTTCTTGTTGTGAATGTCTGCTGTTAATGAATTACTTAAGCTTTTTATATTTCTAAAATAAGTCTTATTTCATCTTCGTTTTGAAAGATATCGTTGGGTATAGAATATTCGATTGACAGTATTTTTTCCCCACCTTAAACTTTCAAAATATTGTTCTCTTATTTCCTGGCTTGTGTTTTCTTCTAAAGGAAACTTTATGTCATTTTCAACTTTGTCTTCTGTATTTAATGGGTCTTTTTTCTTCATCTGCTTTTAAAACTTTCTTTTTATCACTGGTTTTAAGCAGCTTAGTATGATGTAATTGATATTCTTTCTTGTCATTGGGTTTGTTGGATGTTACATATATTTTCTATTTTTATAAATATTCTAGAATTTGGTATTCAGATTCAATTATCTTACTACTTGCCAACAGTTTTATTTTTTCAAGTTTTGATTTTAAGTTTTGTTAGGTGGCATTAAGCTGGCCCTATTCCAGGGCTAATTGTTTCCTTACTATTGAATCAAAAACCTTTGGTTAATTTCCAGTATATATAGAGTGCTCATACAACTCAACAAAAGGAAGACAAAGAACCCAATTAAAAAATGGGCCGAGGAGCTGAATAGACACCTCTCCAAACAGGACATACAAATGGCCAAGAGACATATGAAGAAATGCTCATCATCACTAATCATCAGAGAGATGCAAATTAAAACAACAATGAGGTATCACCTCACACCTGTCAGAATGGCCACCATCAACAAATCATCCAACAACAAGTGTTGGCGAGGGTATGGAGAAAAGGGGACTCTAGTGCACTGCTGGTGGGAACGCAGACTGGTGCAGCCACTATGGAAAACAATATGGTGTTACCTCAAAAAATTAAAAATTGAACTTCCATTTGACCCAGTGATCCCACTTCTAGGAATATACCCTAAGAAGCCTGAAACACCAATCAGGAAGAATATATGTACCCCCATGTTTGTAGCAGCACTATTTACAATAGCTAAGATCTGGAAACAGCCCAAATGTCCATCAGTAGACGAATGGATAAAAAAGCTGTGGTACATATACACAATGGAGTACCATGCAGGTGTAAGAAAGAAAGATCTCTTATCCTTTGAGACGACATGGAGGGACCTGGAAAGTATTATCCTAAGTGAAAGAAGCCAAGCAGAAAAAGACAAATACCACATGATCTCACTCATATACGGAATATAATGACCATAACAGTCTGAGGAATACAGTAGACCCAGAAACATGGAAGTAGGGCACAGACTGACATCCCTCAGAAGAGGTGTTGGGGGTGGGGGTGGGAAGAGATAAACCACAGAATTTATATGCATGTATGCATGATCAATGGTCATGGACAACTACGCCGGGGGCGGGGCGGGGGTGGGGCGGGGAGGGGGGGTGCCAATGGGGTATAAAAGGTGAAATATCTGTAACAAAAAAATAAATTAAAAAAATTTAAAAAATAAACAAAACCTTTCTGAGTACTCTACATGAAGCCCAATAAATTTTTAGGTCTTCCAGCCTATCAGTTGGAAAAAAGAACTCTTCTTGGCCCTGTTCAAATTCCACAGCTGGTCCCTCTAGTCCTTTTGGGTGGTTCTTTGTTGGCTCATGCTCTGATCAGTACTCATTTAAACTGCAGTAGGATAATCTGAATGCATCCAGAACTCTCTCGCTTTGCACAACTGTTACCTCTTTAATCTTTTGCTCTTTGAACTCTTCACATTATAACTTCTTTAGATTCTCAACTCTGTCTCCTTCCCTCAGGAGGAGCTTATTCTGGGTTTTCTCTCCTTATGTAGGAATCTGGAAATTATGTTATCAGTTATACATTACTCTTCTTTATTGCCTGATATCCAATGTCATGAGAAACATTGTTTCATATATTGTGTTATTTTTTTCAGTTGTTTTAGTGGGAGAATAAATTCAGTTTTTTAGTTCTATATTCATCATTAATGGAAGTATCCATTTCTAATTTTATAATATTTTAGGAATCTTTGTTTTATAGCATATCTAATTATTCATATATAGTCATGCACTGGTTGACAATAGAGATGCAGTATGAGAAATGCATTGTTAGGAGATCTTGGTGCATGAGCATCAGAGCACCTTCTGAAACCTGGACAGTGTAGCCTACTACACACCTAGGTTATATGTTATAGCCTATTGCTCCAAGGTTACATGCCTGTACAGCATGTTATTGTAGAAAACAACACAAGATTAATTCAGGGAAGCACAACAGGAATGATGCAATCCACAGATGCCATAAACACAAAATGCATGAGGCTGCGGCCAGTGTTAACACAACATACTGTTTTACAGCAAACTTTTTTTAAGTAGAAAGAGTACACCCTAAAATAACAATAAAAAGTACAGCATAGTAAGTACATAAACCAGTAACATTCATTTATTTCATTATCCAGCATTATGTCTGTACATATTTGTGTATGCTATACTTTTATACAACTGGCACTGCGGTGGGTTTGTTTACACCAGCATCACCACAAACATGTGATGCATTGTACTAGATGGCTGCAATGTCACTGAGTGACAGGAACTGTTCAGCTTTATTGTAATCTTATGGGACCATCATCATAAAGCAATTGGGTTGACTGGAATGTCATTATGTGTATTATGACTGCATTTGTCATTATGATTATATTTGAAGTCTTTGGAGGGTCTAATTCAGCTAAGACTCAGTCCAGTCTACTTTTTAAATTTTTTACACCATGCTTTTAAGATACTAAGGAAACATTATTCTTAGAAGTTTGACCATGGGGTATATTCCTCTAGAAATGATTTTCTTTTTCTTTTTTTTTAATTAATTTATTTTTGTTACAGATGTTTCTCCTTTCCCCCCCACTGATTCCCCCTCCCCTCCCAGCTTTGTTGATCATGTCCATTTTTCATGCATACATGCATATAAGTTCTGTGGCTTATCTCTCCCCCACCACCCCGTCTTCTAGGGATTATCAGTCTGTACCCCACTTCCATGTCTCTGGAACTACCCCATTCCTCAGACTGTTATGTGCATTATATTTCACAAATAAGTGAGATCATATGATACTTGTCTTTCTCTGTTTGGCTTATTTCGCTTAGGATAATACTTTCCAGGTCCCTCCATGTCATCTCAAAGGATAAGAGATCTTTCTTTCTTACAGCTGCATGGTACTCCATTGTGTATATGTGCCACTGCTTTTTTTATCCATTCATCTACTGATGGACATTTGGGCTGTTTCCAGATCTTAACTATTGTAAATAGTGCTGCTATGAACATGGAGGTACATATATTCTTTCTGATGGGTGTTTCAAGCTTTTTAGGGCATATTCTTAGGAGTGGGATCACTGGGTCAAATGGCAGTTCAATTTTTAATTTTTTGAGGTAACACCATATTGTTTTCCATAGTGGCTGCCTTCTGATAAGTGTCCTATGATTTGATCTTTTGCTAATCATTTCAGACTTATGCCAAACTTGAAAAAATAGTAAAGAGAATTCCACTTCCTTTCACTAAAATTTTCTTAAAAAGTGTATGTGCGTGTGTATAAAAATTATATATAGATACATATTTGTATATATATGACTTTACCAATTTGAGTGATATCTTGACTTATAGGTTTCTAGTCTTTGTAAATATTTTAAATTCGAACCCCAATTTTTTCTAATTTAGGCCAATAATTGCATATACTTTCCCCCAAGTGCCTTATTTAAGGAGAGAAAAACATCTTATTATCTTATGTTTGTTTTATTGGTAGATAGCTCCATAGTCCACTTTCTCATGAAGATACAGTAGTTTAAGGATTATGGATGTTGTCATCGTAATTTTGTTAGCTCAACACCTTTTCTCCTTTCTCCAAATGATGATCACTACCCACAGCTTCAGGTTTCTGCTGTCAGCAGATGTCTGTGAGAGGTCGTGGCGCATTTCCTGCTTATGGGATTGATTTCAACTTTCCTTTTATTTTTGTTTTCTTTGGATTTCACTTTAGTCCATTGAGAGTTCTTTTATGTATTTAAAGAGATGTTTGTCAAAATGCATTCAGAGGTTCTAGATGTTTAATAGTACATAGTTTTTCATAACATCAAAGTTGCCATATTGTTAGAACAAACCTAATACCAGTTTTATGAATAATATATTATTTTTTTATAAAGCTGTAAAATAAAAATAAATAATACTTATTATCTTTATTGTTATAGACTCTTCTAAAGCACTGATGAAATCAATCTATTTAATTTATGTGATATCAAATAGTTAATTTTATTGATATGCTCATTCCATCAATTAAACCAAGTATTTCTTCTGACATTTTGAAGATACATCCTATATTGAGTGTGCAGATGTTTTGTTTTTCTCCTGGCATTCAAATAACTTATCATATTTTTAAAAGTTTCTTGCAATGAAGTGCTATTTTATAGACAAAAAAGAACAAATAATAAATGTCAGAATAACATATTCAAGAAAACTAGTGCTTAAGTGACATTTGATACTGAGAAATTGGGAAGTAAGTTAATCAGAATGATATTAGTTAGCCTGGAAAATGAGTTTTTAACAGACAGCAATTTGGCAGGACCAACTATGAACTATTCCTTTGACATTGTAATAATTTACCTTACACTCTTTGTACTAATTCTTAATATTTAGTAAGCAAGCTTGTCTTTATATTTTAGTTTCCCAGGTCATTTTCTCAAAAAAAAAGTTGATCGAGGGAACTATAAATCTTGTCTAATTAGCAGTTATACTTTTGTGTAAGTTATTAAATTAGCATTAAGTTTTTCATCCATTTTAATGAGCTTGCTGTATGAGACCATCTGGGTAAGATTGTAAAACTACAAATGAAGCCTGAAATATTGTGAATGCATAGACTCTGAGATACCATATACATTACCAATTAGTCAAACACTTCTTGATTGATTCCTGTGTATTAGTTATCTAAGCAGTCATTCATTTCTGCTATTATTCATTCAATCATACAACTATCCATCCATCCATCCATCCACACATCCAGCCAGGCAGCCAGCCATTCTGTCCATCCATCCATTTATCTATTCACTGAATCGGCATTTATTACATATCTCTTATATATCTTGCTCTGTGCTGGCTGATAGTAATAAAGACAATTATCTCCTACAATCCTTATTTAGAGGAAAGGCAAATATGTGACAAATAAAAACACAATCATGTATTATAAGTACAAAGAGTTGCAAAGGAGAGAGTGATCAATTCTACTTAGTTGATCCTGTGGCACAAAACAAAACAAAACAAAAACAAATATTTGTATCTCTCAATATCATCACTACTTTTCACTTTTTCTGGCACTAACCCTGTGGCTATAAGATGGTGAGTTTTGTGAGCATATTTTTAATGCAAGAAAATATGTACATAAGTACAAAGTAAATGAACAAAAATAAGCAAAATTTTTAAAATCACACCACAATAGCAGTAATTTTGAAATGTTTTTCATTTAATAAGTATTTGTTGAATACCACCCATGTACAATGTATAATTAGTCACCAAACTTTTGTGACTAAAATTAATATGTCAATAGTTTTTAACTTGGTTCTTTCTATTTTTAAAGTATGTTCTAGGTTATTATTTATTAGACTGAATTTTTATGTTAAATTTTAAACTATTGGAAGAAATCGGCATTAAAAATTTAAAGTTTTATAGCCTTATACTCCATGATGTCAATTTAGAAAAAATATTTATAGTTTACCACACAGCTCAAGAAAAATTTTTTAAAAGTGTTTAATAATATTTCACCAAGAATGGTACATCTATGTTCAACAATTGAGTATTAATCTTTAAAACATATACATGCTCTATAGATCTATGTATCCCTATCCTTATCTGTCTTTCTGTGTATCAAAAAATTATTTATTTTTAAAAACATAAAGGAATGATTTTTTTTTTTTTTTTTTTTAATCCTCACCCGAGGACATTTTTTGTTCAGATAGAGCGGGAGGGAGAGAGAGGAAGAGAGAGAGAGAGAAACATCGATGCGAAGGGACACATTGAGTGGCTGCCACCCGCACAACCAACCAGGGCCGGGGACAAACTGCAACCGAGGTACGTGCCCTTAGCGGGAACCGAACCCGGGTCTCTCTGTACCGCAGGCCTACGCTCCAACCGCTGAGCCAAACAGGCCAGGGCTTTTTTTGAGAGACTAAATTTGTGCTCAATGATTATGGGGTAAAACCATAAGAACCTAGAAATTGAACTGGACACATTGGACTAAGCCAGTTCAGGGACACCTCGGAGACACTAGGTTTGGTCCAGACCACCACGATAAAGAGAGTCATAGTCTTGTTGCTGGTGGAGGGTCTTGGCTCTAATTTGTAAAAAGCACATTTGTGAAGCACAATAAAAGGAGAAATGCTTTGTAATGAATTTCCACAAATTATGAAATCCAAAACTACTGACCTGATATTTATAAAAGTAGCTTACAAAGAGTGTCTGACTTATCCTGTTATCAAATTGATTGTGTTTGTGATAGTTTGGCTATAGAGTAAAATTTTGGATATTGAGTTACATTGTAAGAATACTCATAAATATTTGGTGTCTTCCTATTACTGTCCAAAAATGTACTTAACCAGTGTTTTAATTTTTACTCTAATGGCTATCACTTAACAGTCAAACAGTAGTTTATTGTTTTAAGTCATTTTACTAAAAGTGCAACACAAATATTATGTAATTTTCAAACTAATTTAAGTTAGAACAAAAATTATCACATTTAAAGTATGCTTAGCCAAAATTCACAAAGTTCAATTATTTAAATTTCATTCATGGTTACTGCAAATTTTCTTACATATGCACAAGGCACAGTCGTAGGTAATGTAAATAACTTAAGTCTTGTTTCATGGAGAATAAAGTATTATAACTGTGGTAAATGCAAAAGACAGAAGAGAGGAAGGAGACAAAGGACAGTATGAAGGAAGAAGTCAGTAACTGTTCTGGAGACACTATATGCATGCAGAAGAAGTCACGCTTGCATTGGGCTTTTGATTGCAAATATAAATTTTTCAAGTAACTGGGTGTGGTGAAAATGGGTATGGACAATAGAAGAAAACAGATTAGCACATTCAAGAAAAGATATGTACTTCAGTATCCTAGAATGCAAGGTGAAGTTTTATAGCAGGAGGTAGGAGATGAGTCTGGATGATTTTGTGACACATGGTAATACCTTTATCATGTAGATAATGGCAAGCCACAGATAAAAAATTACAGCTATAAATTTAAGTTAAAACTGTCAAAGTCAATCACACACAAACACTCACACATACACGCACCCCCCAACCTCCTACACACTCATCATTTTAGCAAATACTTTTTAACTTTCATTTGAAAAGAAAAAGAAAACAATGAATCTTCTCAAACTCAAACACATTTTAGTTTTGTAAAGAAATGCTGGGTGTTTTTTTTAAAGACCAATTTCCTTTTTGTGTAGATAAAGAAATTAAGCTTCTTAGAAACTAAATGAGATTCTTAAGGTCTTACCAACAACTAGATGCAGGGCTGGACCAGAACACTAATTGGTCCCCTATTAAATTGTCCAGAGTTATTTGGAGATTCAAAATCATTGCCACTTAGAAAGGGTGTTGCAAAACATCAGTTCTTAGTACTGCTTGGCCCCATCATTCCCCTGCAATAGCTTTTATTTTTAGCTTTCATTAATGCCTGCTTTTAGGGTTCCTTGTCTTTCAGATGAAAATTTGGCATATGCTTTGTTAATAGGAGTAGCATTTGGTTTTAATGTGGCTTCTTTTAATCTGTATCTGATTAAAAACAAAATTAATGTTTCTGGTGAAGATCTATGCCCCAACCCCAGCATGGAAGTTCAAATACAGAGGAGCTGTGCATTGGCAGACGCCCAAGATTGAAACAGAAGGAGATGCCAAAGGTCTGATGACAAGAGTCAAGGTTTTTGGCTTATCTATGAAGGAAAATTAACACATGGGTTTTAAATGAAAAATATCCCAGCTTCATGCAAAATGCAGCAACATTAATTACAAGGGTAAAGTCTATTCATATCTTATTTTAGAAGAATGTGGGTTATTTTTCATTCTGGATGCACTGATTGTTATTCAATAACCTTGCTGGATTTTGCCCTTAACTGCATTTATCAACTGTGAGAGTTGCTCAGAAAATAAGTTTATAAGGTTAATTACCAGCATATTATGCAGAAAGCAGAAAACTTGGTGGTGGCTTTCTATAATGCTGGCATGTGAGTGAACATTTCTCAGGGCTCAGCTCTGATTGTTTTTGACATGGTGTTTTTTTAATTAAGAATAACTGTTCTCCTACAGGTGTGCTCCGCACGCAAGGTACATGCCAAAATTTCGGGTTTTTTTACTCATGTTTTTTCAACTGCAAAAGTCAAGATCAATGTGCTTATTCAATGAAAAAAATCTAATGCTTTATAACTTTTAATTGTTTATAAAGATTTTCCACCAATCAAGATAGACTTCAGTTTTAAAAGAAAATGTATAGTGTGTGTGTTTCCAAATGTGTGTGTGTTTATGGTTACGTGACAATGATAGACTGTTCAGTCCTCCTTTCAAAGCTGTTGATACATCATTGGATTTGCTGACTGTGGCTTTCAGTTTTCAGTCTGATACTCAAATGGAATATGTGCTTTAAATGTTTGCTTGGGGTACATGATTAAGAGATGAGTATCAGTCTATGTACTTTTGATATTCATTACCTGAAAATGACTTGCAGCATCTCTTGAAGCGAACAATATCTAAAACTAGAAGACTCTGGGCAGAAGCATAAGTACACCTAACAGTCTGCTATGTCTATATAGTTAACGATTGGTGGCCAATAGTTCCCTCCAATAGTTAAACCTAAAATAATTGATCAATTTCCACAAGAAACAGTCTTTTTTTTCTAGGGGTTTAGTAGTTTTTGCTTTTTTAATTTAGGTCTATAATCAATTTCCAGTAATTTTTGTGTATGGTGTAAGGCATGCATCAAAGTTTATTTTTTTCCTACAGATATTCAGTTATTTTAACCCCCTTTAGTAAAATGAGTATATAGTCTCCTTTAGTTTTTTGTTGCCTCAATACCTTTGTAACAACTCCTTTGATTATGTAAGCGTGAGCCTATTTCTGGCCACTCCATTTTGTTCTATTGGTTTTGATGCCTATCATATGTGAATATTATTGTCTAGCTTTATAGTATGTTTTGGAATCAGATAGTGTAAGTCTTCCAATTTGGTTGTTTTTCAAAAATGCCTTAAATACATTATTTAATTTAATCCTAACAACATCCTCAATGTAGTTGTTATTGTTATTACCATTTTACAGATAAAAAACAAAAACAGAGAACTTGTATGTTTGAATGGAAGAGCCAGGTTTGAACACTGACAATGTGACTCCAAAATCCATGCTTTTCCAGTCATTATGCAGTTTGTCCCTTTGCAAGTGAACAGGACAATGTTGGAGCTGTATATGGACATCAAAGACTAGGAGACCGTGAAAGACAAAGGTATTGTATGTGTGTGAGAGTGTGTGTATACGTGTGTATACAGACATATATGCAAATTCAGAAGAGGAAATTTTATCATTATTGAGAAAATAAAAATTTGCTCATTAACCTCAATAGATTTAACTTAACAATGTGTGCTTGGTTTCCTGTTCTTTTTGGCCTTCCTGCTGAAGATGGGTCTAAATCCCTAATTATATTGCCACATATGCAGTGTTTTCAATTTTTGCTCAGTGCTTATGACCTCTCTAAAATGTTTGAACTGTTACAAATTTATATAATAATATTGGTTTATATATTTACTTAACACAATTATCAAGGTTTTATTATGAGACAACTGTTCCTGACACAATATGAGAATCAGAAAGTCACAGTCGTCCTGGCAGGGTGGCCAGTTGGTTGGAAGTTGGAGGGTCATCCCATACACTCAAAGGTTGCTGGCTCGATCCCAGTCAGGGCAAGACGTAGGTTGCGGGTTCGATCTGTCTGAGTGTATATGGAAGGCAGCCCATTGATGTTTTCCTTTCACATTGATGTTTCCTTCTTTCTCTCTCTCCCTTTCTCTCTCTAAGAAAAAAATCAATAAAAAATTTAAAAAGAAATATCCTCAGGTGAGAATTAAAAAAAAAAAAGGAATAGTCATAGACCTTGGTAGAAAAAGAGAGAGACAAATTTTAATTTTAAAAGTTCAGGGGAACAATTAATTTTTCAATATAATTATGGTACAAAAAGATGTACTCCAAATACCCCTAGTAAGAGGTAACTGACTCTGCCTGGCTGTTAGACAATATCCTAGAGTAGTTTAACTGAGTGGACAAGGGAAAGGAAGCCACCACAGTCATCAAGAATGGCGTTGGAGAACATGGCACCATCAAAGTGTGAAATTAATTCCACATACCTAAAACAAAGGTATATGTGAGTAATCACAGGTATATTTTCTCTAGAGCCAACAATTAATGATAGCTACATTATAAGAGTAATTATCAAAGTCACAAAAGAAAATACAAAAAAAAAAAAAAAAAAAAACAGCCCTGCCAGTGTGGCTCAGTGGATTGAGTGCAGTCCCATGGACTGAGAGGTCACAGTTGGATTTCCAGTCAGGGCACATGCCTAGGTTGCAGGCTTGATCCCCAATAGGGGGCGTGCAGGAGGCAGTCAATGTATGTATCTCTCACGTTGATGTTTCTATCTTTCTCTCCCTTCCTCTCTCTCTAAAAAGTCAATAACAAGAACAAAAATCAAGTGGACTTTTGAAGTAAATTTATTGTTATACTTACTTTAATGTTAATAGGGGAAAGCTCCTTAGAGCAATAGCCTAAGAAAGAGAGTGGATAATTTTCCTAGTCCTGTGTTTTGCAATGAATGCAGGCCCGTGTGGCCCCAGCAATCTTCAGCTCTACCACTGAAAAGGTGTCCCCATAATGCATTCATAAGTTCCAGCTTTGGCATGCCAGGAGCCTGTGACCTTCAAAATAGCAATGCGGACCACCACAGGATGAATAGTCAGGGGGATTAAAAACCAAGCATCTTTAATCTTGAGAAAGAAAATGATGGTATGAATTAGACCATATGTCTGTTCTGTGACAATAATTATTACTGACTCCAGCTAATGTTGCCTGAGTCCCAAATACAAAACATTTGGAATGGTATAACCAAGATCTGAATGAAACAGGAAACAATTTAACTATGCTCAAGATGATGCAATGTAATAAATGTCTTTTATGTGAAAGTGTGTGTGTGTGTGTGTGTGTGTGTTGTGCTGAATGACGACTTGAAAAATGAAGGGACAAAAATAAAACATTAAACCAATTCATGTTTCTGCACAATATCAGGCTATTATTTTGACTCACATTGGCACTCAATTACCTGGGCTGACAATTTGTTATGGCATTGCCTAGACATATCTTAAAGATGGCCATCAAGTCTTAAAATAAAAATATTCAGAATAGAAAAAAATCCACCAAAGATAGAAGGCTCAAACCCTGAGATGAGATCTTTTTGCATCTTGGAAATGAGCTATTTTCAACTACATGATACCAACAGAAGAGGCTAGGAAACTGCAGAAGGATCAGAAACTTCTGGTTGTTTAGTGCTGGTATAGTCATTCACCTTTCTTGTGATTTTTAATTTTTCTTAAATTTCCTCTACCTTGGTTTCCTCATTTGGATCTGAACATTACACATCAAATACCATTACAAATGTAATATTACATTTGTATTGTATGTAGCCTCTAGCAAGAAAAAAAAGTGTCAGTCGACATTTTCTTGGCTCTTTCCTTTATAACTAATAGATGCTAATTACATAATTTCCTAGGAAGAGAGAAAAATCCCCACCCAGCTTATCCACTATTGATTTTGGCCACAACTGTTCTGACAGGAGAAGAAAGAGATATATGCAGATGCTGTTGTGTAGGTAGAGAACTGGTATGTAGGAAGAGGAGCAGATTAAAGCTGAAATGTGAAGGAGAACAGAAAAGTGATTAACCAGAGTACAACTCTCTTAGTTGGCTTGATGACTGACAAGCCACCATTAGTATATTCTCAAGACTTAGAGTTGCAGAATCACAAAACTAACCTTAATCAAATTAAAGCAGTCACCTGATATTAGTCCTCGTTGGTATCCTTTGATTTCACCATACAGAAGTAGAAACTCATAAGAAGTAGAAACCACTCAACTGAGAACACAACTTCTTTCTATCTTAACTTTTTCAGTTCTCAGATGGTCCTTTCACACATGATCAGGATATCTCTGTGTTTTTTTTTCTTTACCTTCTTTCTATCTTAATTATTTACCAGCATTCCTTCACTTTTTCTATGTTTCCTCTTCTTATCATTTCTTAAAAATTTTTCATCTGGTTTCTGATTACAAGACTTTATAGAAGCATAGCCACTGACAACTTAAAAAAAAAATCTTACCTCTTTTGTTTATATTTCATTCTCCCTGCAGGCTCAGAGCATTTCATATTTTATTTTATTTATTTATTTTAATCCTCACTCGAGGACATTTTTGCATTTTATCTTGAGATATAGAGTGGGAGGAAGAGAGAGAGAAACATCAATGTGATAGAGACACATGGAGTGGTTGCCACCCACATGACCCCAACCAAGGCCAGGGACAAACTCCAACCCAGGTATATGCCCTTAGTGGGAAGGAACCGCTAAGCCAAACCAGCCAGGGCACATTTCGCATTTTAAATGGCCCTCTATATTTGAAATTCATCTCTTTTCCCCTGTGGCCCTGAATACTCTCATTCACCTTATACTTTTCTGGATAATTTTTCTTTCTGCCTTTACCTATCCCTAAAGTCAACATTTCCCAAATCAGATTTCTGTTCTCTTAGCCTTTGAAGGTTAGGGTTAACTTTTACTTGACTGATTTTCTCTAGACTGGCTGCTACAAAACTCCATAAGGGCCGGCTGCCCTGAACTCTTAAAGGCATTCATTCCTGGGGGAGGACGCACCCTCAGTTCCGGGCAAGGGTTCCACCGGGGTGAGCAGCTGTAACCACATTACATGCCCACTGGCTTGACCCCCAGTCTCTGATCATCCCGGGCTCAACCTTCCACAGCCGTGAATACTGCAGTGACAGAACTGCATTCTGCTAGAATTCCAGCTGAATGGCCGAAGCTGGGACCTCAGCGTCCTGATCACCCCGGAGGAGGGAGGCTCTGGTGTTCTCTCAGCCAATGAGTGCTTGGATGTTGGGGTAAGCTTGGAGCCAACGTCTGCTGTGTCACGCTGTTGTTGGATCCGTCCCTGATCATGCCCTGCGAATGCTGGCATCTCCCTAGTCACGAAGCTAGAAGGCCCCCAGACCAGTGACCAGGGTCTCTCCGCAGGAGTCTAATGTGCAACCTGCTCCGAATTTCCTGTGCTGTCTCGGAATGGGAAGAGCTGCAGCCGGCTTGCTACTGCGCTTGCTGTGCTCTCCTGTCCCCGAGTCTGCTCTGCTGCTCCGGTTCCAGAAGGCTGGTGTGTTTGCTTCCTGGGAGTTCGCCTTCGTTGATCCGTAACTCCCTTCTCCTCAACCCATCCACTCTCACGACGTTTCCTCTACTTACACTGAGTTCAAGGGCAGAGAGTATGACTTATGAAGTCTTGTGCCTCCACTCCTGAGCATGATATACAAGTAACAGTTTTGCTCTACCAAACTCAATTAAGTAGGCTGCACAAAGTCACGAGCATTTGTTGAGTAGGTGAGTGAGAAACGCCATCTGAGCAGTTTTCTTAGACATTTGTTTTTCCTTAAAATATAGCTCCTTTGTTTACTTCCTGTCATTGTGAAGAATGCAGTACTTGACTCTGTCATCCAAGCCCCAATACCTTGGCATCATTTCTGAATCTTCTCTCCATCATTTTCCATGTTGGTGACAGTGGAATTAGGAACATAATGCTAGCTAAGAATCTGATTGCTTTAGAAGGTCATTTCCCTTTGCATGGCATGAAATCTCTGGGTAGGAACAGAGTTTATACCAGATCAGCTACCCAATAGTAGCTTTTTACCTTTTGTTGTTATTAAACTTTACTTTTGTAAATATCTGCTTCTGCATCTAAATGAAAAACTCTTTTAAGGACAGGGGCCTTGTTTTCCCACAGTAATTAGAACACTTTTGTGCATAATTGCTGCTTAAGAAACGCTGGTAGATTCTGATTCGATGATAGCACCAAGGTCAAGGGCCTTTCAGTTACTTATGACATTAAACACTTAGGGGTAGAGAAACATCACAGGGAATAGAGGAGTGGGAAGAAATTAGGAGGCATTCTGAGATATATCATCCATTTCACAATTTTTATTGGAATAAGCTCTTCATAATGAGCTTAAATACCACTCTGACCAGTTGTCCTCAAAAGACATTGCTGTCCTTTCTAGCCCAGACAGGTAATGCTTTCTAGCCTGATGGTAGCCTGCTCCCTGATCAAACCAAGGAAGCTCTCTGCTTTTCCAGTTGTTGGGAATCAAAGAAAATTCATACATAGAAATAATATTCTCTGATACATATAAAATGTCTTTAAAGAAATGTCTACAAACAACACTCCAGACTGAACGCAAAGGCACATGTACTCCTGGAGGGCTATAGCTCTTACAAAGTCTGGCCTTGTTTGCAGAGTTTAAGGCAGCATTACTAGGTTTCCCATCCATATACCAACAAGTGTTACAGAGGCAGAGTCCAAGGAATCAACTTGCAGACTAATAGGGAATTGAATGCCCAGGTTCCTGGATTCTGACACCAAGATATTTTCATTTGTGATCCTCAGGTGGACCCTTATTCTATCAGAAACCTCATTCGTAAAATTCCTAGGAAATGTATTGAAAGCATACAAAATACTTATCCCAAAATTTTTTTAAAGGCCTGGATTCACTTGAGAAGATTGTAGTAACATCACATGTGTGTGGGCCTGTACCCTTAAGTCCGTGTGTATCAAAACATGCAGTGGATAGAGATAGTGTTGCATCATTTTTGCTTTCTTTTGTCTTCTGACAAACTTCCAAGGCACAGGTTTCTTTGTCTCTCCATATGTGTATAGTTATGTGTGGTGTGGTGCTTGCAGCTCAGAGATAACACACACCTGCTTTTAGTGAAGACTTCTCTAATCTTTTCTTTAAATCCCTAAGTGAGTTTGTATCAACAAATCTAAGAACATTAGAATTCCATAAAAGGGACTCAAGAAGTGATCCTCTTCCTACTTCTTCAGTTTCATCTGCAATCACTCCTTAGTTTGAACCCTTTATTCTAGAAATTGAATTTCATATAGTTCTCTCAAACAGCAGGCCATTCTTTTTTCTTTCTTTTAAATATGTTTTTATTGATTTTTTTTAGAGACACAAGAAAGGAGAGAGACATAGAAACATCAATGTGAGGGAGAAACATTGATTGGATGCAATCTGCACGCCCCCTCCTGAGGATTGAGCCTGCAACTTGGGCATGTGCCCTGACTAGGAATTGAACTGGGGCCTCTCAGTCCATGGGACAACATTCAATGCACTGAGCCACACTGGCTGGGGAAGGCCATTCTCTTTCTATTGCTATTCTTCTGCCTAGAATGCTCCATACTTTCTGTGTGTAATAAAATTATTGTCTCTGGTTTGACAAAGATGAGTAGATATAGGACAATCCCTAGTCTTTATCATGAAAGGCAGAAAGAGAAAGAGAAAAGGTATAGAGTTATTCTCTTTCTGTGTTATGGAGGCAATTTTTACTTCACCACTTTCCTCTGTGCAAGTTATTAAGCCTCTATGAGTCTTAGTTTCTCATCTGCAAAACTGAAGCTAATAATGCCATGTGCTTGTTATGAGAATTCAGTAAGGTCATATGAAGTGTGATTGGCAATATTAATATTAGCATTTGTGTTCATTTTAGATCATCAATTATATGATTTTACAACTTTTTACCAGCTAAGATGCTTTTGATTTGGTTAGTGTTATTTTTCCTTTTAGGATTGTCCAAGCACCAAGAGGAATCAATCTTCTATATATTTATATTGTGCATTTGTTGCCAGCTTTGTCTAGATCAAGATTATTCATTTTTTTTTAATTTTTTTTTATAAAGGTGGAGGGAGAGAGAGAAAGAGAGAGAGAGAAAGAGAAACATTGATGTGAAAGGGACACATCAAGTGGCTGCCACCCACACAACCCAACCAGGGCCGGGGACAAACTGCAACCGAGGCACATGCCCTTAGCGGGAACCGAACCTGGTCTCTCTGGACCGCAGGCCGAGGCTCTAACCACTGACCCAAACCAGCCAGGGTTATTCATTATTAAAAGAAAATGTCATCTAATTTACCTTAAGAACTTTAGCAAACATGTATAGCGTGAGGGCAGAGGTATTATCAGAATTTAGAGACTTTAGAACAACTGTATTTCACAGGAAAAAGAGTCATTGGACAAGCCCTTTCTCCATCTTTCTTCTTCCAGGATCTCAAGATCCCTTCTTCTTTTTCTCCTTCTTCTCCCCTCCTCCTCCTCCTCCTCCTCCTCCTCCTCCTTCTCTTAAAAATATGTGTTTGTTGAATTTTTAAAGAGAGAGAGAGAGAGTTAGGAACATCAACGTGAGAGAGAAACATCAATGGGCTGTCTCCTGCATGCCCTCTAATTGGGATTGAGCCCCAAACCCAGGCATGTGCCCTGATGGGCATTGAACCAGTTACCTCTTGGTGCTTAGGATGATGTTCAACTAACTGAGCCACACTACTAGACAAGATCTCATCTTCTTAATTTTCTTTGTGTCTCTTTTTCATTGTTCTTTCTATAAATTATTTCTTCCATTTGTAATTTCTGCTTTGTCATGATTTTAGCTCTTCTGCATCTAATAGCACAGAATTAGAGTGTCTTTGTTTCTTAGCTGAATTTTGTATCTGGGTAAAGCATCCTTGTTTCAGCTGACTCTGTCCAGGGAAGTTGGGATTAACTGGTACAATAGGCTTTCTGATGGACACCCCACAGCCCAATAGCAGCATCAAAGAAGATGATTTGGGTCTGAAGGTAAAGGTTAACATCTCCATTAACAAGTTCCCTTTCAAATCTTACTAAGATTTGAGACTACCTTAAACCCTGATGAAGCTTCCAGGAACTATCAGAGGATTCTGGCTGGCCAAGGGACAGAGTAGAAAACAGGTAAGTCCAAGCATTGACCTCAGCTTGTGGATCACAGGAATTTTTCCTGGTTATTTGGCTTCTAGTTTACTTTCCAGAAAGCTTCCTTGTGTATACAGTCCTCCCCTTTGTCTCATCTAGGTTATCTGGGCTTCTTGACACCTAGTGTCAGAGGAAGGGGAATACAACTATAAAAGAAGTGTGGACTTTTTGTCCAAGATTTAATCTAAACATTTCAAATAGTTGTTCTGGAAACTGCAAATGACAGAAAACTCATACCCACCAGGCTGCGATGGGCATTGTGGTTGTCTCCTCAACATCTTTCACCTCCCCCTAGTATGTATCCCCCATATAATGAGGGCAGATTCATCCACTCCAGCAACTGAGTGGACGAAGGTCAGATTTGTTTAAACCACAAGGCTACAGTTAATGCTTTAGGAAATCTATTTCTAAGCTTATTGGTCTTGTTATTCTTGTGATCACAGGGAGGTATGTAAGTATCAGCATTATACAAAACTTGGTTAATAAAACAGAAAGGTAGAATTTTAAAAAATGCTTTTCTGACAGATTTACTAAAAAGAAGGATGACTCTTGCCTTGGACAAGGAAACATAGAAATCAGATTGCACTGGCCATTTTATCTGAAACAAAGACAATCTTTATATAAAGCTGTGGTTATGAAAATAAGATAAGAGAAATCAAAATAAAGCAAGTTTTTATGACATAATTGATGAAGCAAAGCAAACGTAAAGCTCTTCCTACTTTCATATTTTTTAGCTATATAAGCCAATAGATTTTATTTAGTATTTAAGCCATTTTTAGTAACCTATTTTTCTTGTATACAGAAATATCTTAACTCATACCCTGACTTCAGCATTTAAAAAAAAAAAAAAAAAAAGCAATTGTTGGCTTACACAACTGAGATTTCCCAAATTAGTCTACCTTTGGACAAGACTGGATACAGAAACTCAAATGATCACATTAAGATTTGGCCCTGGCCGGTTTGGTTCAGCGGTTAGAGTGTCGGCCTGCGGTCCTGAGAGACCCGGGTTCGGTTCCCGCTAAGGGCGCGTACCTCGGTTGCAGTTTGTCCCCGGCCCTGGTCGGTTGTGCGGGTGGCAGCCACTCGATGTGTCCCTTTCACATCGATGTTTCTCTCTCTCTCTATTCCTCTCTCTCCCTCCCACTCTACCTGAACAAAAAATGGAAAAATGTCCTCCGGTGAGGATAAAAAAAAAAAAAAAGATTTGTTTGGTCTCTCTTGAGTCTCTCTTCTACTTAGTTGGGTTTATTCTCTGGTTTCATGCAGTAACCCCTGGAAATTCTAGCCTTATTCTAGCATAGCCTATGATTGCTATTGATTTTACAAATTCTAAACCTCAAGTCCAGCGGGAAAGACAAGGATTTCATGCCTAGAATTTCCAGTCAATGCTTCTTTGTTTCTCATGTACCCTGATTGCATCTTGTACCTATCACTGAACAATCAGTGTGAACAGGAAAACATGCTTCTCAGATAGTCAGATATCTACCTCTGAAGCAAAGAGGAAGTGAACTACCCTAGCAGAACATGGTAAGTGTAAAGGAAGACATAGTTCTCCAGAAGAAATGTATATGGTGATCACAGATGGATGGATGGATTCTGGGCAGGAACACAAATAAATATCTATAAAATATCATCACATCAAATTTAGCTACATCAAAATAAAAATAAACCTTACATTTATTTTCAAGTCATATTCAACAAATTACAAATCAATTGAGACTAGAACTTAAGACTTCGTAGTTGAGTGATCTGACTTTAAAAATGAGAAGGAAATGATATTTTTTTCCAGCAAGAAAAAAATAGTTAAATGTCAGTTTTCTTTCAGAGTATCACTCTGGGACATTTTTCTCCTTTTATTCTTGGGCTGGGGGTGGAAATAGGTACTCATATTTAACAAAGACATTATAATCTAGGGAGAAATTTTTTCAAATATGTTATAGCATATCTCTATGAAGGTCCTATTTCTCTGCATATCTGCCTTCTAATTCATTTAATTGTTAGAGTCTTATATGAATTCCTTCTGCTGCTTAATACTAATCAGAAATGAATAGAGTTGCTTTGTTCTCACAAGAACATTTCCTTCACAGGAGGACTTACATACAAGTCAACGATTTATTTCTTGCAGAGCATCTGACATTTTGACTCTCATCTAAAGAAGGCAAGAAGAGAAACAGAAATGTGTATATGGCCTATTTTTTTCAGGGTAAGGAGTCACTTTTCATTGTACCTTCTTCAATGAACAAGTAACAGGTCCTTTAATAACAAAAGGCAAAAGGAAGAAGGGAAGACAATTGTACAATGTCTGCAGGTTTGATAGTCTAGATTCAGAGAGCAAAAAGGAAGAAAATAAAATATATCTCAGAGCTCAAGGGTTTCAGTTTAAGGGCCAGTGACAAGGTTTTGGAATCATGAGGCTATCCTTTGACTTCCAGAGCCACTGCTTAGTGGTTTCATCTGACACCGTCAGAAAGATTTCTAAGTGTTTTCCAGGCTACTCACTTGGTGGTATCCCAAAGAGATTTCAAAGGTGTCATAAAGGTTGTAAAAATACATATTTTTTATTATGGAATAAGTCAGAAGTTCTATTTAAAATTCTCTTCAATAAAAAAGGAACATAAGAAATTCTCAGATAAAGAACTCTATACAGAACAGAGAAGGTCTAACATAATGACGCCAGATTTTTGTCTCCAACAGAGGAGTCAAATAGTTTCAAGGTAGGACTCCAGTAGCAGTCCTTTTGTTATGTAAGGAGCTGAATTTCAAGCAGAAAGAAAACATCTTTCAAGTTATTGGCTATATGCTATTCCTGGGGGGGGGGGGTGCATATATCAATGGAGACAAACATAGAGGATGGGGGAGAAAGAGAAGAAACACAAGATGGTGTGAATTTCTGACTATGCTTTTATGAAATCTTCCATCTACATATTGTTTCATTCATTATTCTTCAAATATTATGAGTATTTCCTATGAGTCAAATGCAAATTTACTCATGTGATTCTTATGGGAGTTTTTTTGTAGGGCACGAAGTATATTCATTGGAAGAAATGATCAGAAAAGTATAAGAAAATATTTAAGTAATTGTGCAGTGTATGTGTATTCATACATGCAAATATGTTATTTGACACAATGTTTTTAACTTCTTTATAAAAGCGTTGTATCAAGAGAGACACTTACTTCTGGAAATGTATTTCAAGGCAATAATCAGAAGAAATAATCAGATACATTTATACTAATTTATCTACAAGGATGTACATTTCTGTGTTATTTATGAGCAAAATTGTGAGAATAGTGGAAGTAAATATCATTTGAGAACCAGTTAAAAAGGATGTATTCATGTTGTTAAATGTTTATAGCCATTAAAATAATAAAGTTGGAATTCAACATTTATTTCTATATCATAATCTCAATTTTACCATATACTCTTACAGACACATATAAAATTTGAAGAAAGTTTACACCGAAACAGGTGGTGACTGTGATGTTTCCTGTATGGTATGTTCGCAGGTAGTTCAGGTTCATCAGAATGAAAGCAGTATTTGAGGAGTGAATATCCACCAAACACCGAGTCAGAACTATTGGATCATGATCCTTTGTTTTTGATGGTATTGTCTCAGCTAGGTTTAGGTTTCTATGTTAGCAGAGACTGTGACTGTATAGTATGGTATCTTCAGTGACACAGAAATCCCACCTACTTTCTTGCTGATGCCTTGAATTCCACAGATGGAGATGGAGTTTAAATGCTTTCACACTACAAAGAAATAACTCAACACTGTGAATTCCCTTAAAGTGTTAATACTGGTAATATATTCCTTTAAGAAGAGAATCCTGAAGAAGGCAAAGGAGAGTGGATGAAGATGAACCTGACTGAAAAAGAAAGCCCTGGTCGGTTTGGCTCAGCGGTTAGAGCGTCAGCCTAACCACAGAGACCTGGGTTCGGTTCCCGCTAAGGGCATGTACCTTGGCTGCAGTTTGTCCCCGGCCCTGGTTGGATCCTGTGGGTGGCAGCCACTCGATGTGTCCCTTTCATATCAATGTTTCTCTCTCCTCCTCTCTCTCCTTCCCGCTCTATCTGAATAAGAAATGGAAAAATGTCCTCAGGTGAGGATAAAAAAAAAGAGAGAGAGAGAAAACAAAGTGGGAGGGAAGTTGTTGGAGACCAAAACAGCCATCACTGACCTTTGATTTTACAGCTTTCCTGAGAGTTGATTTACATTCAGTTATGCAAATGTCATGTTTTGTGATTTCTTTTTTTTTAATGCTCACCTGAGGATAAGTTTTTATTGACTTGAGAGAGAGAGAGAGAGAAAGCAGTTGCCTCCAGTATGCATCCTTACCAGGAATCAAACCCACAACCTTTTGGTGTATAAGTGTATGAAATGACATTCCAACCAACTAAACTACCTAGCCAGGGCCATGTTTTGTGATCTTTAAGTGTCTTTTTTTTTCCCTTTTGTTCCAAGATATAACACTACATTTTAAATTTATTTTATTTCTCCTGTTGATTAATGATCCTATTTTCTATATAATTACAATCTTTGCTCCCAGCACCTTTGCAAAAACATTTATATCTAAAATTATTTATTGAGCCAATGTACATTTTTAAAAGTAACAAGACAAAGGCTTTGGAAGCATATGAATCTGGTTGGTATACTGGCTCTGTCACTTACCTCTCTTGTAGTCTTCCCTTCCTCCCTCCCTTCCTTCTGTCCCTCTAGACATATTTGCATTGCAGAACACCAACAGTTTGTGAGTAAAATTTTCATTCTTAATATGATCAATGACAAAAATGAAGATAAAATACTTATCTTGTAAGGTGGTTGAGAATATTCAATGCAATGAGAAATAATGGATTTCAAGCTTCTTTTTCACAGTTTCGTAACTTAGCAAATGATAAATTATAGTTAATAGTATTATAGTAATGTATAATAATGTTCTTTTTATATATATATATATATAATTGTCACCCGAGTATACTTTTCCATCTATCTTCAGACAGAGTGGGGGGGCGGGGAGAGAGAGAAATATCAATGCAAAAGGGACATGTTGATTGTTTGCCTCCCACAGGGTCTTAACCAGGGCCTAGGACTGAACTGCAACAAAGGTTCATGTCCTTGACTGGAATCGAACTCATGACTCTTCGACCCACAGGCCAATGCTCTAACCGCTGAGCCAAACCAGCCAGGGAAATAACGTATTTGCATTTATTCATTTAATTATTATTTACACTGCTATTTATTTAGCAGTCACTAAGGTCCATGCACTGTTCTATAGATTGTGAATCCAAAAATGACTAAGACAGAGTTCCTGCCCTCTGGGATCTCACATTACACTGGAAAAAATATCATATATGCACAAAGATGCTGGTATATATTCTTTGGCCAAGTTAAATGACTCCCAAAATATTATATTTTTCTAAAGTGCAGTGAAAAACCCTTGAAGTTCAGTTAGTCTTAGTTGCTCACTAAGGTTGTAAGGTTACTAAGTCACTACTTCACTGTGACAAGGGGGAGGTCATCTGAATGAAAGAAAATTTTGTTTTTCATCAAGACTCCAACTTGTTAAGGGAAGATATCATCCAAACATGTTCTCAGTTGATTCCACTAGGCCACTGGCCAAATGCCATGTGAAATGGTGCCAGGGTTTGTATTTCGGAGTCGAGAACACTTGTGAGAGCCTTTCCCCCAAGGCTCCGAGGACCAGAAGAGCCACAGGTAAGTGGACCTAGATTCCTGCAAAAGCCAGGGAAAGAAAGAATATTCAGGGGATAGAAAGATGAACAAAATATATGAATAAAAGTCAAGCTTTACAATGAACAAAATCCGAATGAACTAGAAAGAATATCGGAAACAATTCTGGGCAGATCCTTCCCTCCTGACTAGCCATCACTCACAGAGTGCATAGCTGGGTCTTTCTAGGTCAAAGGTGGAGCACTGAGGTCAATTCTTGATTCCTGTAGAGTCCTGAGGTCTTCGAGTGGGAGAACAAAGGGAGCATGGATTGCAGAAAGGGGCAAGAAAAGGCCTCCTACCTCCAGATGGGAATTCATAGAAACAGCTTCGAGACAAATGCTGCTAAATATTGAAGTTTCTACTGGCTGCAGTGAGGGGCATGCTAGCTACCACCGCAGTGTGAGCCCAACGGGCTTGAAGTTAAACGTTCAAACAAAATAGAGTGTGTGAAAACCTCTATGATATAAAAATTGCAGAGGGAAAAATGGAGAAGTTTTTTTTATTATAGATACTTTTTTGTGTCTAAATAGGAGTGAGGGGCATGCTAGCTACCATCGCAGTGGGAGCCCAACGGACTTGAACTTAAACGTTCAATCAAAATAGAGTGTGTAAAAGCCTCTATGATATAAAAATTGGAGAGGGAAAATGGATAATTTTTTTTTTGAGTATAGACACTTTCTTGTGTCTAAATAGGGACAATGTGTTCCCTCAAATTATTTCTCAAAGAACATTGGGATCTTAGGAAGCAAATCTTCGCATGACTACGAGTACAAGATTCCTGGATGAAATGCTTTCTGTGACGCATGCATAGTTCAGAAGGCTGGAGCCAAAGAGAAGTGGCCCTTTGCTGTTTCCTAGCTACAACACTAATGTAAGCTTCCACAGAGGCAGCTGGAAATGAGTTCTGACTGAGGCAATTATATGAATGTCAGTGCAAGCTGTTATCTTATCAGATTTTTTTTTTTCTCTCAGAGTCCCAGCATCGTCTTTCAGGGGTACTGGATTACTTAAGATAAAGAGAGAGCATAGATATATTGCCACCATAAAAACAAAGATGTCTCAGACACTGGCTTTATAACATTAGCTACAGATGGAGACTGCTTGAAAGGATCTGTGAAAATAAAAGCAAACCCAACTCCCTCATTGATCAGGCAGTAATGCTAGTCTACTTTGCAAGGACCCTGGACATTGACTGATTTCTCCATTACATAGTTTGCATCTTACTTAAGGCAATTCTTTAAATGCAAGGTCACTACAATGCATGCCACAATGCCTTTTAACATATATTGGAAAAGGCACCTAAAATCTAACCAATAAATCTGGATTCTGCGAAGTCCAGTCAACTCTCTGAACAATAATGCACATATCCCCGTGCACGTTCTCAGTGAATGAGCATAGGCCGGCTGCTCTGTCTAACCGAGAGATCGACTAGGAATGGGCAGTAGCCTCCGAAGTGTGCCACAGAAGAGCAAACAGGTAAGGAAGGTAACTGCAGTTCTGTGAAAGCAAAGCAACCCTGGGAAAATGAAAATTACATGGTAGCTTTGGGCTACAATTTCAGTATGAAATGAAGAAAAATAATCAAGGTAATTTTAGAGGTTTAATTCTGAAAATTACAGTTGGTCTAGATTGTATGTTTGCTCTCAAATGTTCATTTCCTCATCAGTAGGAGGATCATACTTCACTCCCTGTTGATACATGACTTGAGGTGCCTCCCTGTAGCAGAAGTATATGTCTTCGCCCCACAGGACTTTTATTGACCAAACACACCTGTTAGCAAGAGATTGAGAGTGGTGATTCAGTGTGACCTTGGCTCTCTGCCTTCTGCCACCAGACCGCTTCTTCAACTTGGGTGCTAGAAATTAGAGCACAAGTGAGCTGAAATCAACCTGCAGCAGGTCATGGCCATTTGTTTTTTTGGCTTTTGCTTTTTTAATATATTTGTATTGATTTTTTAAGATAGAGAGGAAGGGATCAGCGAGAGAGACAGAAACACTGATGAAAGAGAAATATCAATTGGCTGCCTCCTGCACGCCCCACACTGGAGATCGAGCCTGCAACCCGGGCATGTGCCTTGACCAGGAATCTAACCGGCAACCGCTTAGTGCATAGATGATGCTCAATCCACTGAGCCACAGCAGCCGGGCTGTCATAGTCATTTGTTACCAAAGCATGACTTAGCAAAAGCTAACTAATATGAGGTCTCAGATTAAAAATAAGTGTACACTGCACCAGTATATACCTTTAATACATCACACACTTTTGCTGAACTCATACATATATTCATTCAACAACCCATAATCTACCATCATTTGTATTTTTCCCCTCTGTCTTTATCAATATTTAGACTGAATTGACCTGTTGGTCTGGCCTTGTGCAGGAATCACCAAAACCAGTTTAAGGGAGTTCAACAGATAAGCAACTGAGGGTTCAAAACTAAGTATAGAGAACCTAGAAACCCATTTTCCACTGGCAACTTGATTAAGATGTGAGAATTGGCTTAGACGGATCACAGTGGCCTTTTGGAGCACAAAGGGAAGTGTCCCTGCTCACTACAGGTCACTGTCTACAGAGACTGATTCTCCCTCTTTCGCCAGCCTGGCGTCCGCACTGTTCTCTGAGCATCCTGTGTTTGTCATCACCACCACGGCTTTAACTCCGTGCTCTGTCTCCGCTTGAACTCAGTCAAACAGGAACTGAGCCCCTGATGTGTGTTTGGACCCAGTGAGGGCAAGAAGAGGAAACTGAAGGTGTGAAATTAAAAAATGACACATTATTCTTCAGAGGTATGGGCAGTGTTCTAGGATTTTAGCTTATGTCTGCAAACTCAAAGTTTAAGATGCTAGCCACTATACCACGCCGTCCATATGGCTGTGTTCTGTCATTTGCTTTTTATTTTCAAAAGCAAGAAAGTTTTGTGGTTTGTCTTCAATCCCAACATTGTCCAACGAAAAATATGTTTTGGAGAGAAAACTTCCGGATTTGCTATACATCACCTGTGAAATATTGTTCAAGAAATAATTCTTCAACCTGTTCAGTCTCATTAGTTTTCCCCTTTGAGAGATGGAAAAATGAATCTTTCTAGCAAAAATCAAATCTGTGCCTGACAGCCAGTTGAGCTCAGAGGTCAAAGGATGAATGTGGACCATTGCAGTGTCCTCCCATACATTCAATCTGCTGTCCGCTGGCACAGCAGGTAGGGCTTGAAAGAGAATCTGCCCTTGTCTAAAAGAAATATTTGTTTTAATGGCTGAACATATTCAGACCTAAACTCGAGAGCTGCGGCTTCCAGATGCTAAAGTAAACGTCTGCTAATATTTAGGATGGGCAAAGTTATTTCAAAAGTAGCTTCTAAGGAGCTGTGTGTTTATACTTGGGGACACGATTAAAGAGGAGGAGAGGCAGGAGAGAATTTTTCAGGGGAGAGCCTCGGAAAAGATTGAGAGTTTCCACAAACGCTTAAAAGGAAGCACACACAGATAAGCCCATGGCTAATGTCACCGCACGGCAATATCCCCGTCAAGCTTCAAGGTCCCAGTGATGCTACCAGTGCAATTTCAGTTTTCACTGCCCCGCTCTTGTTCAGTGGGGTTAGTAAAAAGTAAAGGACAAGGCTCAAATACAGGGATAAACATTTTAAATCAAAATCAAAAGCAGAAAACTGGCCGCCTCTCATCCTAAATTCACTTTTCCAAAACTCTGCCTCCACAGACAGGGTGCATTCATTTTCCCTTAGGAAGGAACGGCGTTCAGAGTCCGAGGAGAAGGTGGTGTGGAAGAAGTGAGTCTCAGGTCTCCAAGGCCGAGGGATGCTTTCTGCTGGTGGTTTGCAGGTAGGGGACAGTCTCACTGTCTTGCAACACACACACGCTTCTCTGATTTATTAAATCATGATGATGTGTAAACTCAAAGAAGTAGAAGACATGATCAAATTTATTGCTGAGATTTTGATCTCCCATTTCTGTGTGAGCCTTACTTTCTTCCCTCCTCTTTAGTTCAGGGTGGGTAGGGGGCTCCTGCTCTAAGGGTTTTCAGTCGCCACCTCTTTCAAAACAGTTGTTTGCTCAGAAAATGGGTCTTGGAGAGTCTTAATCTTCATATGTCCACTAGTCTCTCTCTTGACAGGGCCTCAGAGCTGGATGGAGACTGTGCTGTCACCCAGGATTCAACGTACTAACATCCCCAATCATCTCTGCAAAAAGACTGGAAGTGTTAGTCTGGGTGAGTGAGACAAATCAAAACTGGTTTCTACCCAAAGAATTTTAGTCCAATATCTGGTGCCAATGAGGGGCAACAGTTGTAAGTATCAATGTACTAGAAAAACAGTGAATGATCTTGTTAGAGCAGGTGGGTAGAAAGGGATGAGCTGGGAAAGGCGGTCAGAGATTGGAGGGCACACGTGAGGCACAACAAACCAAAAACAGACAATGGAGGCAGCAGACCCTGCGTGAGGAGAGAACATTCAGAGCCCCTCTGGGATGTGGTCTAACCAGTGGCAGAACACCCAGGTGAAGGAGCCTATAGCTTAAAGATACATATTTTGTGAGACATGAAGGAGGGTTGACTCGCTCCTTGGCTAGGGATGTTCCAGACTAGGGGTACATATCCTCTGAATTTCCAAATATCGGGGCACTTGGTTTGGTTTCAGCCAGCTGAATTGCCCACTCAGGTTCAATCTGAGTGTTTTCCTTTTCCTGTGAATACATTATCGCCTGCTTTTGCTATTTGCTGTCTCTTGTTTGAATTCATTCCTACAAGCAAGACAAGAACTAAGGGTGAGGAGCACTGTCTCTAGCCAGGGGCTATCTTTGGCCAGAGACCCCCTTCACCACCACTGACAGTCTCAATACAAATTTTAAATGGTGAGAGAGAGAGTTGGGAATATCATTTTCCCCAAGTGTCGCAAATGCTTGAAGGATATGAGAATATTCATTAAAGATTACATTCAGGGAAACCTAAATGCAGTTGTATTGGTATACGGAGATTTTTTTTTTTTAAGAGAAAAGCTAAAATATTTATTTTGGGGGCTATGAAGTGTTTTTTTTCCTATTAAAATTATGAACACATTTTATGGGAAAACGTTTTAGTTTGATTTACAGCCTCTTGCTATTTAGTAATATGTCTATGTTAAACAATGATGAAAACATACTAGTTACAAGCGTGATTTAGTGGCTGTGGTAAGGATCCTACCTTTTTACAAAAGTCTTGATGTAAAATGATATAGACTGAGAGGAAGCAGCCTGGGATGGTGGTAATGACCCAGGAGTTGACCTGAGAGGGACCGAGTCCAGTGGTGTCGCTGCTGGGCAAGCAACTTTATGTTTCAGTCCCCAGCTTCCCACCTAAAATATTTAGGTAATCATATGAATTCCTATTCCCTGACTTATAGATAATTCATTAAAGTATGAAGCATTTCACATAGTATCAGTTGCACAATAGGTACACAAAGTCCTTCATTCATAATATTGTTTTAAAAACAGTTACTAAAACTCCCACTATGTTCTAATCAATTCACAAACAGTAATGATCAGGAAAGAAGAGGTAAAACAGAATTGCATTGAATTTCGTAGTCTTTATAATGTGTATTTCTCTGTAGTGTTTTGTTCTATACATTCCTATTTGTCATTACCTTCTCCATTATTCTGAGGACCAAAATCCAATTCAGGCTTCACAGACCCTCTCCAAGCCTTACTTTGCCCTTGGCGAGCTCAGGTGAGAGAGCTTCACCCACACGTGACTATCTGTGGTATCGACTGTTTTGTTCTCTGTCCTCTGCTGCATGGTATTTTTATGCTGTATAAGGTTGTTAGTAATCTCTCAACTATTCATTTTTCTGAGAAAAAAAAAAATATATATATATATATTATGTTTCTTGAATTCAAAGGCTATAAACTGAACTAATGTAATACATATATAAAGTACATAACACATAAGATTTAAAACTTAAATTCATATTTTTATTTTTAAAAATGTACTGATACTGCCCTGAAGGGACACAGAACCAAAACTGTATCTGCTTTTCTTAAATATGACAATTATATGTATATTATTTATAAACATTAGTAATATCTTTCTTTAGTATAATAAACCTATCAAAAGCAAAGAGTAAATATTATTCGTGTGCCTTCTTCTAAGTGCCATTAGATAATTACACAATGAACATTCTTGAATAAATAATGCATGCTTTTGACTAAATAATACTTTTCAAAATGCAAAAGTATTTTACTATTCACAGCCACTGACAGACCATTCGAAGGAAGTGCCTCAGAAAGGGTGAGCATCCACACCCACAAGAAGGACTGCACGTGTAAGAGGCGGTCCAAAGTTCTTTCTGCAAGAGACCCATTTGGGGTAATATAAATAGAAAAAGAGCTTATTGGAAAGCAGAAGATATCTCACAAAATGTTTGGGAAGACAGAATATTGATTCCCTGAAATACAGGCAGGACACCATGGTAAGTGGGAAACACACCATAGCCAGTGCCAGCAGCAAGAAGGGTTTGATAGGACCCTGCGGCTAGTGCAATGACCACAGGGGTCAAGGGCACCCCTACCACTGGACTTTGGGTGCAACCATTATGATCATTCAAATGTAAATCAAGATTAAACATTTTAAGCATGTTTATTACTCAATCAAGTTTCAAAAAGCATTGGTAGGAGCATTATCTTGGTAAAACCAGATGTCTATGTCTTGTTCATGCTCCCACAGTTTATGGAAAAGAAAGATCTCTCCTCACTGGCTTCCATAGATGTACATGATGAAGAATTAATTTCAAATTAAGATGGGAGTCAAATATAAGGGGTACTGAAAGAATGACAAATATCTTCTATAATTCTTTTTTTCTACTTCCCCAAAACATATGTATACTCTTATTACCACTATTAGACTTTAGGGAGGAAAAATCCACTGTCACATAATGGTCTGCCCTACCTTTCTGTACAACTGAAAGCACATTCATCTCATCTCCAAAGAGACAAAACCCAAATCTAAGCAGATCATTTCTAGAACCCAGTGCCCACCAGCTCTGAAATGGATTCAGTGCCCTTTTCTCTTTTGGTTTTGTGATGCTATCTCAGAGTTTTGTAACCTCTTTGCTGGTTAAATTGTAGGGGCAATCACCATCAACACACTGACTTAAAACTAGAGAAAATGAGAGAGAAAATAAAATGAAACTGAGGATCACTGAAGTTGTTGTTTTTGCAACTGGTCTTGAGGCTGCATTTAGGATTTGATCCACCACATCCTTTTCCATGTGTCTGGCCCCTTCCTTTCAGTTCACACCTCAGTTGACAGTGGTCTTTGCCCTGGTGAATGACTCCACCCTAAATGCTGAGGGTTGCAAATACCCAACAGTCTTGACTAGCTAAGGGAAGTGTGGCACGAGAAGGCACTCCGAGGATCATCTTAGCCCATGTCTTGCTTCTCCTCTCTCCTTTCATGGTACATTAACAATCTTATTTCTTTGATGATCAGAGTCAACCACCTCAGCCCAAGGTTATCCCTTTTTCTACCTCTTTGTGCTGTCTCTGAAGAATCCCAAAATGGCTAGAAGGCAGATAAAACTTCTAACTGGAGAGATCATTGGTGATACTCTGGTGGAAGTGTTCCCCTTAAGATAATTTTTAAAAAAGTAATAAAGCAAAGGTCAGACATAAAGTCTATAATGGGAAATAGAAGCCCTTATGTCCTTATGTAGCAAAAGAGCAGATCAGCATAGGTCTCATAACTACCTTTGAATTGGCTTTTTATTTTATTTTTTGAGAGGTGTACATTTAATATTTTACTATATATATTATTTACTGCTTCCTCCCCATGTCCTACCCACTGTGCTCGCTCGCTCTCTCTCTCTCTCTCTCTCTCTCTCTCTCTCATATCTCTTGCTGTGTGTTGTTAGGCTCAGTTATGGAAACAGTGACTATGAGAGTGATGGGACAGGGAGGGAGAAGTGGTAGAATTAAAAGTCTAGAATGAGATGTTATAGATTTAGAGAAGGGGTCATCATCAAGCAGTAAACTGAGAAACCCAGCATGATCAGCTACAGAAACAGCACAGCAATGTGGGAGCTTGTAGGGAGGGTTATGGGAAACCATATGTCTGTATAGGTACCGGCCCTGTGCGTTCACAAACAAGTGTCCGGTGTTAGAGCAGCTGAAAAAAAGCAGAGGGTAGTGAGACCAACCTGGAAACTACTGAGCAACCAGTTCCTGCCCATCATTGCAAATTACCTCGACCAGAATTTGAGAGGAATGACTGTTATTTTACTTTTCTAAAGTTCTTTTCTTTTGTCAAACAGTAAACTATACGGTTCCCAGCTTAGCAAATCTGACACAACAAAGTCCACCAAATTGTCTGGGTGTGTGTATATGTGTGCATGTGTGTAAAATTGTTACATCATTTCATCAGTATAGTAATTAAAGTTTTGAAAGCATTTTTTTTGACACTTAAATTATGAACATTTACCCATGCCCTCAAACTCTATATTATTATACCAATTAAAAAAATAAAAATAAAAAAATCGCACTGGCCAGTTTGGCTCAGTGGTTGGAGCGTCAGCCTGCGGTCCAGAGAGATCCAGGTTCAGTTCCCGTTAAGGGCATATACCTCGGTTGCGGTTTGTCCCCAGCCCTGGTTGGGTCGTGCGGGTGGCAACCACTCAATGTGTCCCTTTCACATCAATGTTTCTCTCCTTCTCCCTCCCCCCCCCATTCTATCTGAACAAAAAATAAAAAAATGTCCTCGGTTGAGGATAAAAAAATAAAAATGAAAAAATCCACATTAGAACATAGAAGTGAAAGTAACACTTTGTCCTCTGATGAATGGGGAAAACATTGTAAGACAGAAGGTGGCATTCAGGCAGAGGAAATTAAAAAAAAAAAAAAAAAACAGAATGAGGAAATATATAGTGTGTTTAAGGAATAGCTATTTGCTGACGGTGGAAAAACTCCAGGGTAAATATACAATTTGGAGACATCATGGAAAAAAATACATTAATCTAGATTAACACTGACCATAAACTTCACGTCAGAGCGTTTGGACTGAATGCTATCAACAATGGGGAGCCAATGAATGTTTTAAGCTTGGGAGTGGGGACTGGCAGGTCTTTCAGATAAAGCACCACGAGGAAGTGTAGGAACTGGTTAGAGGAGCCAAAGGACTGGAGAACGGAGAGCTGTTGAGAGAAAACTGGAAGAACTCTGGGAGGCACGACTCAGAATAACCTAGAGCAGGGGCTTTGAGAAATTAGATGGAAGGACAATTTAGATATTCACAATGGTGGCCAAATCCAATGATTGAATACAAAGACTGGAACATAAAAAATGTATTAAGAAGATTCTAATAATTCTATCTTGGATAGATGTATGGAGAGTAAAAGTAATTTAAATGCATATTAGAGGCAGCTTAGGCTTGAAATCAAGCATAACACAATGTAACTAGAACTGATACAGTGACTTTTCAAGAAAGTTCTCTTACGGAACCAGTCATCAGTGGCTTAAAGCAGTAGTTCCCAAATATAGTGGACAATCTAAAACATAATATGGGGAGTGGGAAAGGATGAAAGGATCCAGGGGAGAAGTGGATGACTTTAAAACACATCACAAAGCCGATTTTATTGCAGATCTACCAAATCATATTTTTGAGGAATGGAGCCTCACTATTTTGTAATTTTAAGCTTCCCTAGGGAGCCTGGTAGTCTGGTAAGTTAATGAGTTTGGACTTTGACATTCACAACCTCAGGGTGCCAATCACGACACGAGTCTTTGTGAATGTGAAGTGCACCATACAGACAGCAATAGGCACAAGAGGCTTCCTGTTGGGAAAATAACGAAAGGCAAATCCAAAATGGAGCAGAGTACAAAGAATAAACAAAATCCAGCACAGATTGAAGTAATACAAACATGGATGTTTTTAGGCATTATCAAATGGCAATTCACAGTGTATTGAAATAGTAGCAGTAGCCGAACTTCTATTGTGCACATTTGCAACTTTGCCTTCATATTTTTTGAACATAGAGTGTAAGATTTGTGAGGGAAAGAACTTTGTGTTTTTTTCGCTATTATATACCCAGCCCCTAATATAGAGACTGACATATAATTAGTGCTCAATAAATACTCACAGATGAGTCAGTCATTTATCCAACATACATGATCAGGCCTCATGTGTTCTAACCTTTGTGCCAGGTGTCATGATTAAAAGACTAACAAGATACTGTCCCTGTCTAAAAGGAGCTCATGATTTAAAAGTAGAAAACAGATTCACATGTAAGTAAATAAGATCAAGGAAGTATTTCAAGTATGTGGAGTGGAACCATGACGCGTGCCAAGGTCAACCAGAGGTACAGAAGACTAGCGATCAGTCATCTGAAGGCACAAAATGACACAACACTAGGGAAGTGAGAGCGTGCAGTATTTAGTATAATTCACACCAACAGTGCATACTCAGAGCTAAAACATTTTATACAAGTCTTCATTACATGATTTTTGTTGACCTGAATGGTGTTGTGCCAGTATCCCCTGCACACACTGTGCCTAATTTTGGTACACACTGAGGAAAGATTTTCCTGGCCCTACACAGCTCTCTAAAGAAATAAGACATTCCATGATTCTGATTCTTCCCACCGTTATTTTATGTTTTTGTGTCTTTAAATCACGTTTTGTCCTGACATGAGGTGCCATGAGAGCAGAAGGCACATAATCCTAGAGAAGCTTGGAAGACAGAGTTGGCCTCTCTACCAGCCTGGAGGCCCGTGGTTCTTCCACCATACCTTGTGCAGCTTACCAGCCTTTCTTGACTCTTAGGAGGTGACATCAGTCAAAAAGAATCTTTGACTATAATTAGCATTAGGGCAGGTAGTAGGGCTATCCCAGAAAAACAGATTTCAGCATGGCTGGAGGCTATAGTCCAGAGGTGTGACTAGGGATCAGACTCAAGCTTTGTTTCCTAATATGTCCCAGGAGTGTAGGTCAGTGACTACACAAAGTAAATGCCCACTTTATTAATAATAAGTTAATAAGCCAAGAAATTGCAAAAAAATGTCATCTTAGTAGCATTGTGGTATCTTGTGCCACTGAGAATGAGAACACCATCTAGGTGACAATGGCAATTGTCCAGCAGGAGTAAATCAAAGTCTCAGAAGAATAACAGTTGAAATGAATAAAGGCCTAAGGACAATGAGTAGATGTGAAGGGTAGTAGTCAGGATAGTTATTGGGGGGATGTAGAATTCACCAAGACAAGAAATCCTTATCCTACTTGAAATGTCTGGGGGACATTCATGTAAGCATAGGCATAAGGTAACAAGGATTTGGAGCTTCAGAAAGAGGTCTGACTCGATGATACCATTTTGAGAGTAATCAGCTTATATGAGACTGTCACTGACATACGCAGCAGTCAAAACATGGGAGTGAGTGAATCTGTCTCAAAGAGGATACCAAAAATGAGAAAAAAGAAAACTTAAAAAAAATTCTTAGCATTGAAAAATGGTAAAAAAGAAAGACCTTCAAAAGAAGTCGAGAATCTCTGAGTATAACAATAAATGCCAAAAGGAAAGATAAGTAATTAGAAAGGAGCCACCCATGATCCAGGCCAACCAGTGTCTAATTCTAAGTAGCCATGGCTGAAGAACAGCCAGTATTTGGAAAGGCAGAGATGCTGACTAAATGAATCAAATCTGTTTGTCAGGTTTATGCCATAAACTAAAGTAATAATATAATAAGTTGGCAGTTACGTACCTTTTGTGTCATTTTTCTTACAACTGTTTTGTTTTTTCAAATGATTCTTTTTATTGTTTTCCAAAATTTCTGAGTTAAAAGACCCCTTGAGATACTTTAAATCAGAAATGCCTAAATGTTCAGAGGTCTGAACAACTGACTGAAGCTTACAACAGAAGTGACTGAAGACAGTTATGCATCTGGGTCCTTTTCAGAATTATTTGGACAGAAGACATCTGTACACCCAAGAATACCTGTTTAAGATTGGAATGGGGCAAGCACACATTCTATATACAGAGGAGCTTACATATAATAGTTACCCTATAAATATTGTATTAATTACAGGATTGTTCTATTATACAAACTCAGACTTTGAGATGTTGAGTTTTAATAGGAATAAAAATAAGGGTCTTGATATTAATTATGAGCAGAACTGTAAGACCAGCCAATTCAGACCCTCCTGCCCTCATCGGCCTTTAAGAAAGATGACTGTTAATGGATATATCTGCATAACAGTTTTTCTATGTTACTTTCACTTAGAGCAAATTGACTGTAGATTGAGAAAGATTAAAAATGAATGTTTATGGTCTGGGTGCAAGGGTTCTGACTATGGAGTATCACATTCCCCAGGCAAAGCTGATAGAAGCAAGTTACCTACGAATACCTTTTACCACCCACCTATACTTATGCTATTCAAATTATGGTAGTGGGATGAAAAAACAATGGAACTTTATTGAAAGTTGAAAATCCATAAAAATGTTTGTAAAGTCCTCTCACTGAGTCAGGTGTGATGAGAACTTTACCTAGTTCCCACAATATACAGTTTTCTATGTGGCAAACCATTTCCCTCAGCTTTGACTACCCAGAGGCTTTAGAGCCTAAAATCTTTAAGTTATAACAGGTTCTTAGAGGTAATAACTAGTGGGGTAATATATTTGGTGCTTTTAATAAGTAATTTGGAAATTAACTGGGAAATGTCAAATAACTTGAGACAATTCATTGGAAATATGCAGTGGACTAGAATGGAAAAATCCAATGTACACAAATAATGCTTGTCTATTCCTATGTTTATTTGTCTTAACTAATCTATGCTGCTGTTGAGAGCCAAATCCAGAATCAAAGGCACCAGTGGAAACGTGTTAACTCTTGAACTAATTTTATTGTGCCATGAGCAATGTGATTGAAGACTGACCCTCCCATGCCGAGTCAAAAGTTTTTCAATACGAGTTCAAACTGTGATAAAACTAAGTTAAAAAGAGACATAATTGGTCGCACACACACTAATACATCATTGAGCTCCAACTAATCTTTTAATCTATTTAATTCAGAAACCTTAAATTAGATGTAGAAGAAACTCATGCTATTAACCACAACAGTGGAACAACCCATTAGCAGTGAGCCATGAAGTTACATCTCTTTCCTCTCTTGCAAGTGCTTTGATTGATGGAAACATCTTTGGTATTTTTTAATTGCACAAAGAATCTGAGTTTAATTTGCCTTATTTTATGAAAATCACACTGAAATTATCTGGGAAAAAACTGAATCCTGTAGATTGTATTATCTTGTGATATATTCCTGATTCGGATAAATTATTATCCTGGACAGTTTTAAACGACTTGGAGAAAAAAAATGGAGAAGGTATTCCCCTATTTAAGCCATTTACTGATCAGTCATGGTCCATATCATTCATATATACTGTTTTTCTCTTTTCTCTTAGTCACACAGGTGGATCCTCTGAGTTATTTTAGATACCAACTCAAATATCATCCTATACAAGAGTCTTTCTGTGATTAACTAATATAGTAATCCTAAACATTAATTATTACACCATATATTGTATTAATTGCACTAAATTCTTTCAAAGAAAACCTTATACATTTGCTTCTTTATGAAATAATTCTACATAATTAAAATAGGATATCTACCAATCCAGGGGCCTTGCCTACCTTAGCTGAATTTCCTTTGCATTGCTAAAGCCAAGCTTCCCAGCAGAGAACATCCTTTCTCAAATCAATCAAAAATCTTCTGACAGATGAAAACACAGAAGCTCAGAAACTAAAGAAACATGAACTCATTAATGAGTGTGAACATAACAAAATCAGGAAAAGGGGCCAAGTATCTTGTCTTTCACTGAAATGTTCATTTCCAGTATCATTTGGCACATCAGTTAATGAGTAGATGATAAAAGTGAGCCCTATCTCTGTGTCCCTTTCCAATTCTATACATAGATTCAAGTACATGTGTATTTTTAAATACCTATCACCTATATGTCCCTAATCATTACTTATAGCCAATTTAGAAAAAAATTCTTAAATAGACAAATAATAAAATTAATACTAACTCCTCCAGCACATTAAGTGTGACTCATTAACTCCTTCAGAAGGAATGACTTAAAGACACTTGAAAGCAGCTTGTTGGAATAGGAGACTGGGGTTTGGGAGGATTTCTGGTTTCCTCTTAGGGACGTAGAGCTGGAAGAAGAATCACATCCACCCATACAAAGAAACAAAAAGGCTGGACAAATTCAAAGCCATGGATTTTCAGAGTTGTGAAATCTTAGATTATTAGCAGTAAACTGGTTCAGAATCTAAGGAAAGGCAGGCACTAGAACTTAGACACATGACATGCACCCTGACTTGTCAGGGTAGATGAAACAAGACAATGAAAGCTAGAGGTTATCTAGAGAGCTTGGAGGATTCGGCAGAAGCTCACTGTGTATGCAAAAGGGAGTGTCAGCCCCTGGACTTCACAGAACTTGGGAAATCTGAGCCTTTTACGGATTTTTCTCCACAAACCCCACTGAGCACTCAGAAAAGACTGAAGAAAGTTGTAACAAAATGTCCCCTGTTGTGTAGTCCTGGGAGAGGCAAAGGTCAACTGTGGCGGGAGGGCCCCATTCTGCACCCAGACCCTTCGCCTCTACCTCTTTATGGAGCAAAAGCTTTCGTCTGTCAGGGCACAGGCAACAAACACAGTCAACCTAAGCACACCGGTGAAAACTCATTGCAAGTTGGATAAGGAAAATGGGGAAGAGGTGCACACCCCCTATGAGAGGGAAAACCATATGTGTGGACTCAGAGGAACCACTTGCAGATGGGCAGGAGAACTGGGCAGGCCACACCCCCAGTAACCGTGCACACAGTGCACACACTTTCAGAATAACCAATTACTGTGAATTATGCTGAGACAGGGAAATAAGAGTGAGAAGAGTATAAAGAGAGCCCCCTTAGGTACAGCACCTAATGCTGAGGGTGGAACAGGTGCTAAGATAAAAATTCTCTTCCACATTAGCCATCAGTCTAAATACTATGTATCCTTAGAAGAACTTGAAGCTAGTGGTAAACTGAGGGTGACCAGAGCAACAATAACTTTCAAACACGGCATACCTCTTAGCTAATTCAACAGACTGCATTTAAGGCCCAGAAGTGGAAAAAGCATGCCCATGTCCAGGAGTAAAAATTGTTTGCCTCAGTCTCTGCTGCTTTGCATAAAATGTTTGGCTTACATATATATGCATTTTTTAAAAAAAGAACAACAACAAACAAATAAAAAAGTAATCACCAGAACGAGATTTAGATATGACGTAGAGATTGAATGTTTCTAACGTGGAATTTAAATTAAGGGCTCAAGTGGAAAAGGTGGAAATCTGTTATAACAGATAGGTAATTTCAGCAGAATAATGGAAACTGTGAAAAGGGATCAAATGGGAATGCCAGAAATGAAAACAGTGTTAGAAATGAAGAAGGCCTTGGAGGGGTTCATCAGTAAACTTAATATCACCATAAAAAGAGTGTACTTGAAGATAGGCCAATAGAAATTACCCAAACTGAAACACTAAGAGAAAAAGAAAAAGAAAAGAGAGTGGGGGAGAAAAGTATAACCAAGGTCTGTTGTACAATATGAAATAGTCTAATATATGCATAATTGGAATCTGAGAATAGTAAAAGTAAAGAAACAGCAGAAGGAGGAGGAAGAGGAGAAGGAGAAGAAGGAAGAAAAATATGTGAAGAAATAATGGCCAAGAATTTTCCAAAATTGCTTGATTATATTTACGTTACTTTCTGTAAAAGCTAAAACTGTAAAGAAAGAAAAAAAAAGGGACTGTGATTGACAGGAATTTGAGTAGAGGTAGGAGTAAAAGTTGACTACAAAAGGGTAGCATGAAAAAATTTTAGTGGCAATAAAACCATGCCATAACTAACTATAGTGGTTGATATATCACTGCAGGCATCTGTCAAACCCATAGGACTCAGCAACACAAAGTGAATTTTTACCACTAAGATGTGGAGAAAACTCGAAATGGAATGCAGACAGTGACAAATGAATCTAATGGTATCACAAATCAATTCTGTAACAACACTGACAGGAATGGGAGAATGGAGCTAATCTAAGTAACTTCAGAAAGCAATGTTTTGACTAGATACTGTAAGGTTACAACCAAAGGGCACTGTACATAAACATTGTATTCTGTTGGGTAAATGTGTTTGTCACAGGAGTAAGAGCTACCAGTTTTATAACTATATATCTATTATGGTTGAAGAAAAAAGTTACTATAAGAGAAACAATTTCTCAGTATCGAAGAAAACTATCTGCAAATAAAGAAAGGGTAAAGGCTAGCATGAATTCTGTGGTGCCAGATATAAATATAGATATGGATGTAAATTCTAAATATAGATCAAAATCAGTGTTATTGTATGAATTAATGTTTTAGCTGGAGAGGTAGATTAGATAGATAGATAGATAGATAGATAGATAGATAGATAGATAATAGACAGATAGATAATAGGTAGGTAGATAGATAGATGATAGATAGCCAGGTAGATAGAAGTAGATGTATGCATGGGTTCATGTATGTACGCATATTTTCTAGCTCTGTCCCCTGAGAAGGCCCCTGAGAAGCACCGTCCACTGAAAGAGCAAGCAATGAGCACACCTAGCACTCAGATCTTAGTTTCTAAATATTATTTTCCGATCAAAGTAACAGACTTCCTTGGAGAAATGACTGATCCCAAGTCTTGATTTGAGAAAATATAAGTTGAGTCTAGAACACTTTGTGTGGACAGAAAATAAAGAAGTGTTCAAAAAACAATAGAATGGTAGGTCAAAGGGCACAGGAGCCAACCTGGAACAGTTCCCAGAGCCAAAGCTAAAACCATTTGAGAAACACAATTAGTACCAATAAAATTTTATTTTACTCTCCACCCTAAATAAAATAAGTATTGTTTAGTTCATACTGATAAAAATCAATGACTGAATGTAGTAATAAATGTGAGAGAAGAAATAACTCTGCCTTAAAGGAGAATTCAAATTAATAAATGTACAGGAAATAAGGGAAATAGCATACAACCACTAGAACATCACAGTCACAATTGCTCCATTACTTACTGAGGACTAAAATCCGTGAAAGAAAAAATTAAGGAGAATGAGGATATTTATGTAGTCTCAAGTTATCTCCAAAATAAATATTTATAAACTTACAGTGGAGAAAGGCAGATGCGACACTAAGTGATCAAGTTTAACATCACTTACAGATAGGGCTTTTAGGAGTAATTAAGATTAATGAAATTTTAAGAGTAGGGGACCCTAATCAAATAACATACAAGAAGAGATACCCAGAGCTCATTCTCTTTGTCATGTGAGGACACAGGGAGAAGCCTGCCATCTGTAAGCCAAAGAGCCCACATCAGCAACCGATGTAGCTGGTATCTTGATCTTGGACTTCCCAGTCTCATGACTGAAAGAAATAAATGTCTGCTCTTTAAGTGATTCAGTCAGTGGTATTTTGCCATGGCAGCCTGGGAAGGCTAATATAAGAGACTCACAATGAAGCGCAACGTGAGATTTTAGAGTGGATTTTGGAATAGAAAGAAGACATTAGAAAATTGGTTAACTTCCAATAAATTATGTGTTGAGATAATAGCATTGCTTCAATTTAATTTCAAAGTTTGTGTAATTATACTCTGGTTAAATAAATTTTTAATTAGGAGATCCTAAGTGAAGGACATATTGAACATCTTTGTAATATTTTTGTAACTCTTCTGTAAGTCTAGATACAGTAAAAAGTTACATAAATACAATTATAAAAGATGGCTTTTAAAGATTAAATACTATTCTCAGACACTGACCATTGTATGATTTAATGGGTAAGCTTCTTAGATTCATGATTTCTTCTCTGTAAAATATAGATTTAAATCATGATCTTCAATTAGCTGAACTTGATATCCCCTTTTGTAACTAACTTCTAAAACTAATATATATATATATCGTCCAGAGCAATAATTTTATTAGATATTTTTATTGATCTTTTAAAATATATTTTAGCCCTGGCCAGTTTGGCTCAGTGGTTGAGCGTTGGCCTGCAGACCAGAGAGTCCCGGGTTCGGTTCCTGCTAGGGGCACGTACCACAAAAACAACAACAAAAAAATTACATTAAATCTATTTTAAATAGGACCAATTTTGGTAAATTAGACAGGGATTATGTGGAGTAATATGTTTTTGTTTGTTTTGCTTTTATCAAACTAGGAATATTCAATGGCAATGACAAAAACGTATTTAAAAAATCATTCTGACCTGGCCAATAAGGCTTAGTGGATTGAGCATTGTCCCATGGACTGAGAGGTCCTGGTTTGATTCCCAGTCAGGGTACATGCCCCGGCTCGATCCCCAGTAGATGGTTTACAGGAGGCAGCCAATCGATATTTCTCTCTCACATCAATGTTTCTTACTCTCCCTTCCTCTTTCCCTAAAAAAAAATAATAATAATAATTCTGGTTGGTGTGCCTCAGTTGGTTGGAGTGTAGTCCTGTGCACTGGAAAGTCATGGGGTTGATTCCTGGTTAGGGCACATGCCTAGGTTGCATGTTCTATATCCGGTCAGGGTGTGTGGGATGCAACCAATCAATGTATTTTTCTTACATTGATGTTTTATTGTTTTTGTTTGTTTTTTCTCTCTATTTCCTTCCTTCCCTTGTAAATAAAATAAAATAAAACAATTTTATCATAGTTTCAGGCTTTTTTTTTTTTTTTTTACATGATGAGCTGCTACCTCACTATTTATTTTGCATTAATGCTTAATGCTACATGCATAGAAGATTCTAAAATTGGTCCTCTTCACTGACAACAGTTTTGGCCATATTATCTCAAATTAAGCTAATATAAGCTAATGTTGATTGATACTATTGCTACTGCTACTACTACAAACTAACACTAAAACACTAAGCAATCGTGCAATGGGATATAAACTGGAAGTAACAATAGGGAAACCAGATGTGTGCTATATGGGATGCCTCTCTACTGTGTTTGCAATTTTTAGATCAATTTAAAACTATTCTAAAATAATTTTTTAAAACTTATTTTTTTAAAAAGTAATTGTTAAGAAAATAACAAGTCAGAGACAGGGGAAAGTATTAAAGTACTCGCAGTACATACATCTTTCAATCATTTGTGTCAAGAATTATAAGAAACTCCTATAAATCAATTATAAAAACAAACAAACAAGAAAAAAGTTACAGTCAAGATGGTGGCATAGGTAAATAAGGTACTTGAATCTTCCCACAACCACATCAAAATCACAACTAAACTACAGAACAACCATCATTCAGAATGCCTGAAATGTAGCTGAACAGAAGTCTTACAAGTGAGGATATAAAGAAGCCACATGGAGACTGGTAGGAGGGACTGAGATGCAGAATGGGATGGTCCCACACCCACATGTAACAGATAAAAATGTGGCCATAGAGACCCCTTAATAATCAAGGGTTCCCAGCCCTACACCAGGCACCCCAGCCCAGGATTACAGTGTCAGGAAGAGAAGTTCTCATAACTTCTGATGTATAAACCAGCGGGGATTGTGGCTGAGTGAGATGGAGGGCTCTATAGACCCAGGCATTCCTCTTAAAGGGCCTGTGCACACACTTACTTGGGGTCACATTCTCTGAGCTCTAGCACTGGGGCAGCAGCTCAAAAGGCAGTAACTCAAAAGGTACCAGGGACATAGAGAGGAGCTGAATTGTCTGGTTTCAGGACAAAGACTGGAGGGGCAGCTTTCTCCAAGAGCAAAGTGCTGGCAGAGGTCATTGTTCCTTTTCTGGGCCTTCCCCCAACATAGCCAGCAGGGGGTGCCATATCTGAGTCTCCATCAACCTGGCTAACACTGTTTGCCCCACCCTGGTGATTTCCTGAGACCCCACCCCACCCAACTTGTGAGCCTACCCAAGCTGTCTCCAGCTTTTCCATATAAATGACCTGTCTTTGCTCATGCTTTAGACTTCCCTAAAATCTCTCAAACAAAGAGCATCTGACCTCAGTGTGCCCCATACCTCTCACTAAGTGACCCCAGGCAATTAGGGGCAGCCAGCCCCTAATCACTCTGCTTGACCTCTCCTGGGCACCTCCAAGCCCAGCACAAGTAGCAGCCATCTGCACAGTGCTCTGTAGCTCATGCTGGGTGGTTCCAAGCAGGGAACAGGTGGTGACTGACCTTGTACTGTACTTCACGGGAGGCACCAGAGCCAGTAAACCTGTGGAGCAACTTTAAACCACATCAAAGTACCACCCAACCATCTCCACAAGTGACACATTCAAGGGAGGATTCAGTGGGCACCAGAGCCACACTGAAGTCCTACTTTGTGGGGTTTGCCTCTGCACAGTTGATCCTCCACAGTGGTAGCAGCCAGTGCTAACAGCCAATGGGCCCGGGGATAAATCCATCCCAGTGAGGTGCCACAGCATTCAAGGCTCAGCTACAACAGAAGGGTGTACACAGCCCACACAGGGAGCACACCTGGACTGCCCAGCTCAGGTGATCAAAGAGGCCATGCCACTGGACCCTATAGGACACTTAGTACATAAAGCCATTCTACCAAGCCCAGGAGATGTAGCGGCTTTACTAATACATAGACACAAACACTGGGATGCAGGCAAAATGAGGGAACAAAGAAACAGGTCCCTAATAAAATAAATAAATAAAAATAAAATAAAGCAGAACAAAACTTCAGGAAAAAAACAAAACTAAATAAAATAGAGATAAGCAATCTCCCAGATGCAGAGTTCAAAACACTGATTATAAACAAAGATGCTCAATTAACTTGGGGGAAGAACTGATGAACTTAGTGACATAGGAAACATAAAAATGAAGATAGAAAACAAACAATAAAAAACAGTCAGAAATAAAGAACACATTAACTGAACTGAAGAATACATTACAGGAAATCAACATCAGAGTAGATGAAGTAAAAGATCAAATCAGATATTTTGAAATAAGGAAGAAGAAAACACCCAATCAGAAACAACAAAAAGGAAAAATAATCCAAAATATTGAAGATAGTATAAGAAGCCTATGGGACAACTTCAAGTATATCAACATTTGCATCATGGGGTTGCCTAAGGGAAGAGAGAGCAAAAAATTGAAAACCTATTTGAACAAATAATGACAGAAAACTTTTCTAACCTAGTGAAGGAAATAAACATAAAGTCCAGGAAGCACAGAGTCCCAAACAAAATGAACCCAAAGAGGCCCACACCAAGACACACTATAATTAAAACACCAAAGGTTAAAGACAAAAGATAAAATCTTAAAAGCAGCAAGAAAAAAAGTTAGTTACCTACAAGAGAACTCCCTAAGACTGTCAGCTGATTTCTCAACAGATACTTTGCAGGCCAGAAAAGATTGGCAAGAAGTACTCAAAGTGATAAAAAGCAAGGACCTACAACCAAGATTCCTCTACCTAGCAAAGTTATCATTTAGAATCAAATGACAGAGAAAGAGCTTCTCAGATAAGAAAAAGCTAAAGAAGTTCATCACCACCAAAGCAGTATTACAAGAAATGTTAAAGGGTCTTCTTTAAGAAGAAGAGGAAGAGGAAGAACAAGAGGAAGGAAAGATAAAAATAAGAATAATAAAATGTCAATAAATACTTATCTGTTAACAATCACTTTAATGCAAATAGATTAAATGCTCCAATGAAAAGACCTGTGGAGGCTAAATGGAGAATAAAACAAGATGTTTACATATGCTGTCTACAAGAGACTCACTTCAGATTCAAAGACACACACAGACTGAAAGTAAAGGGATGAAATAAGATATTTCATGAAAATGAAAACAATCAAAAAGCTGGGGTAGCAATACTTATATGAGACAAAATAGACTATAAAACAAGAGACAAAGAGTGGCCCAGCAATTCCACTTCTGGGTATTTATCTGAAGAATCCCAAAGCACTGAATTGGAAAGACGGATATATTCATATGTCCATTGCAGCATTATTTACAATAGCCAAGATACAAAAGCAACCTAAGTTCTACCAATAGATGAATGGTAAAGAAGCAGTGATGCTTATATACAATGAAATATGATTCAACCATACAAAATAATGAAATCTTGCCATCTGCAAGAACATGGATAGATCTAGAGGGTATTGTGCAGAGTGAAATATGTCAGACAGAGGAAGACACATGCCATATGGTTTTATTTATATGTGGAATCTAAAAAAAATAAACAAACAAACAAGCAGAACAGAAACAGACTCATAGATAAAGAGAACAAATATGATGGTTGCCCAATGGAAGGAGGTCTGGGGAATGGGTGAAAAAGGTAAAGGATGAAGAAGCACAAATTGGTAGTTACAGAATAGTCATGGGGATGTAAAGTACAGCATAGGGAATATCGTGCATAACACTGCAGTGACTATGTGTGGTGTCAGATGAGTACTAGATTTACTGGGAAGATCACTTAGTAAGTTTTACAATGTCTAATCACTGGATTGTACACCAGAAACTAATATAATATTGTATGCCAATTATAATTGAAAAATTAAAAATTATTTAAAGTCAAAAAATAACTTTTATACTAAACTGACTAGAGTTAGAACTGGTGAACATTTCTGAAAAGCAATTTGTAGTATCTATAAATATTAAAAATGCATATGTACTTTGTGCATTTCCACTATAAGTGATCTATCCAACTGATATAGTGTGCAAAAACGTATTTACATGCATGTCGATTATAGTATTATTTGTAGGAGCCAAAAAAATTGGACCACACCGCAACATTTATTTATGAATAAAGAATTTGTCAAATACATCTGGTACATATACACTGTGAAATAATAAATAGGCATTAAAAATAAAAATAAAAATGATTTTTAAATAGCCAAGACAACTAATAAATAATTTACAAAAGGTGGTATGACTGACTGACAAATAACCTGCTGAACACCATTAGTAATCAGAAAGTTGCAAAACTAAAACCGAAATGAAGCCCTGGCCGGGTGCTAAGTGGTTAGAACATCGGCCTGTGGTCCAGAGAGATCTGTGTTTGGTTCCCACTAAGGGCACATACCTCGGTTGCAGTTTTTCCCCTGCCCAACTCTCTCTCTCTCTTTTCCTCTCTTTCCCTCCCACTCTATCTGAATAAAAAAAAAGGAAAAATGTCCTCAGGAGAGGATTAAAAAAAAAAAATGAAATGCTACTCCATGTACACTATGATGGCAGCAATCGAAAAGACATTAAATTTTTGAAAGGATGTGGAGAAATTGGAACTCTCAGACAGGGCTAGTGGGAATGTAGAATAGTAACACTGCTATGAAAATAATCTGGTGCTTTCTCAGAAAGTTAAACATACAACTACCCTGTGATCCAACAAGTTACCCAACAGCAATACTAAATATGTCCAAAAACTCTTGTAACGTGTGTTCCCAGCAGCTATTTTATCAGTAGTGTTGAAGTATAAACAACTTACATGCTCATCAATAATTACATCTATACATAGATAATGATATGTTCATACAACAGAATACTAGTTAGTAATAAAAAGAAAAAAAAAATGTACGACATGGTTGAACCTCAAAAAGTATTAATTTAAACAAAGAGGCCAGATACAAGATGCACATAAATTCTAAATAGGCAAATGTAACATATGGCGATAGAAATCAGAAGAATGATTAAACCTGGAAACGGTGAGTGAGAACTCATTAGAATGTAGAAGAAGAAGCTTTTAATAGTTTCTATCTTAATGAAGGTGGTGATTTATGGGTTAATACTCACTGAACTGTGCACACTAAATGGGTAAACTGCAATGTGGGGCAAAGTAGTTTTCCAGTTGTGTATACACGAAGCACAGACATTATTCTTGTATTATTATTATCAATCCTTTATTAATTATTGCATTAGTTTTCATATGAACAACTGTAAACCTACTTTTGCCCCACCCAGTGTATTGTTTATAAATTATGGCTCAGGGAAAAAATAGCATAAGGAGTGGAACAAATCCAAAAGCATATGCAATCACAATAAACATAATGAACTAAAGTTAAGCAATTGTCAGTCAGTGCTGAAGAAAAATTCTCCTGTATACTATGTTTAAGAAACATACAGAAAAGATTAAGGTATATATAAGAAAATATGTATCAAATTAGAGTGAGTTTAGTTATATGAATATCAGATAAAACATATATTAAAACAGAATCAATACTAGAGATCAAATAGTGTCTACATAATATAGATTAATTCACCAGGGTGATTTAAAAATTTAATGAAAATGTTATCCACATATTGATATCTAGGACGAGACATGGAAATATATAAGAACAATTTTTTTTCTTTATTGATTTTTAGAGAGAGAGAATGGGAGAAGGAGAGAGAGACAGAAACATCGATGAGAGAGAGCATTGATTGGCTGTGTCCTGCATGCCCCCCACTGGGGATTTGGCCCACAACCTAGGCATGTGTCCTGACTGGGAATCGAATCAGTGACCTATTGGTGCATGGTCGATGCTCAATCACTGAACTACACCAGCCGGGCAAGAACACTTTTTCAAAAATGATCTGAGGTCAGTGGTTTAAGATATTTTCTTCCTGTTGTATTAGGGTTATAAAATGTAGTGTGATGCAAATCAGGATGAGATAGCTAAAACCAGGTTTGGCAAACAGTTATATGATTGCCTGCATAAGACAACATACACCAAACCACTAGAACTAAAGTAATATGTGGATGGGAATCTAAGGTATGGCATTTCTTCTTGTTGCAAATAGAAAATAACACAAAGTGGAATGGGAAAAAAGTATGGGCAATGTTTTTCAAGCTTAAATACTGGGCTTCAAATATTTATAACCTTATTCTATTAAAAGTAAAGGGTCTAAAAAATGATTAACTCTTTAACAGGAACATGTGTGTGGACTTTAAACCTGCTAAGCTTCAGATGACTGAAAGAAGCATAACTAACTAGAACGCATCATTGAGACTTTCTGAGGGGGAGGGGAGAAGACATGTAGAAATATATGTTAAGTGCTTCAGACATCTATGGCACAAAGGGAACATTCCATTAATAATAATAATTATTATTATTTATTATTCTCGTCTTACAGTGTGTTGATGAAGCAATGCATTTATGTATGGGTAATTTTGACTAAGAAGAAGAATTCACTGGTCAAGTTGAAGCCAAGGGAACCTTAGTTTCAAAAAGAAAAGAAACGACCATGCCATTTGAGAACGTTTAATGTCCAGGAAAGGGAATCCTGCTTCTATTCAGGAGCAATATTGTGAGTTTAGAAAGATAAATGTCAAGAATCTTGGAGAAAAAGAAGGTGTAATCCCCTGGGCAGAAGCTCTATCAGGGACTAAGGCTCAAAGGAAATGTCTCTTGCTCTAGGGGGAAAAATCAAAATAAAAGCTGGTGATGTAATCATAAGTGACCACAGAATGAAAAAGTGGAGCTAGAGCTAAAGAAATTATTTTGGCCACTAAAAATGCTTTCCATTGAGCTTTGACTTCAAAAGGAAGAAATCTCAAACAGCAAGAAAAAAACAAAACAAAACAAAATAGTGTTGTAGAACTGTAAAACTGGATGAAGAGGGTTAGTTCCCAGAATGAGCCATGATAAAACATAATACAAACAAACAAACAAACAAAAAAAGCTTAGAAAACTGTTTAGAATAAAATGAACAAGAAAATAATACATGTAGAACGAGAGGGGTAACGGTAATAGTCAATGGATATCAAGCAAAGAGACAGAGCCTCTCTTTGGCTCCTGTTTTTCTTTGCAAGAAGAATAATCTTCAATCTGAAAGTGTTCACTAGCTGCAGACGTTGTGAAGACTGTTTCAAGTCTCTAAAAAGCAAACAGGAGAAGGAACCAAAAACCTGCAGCAGATACATGAATAAATCCCTCAGCTCCTAAAAAGGTAAACGCTAAGGATGGCCAAAGTCATACCACCTAATACAAACTCCCCAAAACGTCGACCAGATTATAAAACAGATGGTCTGTGAACACTTGCAAAGGGAAGCTTAGAACATTTGGGTTCAGCATGATCTCAGTAAATGAAACATGACAAACTGAATTCATTTCCCATTTTTGATACAGGTACCAGACGGCTAGATGAAAAAAATGCCCTCGACACAATGCATCTGGATTTTACAAAACCATTTGACAAGTTTCTCCACTGTCCTTGTGGACAAGCCAGAGCAACGTGGGGCAGCTGATAGGATGGATATGAAGGTGCTTCTGTGCCTATACCCAGGGCGGTGATTTATGAGTCAGTTTCAGGCAGGTGGAAACTGTCTAGGGCCATGTTCCAACACTCTGAGCTTACTTGTCTTGTTAACCGATTTGTCAATATCTGTTTGCGCTCTTACTGCAGCTGTCCGTAAGTGTATTAAAACAGGAGAGAAATTTGCTAACATTATTCAGCAGCCACTATATGTTTGTCATATTTTATACATCATCTAAATGTATTCATACAATAGCCCTATAAGGTATTGGGTATTCTCCCCATTTTACTGGGAAGGAAATGAAACTCGGCTAAAATATTTGTCCCATAGCAAGTACCTAGCAGAACAAAGAAATAGGCTTGCATAATTCTGAGGTTTATGGCCTTAACACTGTATTATGCTATCGCAAAATAAAGATCAATTGAAGAATGTGATTATCATAAAAATTATTGCTGGCTTCTGCTACATTAATAGGTATTTAGTGATCAGATTAATGGAGGCAGTTATTCTACTATGCACTGCAGTGGTCTGGCTATACCTAGAGTTACGTACATGGGTCTGTGTTAAATTTTAAGAGAGACACAAATTACATGCAGGCTATGAAGAGAATAACAAGGCTTTGAAAACCAGTTATTTGACTAAGCTGACCAACAGAAGACATTTAAAGTGATGCTGGTTGTTTAAGAAAAAAAAAAAAAGAGGGATTATGAGAGAAAGAAAATGTCCCATAGAGTTTAAGTGTTTGGATATAGAAGCAATAAGCAGTTACTCAAGGACAGATCACAATGTAAAAGTGCATTGTAAATAACAAAACATTGCAAGGAAGTGAATAGTCTACATTGTGAGATAGCAAACTACCTACCATTGGATGAGGAATGAGGATTGCCCCTTTTATGGCTGTTGTACTGGTGATTATTTGCTTGGAGTATGAAGTTGGACCAAATGACTTCCAGAGACTCTAAATTTCTTTAGATAGAGAGTGTGTATGTGTGTGGAAGAGGGAGAGAAACATCAATATGAGAGAGACACATCAATTAGTTGCCTCCCGCATGACCCCAACTAGGGTCAGGGACTGAACTGCAACCAAGGCACTTGCCCTTGTCTGGAATCTACCTGAGACTCTTGGGTCTGTGAGCCGACACTCTAACCACTGAGCCAAACCAGCCAGGGCAAGAGACTCCAAATTGCTATTGATCTTCGTCCCTAGTTGAACTAAGAAACTTTCCCCAAATTAAATCTGAACTATATTTGAATTAAAATAGCACCCCTATAACCTTCAAACCCTCAATCTGTTTTATTTTATATTACTTCAACACATTCCATGATATGTAACCTAACACTTGCCCTTCCTTTTTCTGACCTGGCTAGTAATATCACTATGTCTACACTTTAGGAAAATTCATCAGCTGTTTACTTAACATTTTTGCATTTTCAATATTTATGTTACACTTCAATAAAAATGTATTTAAAAATAAAAGAAAAAACACAACCACACAATTCTTAGAACAGCTACCATTATAAACTGAGTATACAAAGTATTGATGATGATATTGAACTACTAGAATTCTCATCCAATGCTGGTAGGGATTTACAATTGTACAAAAACTTTAGGAAATTATTTGACAGTTTCTTAAAAATTAAATTCTTTTAGTTATTCTACACCTAAACGTTTCCTCCATTAAGTTAAACATAATTACACAGAAGCACACATAAACACTTCTGTCAGCTTTGTTCTTGAGAGCTAAGAACAGAAATAACTCATCAAATGATGACTATGTATTAAGGTAAAATAAGAAATATGTCTCCCTTATTGAATTCTACACAATAAAAAGGAATAAAGTGTTCATAATACAATGGTATAAATAAATTTCAAAATATGATGCTGAGTGAAAGAGGTCAGACAAGAAAATGAGTACAATTCCACTTACACAAAAGTTTAAAAACTGCCAAGCAATCTATAGTGACAAAAGGCGAATGGACATTTTGCTGTGTCCATTTGCAGAAGGAGGGATGGACAATAAAAGGGTATGAAAAAAACTTCTGGGATCATATAAACTATTATGTATCTTGATTGCTGCGTGAGTATACACATCTTTCAGAACTCCTCAAACTGTGCTCTTTGAATGAAGTATGTTGTATGCAAATCACACCTCATTGAAGTTCATTGAAAACGCAGTTTTCCTTGCTACGTTCTTGTAGACAGTTCCCACCTTCTGTGCTTTCTACTTTCCTCTTGCTTTTCCCCAGTCTTGAAACTATGAAAACACAATACATTTAGCACAGAACTTTCTCATACTTGGCCTCCAATTATTCACTAGCCCAGGTTAGAAACTTGAATGTTCTTTAGTCAAGTTATTTTCTCTCAAAACTTCTATTATGCTAAGAAATTTACTTCTGGAGCTTTCAATATGTGACACTAAGTTTAGTTTCCCCACTTCACTGGGAAAGGAAGCAGCAACGTGCTAGTCATGGATACGCTTCGCCTCCTGCGACCGCCATTCAGAACCACATGGATCAGACTGAATCCCTTCACCTGAAGCCTGCCTTCTGCCTTGTTTGCAAAACCCAGAGAACGATCATTCGGGACTCGGCAGGATTCGGTAAGTCTGGAGAAGAGGCACCTGCTCTCAGGGCAGTGCTGTGAGACGGGAGTTTGTGGTCACAAAGGAAGGCTTTGGACTGGGAGCTCGGCTCGCCACGCCCGGCCTCCCACAGGGATGCTCTGCCACACTGCGAAGTTGCTGCCCAGACTCGGCGAGAGGAAGACTTCTCACGCAGTCCTGTGAGCAGCCTAAAAATTTGGGTTCTTCCTATTTTTTTTTAATATGTTTTATTGACTTTTTAGAGAGAGGGGAAGGAAGAAGGAGAGAGAGATAGAAACATCAATGGGAGGGAACATCGATTGGCTGCCTCCTGCACGCCCCCCACAGGGGATCGAGCCCACAACCTGGGCATCCAGCCCAAAACCTGGGCATGTGCCCTGACCAGAAATTGAACCGGGTGCCTCCACGGGTAGATGCTCAACCAGTGCGCCACACTGGCTGTGCGGTTCTTCCTCTTTTAATCTGCTGGTAGAGTCTATGTGACTGAAAACATCTTTTGTTTTTAAAAAAACACACACACAAAACAAAACTAGAGGTCATTTTCATTTAACTGTAGCCTTCCCACAGTCTTGTGCATTGAGCAAAACAGACATTTTATTTTGATGGGTACAAAATAAAACCAGATCACAGAGACAATAGATGAAGGACAGTGAGTGACGTTTAGAGCAGTCAGACGTGAATTTGAATACCAGCTGCCTGTCTGTATATGTCTCTGACCAAGTCACACCGTCTATCAGAATGGCATGCATTTTTCCCAGTAAAATGCTGACAGGCAGCTTATAGTAAAGATAAATATAATTTGCATAAAATGCTTGCTAGGTCTTGTTTTTTTCTGACATATAGCCTATTACCCAAGGTATAGCTTATACATATAAATTATATCTTATGTAAATTATATTATAAAGAACTAATTTCAAATTAAGAGCTAACCATTTAGTTTAAAAGGTTTATTAAGTCCCCATAGGGAAACAAGCATCATACTGAAAAGATCAGGAGATAATTGACTGTTTTGAAAGAAAAGACTTACTACCCTTACAAGTACTGCCAAATGCTGTGCATGGGGAAAGCCAAATAACTGTCAAGCAGAATGATAAAGCGTTACATTTTTAAGACAAATGTAGATATAACACAACCTGAAAAACTCAAGTGCCTTCGACTCACTTAAAGCAATTGTGAATTGACAGAAACTAATGATTGCAATAATCCTTAAAATTAATGAGTGCTACATAGAGTTCATTCTCTGATTCAGCATGAACTCCTCGGAACCTCATTCTATAAAATGATGAGAGGTAAATCCTCACTTATTTACATAATCTTACACTGCAGAAGTGATAAAAGTGATGGTTAGGGTACCACTTTGACAGCAAATTGAATTTCTTTGAACCTAATTTAACACACAGGGAAATCCTATTCTGGATTAATTTGTTTTATATTAGTGCACCAATGTTTTATTTTTACCATAAAACAATGTAATTTTAGAGTGTACATTCAAATATACTTTCAGAGTGTCTCCTGTAATGTCAGACCAGTTATTCCATTGGGTTTAAGGGGATGCTACCGGGCAAGACTTCCCAAAGGAGGAGCTGGCGAGCTCAAGAGCATTCACTGTGAACTCAGATAGACTCTGGACTGACCCCAGGCACTAATGTGTACTTTGTGTATAATCATGGATGAAATACTCCAGTCTGTTTCTCAACTTTTAAATAGGAAGACTAATACCTTACAGGGTTGTTACAGAATGAAGATAATGTTTATGAATTGCCTATAATATGGTTGGAACTCAGCAAATAATAGTTCTTCTTTTAGGACACAGAGGTTGCCTTCTAATACTTGCTTTTCACCATCTGTATTGTTCTGCTGATATCACATTTATATTTATGTGTCCACTAATTTGTTACAAATATTGATTACTGTTGACAAGATAAATTAGTCCCAAGGGCTCTGTAAAATGTTCACAGGACAGAAAATAGCTACTGGTCCTTAAGTTTCTAAGGACACAAAACTCACAATACACTTGACAGGTAATTTATTGCCCAATGAGGTAATCCAGGCTTGTAACCTTCAGCGCTTCACGGGGTAGGATGTGCTTTGCAGAATCAGCAAAGTGGCTTAGTAAACTACTAAGGTTACATTTTCCTTCAAGGCTCAAGTTGGTGCGAATGTTTTTTGGGGGAAAATCGTGAGTCTTTATTAGAACAATGAATCTACTCTCTCTTTCTCTCTGTAAGACACGGCAGAAATCTGAGAGAGATTGCCCCAGAAATGCATCCTGACCTCCAGAGCACATTCTTCTTCAGAAACCCAGAGACACCAAGGAGGAAATAAAATCTTTTCTCCTTAACTCTCTTCCTTTTTTTTCTTTCAGCCAATATTTTTTGCGATCCTATGTACCCAGCACTGTTCCATATTCTGAGGATATTTGGTAAACAAAATTGATGTGAACAAATGTACTGGAGGGGAGTCAGACAGTAAATAAACAAACAAGTAAATAATCAGTATATTACATAGTGATAAGTGCTATAAAGAAAATTAAAGTAGGGTCATGAGGACAGTAGTACCACGGTGAGGTTATTTTTGTTGCTATTTTATAGAGTTTGGTGGGAAGCTTCACTGAGAAGACAATATTTGAGTAGAGAAAGGAAGAGAGTAAACAATATGACAACCTGGGGAAGAGCCTTCTGGACTTCACTGATGAAGAGCATGTTCTCTTGAGGTTCATCAAGAAGGCCATGATGGCTGGAACGAGTAAGGATAGGAGAATTTGGTAGAAAGTGATGTCTAGCGTTGATAAAGGGCCAGATCCTTAAAGGTCTCCTAGGCCATTGGAATGACAACGGCTTTTATTCTGAATGAGATAGGAAGCTATAAAGTCTTCTAAGCAGTGGTCTGATATAATCTGATATGTTTTTTAAACACTCTGATTTTATTTTGTGAATAGACTCTGTGGGGAGTCTACGTACAAACAAGACTACTTAGGAAACAATTACAATAATCCACATGAAGTTCAGTGATGACTTGTACTTCAGTGGGAGCAGAAAATTTGGTGAAAAGTTGTAACATTGCATGTATTTCAAAGGGAACTGAAAGAATAAGCTTTTGACCTGGACTTGGAGCATAAGGGAAAAGTAAGTTTTGCTTTTAGTTACTAGTAGGATAGAGTTCACATTTACAAAGATTGGGGGAAAAGTGTTTTATTGGGGTAAGAAAGACACTTCAAATTTATAACTATTAAATATGTGAAGATATGAGTGGAACAGCGCATTGAATTTATCTTAAAAAGTGTATATGTCCATTTAAAAAGTAAATATAAGCAGTATAAAATGTTCAATAAAATATTAAAATACCTTACGAAGACTGTAATAACCAAAGTGTCTCTCACAGAGGATCATAACCCATTCAATGCATGAATGTGTAAGACCAAATTTTATGTTTTTTAAATACTTCACAGCTCAACTCCAATGCCTTTTACCTTGGTCATAGGATCTGCCTTTTGCATAAGAGAAAAACCCTAATATTGAGATCCTACTGCGTGACTGACAGCTTACAAGTCTGACTACACTTAATTCTCAAAAGAACCCTAAAAATAAGGAGTTACTACTTCTGTTTGAAAGATAATAATCGTCCACTAATTCAGAAGAGGCTCACTCAAGATACCCAAATAAGAAGCAGAACTAAGATTCAAAATCAAAGGTTGTAATCTTTTTCACTGTGCCACTAAAACGTGTGCCTTCGGCTACCCACAGAGTGATGGAAGTAGCCACGCAGAGTTAGAATAAACCAACCACTCATATTAAATTGAGAAAGAGTGACGATATTGAGCAGGAGTTAAACATGACTCTTATTTTTTCTTATTCCCTTTAGATCGGCTTGCTAAAAGACCAGACTTTGTGTATTATAGACCTCTGTGTTGTTATGGAACCCGTTTCGTACAGGCTTCAATCTGCTATTTACACACAATTTAATTTGTATGTTCAAGATCTGCTCCCCAGAGACTCTCTCCCTCTCCTTTCCTTTTCCCACAGGACTCGTCATTGCTCCGGCACCTCCACACGGTGCTTCTCCAGCCAGGACTCAGAGACTTTAAATGACTGTATTTACTTGAAGAGTAACTTGAGTGCCTATAAAAACAGCATGTGTTCCCAAGGCACATCTGTTCTCTCTCAGAGTTTTATATCATCACTTTGCCAGAGGTTTCACCTGCTACTTCAAGGGGGCTTAGTGGGCTCTGATTCACAGGCTTCTCATCTGCACCGAGTATAATGAGCTTAATATGTCAGACTTACTGATATATTTATGATTGTATGATCTTTGGCAATTTCTAGACTCCTCTGATCCTGAAGGTCTTTATCTGTGAAAAGGAAACAGTAATCTCTTTTTCCTTCTTTTTTTTTTTGCAACATTTTTTTAATTTCTTTACTTTGCAAAATTTTTTCCTTCCCTTTGGTTTCTAATAGTGTCCTTCCCTGGTATTCTTAGTTACACATCCGATTAGGGACACATTTATTTCTATTTACATTTGTACCCAAATCCGTGTACTATATTGTTTTCTCATGTTCTGTCTGTTTCCTCTGTTTGGGACTCTTAATGACTTGAAGTATTAAAAATGAAAAAAAATAAATAATTTTGGTAGAATATGTATATTTGCATCAGATTTTGAGAAACTACTCCACCTCGCCTTAACTTGTGCTTTTCTAGTGAATATCTTGGCAGAGCTTTGGTTAAATTTAACAACTGCGTTACCACCTTAACATGTACAGCTTGGAATAAGGAATAGCTGAGATCAAACGAGTTCTAAAACCTGTGTGTACTGGGGTCAGGTTTGGTCTGCTAGACTCCTAAAGTCTAGAACAGTCTGCTAGGCTTTTCCAGCTGTTAGTGCTGCCACCTGAAGCATGTCACCTCCAAGCCTATGGCAGCAGGGGGATCTTAACTCTACCTGCCAAGAAGTGACACATCAAATCTGTTCACAGTTCATTGGCCAGAAGTAATAACATGGCTCTAATCTAATTGTAAGGAAATTCAGTGAGTACCAAATCTCTATTTCTCCTCAATAACGGAGTAGCAATTCCTCTATTTGCCATCTGGATCCTACTGCTTCGAGGAGGCAAAAATCCCAGACTGGCAATTCTGTATCTTACGGAGTTGTAGAGCTAACAATAAAATCCCAACAAAGAAATTTATAACTAGAACACAATATTGGCAGAAGTTAATCTATTTCAGAACAAGAAGAGTACACACATATAAATGAACTTATGTTGAACGACAACAAACATATTTACTTCTTTCTTGGTGAGTATGCAGAGAAGTATCCATGGTTTTTATAATTGTGTATATGGGATTTGTTTTCTTTTAGTAAATAATAACTCTCAGTAATTCATTAACCTCCATGGACTCTCAGCTGTAACTGAGTAACAGTATTCCTAAGGATGAGCAGTTTTGGTTACTGGAGAAATATCTTGCTTGCATGCTTTCTACAGACACTAAACATTTGTTAAGGTAGAATTTTAAAGTCACAGGAACATATTTCTAAAATTTAAGACTGTGGGGCTTCAACTTGGAACAACATCTAGACACCAAACTGGGCTTTTCTTTGCTGCTTCTGCAACTTTAAAATAAAAGCCACTGATAAATGGTCTCTAAACACTGGAATCTTCTAAAATACACAGATTTGATGATTGCTGCAAAATAACTGAACAGCATTTGAAAGGGAAAGGAAAAAAAAAGAAAATTGGCATATGTTTGTTTGATCTCTTTGATGATAGCCACTGATTTGAATTTTTAATGCAGAGGGTTTTTGTTGTTGTTGTTGTTGTTGTTGTTGTTTTGCCATTGTCATGTTGCACCCAAGGAAATCACAATGAAAGTGAGAAATGAAGCAAATTCTGCATAATTACAGAAAACAGCCCAGATAATATGCATGTTGATGATAATATCTTTATATAGTATGAATAAGGAATCATTGTGCATCTATCTTTTAAGGCCAAAAAAATTATGAGTAAGATTATTTTGCATGTTTTTACTAATGATGTAATTTTTCCCCTTTTTTTATTTTCAATTTTTATTAATTTATTTTTGTTACAAATGTTTCTCCTTTTTCCCCCCAGACCCCCTCCTCCCCATCCCACCCCCATCCCCCAGCATTGTTGTCTATGTCCGTTGGTTATGCGGACATGCATGCAAGTTCTTTGGTTTATCTCATATTATTTTTAAGTTGCAGTTGAATTTTTCTTCTAGTTATAAAAAAGAGTATGCCCTAGCTGGTGTGCACAGTGGTTAGAGCTTTGGCCCTCGCACTGACGGGTTGCGGGCTTGATTCCCAGTTAAGGGTATGTACCTGAGTCACAGGTTCCATCCCCAGCCCTGTTTGGGGCACATGCAGGAGGCAAACAATCGATGTGTCTCTCTCACATTGATGTTTCTCTCTTTCTCTCTCACTCTCTTCCACTCTCTCTTAAAAGAAAAAAATCTTTGGAAAAAATATCCTCAGGTGAGGATTAACAATAACAAATAAAGTGTATGTATACTCCAGAATATTTTTAAAATAAAGGAAAGCAGTAACAAATAAATCCTACAGTTAAATATTTCAAAAACAAACCATGATTTGGTTTGTTTATTTCTGTCTTATTCCTGAGACTATATGAATTATGTCAAAATTTATATCATAACATATATGTCTGATATATGATACATGGTTCTAAAAGCATAAGTGTTAATGGCTATCTGGTACACACAAACACACACATATATATATACACGATGGTTTTAACAGTCCTTATTTTGGATGTTTGAGCTTTATCTAAAAATTTTGCTGTTATAACAATTTACTGAACATCTAAATGCATGCCTTTATTCATTTACCCTGTTTGCTTCTTGAGCTAGATTGCTGTCCTGAGATATTTTTGCCTTCTTCACAAGTGTTGCCAAGTGGCCATGGCATTCTATAAAACAGTCAAAATTATGTTTTTGTTATTTTTATTAATGAAATATATACATTGTCCACAGAATTGTACTGGCATTGAGAAGTGAAGGTTTTCATTCACAACGAAGAGTATGTGGAGAAAAACGTCTCACTGAATGGAGAAATGTAGGCTATTTCACCGTCTGAAGGCAGAGGCAGCCTGGAGCAGGAGGAGCAGAGAGCAGAGAACATGCACACTGGAGAGTGGCAGGTGCTTCTAGGATGATTACATATTCCTTCGAGAAGAAAACTGTGAATTAATTTGACAAAAGAGTGAGAAGAAAACTTGTATATAGGATGGGGGACCAATTCACATTTTTAGAAAGAAAATAACAAAGATTGTTTTGAAGAATAAAAGTGGATATTGCAGAAGTGTTTAGATTTATAATATGTTTGAAGTATAGAGCTTAAGAAGTCTTTTAAAAGAAATCTGATTTTTTGGGGGGGTCTTAGGATTGATTAATGAAACCACCCAACCAATACTGGTTGAGGAAAGAGCAGAAAATTGGGGAACACAAAATATTACACCAGAACTGTAAATGTGTTTAATCATTCATTCCAATTTTATGCTGTAGCAATTTTTTAGTGAGGCACTGGGCTAAGCAACCCAGATACAGAGATTAACAAGAGGTAGTTCCCATGTTGTGAGGACTAAGAAATATGGGGGAAGACAAGTAATCATTTACAAAGTTTGCATTATAATGAGACATTACAAATACATAATATGGTATAATAATAGAGGTCTCAGATGAAGCATATCAGAGAAGGTGACATACTTTGTGAGCAAACATCAGAGTTGATGCAGGTGACCTTACAGAGGTCACTTGAAAAGTGTAGAGGGGTCTGTCAAGAGGGAAGTTTTCCAGCGGGCAGTCCACCCAGCGGGAAAGAAAGTCATGCCAGATTCAATTTGGAAAATCTTACAAGAAGTTTGTGTTTGATCAAGTTGTGTCTGAAATTCAGTGAAAAGTTTGAGCAGGGAATGAATGAGACACTGTGGTCTTGTCTCATGTTTCCCAAAGGTACTACTTCACACATGATCATAGGCAAGTAGCTTATCTAAGCTCTTACACTGGAATTAGTTTGTAAAGACAGTATCCCTTGGTTTTGTGCCTTAATGTATTTATTTCCTCAATTTAGAGAGGAATATTTTAACTGATAAAATGGATGTACAGCCCTCCAAATAGCTTGGCTTAGATGATAATGGCACATGTGTAATGAAAACCTATGCAGCTATAAAAAACTTAATGTGCGTGTGTGTGTGTGTAACACATTGTGCATCTTCCTTTTTCATTTTAGACATAACATACCTTGAAATATCAACATATGTATATAAGAGGACTGTGTGTATGTAGATAGATATAGATATACTAGATCTTAAGTTAAAAAACAAGGTTGAATAGTCATTTGTATATAATCCATTTGTGTGAAAAAAGGAAAGTCAAAAAATATATATAGTTTGTTATATTATTTCTTAATATATACAAAATTTTCATTTCTAAAAAAATACATGGGAAACTACCAATATTAGTTACCCTTGAGATACAGCAACAAAGAATCAGAATTTGGGAACTGAGAGCCACTTACTGTTAACATTTCATACTTTTGTACTGTATTTCATACTTTGAACATATAAAGATATTTACACTTAGAAAGTGTTTTACTTCATCATCATTATTATGTCGTATTTAGATTGGAGGCATGTACATATGATACTTTAAATTCACTTGTTAATATTCTGGATGTGCTTGAGAATAACGTGCATGTCAGTGTTTTAGCAATAGGGTTTATATATGTCTATTCGACTAAACTTACCACGTTATCCAAATTTTCTATACTTCTACTCATTTTTTAAAATTCTTCAATCTATTAGTTTATGAGGGGTATGTTAAAATATCACCGTATGCTAGCTAATTCATCAGCTCTATTAATTCTCTCCATTTTTACTTCATATGACTAAGACATATTTTTGAATATTGCACATACAATATAAATCATCTTGACGATTTTCTTTTTTATCATTATTAAGTGAGACTATTTTCTTGCCATTTTTAGCTTAAAGTTTATAGTTGGCTCAATAAGGCCAAGTTTTACCATGGACATGCAGCAGTAAGAATTCTCATAAATTGCTGGTGGGAATGTAAATATTACAACCACCTTGGTAAATTATATTTTTAAATATACCAACTGAAATGGAATATATGCATTCTCTGTGGTCCCGCAATTCTTCTCCTAGATGTGTCTTCAACATTCGCATGTCTACTAGACAATGTATATAAAAATATTCCTGGTGACATTTTAAAAAATATCTTCAAGTGGAAACATTCCGAATATCCATCAACAGTAAATAAGGTATACAAACTATAGTAAATTTATATAACAAAGATTATAGAGCAATAAAAATGAATGCAACCACACAGATAAAAATTACAAACTTAATATTGAGTAAAATAAATAAAGCTTAAAAATGTCTTACAAGCAGTACTGAGCCATACAGGTAGAGCGAGAACAGTGTTTAACATTCCGAACAAAGGAAGGGTAGGTGAGAAGGTCATGAGCGGGCCTCTTTGAAAAGTTGGCAGTTAGTTTTCCTTTGAGCTTGCTCATAGTTATACAGCTTTTGTTTAATAGTAATTACTATACAGGTATGTATATCTATGTTTTGTGTACTTTTTTATATATTTGTAATACTCACTAATGAAAAAGTAAAGGTAATTTTCAAGAAATAGAAATATGTAAATTCTTCTAAAAGTATAAAATATATTTTTCTCACTAGCCTAGCCAGCTTGATAATGAGAAAATAATAGAACATTTCCTTAGTCAGAAAAAAAGAAAAGTAAGCCCCAGCACTAGGATCAAGATAAGACCTTTACTGAGGTATTAAATTGGCAAGACATCAATAGCTTTCTACATATCATGCAGAAGATAAAATGAAAGAAAAGTCACCATTTACTCTAACAACAGCATTAAAAATCAAGCTCCTAGAAATACAGTAAATGAGAAAAATGAGTTACATATATGTAATATTTAATGCACTATTCAAGGTCACAAAATAATTCCTGAACAAATGGAAATAAATACAATATTCTTAGATAAGAAGATTCACCATCATAAAGGTGTCAGTTTTCCTTAAGTCATTTTATGTTTAATGAGATGTCAGTAAGATGTTCTTTTGGTTTTTTCAACTACATAGTTTATATGGAAAAATAAACTAATTAAAAAACAATAACAACAAAACCTTAGGAAACTCTGAAGTAGAAGAGATATAAGAAAAAGTCTGCACCTTGCAGATATTGGGCATATGCATTAAAGCTTCAAAATTAAAATATTGTGTATATTTTTATTAAACAGCAAAATCAGTGTAAAAAATAGCAATTCCAAAAAGAACAATATTTGTATGGCTATTTGCTACAATATAAAAGTGCCATCTCTGTCCGGCCAGTGTGGCTCAGTGGTTGAGTGTCAACCCATGTACCAAGAGGTCTCTGGTTCGATTCCCAGTCAGGGCACATGCCCAGGTTGTGGGCCCAATCCCCAGTGGGGGCATGCAGGAGGCAGTCAATCAATGTTCTTTTTCATCAATGTTTCTGTCTCTCTCACTCTCCCTCCCTCTCTCTCTCTCTAAAATCAATAAAGAATAAAAAAAATTAAAATAAATAAAAGTGCCCTCTCAAGTCAGGTAGAAAATTGTGGCTTTTATTTATAGATAGCATCCAGACAACTGGAATAGCCATTTGAAAACTAATTTTGGTCTATGCCTCATATTATTCAGAAGGATAAGCTCCAAATAGGTGAAAATTTTAAATGTAAAAATAATAAATCTTATCAAATACTGAAAGAAAATGTGGAAAATTCCTAGATGATGATGATGATGATACAGAGGGGGAGGAGTTCTAACTATGCCTCATAATCCAGAAAGCTTAACAGAAAAATCAATAAATTTACCGAGACCATGGTTCTCTTCAACAATGAAAAAAATGAATGTTATCATAATTGTATTTTAAACCCATCAGAAAACATATCTAGAAAAATGGATAGCTAAATACATTGAAATTGAACTTGTTAATAGAGATGACAATGGCCAGCCACTTTCTTGGCTGGGGGTATTTGTCAGTTCTAGGCATGTGCTGAGGACTAGACATGACCTAAGTAGAGGAACTCTGCTAGGAAAAAGAAGCAGGGGGATGTGTGACGACTGTGAAAGCTGGCATGACAGACAACCAAGAGGAGCCCCAAATGCACACCTGGCTTTCTCCATGAGAAATTTGCCGGGATCTGTGGGAGGGCGGAAAGTTGCAGGGCTAGGCCTGCAACATCTAAAATGTCAGAGTAGAATCTCTTGTGCTCTTGTGGTGTTTGGGAATCAAAGCTCACTAAAAGAGAATAACTGTTTCAAATACACGAAGTCCCTCTCTAACACATGTGCCAGATTCCGTGCTGTTCCAGATGACAACCAAGAAGCTAAGCTCTAAACGTCCAAGGGCAGAACTGAATCTTTTGGAAACATTCATGGCCAATGAGTCAGAGACCATTGCACTCAACAAAAACCCAGGATGATAGTGGCAGACAAAAAGGGGAAAACCTGAGCAGACAGAATCTTGTTAGAAGTGCAACCCAACCCATGCTCAATTTCTGTGTATCACCTTATTTGTCTGACAGAAAATAGAGAATTCCTTTCTTGTGAAAAATAACAGTACTGCAGGATCTCCAATTCTTTTGACACACATATCTGGCATAGAATAAAAAGAAAAAAGAAAACGTGGAGGCAAGAAATTATTAATTGTCAAGAGAAAAAGTAAACCATACAAATAATCAGTGACAACTATATTCCTAGGCACTCCCAGCTAAAGACTGAGCCCACCAGAGTTACTGAACTGGCCCATTGCTGTCTAGGGAAGGATTCTTCCAATGGATAAATCTTAGTTGATGATTTACCATCACCATACCCAGTGCTTTTTCTGGACTGTGTTGCAATCTGGGGCTTTTCCTACCTGATTGTATTGATCTGCTCAAGTTGTTATAACAGAATATCATCTACTGGGTGGGTTAAACAACAGGAATTTATTTCTCACAGTTCTGGAGGCTAGAAAGTTGAAGATAAAGGAACCAACCAATTTGGTGCCCTAGTGAGGGCTCCCTTCCTGGCTTGCACATGAACACCTTCTTATTGTATCCTCACGTAATAGAGAGAGGAAACTCTGGCCTCTCTTCCACTTACATAAGAACATTCATTTCATTATTGGGGACTAGACCTAATTACCTAGTGTCCCTCCTAATAAACTTGCACATTGCATTTCATCATGGTATTTATTGCTCAGAGGCTCAAAATATTACTGATAGTATAATAAATGTTAAAACTATCACTATGCTTATTCAGAGCCCAGTGTAAATGGGCCAAGAATGTCAAGCTCATTTTAAAACTACTTAAGAAAATGTAAAATAATGAGCAAATATGCTATCAAAAAAACAAACAAACAAACATTTTAAGCTGGTCTTCTTCTTATTTATAACATATTTGGTATTTCTGATTCTCAAGATTATTATTTTCCTCTATGGCTTATAAATCTGAAACTTTTTGCAATAGACTTGAGGACCAGACCTTCAGAAATGAGCTGTTGAGGGCAAGCAATGCAGTGAGCAGTCTACTCAGATCATATTTGGCAGAATCCAATTCCCACTACAATATAATTGAATAGCTCTAACCTGCCTGACTAAAATTCCCTTGGAGCTTAACTCTACAATGTTCATTTTCTTCCACCATCTGTTGAGAGCAACACATCATCGGTCTCTTATGCTACCAGCATGCAATCTAGTGATTACTGCCTTACAGAACTGCATAGAAACACTTCCAGAGACCTAGCCTTGATCTCAGGAGATGACACAGAAAAGGGGATGCAGACACACCAGTCATTCATTATTATAGTATCTGAACAACTGCACTAGACTTCCTAACCCCTTAGTTCTTCACAGTCACACTTTGTGAATTGTGGATGTATGTAACCAATAGTCAGTGTTGTAGGCAAGGTAACACACAGGCTCATATTGTCAACTCAGACACAAATCAGAAATATATAGTAAATTTTATTTTTAAAAAATGCAAAATATTGGCTACACAGAGGCTCATGCAAGGCAGAAAAGAAGGCTGGAATTTCAAAGGTAGTTTCCCCCAGGACCTCCCGACTTGTGTCAAACATGTGCTTCAGACCCAGGAAAGATGTCTCTATGCGACAGCCATGGAATTCCTGAGAGCGAGCAGCATTTAAAGACAGTAGAGGTTCCATAACATCCTCCTTGGAGCCATGCCTGTGTTCTAGTTATCAAAGACAATCTGTAACCAGAGAGGTCCCGTTAAAGGTATTTCCCACATAAATCTCTTCCTCCTAACACATATCATTAGACTTAGTCAATTGCCTTTCATTTTTGTCCCCTGGGATGGGGGAAGGGAGTGTTCTCACGTGACACATCTCTAAAGGGAATGAATGGACCAAGGTTAACTGTCTTGACTCCATCCTCCTAGTAAGTAAAAGATGTAAGAATGGGGGAAAAGGAATAAATAAATGCAAAGGAAATGTCTGATAGAAAATGAGGACTAGATCTCTGAGGACTATAAAGGAAAGAAAGCAGTGAATTCACTGGCAATCAGAGGCAAGGTGGTTTATTCAAAAGACTTGGAATTCACAGTTAGCATCTGGTATCCACTCCATTTTTTTAAAATTTTTTTTCATGCTATTTAAACTTTCTGGGCTCAAGTTTCCTCAACAGTAATGTGTGATGATATTTTCCACAGAAATGCTATTAGGGTCTGGACGTGGCAAATTATATGAGGGAGACTGATGCCTGTTAGGAGTGAATTAAGTGTTATGTTTTCTTATTTTACTTTTAAAAATAAAAGATAATATTTTGCAATTTTTCCTTTTTGTGATACATAGCATAAACATCCCAAATATCTACCACTTATTTTTGTATGCTTTACCCATTCTCAAAATAGATTTTATATTCCTTTGGGGGAAATGCAGGTGGTCTTACTGACTACAGAAGTTTGAAGAATGACGAGGTCAGATGTCAACTCTATTGCAGACTATTTCTGTAAAACTAAGTCAGGTTAATATCATGCCTTTAACTAATGTTACCACTCTGAAAACTAGGACATCATTCAGCAATCACAATTTATAAATTAGGGTTCAGGGGGAAGGCCAAATAATAAATAAGCTTTATTCCAGCTCCTGACCCTTCTGTACAGATAATAGCGATATTTGTGTCACTTGACAATACATGCTAGAGCTATATCTAAGAAGGCTCTTCTCTCAGGATATGCAACTTCCCTGGCTAAATAACAGTCTGATTCTTCTTGAATGATATGAAAAGGAATCTCACTCGCTATCACTGATTGACAGGAGTCAGAAGCGAATGCCACTCAGGGCATTGTGGCAAGGTCTCCAACCTGACAATTGTTCTCATGCCTCAGGGAACAATAAAGGGTGGTGCATAAGGCTTATATCAAATTGTTACTATTTTCCAGAGACATGCTTACTAGGCTGGGTCATTTTGAAAAGCAAATAGTCTCTCTAGGTATGTGCATTTTTATGGGCATACACATTTATTTTGAATCTTGTAACAATGCTCATTGAATTAAATTTTGTATCAGCCTGATAGGGGTATCCTCAGGAAAATACGGAAACTCACAATATGCACTGCACCCTCTCTCTAAGGTCTCCACGGTTTCCAGCTCAGAGGTGCACGACACTGCGGTTCACTTTCCGTCTACAACAGAGTTTGTCTTTGAGCCAGTCCTGCCACCGGTAATTTCACCCTAATTTCCAGCTACCGTGGATTTGAAATCATTTCTTTGCCTTAATAGATTTTAAATATATATATATATATTTTAATGAAAATTCTCTTATGGCAGGAACCACACAAAAAATTAAAAGCTTATAATTTATTTTTTTTGTGTTAGAATCCTTGCATACTCTACTGACCTCAAATTATTGGTTTCCCATTAAGTTATGCTCTTCTGATGAGTGTAACATCAGACTATTTATTGATTAACTGGTAAATGAATATCATGATGAGGAAGTCATGTCTTCAAAAAAAAACAAGGGTAGGATATGTTAACAACTAGAGCCCTGGCAGGTTTAGCTCAGCAGTTCGAGTGTCGGCCCACAGACCGTGAAGATTCGCAGGTTCGATTCCAGATCAAAGCCCCATACCTGGGTTGTAGGTTCAATCCTGTAGGATCCATGTGTGTGTGTCTCTCTCTCCCCCTCCCTTCCACTCTATATAAAAAAATCAATGGAAAATAGCCTCAGGTGAGGATTAATAACAACAAAACTTGAGCCCCATGATTTTGTTTTTTTTTTTTCATTTTTGTTATTTTTTTAATTAATAGCTATTATTTTTAGAGAAGTTTTATCTTCATAAAAAATTGACCAAATAGGTAGTTCCCATATTTCCTCTCCCCTCACATGGTTTCTTTTTGCTACAATTGATAAACCAATATTAATACATTATTATTGATTAAAGTCCATAAAGTTTATTAGCATTCACTCTGTCTTATACAATGCCACGGGCTTTGACCAATGCATAGTGTCACATCTATCCTACAGTGTCACGCAGAGTAGTTTCTCTACCCTACAAATCCTCTTTACCTATTCTTCCCCACAGCCCTTCCCCAAACCCTTGAAAAACACTGATCTCTACTGTCTCTATAGTTTTGCCTTTTCCAAAATATTATAAAAGTGGAATCATATAGTATGTAGTATTTTTACTGGCTTCTTTCACTGACTTAGCAAAATACGTTCAAGTTTTCTCCATGTCTTTTCATAGATGGCCTAACAGATCATTTATTTTTATTGCTGAATAATATGCCATTATATGAATGTACCGCAGTTTATTTGCCCTTTGGGAAAAAACATCTTGGTTGCTTACAACTTTTAGAATCTATAAATAAAGCTGCTATAAACATCCACGTACAGGCATTTGTGTGCCAAAACTCTGACTCATTTGGTAAATATCAAGGAATATGTTGCTGGATCATATTGTTTAATTCTATAAGAAACTGACAAACTCATCGGAAGTGGCTGCTCCAATTGTATTCCCCACAACAAAGAATATAGTTTCCATTAACCCACATCTTCGTCAACATTTTTATTGTCAGATATTTTACTTACTTATTTATCAGTTTTCAAAGGTGCGTAGTGGTATCTCAATGCTGTTTAAGTTGCAGTTCCCAAATGACAAATGCTGTTGAGCATCTTTGAACATAGTTATTTGTTATCTGTATATATTCTTTGGTTACATATCATATGCTCAATTTAATTCAGGTATTTGTTTCTTTTAATTTTAAGCTTTATATGTGTATTTTAATATTTTTCAATTTTAAGATTTATATGTGTATTTTTAAGATTTATATGTGTATTTTGGGTATAAGTTCTTTATTAAAAATATGTTTTGCAAATATTTCCCCCCAGTCTTTGGCTTATCTTTTCCTTGTCTGAACCATGACTTTTGCTGAACAGAAGTTTTAATTTTAATAAAAAGCAATTTATCTATTACTTCATTTATGGATCATGCTTTATTTTATTTGTTGTATCTAAAAAGTCATGGTCAAACCTAATTTTACCTAGAATTTTCCCTGTTATCTTGTAAAATTTCTATAGTTTGTGTTTTACATTTAGGTCTACAATCTATTTTTAGTTTTTGTTTTTTGAAGAAAATTAAGTTCTACGTCTAGATTCATTTTTCTGTGTGTGAAGATGACCAATTTTTCCAGCAGTATTTGAAAAAAAAAGGAGAATATCCTTTTTCTATTAAATTGTCTTTGCTTCTTTGACAAAGATCAGTTGACTTTTTTGTGTGTGGGTCTATATCTGAGCTCTCTATTCTGTTCCACTTATTTATTTGTTTATTCTTTTGCCAATACCACATTATCTTGATTACTTCAAGATTGGCTTGATTAGCTTCACAGTAAACCTTAACTTCAAGTTATTCAGCTTACATTGGCAATTTTGGATCTTTTGCCTTCTTCACATGAACTTTAGAATTAATCAATATCAACAATATAATTTGGTGGGATTTGGAATAAAATTGCATTGAACCTATAAATCAAGCTGGGAAGAGTTGATGTATTGACAATATCAAGACTTCCTATTCATGAACATGAAATATCTCTCCATTTATCTAGTTATTTGATTTCTTTTATTAGAGTGTTGTAGTTTTTATCATATAGATCTTAAACATGTTTTGTTAGACTTATAACTAAATATTTTATTTTGGGGGTGCTAATGTAAATGGTAACATGTTTTTTATTTCAGTTTCTACTTATTTATTGATGATATATAAGAAATGATTGAGCCCTTGCCGGTTAGAGCGCCTGCCTGTGGTCAAGAGAGATTGGGTTCAGTTCCCGCTAAGGGCACGTACCTCAGTTGCAGTTTGTCCCCAGCCCTGGTTGGTCATGCGGGTGGCAACCACTCGATGTGTCCCTTTCACGTCAATGTTTCTCTCTCTCTCTCCCTCTTCCTCTCTATCCCGCCCACTCTGTCTGAACAAAAAATGGAAAAATGTCCTCGGTTGAAGATTAAAAAAAAAAGAAAGAAAGTGATTGACTTTTGTATAACTTTGGATCTTATAACATTGCTATACTCACCTACTAGTATCTGGAGTTTTTTGTTAATTCTTTAGAATTTTCTACATAGATAATCATGTTGACTGTGAAAAAAGACAGGTTTATTTCCTTCTCAATCTGTATGTCTTTTATTTCTTTTTCTTGCTTATTGCATTTGCTATAATATTCAATGTTGAATAAGAGTATAAGAAGGTACATCTTTGTCTTGTTTCTAAACTCGGGGGGAAAGCATCTAGTATCTCACTACTCAGTAAAATATTAGCTATAGATTTTTTAGAGCTATTCTTTATGAAGTTGAGAAAGTTTTCCTCAATGTCTAGTTTGTCGAGAGTTCTTACTAGATATGGGTGTTGGATTTTGTCAAGTGCTTTTTCTACCTCTAATGATATAATTTTCTTTAGTCTGTTCATATGATGATTTATGCTAGTTGATTTTCAAATGTTGAACCGACCTTGTATACATGAGATAATCCCACTTGTTCATGGTCTATAATTCCTTTTATACATTGTTGAATATGCTGTCCATTATGTTGGTAAAGAATTTTGTACCTATGTTCATGAGAAATATTAGATTTCCTGTCTTTAGATTTCCTTTATGGTATGTCTTTATCTTCTTGTGATAATAAGATAATGTTGGTTTCATAAAATGAGTTAGAAAGTATTCCCTCTAGTTGATTATTTAGTTTCCCTAATAAACATGGTCCTATTCAGATTGTCTGTTTCTTTTTGCTTGAGTTTTGGTAGATCGCGTCTTTCATGAAATAGAACTATTTTATTCAAGTTGTCAAATTTAGGGTATAAATTTTCATAATATTCCTTTATTGTTTTTTTAATATCTATAAGATCAGCAGTGATGGCTCCTCTTTTATTTCTGCTATTAGAAATTTGTGTCTTTTCTTTCTTTCTTTGTTAGATACTCATTTTATCTCCTGATTTTCTTTTTTAATTCTCACTTGAGGAGATATATATATATATTAGAGGGAAAATGAGAGAGGGAAACATTGATGTGAGAGAGAAATGTCAATCAGTTGCCTCCCCTCCACACCCCAACTAGGGCATTCAACCTACAACCAAGGCATGTGCCCTAACTCGGAATCGAATCTGCCACCTTGTGATGTACAAGAGGATGCTCCAAACAACTGGGCCACCTGGCCAGCTTTCTTCTGGCTTTTTTTCTTTTTCTTTTTAAGTACAGTTATATATATTTTTTCCACTTTTGAGAGAAAGAAATGCATGTTGTGAAAGAGTATAATTACTTTTTTCTTTGTTGGTAAACAATGTGAATAATAGATGGGACAAAATTAATCACTGCTACCAAGCCCAGACGTGCACTCTGTGGAAATTAGGAGAATGATATTAGCTATCAGATTTTTAATGGCCTACTTACTCTGTACCCAAAACAATAAACAGCATGTCATTTTCTTTCTTATAAATTCCAACAAGTACCCAAGGTGGGGGTGAACTTACTTTACAGAGAAAATGCATACTCAGATAAGTTAGATAATATCTCCTAGATTAAAAAAGAACAAGAGTGGTGAGGCAGCATTTTGAATCCATGGGTTTCAAATTCCAAAATCTCTCGTCTGTCAACACTTTTCTGTTTCTTGGGATGATTCAATCTCTATTTTCTAAGCTTTGAGAAAAAACAACAACAACAACAACAACAACAACAAACACATAAAAGCAGCATAACTCTTGTCCTTGAAAATAATATAAAATAGATGCACTATTATAGACACTGGAAAATAGCTACTTGTCTATTCCTGTTATTGCAATATTTCCTCTTACTTCTACAGCTAGTTTTGGTGAAAGAGAAAAAATATATGTGTCAGTAAATTCTGAATACATTTACAAAGCTTATTTGAAATGATAAATTATTATCACTAAAACATGGCATATGTCATAAAGAAATCAATAGATACATTTTATTGATAAAATATATTGATAATATGTCTAGAATTCTGTTCTACTTGTTGCATTTGATGTTACTAATGAAGCCAGTGGTTGTAAAATGGTCACAGAGAGGGGACCAGGTATCAGAAGATCATTCTTTTTACTGATGTTTCTTTTATTGTTACTATTATTGCTACTACTATTATTTTGGCTTGTGACAACTACAATATTAGTAACTATTAGATGCATCCATTTAAATCACTTGTAGAAATAAAACATTTTCAGTAGACATGGTTTGGTTTGGGTGTGCTTTTTTTTTTTTTAGCAAAAGCCTCTTAGATAAATTTGAAGAAGAGATACAAATTTAGCACAAAGGTTATGGGATCAAAAAGATACCTGATAATAACAAAATGTTTATGGTTAAATTTTATATGTTTAAATATTTGCATAAAATAGAAGTGACTTACTTAAGCTGTTTATATCCAATTCTATTCATTTCCCTCCTGTAGAATGATGACAACAGTGATCTTGAGGGCATCAGGTTCATAGTCTGAGATACAGAATGAATGTTTTATTCAAAGCTATTTTCCATCACCATGCTTGTCAAGAATGCTTCCCAAAGAAGGCTAACAGAAATTGGCACTGGGAGATAGGTAGAGAGAACCAGAAAAGAGAGAGAGAGGAAATAGGAAGAAAAAATGATCAAACTGAACAGCTTTGAAAACTGTGCTTGCTGAGAGAGTGGCATCAAATATCTTATCTGATTCTTACTAAGCTTCCCTTGAACACAGTGAGAGTGGCTGGTGGGTGGATGAGAGAGCCTGAGCAGACTTTGACTAACAGGTTGGGAGAGGAAAACGTTTCTTGAAGGAGGTATTGTAATCTCTACATCATTTACCACTCCGACTATGTCTTTATTTGACTTTTCAACTCTGATAAAAAGTTTGTAACTTCTGTATTGTCACTAGAAAAAACCCATGGCATCTTGTAATTCCCAATTTACATAGCTGATTTCATGTTTTCAACAGTGGGTCAGGCTCTGACAATTGTGACTTTTCTGCTTCAGAAAACTGGAAAGACATCGTGGTGGTAAACTGATGGGCAGTGTTAGGACCTCGAGGGTCATGGGATCACATTGTTCTGCACCCACACACATGGAGCTCATGTCAAGGGTGGGACTCCCACGTTTAGGATCTCTGGAAACGAATGCTTCTCAGCATTAGACTGATCTAATCATTTTTAAGTAAAAAGAGCTTAACATTTTCAATGCCTAAGGGTTCAGCCAGAATAGTAAACTCAAAATCTCTAAGCTGGGGCCTAGGCATTGGCACCAACACACACACAAGTATATATACTTATATACATATATATATATATATACATATATATATATATATATAAACTTGTTTCCTTTTATTTATTTATTTACTTTTAATCCTCACCCGAGGATGTTTTTTTTTTTCCAGTTTTTGTTCAGATAGAGTGGGAGGGAGAGAGAGGATGAGAGAGAGAGAGAGAGAGAGAGACATCGATGTGAAAGGGACACACCGAGTGGCTGCCACCTGCACAACCCAACCAGGGATGAGGACAAACTGCAACTGAGGCACGTGCCCCCAACGGGAACCGAACCCGGGTCTCTCTGGACCACAGGCCGACATTCTAACCGCTGAGCCAAACCGGCCAGGGAGAAACTTGTTTGCTTTTAATATGTAAGAAAGGTCTCAAAGACTTGTTTCAAGTCATTAGCAAGGAAATGATACGAGTTTGGTGTGAGCTGATAGAAACTAGCAGCTGGTCTCAGGGTTTATCATACTGGCTGAGATCTTCCTACTCTCAGGTGCTATCAGGAGTCCATATGCTGTTGCTTGGGATGATTCAACCAGAAATTGAATTTAGACCTACTTCTGGATTTAGACCTACAGGTTATCTCCAAAGAGGAAAGGAACCAGACATTCAAATCAGCTTTCAGAGCAGGTATAATCTGCATTTCTAATGTGATCACATCTACATAGTCAGTATTCTTCTACACTCTAGAACAGGGGTCCACAAATTATAGCCCTAGGCCTAATCTGGCCTGCTGTCTCTTTTTACATGGCCTATGAGCCAAGAACAGTGTTTACATTTTTAGTTTTACATTATATGTATACATTATATACATAAATATGTTTTCTTTTTTAATTTTTTTAATCCCCACCCCCGAGGACATTTTTCCATTTATCTTCAGATAGAGTGGGAGGGAGGGAGAGAGAGAGAGAAACATTGATGTGAGAGAGACACAGCAACTGGTTGCCTCCAGCAGGACCCCAACCAGGTCTGGGGATGAACCAAAACCTAGGTACGTGCGTGCCTTTGACCAGAATCGAACCTGCGACTCTTTGGTCCACGGGCCAATGCTCTAACAGCTGAGCCAAACTGACCAGGGCTTTAGTGTTTATATTTTTTAAAAAGGATCACAAGACCCTGGCCAGTATGGCTCAGCTGTTAGAATGTCAGTCCATGAACCAAAAAGTCACGGGTTCAATTCCAGCCAAGGACATATACCTCGGTGGCAGTTCGTCCTCAGTCATGTAGGAGGTAACCAGTCTATCATATTAATATTTCTTTCTTGCTCTCTCTACCCCTCCCACTTTATCTAATGATAAATAGAAAAATATCCTTGGGTGAGGAATAAAAAAAAAGGATAAAAAGAAGAATGTTTAATAACATAGAAAAATTCAACTTCCACAAAGTTGGAGCCCAGCCATGCTTATTTGTTTGTATACTGCCTAGGGCTGTTTTCACACTTCAAGGTAGAGTTGAGTAGTTGCTATAGAGACTGTATAGCTCATAAAATCTAAAATATTTACCACTTAGCCCTTCTATTAGTGTCCTAGTGCTGTATAACAAATTATCACAAACCTGAAACAACAGAAATCTATTCTCTCGCTGTACTAGAGGCTAAAAGTTCAAAATCAAGGTCAGGTCAGAGCTAGGTTGCCTCCAGCGGCTGTAAGATTCCGTTCTCCACCTCCTCCAGCTGCTGGTGGCTCCAGGTGTCTTTGGCTGTTACTGCACCACTCCAGCGTCCGCTTCGGTCTTCCCATGGGCTGTCCTCTGGGTGCTTTCCCCCTCTGAGTCAGACACTCGTCACCGGATTTAGGGCTTACTCTGATCGTTCAAGATGATCTCCGCTGGGAACTCTTATTTACATCTGAAACACCAGTTTTCCAAATAAAATCAGGTTCGGTCTTCAGTTCTACTTAGCTTTTCCGGGATAGTTTTTAACCCACTTAAGTTATTACAGGAAGTTTGTGCTGGTCTAGAATTTTAACTCAAGTTATGGGAAAATGAGAATGTAGGAAAGAGGGAAAGTAGGTTCTGAGAACTCATATTTTGCCAGACTGGACTTCTATTTTATCTGAAAGGGATAGAGACGCCTGTTGGTAGCTGGGAAATCTCTGCATACCATTAAGAGGATGCTATTACAAAAATAGGGTTTAATTCCACTCATGATGAATTCCGTATTTTCAACAACTATTTCTTGGAAGTATGCCATATGTCAGTGAATTGACAGTTCATCTAGAAACTTGCCTATAAAAGTAAACTTGGTTTTAAAAACACTAGAAAATGCAGTCAATACTACAGTAAGTAGAAACTGTATCTAAGTAACCAATTTGGCTCAATTTAGACAACCCACTAACAGCCACATCCTCTTTTTTATTGCTCTTTCTATGACTTATTAAAATTGATTTTTTGCCAAAAAAAAAAAAAAAAAGTAGAGAAAAGTTGAAGAAAATATGATTAAGTCTCTAAGAACACTCAGAGAGTGTCCCATTGACTTTCTAGGAACGTGAAGTTGGGGTAATATCAGAATCTGGTGATATGCCTTCCTCTTGTATACTGAGTGTATCACTTTTTTCTTTTTTTGGGGGGGCGGTAAAAGTAAATGTTATTATTTATTATATGTTTTCATATTTTCTCTTAATATGTAGAGTCTGTTATGCCCCCGCCATCAATAAGATAGTAACTGAGCAGCTCTTTTTGTCCCTTATTTCCTGCCCAGACACACTGACTGTTGGGTTACAATTATAACACTTCAAAGGGAGCAAGAGCTCAGCCTGGATCCGTGGTCACACTTGGGCATTTGTCTAGACATAAGCCAGGAACCCTGCAGGGGAAGAAATGCAAAAGAAAGCATTGGGCTAAAATCTTCTGGCTGGACAGACCTGGCTCTGAGGTTTCTGCACCCAGGATGACTTCAATGACCAGATCAGAGGCTATAGAAGTGCTAGAAGAAAGACCAGTAATATCTAAGACTCCTGATCATCAACTGAAATCAGATTCCAACCCTGTGGAAGGATGTAATAAATTGTCTGCCTCCCTGGAGATCACTCAAGGCATTTCAAAGGAAAAAAATCATGTTGGCTCTCTTCTAGCCCTAAAAAAAGAGGGTATGTTGTCATCTCAACCATGAGAAATGACTTCAGTCCAGGTCCCTTCATTTGTCCCTCCAAGAATAGTCTTCCCATATTCAAGACAGAGGAAATCCTGGCAGTAAGCATGTATGAAAGAAATAAACTGTTGGAAGCCACCGCCTGCCTTCTTCAGGACATCACAGCGCTCAGATTCATCAGCGTCAACCCAGCAGAAGCAAATGCTTGGCTCTCTCCTGCTTCCCAGTGTCCAGCTCTCTGTTCAGAAACTTGGACCTTTCCTAAAAGGACAGTGAGGGCTTCCATCTCGAAAGTTTTCAAACCAAAGCAACTTCTCTTTCTGAAGAATTAAAACATTTTGCAGACAGACTGGAAAGTAATGGGACTCTACAGAAATGTTTTGAAGATTCAAAAGGGGAAGCATCAGATTCATCTCTGGAAACACCCGTGGCTGAGATGAAGGACTACATAACAAAGTATCCTTAGAATGTCAGACATTGGCATCAGCTCCTGCTGTGCTACCAGGAGGCTGAAGAGATCATGTTCAGAGGATCGACTGAAACAAGAATTGCTGAAGTTGAAGTGGAATCTACAGCATATCGTGGGTCTTCCCAGAGTGAAGACCTTGATACAAAGCCTGTCTACCAGAAAATATTACAGAGCCAGCACAAAGTCTTTGAATGCAAGGATCAGTGAAGCAGTTGCATGAACTTTATGGACAAAAGTACCCAGTGCCTCCAGAAGGTGTCAGCACAGCTCGCAAAGAGAAGTGTGCAACACTTAGATCTCACCAGCTCCTAACCTGTGCAAGCTTCAGTTAGGAAACTTGCCTACTGAGCATCGCTTAACTCTTGTCAGTGACCTGATGTGTCTGTTCTGCCACAAGGTGCTCCAGCACATGGCGATTGCATGGCAATCTGAGCTGCTGATATCTACTCGGTTGCCTATGAGGGTAACTTGCTGACAACACTTATGTATCTAAAATAATGTTGTATAGACCTTTTTTACCAAGAATGTGCAAAATACTTTAAGTTTCTCTTTTGGAATGATCTTCAGAACTAGTACTTAGTCTTTTAAATATCCTTTGTGATCACAAAGCTTCATCTGGTGTAGATGTTTTGAAATTTTGAAATATCCAAAGTCATACAGGATCAAATCCAGTGAAACATTTTAGGGGTCAAGTTGGGTTCTGATTGTAAAGGAATGAGACTAATAACTAAAGTTTTCGGCACTGTGTGAATACATATATCACTTCACAAGATATCCAAATTGAAGGAAATACCACTCATTCCCTACGTCCTGGTGCCCATAGCATGCTTCAGCTTTTAATATTGAGTCAACATCCTAAATCCTGGATTCAAGGCAAAAGGGGCTAAGTATTCCTTTTCATTGTTCTCTGCATTTGTTAATAATCTGTATTACAAAACTGTACATAATTAAAAGCTTAAAAAACAAACAAACAAACAAAAAACAGCCTTGGGTTAAAAGGAGGGTCTGAAGCAGCATCCAGGATTCAAGACAAAGTAATCAAGGAGTTTGGATGTCTGTTTCCTCCATGGATCTGTGATTAAGACATCCAGACCCTAGATTTCAGAAACAGCATCAGGAAATGCCCATTGTAAAGGAAACTAGTAATAATGAATATGAAACAGAGCTGATTTTCCTCTATAGAAATATTTTATCACACAGGGAAAAAAACAACAATTTAATCCAAGAGATAGATTTTTTGTACCTGGTAAGATCTGAGTAATACTTGAAGCGTAATCAGTGGCTTTATAATTTGTTATTGAAAGGATGGTAATTTAATGTAATTATGTAATAGTAAATATAAAAATGTGTATATAGGTATGTAAATAAGTATATACATATGAAAATTATATGTAAATATATGCATACTTATATATACAACATATATAAATAACTTTATAGATATAACTATTTAATATATAAGTATATATGCAGATACAGTCAATACATATAACTATAAAATTGACTGGATGAAAGAAAATTATAGCCTTACTGTTTAGAGTTTGTTTGGGTGAGGGGGTCAATAAAGTACTAATGTCCAATGAAATCTATGGAATCACGTAGGCATCCAAAGCACAGAGGGTCCTAACCAACTGGCATGACAAGTCTCAAATGTTCTATTGTTGTTCTGGAGCTATCACTTTAACAGGACCTTTGGTTGTGAAAATAAAAGCAACTATATACTGTTTACTTGGCTAAGAACTAAGTGCAATGAAGAAATCTACAATAAGATGTTATAACTGTGATATGGTATTCTACATAGAACTATAAAGTGGCCTAATTTTAGTGAAATTATACTCATTTAAGTTCAATAATTATTTCTTCTAGATCTAAATTTATTCCTTTATCTGTCCAAACTTTTTTTTTTTCCCCCACAAGGTAGATACCCTAGATTTTTATTTTTATTTAAGCATTTGTTGCAAGGCATTCAGAAGCTGGAATCATGGTTTTAGGGACATGCAGGCCTGGTCTTTAGACCTCCTGATGAAGAAAAGAATGTGAAAAGCAAATGGAGCAGCCAGGTTGCGTTGCTACCGGGACTGTAGTGCAAGTATCTCTGTCCTGGTTTCACTTAAAGGAAAATTACCTAGATTTCCAAAATGTACCTTGTTTCCCATGTGGGGGCCAAGCCACACCCTAATGGTGAAGGTGTGACTTCATTTAAATGAGGATTATTTCTGTCATTCTTTTTTTTTTTTTAAATCTTTATTGTTGAATATATTACAGACGTTCCTCATTTTTCCCCCATTAACCCCCTCCTCCCACTCCCGCCCCCCTCCCGCCTTTTCCCACACTACTGTCTGTGTCCATTGGTTATGCATATAAGTTCTTTTGTTTATTTCTTCCCACCCCACTACCCCCTTCCTTTTGAGGTTTCTCAGTCAATTTGTACTTATTAATCCCTTCACCTTTTTCACCCATTCCCCCAACTCCCCTCCCATCTGGCAACCAACAAAGTGTTCTCTGTGTCTATGTGAATGTTTCTGTTCTGCCTGTTCATTTTGTTTGTAGATTCCATTGTCGATAGATATGTATTCATTGCCATTTTGTTTGTTCATATATTTTATCTTTTTCTTCAAAAAGACCCTTCATCATTTCATATAATAATAGTTTGGTGGTGATGCACTCCTTTAACTTTTTCTTGTCTGGGGAAGTCTTTATATGGCCGTTGATTCTAAATGACACCTTTGCAGGATAGAGTAATCTTGGTTGTAGGTTCTTGCTTTTTATCACTCTGAATATTTCTTGCCACTCCCTTCTGGCCTGCAAAGTTTCTTTTGAGAAATCAGCTGACAGCCTTATGGGAACTCCCTTGTAGGTAACTAACTGCTTGTCTCTTGCTGCTTTTAAGATTCTCTCTTTGTCTTGAACCTTTTGTATTTTGATGATGATGTGTCTTGGTGTGGGCCTCTTGGGGTTCACCTTGTTCGGGACTCTCTGTGCTTCCTAGACTTGTATGTCTGTCTCCTTCACTAAGTTAGGAAAGTTTTCTGCCATTATTATTTCAAACAGGTTTTCAATTTCTTGTTCTTGCTCTTCTCCTTCTGGGACCACCAAGATGTGAATGTTGGCACACTTGAAGTTGTCTCAGAGGCTCCTTACACTATCCTCATTTTTTTTGGATTCTTTTTTCTTTTTGCTGTTCTAATTGGGCATTTTTTGCTCCCTTATATTCCAAATCGATGGTTTGCTTCTTGGATTTATGTACTCTACTATTGAATGTGTGTAAATTATTCTTTATTTCAGTTAATGCCTTCTTCATTTCTGACTGTGCATCCATCATTTCTGACTGGTCCTTTTTTATGCTCTTGAGGCCCTCACTAAGTTCACTGAGCTTCTCACTAAGTTCATTGAGCATCCTTATAAGCAGTATTTTAAACTCAGCATCTGTTAGGTTGCTTATCTCCATTTCGCTTAGTTCTTTTCTTGGGGTTTTGTTCTGTTCTTTCATTTGGCACCCCTCGAGCTGCCTCCCCTCCAAGCTTAGAGGGAGAGAGTCCGATAAGTCCGTGCAGGGCCCTTTAAGGAGCTGCCTGGGGCTTCAGCCACATCAGCTTCCCTGAGTCTCAGTTCCTGCTGGTTTTTCCAGCCAGAAGTGATGGGGATTCTCTTCCTGGCACTGGAACCCTGAGCAGGGCATCTGGTGTGGGATGGGGACCCCTCAGTCCTCAGAGAGAACCTTCCCAGCGGAGGTGTCCTCCGGATTTTTATCCACCACACATGGGTGTGGGACCAGCCCGTCGTGCCCCCGCCCCTCTTACCACTCTCGATGCAGCTTCTTCTTTAATTCCGTAGTTGTAGGATTTCCATTCAGCTTGATTTCAGGCAGTTTTGAATGATGGTTTTCCGTAGTTTAGTTGTAACTTTGATGTGGTTGTGGGAGGACGCGATACCGTGTTTACCTACCCACCAATGACAGAAGTTCCTATTTCTGTCATTCTTGACTAGGAAAGTAGGTGCAAGCCAGACTGAGATTAAAAAAAAAAAAAAAAAAAAGAGGTTGTTTTTCCACCTAGCATCTGGGAAAAGTTGAGCCTCATTCTGAGGCATGGAGGTTCTGGGAGAATTTTCAGAGGTTAGAGTGACTGGCCCCGCCACATTGAGACAGATTGAGAAGGCAACGATATAATTGAGAGTCAAATCAAGGAAGGAAGACTTTTCAGTTACTAGAAGAATTGAGGGAGACAAAGAATAGGCCAAGCTAAACATGGAATGAAATGTTTGTTGAACAGGTAGCGTGAAGCAAGGGGATAAGGGCTACTGGAAACCGTGACATCTGAGAGCTCGTGGTAAGAGACAGATGATAAAAAAGCACAGCCTTGGTTTATATGGGATCTCTTTGGTATTCTTTAAGAAATGCCTGTAAAAATATAAATGATGATTAAAAAGTTTCAGTTGTTGGTTGGGTTATCAATGTGTAACTATAGAGGGACATATGATCTATGTTTATGTTCAAATAACTCAGGACCAATAATGGTTTGAATACCTGTAGCATTTAATTGGTTAACTTGCTTGCTAGTTAGTAGCAGCCTTAACTGGAGACAGCACAGCTTTCTCTTTATCTGGGTAGAGAATTATTTGACTTTACTATATTATAGGAAGGCAAGATGAAGGAAGGAATATAATGGGTGGAACTTTCTAGGGGGCTGTGTAAAGTTGATGAGATTCATTTGGGGAGTGATGTCTTTTGATACTGGTAGAAAGAGTGGCTTGGGGCCCTCACACATGGTATGGGATGAGAGATGATGGACAGACAAAGGCATTGCAATGTGATGCGCCTGCCAAATAAATGTCATCATATAAAGCTAAAGTGGACTTTTTCTGGAAGCCAGAAAAAGACAATTTTGTTACAGGTTGACATCAGGGAAAAGGGATGGGTCTGGGTTAAACTGAAATATTCTTCTTGGGTTTAGGAGCATACACAAAGGGACTAATAAAGAATTAAGTTTAAGAATTTATGATTACTTGTTGGACATAAAATTAGTCTGGGTTATAAAATCAAGGGATCAATTCAAGATTATCTAAACTACTGAAAGGTTAAATAACTTAGGGACACATAAAGAACAATTTAGTTCCCACAGGAGGAACTAAGCATAGGACATCATTAGTCCAAGGAACAGGAAAGCATCGGCTTTCTCTTGAAGACTGAATGAATACTAGAGCAACTAAACGAACTGGCTAAGTGTTCGAAGGAATAAATCAGTACTCTAACTGTTAATGACTGCATATATGGGCAGTGAGTAATTATTGTCTAAGAAAGAAAGAAATAGAAAATGCAAAAGTGAATAGATTAGGGGGTATACGGTACAAAGTAGTTTTGTTTTTAAAATAATAGACTGACCCATTGAGATCTGGACACTTCTTGTCAATATCAGAAAGAAGCTTCTGAATCAATAAAAATGTTTCCTTCTCTTGAACATGAGCCAAAAAGTTGCAACAGTTGGCAGGGGAACTGTTTATTTAAAAAAAGGAGTCTGGGGAATCGGGGACATGTGTTTGTTTGTTTTTTTTTTTTTGTAGAAAATGCTATTGCCCGTGTACAGTGCTTTCCCCAGAGGGATCCAGAGACCTCAGCAAATCAACCACACAAGTTCCCTCCCCCATAATTTTTATAAAGCTGAACTTGGATTGACTCAAACAACTTTTTCACTTAAAAGAAAAATATATAATAAAGCTTCAAACTAGAAGCTCATAACTTGAGGATAGGTAGCCGTGAGTTGGAGAAGAATTTATGGACTGATCATAATAAAACATATCTAACATTTACTAATTATATATGACAGACAATTTGTTAAGCACTCTATATGTATTTTGTTACTTAACTTTCATTTAAAACTTGTAAATAAGTAATAGCAGTATTCGTACTTTATAGGAAAAGAAACATATACAGAGCAGTAAAATTCCTTTGGCCAAGTACAAGTTACTATTATTTGTAGTACTAATTTTATCACACAGTTATTAAACACGTATTATATGCCAATAACCATCCTAAGGATTCCTCATACAATAGTTCATTTAATTATCATTTGTCCCTATCTCTGTAATAATATTATTCTCCTGTTAAAGATGATAGTGCAAATGGCTGACTTGTGCTCTAAATCCAATTAGCAGGCCCTAGAGCCATATACAGAAATTTTGGATCAGGCTGCTCATGTATCTTTATCCCATAAGCCTACCAGAGAAAGACACTCTCAAAGCTCTGTTTTCCAGTCAATTTACCTGATCATAAAGTTGAGGCTTCTTCTATGTTAGTGCCCATTGAAGAGGTTTTGATACAGAAAGGAATGATGGAACCAAACCTTTGAGTTAGTTATTATTCTTAACATCTGATTAACTTTCATAGATATTATGAAAAGAATGACAATGTAGGTGAAAATAATTGATTTATATCTTAAAAGATACCCTGTTAATATAAAATATGATCACTGACCTTTTCCAAGGTTATCATACACAATGTAAAATTTTTAAAAATATAGTTTATAAAATACGATAAATTTATTTTCCTTAATAGGTAAGAATTTGTGGTATTCAGATTTCAGTTTGCATTTCTTCATAAAATTTTCACCAATCCCCAAGCATATAAGAGAAATAAGAAAAATGTGATGAATTTTACATGAAGTTCAAAGTATCAAAATTAAACTAAATTTTGTTAGACCCTTTCTTATTTTATGGTGTTAAAATGCTTTTCTTTCAAAAAGTGCATACACACATACACAGATAGAATTTTTAGATTATAGTCTCTAGATTTTTCTTAGTTTTCTTGATGAAATCCAAAGACTTGATTAGAATTCACTAAGGTAGCCTATCTCTCTATCTTTAGATAACCGTGGAATAAATTGTTCACTGTACTTAAATAATGACATATTCTAAATTATGTTTGGAAAGTAACTATAACAATCAAAATTAATTTAAAATATATTGATATGCAAAAATATATATTTTTATATAAAATGGTAAAATCTACGGTTAGTCATTCATCAGTTGACATGCATTAACCTTCATGAAGACCCATGTTATCCACAGCAGTATCCTAGAACTCATTCCTACCTCCAAGCTTCCCGTTAAAAATCATTTTGAGAACTACTAAGTTCCAGCATTATGACGGTGGGATTGAGAAAGAATTCACAGCTATTTGGAGTCCAAAGTCTACTGGATGGGTGAATCTTACAGATAATTACAATTTGGTTTGGCTCAGCATTTAGAACACTGGCCTGCAACCAAAGAGTCGCAGGTTCAATTCCAGTCAAGGGCATGTGCCTTGGTTGTGGTTCATTCCCGGTCCTGGTCAGGGTCATGCAGGAGGCAACCAGTCAATGCGTCGCTCTCACGTTGATGTTTCTTTTTCTCTCCCTCCCATTCCATCTGAAGATACATGGGAGAATATCTTCAGGTGAGGATTAAAAATAAATAAATAATAATAATTACAGTACAGGTCATCCTAAAAGTATAAACAAAGAACTGATGCTGAAATAATTTATAATTATATAATTAAATTGATGAAAAGGAAAAGGATCCTATTAGAAAATAGAAAGTATATGCTATGTCCAACATGAGGCACAAAATAAAGTCTAATGTTGGGCATAAAATTCCCTATAGTGCAGTAGTTCTCAACCTATGGGTCACAACCCCTTTAGGGGTAGAAGGACCCTTTCACAGAGGTCACCTAAGACATAACAGTAGCAAACTTACAGTTTTAAAGTAGCAACAAAAATAATTCTATGGTTGGGGGTCACCACAACATGAGGAACTGTATTAAAGGGTCACAGCATTAAGAAGGTTGAGAACCACATATAACGGTGACTTCCTTCCTTCCTTCCTTCCTTCCTTCCTTCCTTCCTTCCTTCCTTCCTTCCTTCCTTTCTTTCTTTCTTTCTTTCTTTCTTGTTTATTAATCTTTATATTATGGATGTCCCTCTTTTTTCCCCATTTACACCCTCCTCCCTGCCTTCACCTCCCACTGCCTTAACCATCCTTCCTTCCTTCCTTCCTTCCTTCCTTCCTTCCTTCCTTCCTTCCTTCCTTCCTTCCTTTCTTTCTTTCTTTCTTTCTTTCTTTCTTTCTTTCTTTCTTTCTTTCTTTCTTTCTTTCTTTCTTTCTTTCTTGTTTATTTATCTTTATATTATGGATGTCCCTCTTTTTTCCCCATTTACACCCTCCTCCCTGCCTTCACCTCCCACTGCCTTAACCATACTGTTGTCTAAGTCCATTGGTTGTGCATATATGCATATCAGTTCTTTCATTTATCTCTTTCCTCCCTCCCACCCCACTTCCCTCTGAGGTTTCTCAGTCTGTTCCCTACTTCCATGTCTCTGGATCTATTTTACTCATCACCTTATTTTGTTCATTATATTCCACAAATAAGTGAGATCATGTGATACTTGTCTTTCTCTGACTGGCTTATTTCGCTTAACATAATACTCTCCAGGACCTTCCATGTTATCTCAAAGGGTAAAATATCTTTCTTTCTTACAGTTGCATAGTACTCCATTGTATAAATGTGCCACTGCTTTTTTATCCACTCATCTACTGATGGCCACTTGAGCTGTTTCCAGATCTCAGCTACTGTAAATAGTGCTGCTGTGAACATAGGGATACGTAGATTCTTTCTGATTGATGTTTCAGGTTTCTTAGGATATACTCCTAGAAGTGGGATCACTGGGTCAAATGGCAGTTCCATAGTGTTGCATTTATTGGTTCTAGGAAAAAGAAATGCTATGAGCCGAAAGGACTGTAGTAGATGCAGGCACAGATATGTACACTCAGGCATCACAGTGCCTTTAAGGTGTTTTGAAGTTAAACTTCAGGAACAATAGATTTTAGTTAGTTAATAAGTTAGTTAGCATAAATCTTTTAAAATGAACAACTACCCACTTAGTTTTTCAACAGATTAATCAGTATCTGAACTTTAATAGATTCGCTTCTCTGAGACTTCCATTCTTATTGAGAGGGTCAAATGTTGGTGCAGATTCAAAAAAATCATTAATTATTATTCCTAACTTTTGATCAACACTCGTAAAATTCTATCCATAAGTGAAATTTTCCTAGGCTTTACCAGGATTCTGAAGATTTCTGCAGAAGGCACTCTATAGAATTTGTTCTCCTTATTTAAATCAAAATCTTAACTTTTTCTAACACCAGAGAAGCAGTCTAATGAAAATTCAGACACAAGGCAAAAGATGCTTTACTCAAAATGTTCTCTCCTCTTTTTTGGGGCAACTGGTCAATATGTTTATAGTCCTTGATAAAAATCTATTTTTCTACCATCTCCTCCCAGATGTGAGTGACACTGATCTCATATCATTGGGTCAGATTTATCAACACACTAACAAGTTCCCCTGTTTATTGTTTATCTAAGAATGAGTTACTATAGGAACAGTGGTAGGTCTGTGAATAGCCCAGTGAAAACATTTCACTTTAACCAGGAATCTTAGCATTTCATTCCTGAGAACACGTTTGCTTAAAAATCTGACATTTCCAAAAGCAAACATTTAAAAATTCATTTAAAAGCTGTGTTGTTATAAATATTTCTCACCCTAGCTGTTTTTTCTCAGTGGTTAGAACACATCAGCCTACAAATGGAAGAGTGTCAGGCTCGATTCCTGGTCAAGGGCACGTACCTGGGTTGCAGATTCAATCCCAGCCCCAGTCAGGGTCATTCAGGAGGCAACCAATCAATGTGTCTCCTTCACATCGCTCGCGCTCTCTCTCTCTCTCTCTCTCTCTCCCTCCCCACTTTGCACTCTCTCTAAAATAATCAATGGGAAAATATCCTTGGGTGAAGATCAACTCTCTCTATATATACACATATTTCTCAACATAAAAAAAAACTGATTAGGAAGTCTACAAAATACTGATTGACATATAGCTTACTCATTTAGATATTCTACTACACATTTAATTTGACAGGAAAGGAAAATGAATTTATCTATGGACAATCTATAAAGGTGGACTCAATTACAGACAATAATAATTTTTTTTTTCAGAACCAATGACTAATATAAAAAAGAATAAGCAATGTAGCCAGTAGTTTTGTTTGCACATGCTAACTGGCTTGATCACAAGGCATACTCACCTCAAATACTTGAGGCCTCTATCTACTATCTACATCTGGATAAGTGTCATCTAGGGCCTCTTTCATTTATAACATTCTACTTTCTAGTAAGTCTTTTACCACCCCCTCCCCAAGAATATCTATACCTAGAATAATTAATCTACAGAGCTATTCAATAGCAGCAATACACTACACAATGTATTGTTTCCAAATGATCACATTATTCAAAAGGTTAGCAATAAAGTAAAAAGCTGATTCAGGCCATTAAATATTTTATTTAAATTACATCAAACAAATGTTTTTTGCTAATATACATCTCAACAATAATTTTTGCATTTTGTGTCAGCATTGACAATGTTACAAGTACAAGAGTGTATCAGAGTCCATTAAGTTTCAACACCTTCTGATCCTTCTTTTCCCTGCATGGATGTCTGTTTGGCTAGCAAACGTGATAGACATTTCATTTTGCTCTCTGTTGAAACCCAACTACCTTACAGAGTATTTGACCCATAGGTGTTATCAATTAACGTTAGCTAAATGGATGAATAAATAAATGTTCCCCTTAGGTAGGAGGAACTAAAGAAATAAATGGAATAGAAATAAATTTCAGTGCCCACTTCTGTGGTGCCAGGTGTTATGTTGCACCCTGTCTCTCTCACCTGTTCTGCACAACGCTTCAAGAACTAGGATGAGGGAAGAGTAAAATAAAATGCTTAATTGTTAGCAATCAGAATTCAACATTTCATTTTTAATAGAGTAAAAACAGAGAACATTTTATTCTCATTTCTAATTTTTTTACCTTTAATTTAGAAAGTCGTCTTTACCGTGAATAAAAATTCTTTCAATGACTATTAAAACCTTATTTATAACTACCGTCACCATTTTACTAATTTGCGTACCATGTGAATGCCAAAAGTAATGATCAATACTTTGTCAGGAAAAAAAAATGTTTCATGAATTTGCAGAGGTTGTAATCTTTAAAGGTAATGATGACATAGAAAGCCGTAGAGGAGTTGATAAAAAGAAAATTGAATTATAATTATTGATTATCTTCTTTTGCTTCTTTGTTTAAGAATGAAAAAGGAAAGGAAAATGACAAAAGGGTCTTTCTTGCCCCTAATCTCAACTAAACATACACCTTCAAGTGTTTTCCTTGAGTGTTGCAAAATGAACTAAGGTGTTTTGATTCTTGAGCCCAGAAGGCTCCATTCTGATGTAAATTGATTTCTATTGTTTCTCCTAAGGAGAATGTAACTCCAGAGCAGTTACATGATTTAATTAATGAGTATGAATCAAATGTATTCAGAGTTTACTGGAGAACTGAGAATTCTAACAACAGGCTATTTGAAATGATTCTTTACATTGCTTGTGGCTCTGAAGGCAAGATCTGCCACCCTGCTGGAGACCTGTGCAAAAAATAACATGCAAACTAGTTTTCCCAGATTTACAGAGTGAGATCAACAGTGCTAGAGAAATCAATTTTTTAATGACCCAAGATTAAGCTTGATTTTCTCTGAGCCTGTATTACAGGTCCCTCCAAATGTACATGAAACTGGTTCGATATTCTTACCTCTGGCTCTGAATTAATAAAAATCATATTGGATTCTACAAAATCCTGTGAAGGCCAACTAGTTAAGTATGCATTAATCTATCCTTAAAATTTTTCATATCTATTATGGTAAGAAGAATACTACATCTATCTTTCACCATGGTGGTTTCAGTTCATTTCAGTTCAGCAAACATCCTGTAGTACCTTTGCTAAGCAGGCAGGATTCAAAGACAAGGCACAGTCCTATTTCTTCCAAGAGCTTGTATTACCTATAATGCTACTTATTTCAACAGCTCCTTAAAACATACTCATCAGGGAAAGCTACTGATCGGTAGTTTAATTCATGTTTGTACTGCATTATTTTTCACTGGGATCAACCTCATTGCATTTTCATTTTAGTTAAAGTGTAAACTCCATCAGGACTGCTTACTCACAGTTTCCTGCTCAGTACTTAGTGAGGTTCTGACAAATACTCAGTTTCAACGCACATGCGTTCAACAAATGTCTTTTGTGGAATGAGAGAGGATTCCTTCTCCAGGTGTTACCCTTCCCGAGGAGGAAAAACCAAATCATTCTTAAAATACAGATGATTATGCCTTCGTTTAAAATTTTAGTGTGTTTTAAAGCAACAATATAACTCTTTTAAAAATTCACGTATATTTTTATTTGTGTAAGATTCTTCTATTCCATTGTGTAAAATATGTTTGTTTGGTTTCTTTCCCCTCCACTTGTTTGATGTGAACTGATATGTATAGATTATCCACCCTGACAGTACTTTCCAGTGCTTATGTGTGTAATAGATAGAAGAAATTTTATATTGTTATGTTGGAATAGCTTTTAAAATGTCATTGAAAGCTCAGAAGCAGCCTGGGCCTGTGTGGCTTAGTTGATTGGGCCTTGTCCAGTGCACTGAGGGGTTGCTAGTCCAATTCTTGCTCAGGGCACACACCAGGAACTTCAGGTAGGGGGTGTGCCAGACGCAGCCAATCCCTATTCTGCTCTCACAGTGATGTTCTCCCTCTCTCTCCCCCTCTCCCTTCCTCTTTCTCTTTCTTTCAAAAATTAACCTTAAAAAACGTTCAGAAACAGAAACACTCAATGAGTCTGCTTGGCCAACATGATAAGTGATGACTTTGTACTACTTAGCATGAATTAAAGCATTAATTCCAACAGCTTTGTTGTAACCATAGTTTATCACAAATCCCCAGTGTTCAATTTTTTAGCATTTGCCAAATGTGCTGTCTATACACATGGTAATGATTCACTTTGCATATTCAAATGTTTCGGCTTTCTATTGCATTTTATAATTAAAACAGTAACAAAATGATTGTGGTTTCTGTTGGAAGTGTCACTATATGTGTCATGTTTCTTTAAGGACCTTTGTACTTCTGATGGGGGTTGGCCTTCTCTGTGAATACACATCTACTGATTATTACAGGGATACAAAAGATGAACCAGCATGGCTTTGGTACCTATGGATTTTTTTTTAATCTATTGGATGAATACACATTTTTTAAATTTTATTCAGGATAAAACATAGCTTTTTATGTTGTTCAAGATAGTCTTCAAATGGGTTATACAACTTCCACTTAAAATTTACCCAAAGCAATAAATTTGATCAGAATAAAAAATTTGCTTAAAAGTAGTCAAAATCATTTAAATGAAACCTCATAATCTCAGGGAAGTAGACTTAAGCTACTATTCTAATGTTCTAAGTGAATTTATAACTACCTGTCTTTCAGGGGCAACTTCCTTCACCTTTGCTATTTCTCACCATCGTTTAACTAATGCACTTGGAATTCGAATAAATGATGCTTAGGATATCTGCAGCAAGCAGATTTACCCCAAATCTTCTCTAATCAGATTATTTAATTTATTAGCCAGGCTGATAAATTACTACATGTTATAATGAGAAAATGAAAAATGCAAAGCCTAACCAGAGAGTCACCATTATCAACAGATGGAACCTATATATGTTTTTCAAGAAAACATACTAAGCTACACTTTGTTTTATTAAACAATCCAAATATTATTTTTCTTACACTATGCTATTCAAACTATTTTATTGCAAAACTTCCACCTTTTTGAAATAGTTTGCGTATACTTAGAAAGCAAAAATAAATGAGCAAAATGACTATATTTTCTTCTCTCTAAAAACATTTTACAATAAAACTAAAAAATATTTCTTACTCTGTAAATATATCAGTTCTTTTGCAGGTTTATTGGTTTGTATAAATTTGCCTCAATGTAGCACACTTTCCATCAGCCGTGTAAAGAGAATCTCTCTCATCCCATGCAGTAAACATACACATGAAGGCATATGTGTAAGGGTGGATATAAGGAATGTGCCTGGAGCCAGCCATGCTATTCACATTAGTGAAGTGCCTGGAAAAGTCACCAAAGTAAAGTTGCTGAGAGAAAAATAGAACTCAGAGCCTATGACTCTTTTTTTTTTTTTTTTTTTTTATCCTCACCCGATGAGTGGGAGGGAGAGAGGAACAGAGAGAGAGAGAAAAACATCATGTGAAAGGAACACATCAAGTGGCTGCCACCCGTACGACTGACCAGGGCCGGGGACAAACTGCAACCGAGGCACGTGCCCTTAGCGGGAACCGAACCCGGGTCTCTCTGAACCGCAGGCCGACGCTCTAACTGCTGAGCCAAACCGGCCAGGGCACCTATGACTCTTTAAATCAATGTGCTAATGAGTTTTATACCGACTCAGAGCAATGAGCTTTGTTCTCTTTCAGAAAATATCTTGGAGCACAGCCCACCTCAAGCCAACTCTTGCTAAAATGTAACAAAGAGAAAAGATAAACAGGCTAGGTTCATCCACTGGAAATTATTCCTACAGAAAAAAAAAAAAAGTCAAATAACTTATTTAAGATAAACATTTGTAACTTTTATGAAGAACATTTATGAAAGAGAAATTGCCCAAATTTTCTTTCTTTTTTATCTTCACCCGCGGACATTTTTTCCATTTTTTGTTCAGATAAAGTGGGAGGGAGAGAAATATAGATGTGAAAGGGACATGTGAGTGGTTGCCACCCACACGACACCAACCAGGGCCAGGGACAAGATACGTGCCCTTAGCGGGAACCAAACTCAGGTCTCTCTGGACCGCAGGCTGACACTCTAACCACTGAGCCAAACCTGCCAGGGCCCAAATTTTCTACTTTGATAAGATATTTTGTTGGTAAAATAATGAATCAGAAATAAAGGTGAAAAGTACCTAGTATGATTAAATGAAACACAATGGCTTTGATACAAGGAATGGAAAAGTTGACACAGAAAGATTTCAAATTCTCCATTTTTAACAATGAAAGGAGTAAATTAGGTGGTCATAAAGCTTTCTTGTAATTTTAAGGTTCCATAAATTATGTAAGTTATTAAAGAAGCATAATTACAAAGGTCACAGAAACTACAAAGTTATCAGTAATTTATAGGAGCATCTGACTTTTTTTCTGCATTATATTCTGGTATATAATGTAGATGGTAGTAGATCAAGAGGGATTTTGGGGAAGCTGAAAGAAAAAAAATGGCTTCAAAGCTGATAAATCAATGAATTAAGTGATAGAAAACATATCAGTCCCCAAGGTCCATGTTAATTAAATCCTTGTATTTAAAAATCCCATGATATAATTACAGGTTGCAATAAAAAAAAAATATTGGGCCCCCCAATTTTTAAAAAAAAAATGCAAATGCCACCTGCCCTCACCAACCAATTATGCAGACAGGCAGAGACATTTTCCCCCCACAGTAGCTTTGTGAACGGGTGCCATGAACAATCACATATAATCTCATTCTCATGCTCACATTCTAATCCGTGTTACTACTCACAGAAACAGCTTCCTAGAGGAGGAAGAGGAATATAGAATCTTTAGGGAAAATGAAAGTATGTAGATTTTCTTTTGAAAAGAGTCCATTGCTACCTTTCTCTATCTCTCACTGCGCCATATTATTTAGTGAATGTCAACTCCACGCCAGGATGTGAGCTCTTCAGATGACCCACTTAAAGTCAGCTTGCACTTCGTCAGTTCAAAATCAAAGACTCATGAGGCTGAGCGAGGACTCCGGAGGTCGTTTATCTTAGACCCCTGTGTGGAGGAGTCACTGTTCCAACCCATCCTAGACTGAGGTTGGGACAAGGAGTCCTTTCCAAAGGACCCCAGGGTGCTATAGAAACTTGCTGCTGACTCAGTTTTCTGCATTCTCCTTCGCAGCCAGGGCCCAATCAAAGTTCCTGAGAGGTGGAAAAAGGCCACCGCACGTTTAGATGTTCTGCCTTTCAAATGTACTCGAAATGAGTTCCTGACAATGAGCAGCCATCTAAAACTTCCTAGGCTAGCTGAAAACTACAGGCTTAACTGTTCGTTTAAAGAACTAAATTCCCCTTAACATTCAGAGTCTTCTTTCTTCTCCTTATATCCTGTCAGTCTCTTACCAGTCTTCCATCACATGTTGGGCATTTAGTGAAGCCTAAACATCATTTAGTCGTTTATTTCTCCTAGAGGTCGGGTTGGTTGTGCATTGAGTGAGTTGTTTGTGGGTTTGACATAAATAAAAGTCACAGGGGCACTAAAGTGTACTTTATTTAAATATTTTAAAGAATTAAAATTATACAATATATATACCTTTTCTCTGATTCATGTATAAGAGAAAGTGGGTCAAATATTGGCAAGTGACATCTTTTTTTGATTATCATGTAGATTCATGCTTGGAACCTTGAATTTAGAAAACTTATGATGACAAGGTCATGGGTAGACTTTAAATTTAGATTGTGCCTAAATTAACTTGGTCCCAATCCCCTATGTTAACCATAAATTTCTTAGATATACTCCAGTCTCCTAGTAACTAGGAGTGTGATATCACTTTTTGGTCACTGATATGTGCACTTTAAATAATTACTTTTCTGGATTATACACTTATATATTCATATATATGCATATACATCACAGACTGACTCTATCTCCAAATTCAGATACTCAAGTCACAGTCATCAACAGATATCATGGATCTCAAGAGGAGCAAGAAAAAGATTCATTAATAATTATTTGTCAATCCAATCAGACCAGGGACAAAATAATTAAAAGTGTTTTCTTAGAGGACAACAGCTTCTTCTTTATTTTTGCACTTGAAAATAAATATATTTCTCTAATTTAAAGATAATGGCAATGATAATATGTGTTAAACCAGATAGATAGACCAAATATGAGGGGATTCTTCCAGCTGTGTCTGTGTGGCACAGACAGGCAACACTCCCCTACTAATAAATTGTGAGAAGAAGGAATATATGACTGTATGAAAAACATTTGGGATTTGCCTAATATAGGAATAGATTCAATAAAATGTAAATTTTATCACATTCTCTTGGAAGTCAAGTCAGAATACCTCCCTAGAAGCAAAGACTCAGGAATCATACACTCAAGAGAATGCAAGGGGTCTATTTAACCTGACTTTCTGAAGTGTTGGTGCTTATGTATAGCTTACTGGTTTTCAATTTCTAAAGATCTTTAAAGATTTAGTACATTATAAAGGTGACTTTCAAATAAGTAGATAAAAGGTGAAATAAATGGTCTTTAATTCCCTAAGATAGATAGATAGATAGATAGATGATAATGATAGATAGATAGATAGATAGATAGATGATAGATAGATAGATGATGATGATGATAGATAGATAGATAGATAGATAGATAGATGATAGATAGATAGATAGATAGATAGATAGATAGATAGATTATTTTGTATTACACACCTTAAGAGTCAGTAAACAATTTTTTTCTTTAAAGAGACAAATAGCAAATACTTTTGGCTATGCAGGTTTCCGTCACTCTACTCAAGTCTGCTGACGCGGTGTGAAAGCAGCCATAGACAGTTCATAAACTAACAGGCATTGCTGAATTTGGCTTACTGTGAACCACATTTGGTTCACGGGTTGAAGTTTCCCAACCCCTTCATTAGACTACAACAATGTCAAAAACTATCAAAGATGTAAACATAAAATAATAAAACTACTAGAAAAAATGAGAGAAAATCTTATAATATTAATATCAAGTATATTTAAGAATCATTCCAAACCCAGAAATCAAAAAGAAAAGAATAATAAACTTGATCACATATAATTAAAGAAAACAATAAACACGACAAAGCACACACAAAACAGGAGAACAGATACACTAGAAAAATATATTTATTTGCAAAGTATATGACAGATTATAAACTGATAGCTTTTCTGTATAAAAAGTCCTCCTGGATAAAGATAAGAGCCAGAAGAAGAGGAAACAGTGCACAGAAAATAGATATATACGAATTTTAAACGAATGACCCATATGCTTAGCCTCATTACTGGAGGAAAAGGTCAAAGTAAAATGACCACGAATTATCATTTTTCATTTCCAAGATTGACAAAGAGCATAAAGTTTGATAATACATTATATTCAGAAGGGTGTGTTCAAACTGGATCTCTTAAACATTGTTGGTGTTGATATAAAGCAATATATTTTCTATAGAGGGCAATAAATCTTATATTTAACCTTTTATGAAAAGGTTTCAAAATGATGGACAGTTGATGTATATACTTCCTCACTACCATTTTAGAACTTGTTTTGATTGACGTTTAAAATGTATTTGATAAAATCTAAGAAAGCAATTAAAATCTTACGTGAATTCATGCACAAAGCAAATGCAGGCATTCGATTTATCTTCACTTACGTCCCCATAATTCATTACAATTTCACGAAGAAAAACGTTTTTAAAGTATGGCCCACCTGTCACTTGGACTTGAAAGGCAGTCTTAGGTGAACTCTCTGACCTCACTTACAGGCAGGGGCATGTTGCCTCCACTGCACTAGGATCAGTTAATTCATGAAGAACTTCTCATTTTCATAGCATTCTGACTACGAATGCTCCAAAGGCATGTTTCTATATTTGAATTTCTTCTGCTTTTCCAATTTTTTTCAACAATCCTATAAGTTTGGATCATCCTTCTTGTGACTCACCACCTATGAAAAGCCCCACCTAACCTCTGTAACTCACGGCCTTCCAAGTTTGTGCACTTCCCTCAGCCTTGCTCTCCTCACACTGTTGGGTGAATCGCGACGTGAAAAAAATACCTTCAGAATCTGTAGACACTGAAAACTCGAGAGGGTTGGAGCTAAATGTAAAGCCTTTTGAAATTCGTATTTAAAATGTGGGATCCACCCAGCCAGTGTGGCTCAGTGGTTGAGCGTCGACCCATGCACCAAGAGGTCGCTGGTTGGATTCCAGGTCAGGGCACATGCCCAGGTTGTGGGCCTGATCCCCAGTGGGGGTCATGCAGGAGGTGGACAATTAATGTTCTCTCTCATCAATGTTTCTGTCTCTCTCTCCCTCTCTCTAAAATCAATAGAGAAAAAATACTTTTAAAAAACATAATAACTTAAAAAATATATATATGTGGGATCCTGTCGGGCAATCAAGCCTCCATTGACACTTTTAGCACTACCTGATCGGGTAAGATACAGGATTCAGAAACAACTCAGACAGATGTGTGGCAGCTGGATTTCACAACAAAGATTGCAGGCAGAGAGTTTAACTAGAGTTCTATGACAATAGCCCTCATGAAAGGAAAGAAGAACATGAAAACAGGAGTTAAAAAAAAGAAACTATTAAAATTGTTCCTAAGGCCACGAGAGTGTTTGGGGAGGAATGTCTATGTGAGGGTTATTTTGCCTACTCATTCTAATATCCGCCATAAAACAACTGACTTATTGCTGATAGGTGACAATATTCACTTTCTGGAGGACTTTGAGCAAAGACATGTTTCCTAGCCAGTTTGAATAGTGGCTTTCATTTGCTAAGCAGCAACACCCTTTTCTGTGATAAAAAATTGTAAGTGTTAATGCCACATGCTTTTCTACAGAGTACAATATTCCTGCAAATTCATAGATCACCACATATTTCAGGTAGGTTTTAAAATCTTATCATTTGAAATTAGAGTTTTTATTAAATCTTTTAAGGAAGGTATAACAAACTGCATAAATGCTGCTAGAAGCATGTGAGACCTTTGTAGTCTTAGAGAGTAAACTGTTTTCAGCAAATAATAAAATAAAACCTTTCATCTGTATGAGATGTGTTCCATGAACACAGACATTTGGTTGGATAGCACATTGCTGGCATTTTTCACTTTATTAAGAACAGACTCCAGCAAGCAGCCCACTTCTCTTCCTTGATTTGCCTAAGACAAAAACACAGTCTGAACATAGGCACAATTCATTTTTTTTCCAACTTTGTAAAATGTCCAGATGCAAGAGAATAGTGCGTTTCTTATCCCTAAAGATGCTGCATGCTTGGCAGGATTCATGCAGAAATAGTTCAAGCACTAATTAGCAGATTGGTCTTGACAATCTATAAATTTCTGTAATTCTTTGTTCTAAATATAATAGTCAGTCTGACCAATCAGAGCCATCATGACAGAGAAGTGATAGGTCAGGACTCTGGGCTGACTCCTACGTTTGAATCTAAGTCCATCACTTAAGATTTAGCTGACTGTGGACAAGTTATTTAATCTCTTAATGCCTCAATTTTCTCATTGTAAATTGCAGATGGCAATATTCCTTACTTCACTTGGTGCTTTGTGAGTATTCAGTGAGTAAATAAATATAAAGTTCTTAAATATGTCATAGCACATAGTAAACACTTCACGTAGCGATTATTATTTTCAGTTCTTCCACATGGGGACAGAATTGGCTCAGGTCATTGGGCAAGATTGCTGACTTTTGAGGTGAATTTCTAATTCGGATCACCTAAAAAGTTCATCTTATTAGGACATCTTTGTTAAAACTCGCTTCTAGGAATAAATAAAGGCAGGTTTATAAGGCAAGCGTCACCTTGAGGAGAAAAAGTATCTGCTTCGGGAACAATGATGTCCATATCTTCTAAGATGTTTTTCAGCCTACTACACAAGAGCTTTTGCTCTTGTTTTGTTACATGAGCCCCAAAGAAAACATTTTCCTTGTGTTGCATGCCACCAGTTCAAACCATAGGAGGATTGTGACTGCTGAGGAAAGTGCATTAGACATGTTGCAAAGACTCAAACTAATAGGATTACGTAGAGAGAGCAGAAAACAAATTATATTTTGGCCCTTTTCTTCACATAATTCACCATTATAAGTTCATTCCTTTCTTGAAAAATGTCTATAAATTTTGGCCTTCTCATTTGGTCAGAAGGAAAAAGAAACTTCTACTACAATATCCTTTTTTAGGTCAAATGGCACTATAAAGAATTGAGAGAAGTTTAGGAAATAATTTAATAATCAACAGAAAAGGAAAGTTCTGCAAAGAGCATCTGTAGGACTCCCTGAAGATCACTCAAGGGACCGCACTTGCCTGACATATAGTTTTTCTTTAGAAGAGTTCTCATTTTCCAATAAGATTGGTATTCATTATCCCATGAACTTTGCTACTGTTCTGTCTCTGTAACTTTAAGTACACTTCTTTTTTAGGGCATGAGTTTTCCAGTTAACTTTGAATAGCCATGCTAGTTGAGAAAGAAGAGGAGACTATGGAAAATGAATTATCTTCAAATCTCCTTTCAAATAATAAGGTATCCTTCCACCTGGGCAGTGCTGTGGCTAGCCCATGCAATAACTTTAAGGGAATTAAATATGGAAACTTTTCAGGCAGGTGCACCCCAGCAGCAAGGCAAATGGCAGAGAAAGCAAAACTACCACTTGCCTCTTGGGCAATACTGGGCAGTGCACAGTCTATACAACCACATGTGGCATCTTGAACTTGGAAGAAAATAAAATTTTACTTGAAAATTCTACTTTGTAAATTAACTGTAGGGACAAAAAAAAAATGTGCGGCTGGGAAACAAATTATTTTAATTTAATCAACAAAATTAAAAATATATAAAATGATTGAATGATATAGCAGCCATAATCCTACCATCTTCTCATAATTGTATCTGTTTTGTATATTATATTTATCGTACTTATTATGTACACATTCCACCACAGTACATATATTTAATTTATTTTCCTCAATGTTATCCAGAAATACTACGTTTCATAAATATTTCTAATTATTCTTTTGATTAATTAGTACGTTCTATGTTAAGGAAATAATTTGAGGTATTTCATGATTTGATTCTTTGTTAGTGTTTATAACCTCATTTCTCAGCAATCACCTTTTACACTGTGATCTCAAAATTATTGGTAATTTAGTATAATTATCAAGTTTTGGCTCTTTGAAATATTACATTCATTATTCTCCTTATCTGGGAAATTTTTTATCACTTTGTACCTCTGATCTCCATATTTTTCTAGCTAATTCTACTCATTCACCACATCCTCGCTTATAGGTTTCCTATGGCAGATTCTGAAAATTACTCAATAGCCAAACCCTACTTGGTCTTACTTAAATTAAGAGTTGAAGCCCCTTGATTTCAGAAAGAATATGGTCTCTCCATCAATGCCAGGGTATGAATCATTATGAGATTAAGTTAATCATGGAAACCACAGGCCCTCATGTCAGAGCTTCATATTATCATATTCTCACTGGTCATCATTCTGGCAAATACTTAGTGTCATCCCTGATAAAAATGTATAACTACTTGAGCAGAAAACCTATGGTCCAATTCCACCTTTTTTTGTTTTTGTTTTTGTTTTTTCCTTGAATCTGATGGCACAGACTTGCAGCAATCATCCTTACTCAGGACTGAAACCCAGAATGCTGAAGATGGCAGAACAGAAACCAGAATGACAATGACATATTTGATGGTATCACTGGGTCCTTGATATTACTGAATTTTTCTTCCAAACCTGCTATTGTCTACCTCTTGTCTTATTTTGTAATTGATTAAGTATATTTATTTTTTTAATGTTTTTTTTTTTTTTTAAATTGATTTTTAGAGAGAAAGGAAGGGAGAGGGAAAGAGATAGAAACATTGATGAGAGAGAACATCGATTGGCTGCCTCCTGCATGCCCCCTACTGGGGATCGGGCGCACAACCTGGGCATGTGCCCTGACTGGGAATCAAACCAGCAACCTCTTGGTGTATGGTTCGATGTTCAGTTACTGAGCCACAATGGCCGGGCTTAAGTATATTTATTTTAAATCATTGTTTATCTAATAATTAAATATATTTATTTGTAAATCACTGCAAATCAGACACTTTTTTTTACTTATAACTCCATTCTAATCTGTTTGCTTAATTTGAATAACATTCTCTGGACTCCTAGGGATGATGACATTCCTACGTGATTCAATGGCAAAGGTTCATTCTTTACCAAGAAGTTACTAGAGAATATTAAAATCTTCTATTCACTTAAATAAATAAAATACTATTCCCTATAAGAAGTATGTCTACCATTTCCAATATTTTACCCTTGGCACCTAACCTAGTACCCAGGCCATGATAAATACTAAATAAAATATTGATGAGAGAGAAGGTTGAATAATTTTGTTATTTCCTCTAATTTGTATTATTATAAATCATTTTTATAATAACAATTATATACTTATCACCCTAGGACAAAATTTTAACATTAGAATTGTTATATAAAAGATTATATACATTTTGAACATCCTTTTTTTTTTTTCTTATAATCCTCATCAATATGTTTTTATTGATTTTAGAGAGAGAGGAAGGGTGAGAAAAGGAAACATTAATGTGAGAGAGAAACATTGATTGGTTACCTCCCCTACTCGCCTCGACTGGGATAGAACCCACAATCTTTTGGTGTACAGGATGATGCTCCAACCCACTGAGCAACCTGGCCATTTTTGTACATATGTATTGTAAGAATCTTATTTTGACATCACTCACTACTCACAGATGTGCCAAATTCAAAACAAAGGGCACAGTCCTCCATGTTACCAAGTCCACCCAAGACTTAACATCATTCACAAGTTTGGGAGTCATCGGGGCTGCCCACAATTCAAACTGACTGGCTACAAATTTGTTTTTTTTCTGCCCACTGCACATGAAATAATTTTCCTCACAGTACTCTGTCCAGCTCTATACTTACCATTAGTTTTGTTATGGGAGAAGGATACGAAGCAGAAACACACACAGGGCATATATGGGACTGGGAGAAGGTTCCAAATGCAGAGCTTCCATGTCCTAATGCGTATGTTCCCCTCCTAGCATAGAAGTGCAGCAATATGTGCATTAAATATTGCCAAGGTACTCACACTAGCTTTGGTGTCCAGGGATTTTCCTGAGGCTTCGTTTGGTAGGCACGATTGATTGTTGTCCACATAGTTGAACTCAATCTCTAGCCCCAGCCCCCCAAGGCTGATTTGACGTGGCCTAATCTCTCAACTCTCTAATTACATGGTTGGTATTTCTGAAGTGGCCAGTCCCTACAGTGGGTCATTTATTTAGGATAAACTATTAGTTTGGATCTAAGGAGCTTAACACAGCCATCTTATTAGTCCAAGCTACCAGTCATGGTCCAAGAGGCCCACCACTGGTAAAAAAGTCATTCCAAGGGTTTAGAAATTACTTCCCAGGAGCCAGGACTAAGGCCAGACCTCTCTGGGTAAAGTCAATTCTTCACTACACATCTGTGTACGGGTCTTTTTCATTATTATTTAACAGATGCTGTGCTCTTGTAAGTTACAATTTTCACTCTGCTAGTAATAGAAAAACATTAAACAACTTATCAAAAGAGTATTCCGAATAGAGCAATAGAAGACATGGTAAATCTGGATAACCTACAAGTTGGATCATGAGCCTGTAACCATTTCTCTTTGTCTAATGGCATGTCAATTAATAGACCTCCCGTCTATGATCAAAAACATTGCATATACCTATGGGTGAGAGAACAGCTTCACTGTGCTGAAAGAGGGAATGTGTCCAGTTTGAGGCCAGGAAGTCACAATGCACAAAGAGCTTCTTGGCTTATCCTCACAGCTTGACCTCAGAGCACAGAGTTGGGGTCCAGAACTGTGAGTGTCTCTTTCCAGCTGGCTGAAAGTTTAAAAGTGCATCATCCTGGAATGGGCTAGTCCAACCATGCTAAAGCCTTGCTATTGGGACAGTCAACAAGGACATTAGAATTTGGATACCCTGACATGGTATAAAGAGAGAAAGCACAGCCATCTGGCTCTACAGCAGGTCTTAGTGGCTTTAATTGACCCTTCCCTCGTCTTATCTGTTTTTCTATTAATAAGCCCACAACTGACATTTCAACTGGTATAATGTAGACTGAATGTCTGAGAACTCACTGCCCCAGATACTAGAATGAGGATTTACAAGTGTTTAGCTCTTCATAGAAGTATATTTTGTTTCTAATTAGACACATATATTTTATAGTCAGTATTCCTCACATCAGAATAATAGAGAAAAAATATTAATAGATTTCTTAATCTAAAAGATTGATAAGGATAGCTTGAAAAAGTGATAAAGACCAAGAACTTGTCAGAAAAACTAGTTTCTAGATATTACTCTGAACATCTTTAATCCCCAGATTTATCAGTTGTAAAGTAGAAACAAGAATGGGCCATACCTCAAAAGATAGTTATAAGAATTTTTAGGTTATACAGATAAATTTTTTAGGTTCATATCTGATTCATAGTAAATGTACAATAAATAATGGCTGTGCCCTGGCCAGTTTGGCTCAGCAGTTGAAGCGTCGGCCTGTGGACCAGAGAGTCCCGGGTTTGGTTCCTGCTGGGCACATGTACCAAAAAATAATAATAATAGCTGTTATTATGAGATGCATAACATTTTTAATGGCTAACTTTCAGATATGGAAAGATAATGATAACCTTTACTGCAGTTTTTTTGACTCTATGAAATTTCTACCAATTAGCAATCAAAATAAAGTTCATAGATCTTCAATCAACTTCTAAAATATAAATCTAGCCACCTTGGTGAAAGTAGAAAGATTATCATATTAAACAAATATAGAAAAAGAATGTTTTCAAGCTTGTCAACATCCCTTTAGTTTTATCATCATTAGATCAAAAAATTAATATAAAGACTGAGATAGACTACCAGTATCACAGACATTATGAAAGCACTTGCCTCCTTTATACTATATAGTAATTAGCTCTGTTAATAAGTTATTTATCTTGGTCCTTCTGTATACTTAGACTCCTGGAAATAAGTTGCTTTTATCAGGAAGGGATAGTGCTATTTTTTATTCTGCTAGTTCAGACATAAGTGTGTGTATTCCCCTATGATATTTTCACAAGGATAGGTATCTGAAGTTACCCACATACCCACAACTGATGCATTACATTGATGACAAGATGAGCTTGGCTGAGCATGAAACAAGTGAAAGGATAGACTTTCAGCTTTGCAATCACCTGAAGGGCTGCAGGGTAACTAATGGGCCATTAACCTAATTAACCAATGGTGGGACAACCAACATTGAAGTCCTTGGACATGAGTGAACAGAGCTGTTTGCAGTCATTCGCAAAGATAATTTAAGGTTGTTCCACCAAACAAGTAATAATAAAAAATGACTACTTAGATGACTTCAAAAGGATCCTGTTTTGATATATTCTCACCTGTAGCAATAATAATAGAATCTGTCAGAAGCTTGCTGCAGAGACAGTGACCAGGAAGGCTGCTATCTTATTAGGATAGGTTTAGGAACAGTTAGACATTCCTCTTGGTCCTTACTCATTAATTAATAATATCAATAGCTAATATGGACGCACTTAGACACTTCCCAAAGTGGAACAGCTCAAAGAATGTTGGGTTTCACCCAGGCTGGTGTGGCTCAGTTGGTTAGAGTGTTGCCCTGTACATCAAAGGGTGGCCGGCTCCATTCCCGGTCAGGGCACATGCCCAGGTTGTGGGTTCTATCTCTAGTTAGGCATGTGTGGGAGGCAGCCAATCCATCTCTCTCTCTCTCTCTCTTTCCCTTCCGTTCTCTAAAAATCAATGTAAATTTTTTAAATGAGTGGGCTTCTGGAGGAAAGCACTGTCACAACCTACTCTGCTACGTCTTCTAAGAGGAAAATAATGGCCTCACATTGGGCTCTGATGAGGTCTGAGAGATTGAATATATCATTGTAGAGACCAAATCGGAGCTGGAAATTGCAGCCAACCATCATCTCTCACATACCCTTTCATGAACATGTTGTCTGTGCTGACATTTGCACGCACACTACAAAGCTCATTGAGACGAGTTGTGACAGAGGCCATATGAATCACATCATCTAAAATACTCTCTTGCTCTTCATAGAACATTTTTTCAACTCCTAGTCTGAATGATGCAAACCCGTTACAGACTGTAAGAAGGACCTATAGAAACTTCATTTTGTATGTCAGGAAAACTACCAAAATGAGATTATAGAGAAGAGATGGGTATATGCACAGATTGGGCACCATGGGAAGCTTTGAAGGAAATGACTGTAGATGCAGTATGCCCTAGTTTCCCACTCTTGTTTTTAATTAATTCCCTATGTGACTTCTTATGGAATAATGAACATTCTATAGCCAATGCTTCATACGCATCAATATACTATATTAATTAAAATGTGTAAACATTTTAGTAATAAGATTATTCTATACTTACATAGTAAAATCAATCATAACACATATGAACTAGGTCTAACTATTACAAAATAAACTGTATTTTAAGAGCTATAGAAGCTATTGCTAAAAATTGAATAATGAAGGGAAATAAAATTAAGAGTCTTGGAAATGCAGAGCTCTTAGTGAAAAAATAAACTAAAAATATAATATTTTTAATTTCCAAGTTATTTCAAACATTGACAAAAATATAAAGAGTAGCCAAGCCATGCTTCTATACTCTTATACATCATTTTCTTAAGGTCTATTTATTAATACAATAGCATATTCCAGTAACAGATTAATTTCCATGCATGATTTTATACTTTACTATATATGTACATATCCATTAATAATATATAGTTTTTTTGTTTTATTATAGTTTATATAGTTTTTTATTTTTTGTTTTAAAATTATGTAAATTTTGTCATGTTTTGTTCTTTAAAAATGTAATCTTAAATGTGATTTGTTGAACTCCATCCACATTGATAGATATAGTTCTAGTTTATTCATTTAATCTTTTGCATGGTCTATTGTCATATGACTTATACTAATAATAATAGCTCACAATTATTATATGCTCACTATGTATCTGACTATACTCTGAAATTTATAGTAATCATTTAATCTTCTCAACAAAAACATGAGGCTGGTACAAATTTTGCCTCCATTTTATAAATGAAGAAGCTAAAGCATAGAGCTACATTTTGGCCCAGAGTTGAGGAGCTGGACTTGAAACACTGGCAATGACTCCAAAAATCATCTCTAATGACTATGCCAAACTGCCTGCCTTAAGCAGAGTTCAATTTTTTGTTCTGCTGCTGGTGGAAATTTAGGTTGATGATAATATTTGCTATTACATAAAATACTGTCATTAACATGTTAGAGCATGTCTTCTTTTGTTAGTGTGAAAATTTCTCTATGTATATAATCGTGAAATTGTTGAGTTATATGGTATTTGTGTCTTCAGCCTTATTAGATACTGACAAATATGCTCTCCAAGGTGGTTGCATACATCTAAAATCTTATTAAAATATATGCAAATATACTTGGTATTTATAGATTTAAAAAGATTATTCTGAATCTGATGGATTGAAAGTGATACCTTCAGGCTTTTAAAATAGTTATTCTTTTGGGACTTCCAGTCAAGATGGCAGCATAGGTAAACATGGTCCTGGTCTCCTTCCACAACCACATCATAATTGCGACTAAACTGCAGAACAACCATCATTCATAACTGCCTGATACCAAGCTGAATGGAAGTCCTACAACTATGTAATTAAAAAAGCAGTCACATCAAGACTGGTAGGAGGGGCAGAGGTACAGACAAGCTGGTCCCACATCCATGCGCGGTGGATAAAAATCAGGAGGATACCTAGGCTGTGAAGGTCCTCCCTGAGGAGTAAAGGATCCCTGTCCCACCAGGCTCCCAGCTCAGGGTTCCAGTGCCAGGAAGAGAAGTCCTTATCACTTCTGACTGGAAAAACCAGCGGAAACTGAGGTTAAGGGAGACTGAGGCTGCGGGAGCCCCAGGCAACTCCTCTTAAAGGGCCTGTGCATACTCTTACTCAGACTCATTCCTTCTGGGCTCCAGTGTTGGAGAGACAACTTGAAAGGCACCAGAGACATACGGGGAAGAACTGAGTTGTTTGGCATTGGGGATAGAGCTGGAGGGTCAGCTTTCTCCTTGACAGATGTGCTGGAGGAGGCCATTGTTCCTTTGGTAAGCCCTTCCCTGGGGCAGCAGAAGGGCACCATACCTGGGACTCCAGCAACCAGGCTCACACTGTTTGCCCAGCCCTGGTGATTCCCTGAGGCCCTGCCTCACCCAACTTTCAGGCCCACCCAAGCTGTTTCCAGCGGCTTTACCATAGGATTGGCCTGTCTTGGATCCTGCTCCAGAGTTTCCTAAAATCTCTCAAACAAGTTATAGCATCTGGTTTCAGCAAGCCCTGTACCTCTCGTTAAGTGTCTCCAGGCCTGGCAGCACTAGAAGCAGCCAGCCTTAGTTCACAACTTGGCTTTTCCTGGGTACCTCCAAGCCCAGCACAAGAAGCAGCCATCTGCAGATCATTTTGTAGCTTATGCCAATGGCTCCAAGTAGAACACAGGCAGTGGCTGACCTTGCCCCAGAGCCAACACACCCAGTGGACAGCTTCAGAGTACATTGAAGCACCACAACCCAATTGTCTCTGCAAGTGACATATTCAATGAGTGGGCTCAGTGGGTACCAGAGCCCTGTTGAAGTAAGTCTTGCTATGTGTGGTGGGCCCCTACAGTTGGTCCTCCAAGGTAGTCAGAAGCCAGTGGTCAGTGGGCACAGCCAGTCCTTGCAGTTGATCATCCTGAGTAAATCCCTCCCACTGATGTGCCAACAGCAATCAAGACTCAATTACAACAGAGGGTGTACAGTCCACACTAGCAGTGCACCTCAAGGGCCCAGCCAGGGTGATCAGGGAGGCTGTGCCACTGGACCCTACAGGACAACTACAATAGTAGACCACCCTAGGAAGCCTAGGAGACATAGCAACCCTACCTAATACATAGAGACAAACAGAGGGAAACAACCAAAATGAGGAGAAAAAGAAACATGGTCCAAATAAAAGAATAGAACAAAATTACAGGAAAAAAATAAACAAAATGGAGATAACCAATCAATCAATGCAGAGTTCAAAACAGTAGTTCTAAAGATGCTCAAGGAACTTAGTGAGAACATCAACAACATAAAAAAGAACCAGTCAGAAATGAAAGATGCACTAACTGAAATAAAAAATAATTTACACAGATTCAATAGTAGAGTAGGTGAAGCCAAGAAGCAAACCATCAATTTGGAATATAAGGAAGCAAAAAACACCCAATCAGAACAGCAAAAGGAAAAAAGAATTAAAAAAAAGGATAGTGTAAGGAGCCTCTGGGACAACTTCAAGTGTACCAACATTCACATCATGGGGGTTCCAGAAGGAGAAGAGAGAGCAAGAAATTGAAAATCTATTTGAAAAAAAGAATGACAGAAAACTTCCCTAACATGGTGAAGAAAACAAACATAAAAGTCCAGGAAGCACAGAGAGTCCCAAACAAGATGAACCCAAAGAGGTCCACACCAAGCCACAGCATCATCAAAATGCCAAAGGTTAAAGATAAAGAGAGAATCTTAAAAGCAGCAAGAGAAAAGCAGTTAGTTACCTACAAAGGAGCTCCCATAAGACTGTCAGTTGATTTCTCAAAAAAAAAACCTATACAGGCAAGAAAGGAATGGCAAGAGATATTCAAAGTGATGAAAAGAAAAGATCTGCAACCAAGATTACTCTATCCTGCAAAGCTATCATTTAGAATTGATGGCCATATAAAGAGTTTCACAGACAAGAAAAAGCTGAAGGAGTTCATCACCACCAAACCAGTATTATATGAAATGATGAAGGGTCTTCTTGAAGGTGACAAAAATATGAACAATAAAATGGCAATAAAAACATATCTGTCAACAATGGAATCTACAAACAAAATGAACCAGCAGAACAGAAACAGACTCATAGATACAGAGAACTTTTAGTTGCCTGCCAGATGGGAGGGAGCTGAGGGATGGGTGAAAAAGATGAAGGAATTAAGAAGTACAAATTGGTTGTTTGACTGATGAACCTCAAAGGGGAGGGAGGAGGGAGAGCAGAAAGAGACAAACCAAAGCACTTGTATGCATATATGCATAACCAGTGGACACAGGCAATAGTGTAGGGAAGGCAGAAAGGAGATGGGATTAGGGAGGAGGGGATCAATAGGGGGAAAAAGAGGGATGTCTGAAATACATTTGACAACAAAGATATGTTAAAAAAAATAATAATAAATAAATAAATAAAATAAAATGGTTATTCCTTTAATTACTAGTGAATTTGAGCAACACTTCGTATGTTTATTGATAACTGATATTTCTACTTATAAGAATTATTTGGTCTCTTCATTTGCCTATGTTCCTATTGTTTTTTCTTAATATGACTAAACTGTAAGGCTTTAAAGTTACTTTGTAAACACTATTTTTAGATTTGTCAAATTATAAATTTATTTTCTAATCTGTTATTTAATTTTAGTTTTATTGTGTGTTTAGTTCAACGGAACTTCTGAATTTCAGTTTAGTCAAACTCATCCGCTTTTATGGCTATGTTTATGTGTTTTATTTTACTCGTAAGTTCTTTCTTCCAATGATAAAATATTATTTTGTATTTTATTCTAAAGTTTTAAAGTAATATTTTTTTTCACAGTTAGATTCATCCCTCTGTGTTTGATTTTTAAGGATGTTTTGTGATATAGTTCCAATTACTTTGTTAAAAAAAAAAGTGTTAAAATCACTTATCCAGTAACACTAAATGATGAAACCATCTTTTACACATTCATTTCTAACCCTACCTAATTGTTTATGTAGATATGATGAATTAACAGATTTATTTTTAAGCTCTTGCTTTTACTGCATTACTTCATCTTTTTTTAAGGTGGAAACATAAAATATTTATGATTACATACTATTAAAATTACATTGAAAATATTTCATTAAATTAACAACTGTGGTTTTGAGGTTTTGAACATTGTTAATTAATTAATATTAAAAAAATTGTTTCTCTAGTAAATATCAAAAATCGTTATTCTTTAAGGGCATGTCTACATAACAGTAAAATTTTATTTCAGTAAAAATGCCAATGGAAATTTTTCTGGGTACACATTTCTTAACAAGAACACTATTCACTTACATGGAGGCTTTTATTTCTTTGTTTCTCAGACTCAATCTCTATCACCAGAAAGTCTGATTCAACAGGCTTGGGCAAAGATATGGCTTCAGAAATGAGTTGGAAGGAATGCCTGTGAATCTGAATTTTTATTAAGTTTCTCTAAAGATTCTGATATTTATCAATTTTTACTCACATAAGACAAGCATCCCCACATTTTACTACTTTTCCTCATGAAATGTCTTTCTGTATTCTTAAGCTCTGATATGTCATACATATTTTATGAAATATTACTTGGATATCAACTACAGTGTCATTGAATTTGTAGAGTAATTATATATAGACTCTTGCCATCCATGATTATTGTATAGCTCAAGATTTGATTATTCTTATTATGATTTCTATAGAGTTTTGCTTTTTTATCACTCTTTTATGGTCTTGCAAGATATTGTTGTTACATTTATATCCAGTACTATATAACTTTGTTGTTATTTTAAATAATATTTTAAAATTAAAATTTACAAACTTGGAGGTGTGCCATTCTGACATACCTTTAAGAATGAAACTGTTGAGCCCTGGCCAGTTTTACTCAGTGGTTAGAGCATTGGCCTGCAGACCAGAGTCCCAGGTTCAGTTCCCACTAAGGGCATGTACCTCGGTTGCAGTTTGTTCCCGGTCCCAGCTGGGTTCGTATGGGTGGCAACCTCTCGATGTGTCTCTCACATCCATGTTTCTCTCTCTCTCTCTTTCTCCCTCTCTCCCTCCTACTCTATCTGAAGATAAATGCAAAAATGTCCTCAAGTGAGGATTAAAAAAAAAAAAAAGAATGAAACTTGAAAAGAGCTCAGTCAGATATCAGCCTTCAGTTGTTGCATCTTTGGTATGTACTGCAGTATGAGAGTCAAATACACGTGCTCCCTAGGCAGCTTCCCATCAAGGACTAGTCATGGTAGATATATTAGGACCTGGTTTTGTTTGCTTTACACAATACTCTTAACCCTTGATCAACACGGAGGTTAGAGGAACTGACTTAGTCAGTGAAAAATTCATGTGTAACTTTTGACTCCCCCTAATTTTTTTTTTTTTTTTTTAGTTATCTTTATTACTGTGAAATAAGGCAGCCCCAGGATGAGGGCTGGAGAGCTGAGACACAGTCCCCCCGAGCCTCTCTAACAATTGCAGAATAACATGGGCACCACAGGGTCTGGCATAATCTGGGTTACTATCTTTTGCTTAATGGTCAATGTACCATGTTCCTTCTTTCCTTTTATACACATTAAAAAATAATAATAAACCACAGCAATCATGAATTCAGAATTTGGTCAAACATATTTCAGAAGAACCAAGAAACATTTAGCAATGGAACCTGTTGGGTGCTGCAGCAAGTTTGGGGCTGAGCAGGAAAACCAGCTTCTTGTAAGTAAAGTGTACAAAGGAGTTTTGTTTTGTTTGTTTCTTTTGAGTGGTGTTGAGTACAGAGTATGATGAAGTGATAGAGCATCCATCTTTCATGAGAAGATTGAAATTGTGAATATATAAGACAGGGTTGGGAATCTTAACATTTATCTTGGGCCTTGGGTAAGGAAAATCTTTCTAAACCTCATTTATTTAGAAAACTCAACAGTACCCACCTTTATAAGATTATTATAAGGAAAACTAAAAAACCATAAAGTGCCTAGAATATCATTTAGTAAATGGTCATTATTATTATGATTAAAGAGTCCATATAGCCCTGGCCAGTTAGAGTGTCAGTCTGCAGACTGAAGAGTCGTGGCTTTGATTCTAGTCAAGGGCACATATCTCAGTTGCGGTTCGTCCCGGACCTGGTTGGGGTCATGCGGGAGGCAACCAGTCGATGCGTCTCTCTCACATCGATGTTTTTCTTTCTCTCTCTCCTTCCCCTTCCTACTCTATCTAAAGATAAATGGAAAAATATCCTCAGGTAAGGATTTAAAAAAGAGTCCATATATCAGTAGCTTGGAGATACACTATCTTTACTAGTAAATATAAGGGCTTAAATATATAGGAACTTATTTTCTCCTTGTCTGATCCAATAGAGCAGGCCCTTGATAATATGACCTTCTTGCTTAAATTTTGGGACTCCCCCAAAATGTAACTATTAATAGACGCTGTTGACCGGAAGCCTTACCAATATCATAAGCAGTCAATTAACACCTGTTTTGTATATTACATGTATTATATACTGTATTCTTGCAATAAAGCAAGAGAAAAGAAGGTGTTATTAAGAAAATTGTAAAAAAAAATACATTAACAGTACTGTATAGCATTTTCCCATACAGTAACTTCACATCAACTGTTTACAAGATAGAAACAATCCATGCATCAGTGGATCCTCACAGTCCAAACCCCTGCTGTTCAATGGCCAGCTGCAGTCCTCTGCAGGTGGTCTTTGGCCGGGAGCACTCTGGTGAGCTAGCTGCCCAAGGCTTTTATCGAGCTGCATCACAGTTTGAGGCTCTTCTTAAGTTTTTAAAGAAACAATATATTTCATAAAGATAAGATTTAATTTAAAATATTGACATAAGCTTATAATCTGAAAAGTTCCCATTCTGCTACTTAAATAATTGGTGACCATTTTTTAAAATCACTTCTCTCATCTGAATGCATGATATACTGTGCTTTTCCCTACCCCAAGATTTAATTTATTGTGTTAGTTTTTACCATGGAATGAAGCTTTCATGAACCATGATCAACAAGCATCTGAGATGAACCAAAGAACTTATATGCATGTATGCATAACCAATGGACATAGACAACAATGCTGGGGTGGGGTGGAGGGAATGGGATGGGGAGGAGGGTGTCTAGGCGGGATAAAGGAGAAGTATCTGTAACAAAAATAGATTAATAAAAATTGGGGGGAACAAAAAGTATCTGATTATATTACCATGTCAAGCCCGACTTACCTTTCCCAACCTGCAACACATTTTTATCTCAAATAAGAACAAACATAATCTACCAGAGTTCTTATTGTTACTAAAACATAAGCAACTTACAGAAAAATATATGATATTATTAAAAGTCATTCATGTATTTTCATATTCTCAAATATAAAAAAAAATAATATAAATTAATTAAGCCAGGTGATAAGAACGGCACACCAAAAATTTAACTTACATCCAGGTTACTAACACAAATGTTTGTTACCATTTATGACTTTACTTCATTTATGGTGCACTCACACAAGTTTTAAAGTTAAAATGAGCCTTTGAAACCAAGAAAATGGCCCAGGCTTTCCACCTAAAAAGATATTGGAGAGATATTTCAGTAAAATATATAGTTATTTTTCCTAGGCTATTTTATTTAAAGGATGCACTTTCAACTCTGCCTCCCACATTTGTCTTTGATGTTAATGCAACAAGCAATTCAAGATTTGCATAAAAACCAGCTGCCGATACCGGACTCCATCATCTTCTTGCTTTCTATATCTTTCAAGAAGCAAATATAATTAATACAGCTCTTGTTTAGGTTATCCAGTTTGAGTGGGAGGTCTACAGAAATAGTAAAACAAAGAAAAAATTGGGGATTGCTTGGTCAGGACTCATAGATAAATGCAGCACCTTATCAACAACAACAAAAAAATAGTTTCTGTGTTCCTTTTGTTAGTTTCAAGCCCTGAAACCAGAAAGCCAATAGTGCTTGACCATACAGCAATAGCAAGAAAAGTGTGTGTTGTTTTAAGGGCTTTTCAATTTTAAAGGACATTTTTAATTAGCAGAAACATGACCAAAGGATTTTTTTTTAAAAAGCAATGTTTTATAGACTTAATGCAAAATCCATCCAATAATCTGGCAGATGTGTTTTGAATACTCATCACACAAATGCTCAAAATGGCTTTTTAAAATAGAATGCCCAGCCAGAATGCAAACACCTATTCTCCTTTGTGTTTAGTCATTATGAACCTTTGTAACTAGAAATCCTTAAATAAGAGACCAGGGCAAGTGCTTCAACAGATGATATGTATCATATATGTCATGGGGGAGAGAGAAGGAGGAGACAGAAAGAAGAAACATAAGGAAGGAAGGAAGGAAGGAAGGAAGGAAGGAAGGAAGGAAGGAAGGAAGGAAGGGAGGGAGGGAGGGAGGGAGGGAGGGAGGGAGGGAGGGAGGGAAGACAGGAGGGAGGAAGAGAGGGAGGGAGGAAGGAAAGAGAAGAGAGAGAGAGAGAAAAAAGAAAAGAAAAGAAAAGAAAAGAAAAGAAAAGAAAAGAAAAGAAAAGAAAAGAAAAGAAAAAGAAAAGAAACAAGAAGAATCTCTTTTTCCACTTACTAAAGGTAATTCTAAGTCACCAACACTTCTTGGGAAGCAAAAATTGTCAGACTTGGCCCTGGCCAGTTTGGCTCAGCGGTTAGAGCGTCAGCCTGCGGACCGGAGAGTCCAGGTTCAGTTCCTGCTAAGGGCATGCACCTAAGTTGCAGTTTGTCCCCGGCCCTGGTTGGTGTAGCGTGGGTGGCAACCAGTCAATGTGTCACTCTCACATCGATGTTTCTCTCTCTCTCTTCCTCCCTCTCTCCCTCCCACTCTATCTGAAGATAAAGAAAAAAAATTACCAGACTTGAGACATCTCGGTTCACTTCACCATAATGTTGACCACTCTTTCTTGCTTGCTAGCAATTGCAGACACAATTGTACTACATGTTTGTCAATAACAGAATGAACAGAGGCAGTTTAAGGGACAGTCACTTTCTATAGAAACTCACAAAATGAATTGGAGTTGATCTACACAAGGAAATGGATTGGCATTGCTAATTTCACATCACCTGCAAAGCATTGGCTCCCAATTCCCTGTCTTAGAGCCCCAGGTTCTCTATGGAGACAGAAGTAGGTCTTGGGGGGACCAGATTGCTTTGCCTAACAAAGGGGACACCAGTGCTGCAATAAACAGCCTTCACTGGCTGGTAAATATTCACCTCTGGTGTAAGTGACAGTAGTTGAGATTAGCATGTTTTTTTTTTAGCAAACCCATAAAGGTGAAAATGTAACCCCAATAGGAAATAGGGCAAAGATCATAACTAAAATAAAATCTTTCAACAGTCAGGAGTTAGAAGAGAAAGGCAATGATTTTACAATGTAATCTCTTCTGATATGCTCCCAAATAAACATAATGGGAGCAGAAATTGATTTTAAACCTGTGTGGATAATAACACTGGAAAAGGAAATCTTCTCTCAGGTAATTTGTTGCCAGATGCTCACATTTTTAAGTGGTGTGGCCAATGCTACAGAATTTGCTACTGTAACCTGACTGATGCTTCCATGGCTTACATAAAATGATTCGTTTATCGGGATAGATGGGAGATGCTAACTACTTTTCCCAATCTGTTTTAATATTAAATTTTCATTCTTGGTAGTATGTTATTTCATGAATGCCTTTGGGAATAATAGCCATTTAATTTTTGTGTGATATATGATTAAGGTCTAACCTTAAACATGTTATTGTTCTATTTTTGAACCTTAATAAAATCAAATTTTTAATAATATTTATTTTTCCTGGGCACATTTTCACCTTTTTTTTTTTCCTAATTAACATGTCATATATAGCATTTACCTTAAATTAATATGTAAGAAAAAGCATACTTTTTCACAATTACATTTTTAATGGTGCATATAAAGTTTGACTTTGAAACTATTGCATATTTAGAAGGTTACAAAAAAGTTTCAGCCCTGGCCAGTTTGGCTCAGCAGTTAGAGACCTGGGTTTGGTTCCCGCTAAGGGCATGTACCTCAGTTGCAGTTTGGCCCTGGCCCCAGTTGGGTCGTGTGGGTGGCAGCCACTCGATGTGTCCCTTTCACATCTATGTCTCTCTCTCTCTCTTTCTCTCTCTCTCTTCTTCTCTCTCCCTCCCACTCTATCTAAATAAAAAAAGTTTCAAATACTTAATCATTACAATTCTTTCATCTTGTACTTTAAAAATCAGCTGGTTTACCTGAGGATATTCTCCATTTTTCTAGATAGCAAAATGATGGAGACAACGTCAACCTATTTTTTTTTTAAGTTTTCTTTTCTTTATTGATTTTAAAGAGAAAGGAAACAAGAGGGAAAGAAAGATAGAAACATCGATGAAAGAGAAACATCAATTGGCTGCCTCCTGCATGCCCCCCACTAGGGATCAGGTCTACAATCGGGGCCCAGACCAGGAATCGAACCGGCAACCTCTTGGTGCATGGGTTGATGCTCAACTACTGAGCCACACTGGCCGGACCAACCTACTACTTTTAAGCACAGCTCCACAAATAATATTTTACATTTTACATTGGCTTTATTTCCATCATATTAAAAATGTTTATTATTATAACTATATCATCATGTTCACATCTAATGCCACTGTCGTCCCTTGTGTTCACTGTTCTCCCTTGTTTTACCCAAGTTTGTTACTCCATACATTTTTTTCTTCATTTTTTATCATTGTTTTCTCATTTTATTTTCAATCACATTCATCATCATGTAAATATACTGTTATTTCTCCTTTAAAACAGTTTTTTCAGACTCCACTTTCTCTACCAACGACTTTCCCATCACCCTGCTTCCCTCTATAGCAAAACATTTAGAAACAGGTATTTTTATCTCCTCACACATTCTCACAAACCAAGTCCAACCATGTTTTCTTTCTGATCAGCTCTATTAAAAATTCTGTCACCAGTGTTACCTTCAAAGAGATTAAAGCCAATTTACTTGACCTGTAGGTAGCATTTGAGATAGTGACCATACTCTTCACCTTTACGTACTTTCCAGCATTTCTTACAAGACTCCACTTCTCCTGGTAGTTATCCTACTTACATTATAACTTCATCTCAGTCTCCTTTGCTGGTTCTTCCTCTCCTCAGCCTCTACATTGGAGTTCAAACTCTCGGACTTGGGTCTTCTTCTCTTTTTTATGTATACTCATCCTCCTGTAACTTTCATCCATTCTCATCACTTTAAAAATGTATATATCCCAAAGGCATAAAATTATGTCTCCCACCCACTGTGTTCCGTGAGATTACAGACCTATAAATCTGCTTGTCTGCTTGAAATCTCTACAGGATGTCTCACTGATATCTAAAACTCAACGTACTTCAAAACACATTATCAATTATTTCTTCTCAAACCTTCCCCAACACAGCTCCCCCTGTCATTTTTCTTGTACTTATGCCAACACAGTGGAGTCACCTTTGAATCCTTATTTTCTCTCACAACCTATACTCAATATGTCTGGAAATCTGTTGTCCCTATCTTCAAAATATGTCTGAACTCTGTATACTTCTCATCACCTCCATTCTACCATCAAAATTTATTCCCAAGCCTTAGCTGGTGTGGCTCAGTTGGTTGAGCACAGTCCTATGCATCAAATAGTTGTGGGTTTGATCCCTGGTTGGGGTGAGTGTAGGAAGCAACCAATCAATGTTTCTTTCTCTCTCTCTCTCAAATAAAAAATAATTATTATTATTCCCAGGATTGCAATAATAGCCTCTTGATTACAGTACTTACATTTTTGTCCATTAGATCTATTCTAGACACAAGTGCCAGAGTTTGTTAGAAAACAGTTTCAGAATTATCACCTGTTGGAACAAAGGGTGATGGGGGGACGGGGGAGCATCTTTGAACAAAGGAAAACATTGGGTTTTGATAGTCTCAAAAAAAGTCATTTAATCCCACAAGACTCTCTGAAATTTCAGTGGTCCTTATAAGTTACCCCAAGGTAGTAGTGAGTGGCAGAGCCTTTACTTTTCATTAACTTACTCATTTAATGTAGGCTGCCCTCAGAGTGAGACTTTACCCAAAGTCAGAATGAGACTTTGGATAAGGAGGCTCCCTTCAGCTAAGGGCAAATATAGGGAAGTTTGACAGCTCACCACCATTTTGGCAGCAGCACTGTCGGCAACTACAGAATAAGTCCTTCAGTTGTGAAGGAACATGTGGTTGGAACATCACAGTATCTACTACACAACCCATTGAAAATCACTGGCCTTAAGAACATTGTTAAGAGAGTAAGTAGGTGGAATTTGTCTACATTGTAAATTGAGAATAGAATATTGCTAGGATGGCCCTCTGACAAAATATAAATTCCATCCCTTCCTTATGAATGTCAACTACACTGTGTTTACAAAAATTGTGAATTCTAAGGTACTTTCAAATGGGATATGTGATTAATGGGTCAAGAGAGAGTGGGTCTTTTCAGGGGTCAACTATGTGATATGTATTTAACTTCAGTAGCTTCAAGAAAGTTCCCTTATGACAAGATATCTTTCTATATTCCGTCTCTCTGTATGAAATCATTTCCAAAATGAGACCTTAATTTATTTAATATGTATATATATTTTGGTTGTTTAAAAACATACGCATCTTAACAAAGAAAATTCATTGAACCTTTCGGTCCTTACAACTCATTTTTTCTAAACCATCAATATTCACTAAACCATTGATCTTGTATGTACTAGATGCTGTGTGAGGTTGTGAGCATACTGAGATGAATAAAGCACTAAACACATATAATTTTTAAAAACTCTAAAATTTGTTAATGAAAAAATGTAAATATACATATTTCAACACAGCTTGATACATACATTGACAGAGATTTGCTCAATGTCCTGGTCAATGGTCACCAGATAGATGTCATGAAGGACAAGTAGGGTTAATCAGTTGAAGACTAAAAGTGGAGTTAATATTTCAGACAAAAGAAAAAAAAAAAAGCTGTGTCTGTAATGTTAAGAAAAAGCTGTGTCTACAAATGTTAGAGGTCAGAAAGAACAGAAAACACTGGAAATTGTAAGGAATCGATAGGCCTGGGGCAGAGAGCTTGAGGGAAGCAAGCTGTGGTGAGAAGGAGGTTGGAACCATAGGCAGGGAGAACAAAATTCTTCTTATAAAATTATTTTTCCAAATTACAATTTTTTCAGTCAGAAAGTATCCCTTCTGAAAAGAAAAGTAAGTTGGAACTTGAAGGTCAGATAACATGGAAAACGTATTTCTTTATTAATGATTTATAACATATGAAAGCAAGAGGATTTTCTCTTCTCTCATTCTCAAGCTATCTATAAAAAGTGGTATTTAATCTGTGTGTGTGTGTAACTGTAGACTATACAGAGAATCCAGGGAGATATAAAGCTTTTTCCCCTGTAAAAATGCCACTATGCATACACATAAAATTTTGTATACTTAATTTCAAGGTGTTTTTAGGTTTCCTGAAGCTCATCCAAGGCTGCTTTAGGAGAATGAATTAAGAATTCCTGTTTTGATACTTACAGATCAATTTGGTAACAATAGAACTATTCTGCCCACCTCATCCCCCACCCAAAGTATACAGTAATGATTTTTGTTGTCAGTTATTTTATTTGGTGATTCCCAAAAATCATGATGTACATCAACTTGGCTTCTGGGCAGGACCAGATGTTTATCACCCTGGTCACAAAAACCTTTATCTATGAGTGTATATAACCTTTCAGGGAGTAGTGCCTTTCCTTATGCCTGCTCTAAATCACTCAGGTGATATTATAACCCTGTTTCCTCCTATTTATTCCTCACTGGATTTGGAAGCAAATGTGAACACCGCTTAAAGAGTCATTTACCTATTGTAAGTGTAGGTGATTAAAACGGGAGTCTCATCATTTACATCCATGAGCTGTCACAATAATTTGGGGGAGTAGATTTAATCACTGTCACTGAGGAAACTCAATTAAATAATTATACCTACTCTTCAATTTCTCTTCAGTTGACTCTAGAAACAGCTAACCTTCTGTTACAGAGCACAATAGAAATCTTTTGTTCTAGTGAGAAGGTTGAAAGGTTTTTTCTTTGCCTTCATTGACTTCTCCTCCGCCACTTCCACATACCTTTCAGTGTGTGTTTAATTTACAACAGCAGATGCATAGTCATTTGATTAATATTTTTATGAACAAACTATGATGTATAACTGTGAAACTTCTAGAGAACATAAAAGTAAATACATTTTCCATACATCTTTTCAAAATTAGAAAAAATATATAAATTCCTTGTCAAATATTTTAATCACTAAAAAGTGGGTCTACAGCGATAGAAATGAAAAGCTACTTAAGAAGGCTCTTCCAACACTTAGAAAGAGACACTAAAACAAAAAACAAAAAAAAAAATCCCATTTATCATTGCAACAAAAAAAAAATAAGATATTTACGGATAAACTTAACTACGAGGTAAAAGACCTGTTCTCAAAAAACTACAGGACATTGATAAAAGAAATAGAGGAAGATATAAAAAGGTGGAAGCATATACCATGTACATGGATTGGAAGAATCAACATCATTAAAATGTCATACTACACAAAGCTATCTACAAATTCAATGCAATCTCTATTAAAATACCAATGGTATATTCCACAGACCTAGAACAAATACGCCAAAAGCTTATATAGAACCAAAAAAGACACCAAATAGTCACAGCAATCTTGAAAAAGAAGAACAAAGATTGAGGGAATCACAATTCCAGGTATCAAGTTATAGCACAAAGCCAATGCAATCAAAACAGCTTGGTACTGGCACAAGAACAGGCATATAATTCAATGGAACAGAAAAGAGAACCCAGAAATTGACCCAAGACATTGTGCTCAGTTAATATTTGACCAAGGTAGCAAGAGCATACACTGGAGTAGAGACAGTCTCTTCAATGAATGGTGCTGGGAAAAGTGGACGGGTACATGTAAAGAAATGAAACTAGGCCACCAACTTACACCATACACAAGAATAAATTCAAAATGGATAAAATACTTAAATGTGACTCATGAAACCATAAAAATTCTAGAAGAAAATGTAGGCAGCAAAATCTCAAACATCACATGTAGCAGAATTTTCACCAATGCATCGCCTAGGACAAGAGAAACAAAGGAAAAAATATTAAATGGAACTACATTAAACTAAAAAGTTTCTGCCCAATGAGTGAAACCAGCATCAGAATGAAAAGAAAACCCACTCTATGGGAGAATACATTTGCCCAAAATACATCAGATAAGGGGTTAATATCCAAAATATATAAAGTTCTCATATAACTCAACAAAAGGAAGACAAAGAACCCAAATTAAAAATGGGCAGAGGACCTGAATAGACAATTCTCTAAGCAAGACATGCAAATGGCCAGGAGATATATGAAAAAATGCTCAATGTCACTAATCATCAGAGAGATGCAAATTAAAATGACTATGAGGTATCACCTCACACCTTCCAGAATGGCTACAACCAACAAATAATCACACAAATGCTGGTGAAGGTGTGGAGAAAGGAAACTCTAGTACACTGCTGGTGGGAATGCAGACTGGTGCAGCCACTATGGAAAACAATCTGGTGTTTCATCAAAAAATTACAAATGGAACTGCCATTGGTCCCAATGATCCCACCTCTACAAATATATCCTAAGAAGCCCAAAACACCAACCAGAAAGAATATATGCACCCGTAAGTTCATAGCGGCACTATTTACAATAGCTAAGATCTGGAAACAGCCCAAGTGTCCATCAGTAAATGAGCGGATAATAAAACTGTGGTACATATGCATAATGTAATACTATGTAGCTGTAAGAAAGAAAGATCTCTTACCCTTTTAAATGACATGGAGGGAACTGGAGAGTAATATGCTAAGTGAGATAAGCAATTCAGACCAAGAGAAGTATCATGATCTCACTCACTTACCTGTGGAATATAATGAACAAAATAAGCTGATGAACAAAATAGATCCAGAGACATAGAAGCAGTGATCCAGAGGTGTGGAAGTAGGGAACAGACACAAACCTCAGAGGGATGGGGGTTGGAGGGCAGGAAGAGATAAACCAAAGAACTGATATGCATATATACATAACCAATGGCCACAGCAAGTGTGGTGAAGGCAGGGTGTGGAGGAGGAGTGGGGAGGAGAGTGTCAATGGGGAAATAAAGGAGGGACATCTGTATTATTTTCTCCAATAAAGATAAAAACCAAAATCAAAAAGAAGGCTCTTCCACCTACAAATGATCCAATATATTCCTGAGAGAAAGGTAAGCTCAGAAGATTTTGGAAATGCAGCAGGTATGTTTTGACAATCATGTTTGAAATCCTCAGGGGTTATTGGGAAGAGAGTTTGTTGGTGGACTTTGCTTTAAAGAAAACACCCATTAGCTGAAATATCAATAAGGATAATTTACCTATCTCATTTTATTAGTTTGAGTCAAGTATCTGTGAGAAAAGTTGCCCATATTCTGTGACTGATTGTAAGGTCTGTTGAAAGCCTTCTCAGCCCAAACTATCTTTATCATAAGTCATACCTTCCACGTACTAGAGACATTGTGTTTAGTTAAAAACAATCTTCAGAAATTACTAGGAAATTGTACTAGGTATACCTACTCATTAACCACATTAAAATTAATTTATTAGATTTATAAGTTTCATTCAGCAAAATTCTGAGAGCATATGACCCACAAGAAGTCAAGAATACTTCTACCTGAACAAAAACCAAATGTGAGTTTTCTGATCTCTAAGGACATTTTCAATAGGAAGGTACAACAAGAAGTAAAGAAAAACTTGGCTAATACCCTTCACAAAAAAGTTCTCTTACTGAACCAGACCTTTGGCCCATTCATTGTTGTATTTTATGATTCCATGGTAATTGACAACCAGGGACCTACAGTCATGTTTCTCACCCTCTTGGAGCTTACAGTGGCTTCCGACTGATGCAATCACCCCTTATTGTATGCAATAACCAGCATATCACAATTCTGACTCGTTTCAAACTGTTCACCTACATTAGCCATCCCATGTTAAGTTAAACTTCAAACCCAGAAATAATATACAATTTGACCGCAGGTTTCAGACCATATATCACCTTTATGTTATAAAAAATTCCAAATTCATTCATAATCTTAAAAAGTCTACCAAATCAGTGAATTAGATATTAGTAAATTCATAACTTAGGTATGAAAAATTAAAATTTGTTTTTATATAAATTAATAATTTAAGCTTATATTCCTCTGGCAAAGTGGAATCTTAAGCACAGGCAATTTTGAATTATTTTTCCCCCTTAGGGTCTTGTCTTCTGAGTGATAAAGACTTGCAAGACACCAAAACATTGATTAGATGGGAAGTTGCTTACGAGACAGTGTATTAAGCTAAAATACGCCTTCATTCATCCAGCGTCAGCCCCTCTTTTGTGAATTACATGTCTGTTTTAGAGCATAAGAGTCATTTTCCAGCTCACATGTCCTTCAAGGGCACAGGAATCTTCGTGAGGAGACCTCTGGCCCTAGAATCCAGGTCTCGCTGAACAGCCATGGTCTCCTGAGAGGTGCGGCTTTTCTCTGGACTCTAAGTGAAAAGTGAAGCAAAATTCCCCACTGACCGTGGCATCTCATGTCTGTTTTGAAATTACCTTTTTCCCCTCCAGAGTCCTGACTTATTCTTCCACTATACATGATTGAAAAATTTATATGAAAACTAGTTTTTAAACATTGGACGCTGGCAGAACCAAGCTGGTGATTTCTAAGAGAAGGGAAACAAACAAGGCCCAGTCCAAAAATCCCAACTTTTCTATTATTATTCATAATGTAAAAGTAATTTCTTTTACCTCCTTTAACCTTTGGTTTATTTACTTGTAAGATAGGGATACTAGAATTTACCTCATCAGATTGCTTTAAGTATTTAATGAAATAATTTTTTAAAAAACTTACTTTGGTGACCATCATATAAAAAACTTCGTTTGGTGCCTAGCACAAAGTAAAGTTTAATGAACACTATCATTTATATCATTATTTTAGTAATAATAATAATTATTATTACTTATTATTTGTATACATCTTTGTTCAGTGTTGCTATATGTCAGGACTATCTAGAGATGGGTTCCTTATATAGCAATAGTAACTCTTCAAACTACCCTTACTTAGATAGCTCTTACATTTGCATTTTAAAGTTGTTTTTAATGAGCTAAATTGGAAAAACTTCTCTCTGATAAACTAAAAGTGTTAAAATATTTCAATTTTAATATCATCTGAATTTGTTGATCTTAAATGTATAATGATAAAGTTAAATAATAAAATCATAAAGCTTAAAAGAACTTTGAATAACTTTTAATCTATTACATTATCTTCATGCAGGACATATCATGGAAAAACATCACTTCCCAGACAAAATATAATCAAATGTATATTTAAATGCCTGTAGAAGAGAAAATGCACAGTCTCCCTTAACAGCCATTCAAGGGTTTGACAAACAACATCTAATCTCAGGAGCCTCTGCTGCAGTTTAAAGGTTTGTTTCCACCCCTGAAAGACAAGGAAAAGCAGTTTCTTCTCTGAATGTAAGAAAGTACAAAAGCAAAAGGTATTGCTCCCATTATTAAGCATACTTTCTAAATTCTACCTAAACATTTGCAACTAATAGCAGTTATTTTAAGACCTATAGTTTGAATAATTAACTTTAATAGTAGTGAGTGTTAGCACTTTTCAATTTCTTAGCTGTGAAATTTAGTGAATCATTCACTGCATGTAACCATACATTTACATCCTTTATTTTCCAGACTTTTCTAGAAATCAATTTCTTACTTTAATTATTTTTTTCCTGAATTATCTTTAATACAATTAAAGTAGATACTGCTCTTCTCTTCAATGTGACATTTTCCATCTTATTTACTTGACTCAAAAAGATACTGGTTTTTCATATAACTAGAGATATGTTGGAAGAAAAAGCAACTAGACCATTACATATACAATAATCTAATGATCTGTCATACATTCTTTATGGAATCCACTTACACAAAGCATAATTACAGAGACAATGAATCTAATTAAAAAGAATTTTGTTGAAAAAAGTAAAGGACCCAAGATTGAGATATATACCTAATCTTATGAACTGTCTGACCTCATTAACCTTTCCTAATCTCAATGTACTTATCTACAAAAGCATATATGTTTCACTATATATGTGCAACCTATTAATAAGATTTTAAGATGAATTTCAATTTGGACAACAAATATGAAACATTGACAACTATGTTCTTCACTATTATTCTTATTACTATGTAAGTACTCGTTTTTTTGTTTTTTACTGATATTTTAGAGAGATGAAGGGAGAGAGAGAGAGAAACATTGATCAACTGCCTCCTGCACGTGCCCTGACCAGGGATCAAACCTGCAACCTGGGTATGTGCCCTGACAAGGAATTGAACCCACCACCTTTTGGTGTATGGCATGACGTTTCAACCAACTGAGCCACACTGGCTAGGGCAAGTACTCTAGTCTTACCATATCAAAGATATATAGTATATACAAAAAAAAAAAAATCATCTTTATTAAAATTTAAATAATAGCTCATTCTAATAGCAAAGATTAAAAAATACTTCTGACAATTTTATCAAATGATCTGGAAGATGCTTATACTAGTTAAGATGTTTTCCTCTGCAATAACAGGACACATAAATCAAAATGGCTTAAACCATATGAAAATTCATTACCTCACAGAAGTCTCAGAGAAATGCTGGGTAGTCTTGCTCTGTCATGTTGTTACTATTCGTGGAGCAATAAGCTTACTGTCAGAACAACAATGCTGTGTAGGACATTGTCAAATGCAAAGAGAAAACATTGTTTTTGCCAGCAACGTTTTATTCCATCTGTTGACATATATTTTGTTACATACTTGGTGTGAATCCAATTACTGGCGGTCAATGAGATCTCCATGATTAGTTGAGCTGGGCTTTCCAATACAATAGCCAGCAGCCACATACATCTATTTAAACTTAAATTCATATTAATTAAAATTAAAAATTCAGTTTTGTCATCTTACTAGTCACATTTCAAGTACTTAGTTGCCCATGAGGCTAATGGCTACTACAGGGTGGGGCAAAAGGAGGTTTACAGTTGTGAGTACTCAAAACAGAGTTTATTTTTTATTGCTATTTATTAATTACTGTATTGTTTCCCATATGAACAACTATAAGCCTACTTTTGCCCCACCCTGTAGACTGGAATGGAGCATTTCCGTGGTCACAGTTACTCCTAGTAAACAGTACTGAACCTTTAGAACAGTCAGAATTTACCTCTTAACTAGATCAGGGGTCGTCTTATTTGAAAGCTGGATATTTGAACAAATTGCATTTCTATAGAGCGAGGAATACATGGAGATTGGATTGGAGTACACAACATACTGTATCTGTTACATCATGTCTTGAGGAGCATAGACTGTCACATCACACAAACCTTATTCCAAGCACTGCGTATTTTATATACCTCTCTTGCACCACATTTTAGCCGGCAAAGGGAAAAGTGGAAGGGATATTTACAAAATAGTATCTGTGAACTTGAGTTAGTCCTATAAATTGGACATAAGACAACTACTTAAAACTAAAACTAAAATGGTACCCGAGAAGATAGCACAGAAAATATATGAATGAGTTACACCCCTCTCCATGGCAAAAGAAATGTGTCCATATTTTAATTTCTGCAACAAATGTCTTTTGCTTTCATAGTGCCAGATATCAAATGGAAACATATTTTGTATTTAGGAAGTACAGCCTATTGTTTAAAACCAGTGGTCTGCATTATCTATAGGAAGAAATTTATGAGTCCAGTGAGAAACTGAATTCCTACATAGTTTACTCCCATGTCTTCAAGGCAAATTAACTATCTAACTTGAAGATATGTGACTCCCAATCATTCCAGTTCATGTGTAGCAGCCTCTAACTCCCTTTGTTTCCCCATTACCCCCTTCTCCACCAAATGGAAGACGTCACCTAGAACACTGAAATAGCCCCCACATTCTGTTCAAACTGCTCAAATAATTAAAAACTCCAAGATGAAGAATAACTGCTGGGAATTATTAAGACTTTCTCCACAAATTCTGATCATGTCAAAGTTATGAAAAATTGAACCTCTGAGAGAAAATGTTCGGATGCTTTCCAGTGGCTGAGATAAAGGATGTTCTCTCTTACACAGGAAAGAACAGCCGGGCAGATACGCCTCACAGGTCACAAGGGACTAAGGCAATTTACTCCGGTTGTGTTTTTATCAACAGTCCTTCATCTATAATCCCTGACCTCGGAGAAGGTTTTGGTGTGGTGTCTTCACTCTCTCCCCAGCTCCAAGGCCGCGCTCTGCTCTGTTTGCTGTGTCTGAAATAGCTGAGTGCTTTCATCCTAAATCATGCTTTGGTTTCAGGACCTTCTAAGTATCTAATTAGCTCCATCTTTTATCTCCCATTTCAGTGGCTTGCGACCTTTGGCCTCGTTGTTTCTGACGTTCCCTGCACCCTCCAACCGACCCAGAAGGGCAAAGCTGGCTTCTGATCTCCGAGTGGGACAGGCCTGGCCTCACCGCCCTCCGCTTAGTTCTGTGCAAAAGAAGTCTAGTTTCTAGAGAAGTATCAACCATTTTTTAAACAGTGAATTTAAGCTTTTCATTTATTCAGTGCCTTTCTTTTATGCTTTATAACAAATTGACATTTAAAAAATAAATTTAAAGGATTGAGGGTATATTAGAGGTGAGAAGAATAAATATCTCATATATGTGACAGCATAAATTGGTCTCTCCTTTTCTTAAAAAATTTTTTTCTTTATTGATTTTTAGAGAGAGATAGAAACATTGATGAGAAAGAACACTGATTGACTACCTTCTTCATGCTCCCAACTGGGAATTGGGCTCACAACCTGGGCATGTGCCCTATCTGGGAATCAAACTGGCAACCTCTTGGTGCACGGGTTGATGCTCAACCACTGAGCCACACTGGCTGGGCTGATCTCTCCTTTTAATTTATGTCATCTGATGGATATTTTAACCTTTGAATTTAGGCCCTTGCTGGTTTGTCTCAGCAGTTAAAGCATCGGCTTGCGGACCAGAGAGTCCTGGGTTCGGTTCCCACTAAGGGCACATACCTCGGCTGCAGATTGTCCCTGGCCCCGGCTGGGGTCTTGTGGGTGGCAGCCAGTCGATGTGTCTCTCTCACCTGGATGTTTCTCTCTCTCTCTCTTCCTCTCTCTCTCCCTCCTGCTCTATCTGAAGATCAATGCAAAAATGTCCTTGAGTGAGGATAAAAAAAAAAAGGAAAAAAGAAACTTTAATTTAGGTTGAAATCACTGAAATCCATTTATGATTTCCATTTTTTTTGGTAACTGTCTTCAACACAGAATGGCACTCAAACTACATATTTTACCCATTTGATGAATCTAGATGTTGTGTTTTATAAGTATTATATTCTTTTAATTCCTAAATTAAACCTTAAATCTCATTTTTAAATTTAAATATCGGCTCATAAATCTAAATATTTAAGATTGCCTCAACTGGTCATATTCATTCAATATTAGGAATTGTCCTCCTAATCCCCTTCAACTGTGGTCAAAACCTCAGTTGGTGTATGATGTAGCATACAGGAGAACGTGGCTGGGACAGCTTGAACACAGAGGGGCAGGACACTAACTCTGAGCCCCACATTCCTGGTGAATTTGGTCATTGTCTGTTTCCTCATTTATAAGACTAGAATGTTTGTCAAGATGATCTCAATTTTACTTTCATTTTCAAAATTCTATGGCTCAACAACAAAAATGCAAGCAATCCAATGAAAAAACATGGGCAAAGAACCTGAACAGGCGCTTCTCCATGGAAGATACACACATGGATAATAAGTAGATAAAAATATTTTCAACATTGTTAGTCATTAGGTAAATGCAAACCAAAAGCACACTGAGATACCACTCACAGCCTCTAAGATGATTATCATTTAAAAACAAAACAAAACAGGAAAATCATGTGGTGGTTAGGAGGTGGAAAAATGGGAACCCTCATATAATGCTGGTGGCGAAGTACAATGGTTCATCCTCACTGGAAAACAGTTTAGTGGTTCCACAATACGCTGAACATATAATTATCATATGAGCCAGCAATTCAATATTAGGTATTTATCCAAGACCACTGAAAACAGGTACTCAAACAAAAACTGATACACAAATATTTATCAGAGCTCTATTCACAAAGACATAAGATGGAAACAAGTGATGGGTGAGTGGGTAAACAAAACGTGTCCATCCGCACAATGAAATCTTATTTAGCCATAAAAAGGGATGAAGTACTGATACGTGCTTCAACATGGATGAACCTGGGTAACAGTATGCTAGGTAAAAGAAGCCAATCACAAAAGGCCTTGTACAGGGTGGGGCAAAAGAATTGTACAGTTTTTTGTATGGAAAATAATACAATGATTAATAAATAATACAAGAATAAACTTGGTATTTTATGCACTGACAACTGTAAACCTACTTTTGCCCACCCCTGTAGTGTGTAATTCCATTTATATGAAATATCTACATAGACAAATCCTTAAGGAAAGAAAGTAGATTCGTAGTTGTCATGGGCTGGGGGTGGGGAGTGGGGGTAGCTGCTAATGGGTATGGGGTTTTCCTCAGCAATGATAAAAGGTTCTGAAACTAGATAGTGGTGCTGCTTGTACACATTGTACATGTATTAGATGACACTGAATTGAACACTTTAAAATACACCACTTCTATGTTATTTGTATTTTAACACCACGAAACAAATTATAGCTCAATTCATGCAAAGTAGAAATACACATTTCTACTCACGGAAGAAGACCTACCGCGTGTGGAAAGAGAAATTCCTTCCTAATCAGACACTGGCAGCAGGTGAAAAGAGAATCTTTTTGTTTATATGGTTTTATGAGTTAGAGAAACTGCGTTTTGAGGCATAATAAAAAACGGAGCTCTGGGTTATTAATTTTCAAAACAGGCGTGAACTGCTGATCTTCAGTAAGCCAAGTCTCTCTCTTTCATCCACGTTCTGCTTTGTGAAATCGCCTCCTCTCTCTTTTTCCCTCTTTCTCTTTCACTGGCATCATCTCTGTTGCAGTATATGCTGGCCTTTCATATGGCTTCGTACAAATATAACTTCCTCTCGGTTATTGTGGTTTTGTGTGGCGGTGGGTTAGTTTATGGCCAGTGGTTCTCACACACACCTGGGCTCCCTCACTGCATTCTTACGTTTGTAAAAATTATCACATGTACAGTGCTGGGTAATGATGCAAGTCGCTGAGCTAAATTTTCAATTTTTCATCTACTTTAATAAGTAACACAAAGGTATAGAGATTTAATCATTATAGCCCCAGTGACAAACTGGGATATGAAAGAAGTATTTCTCTTTTATTTCTTAAATTCTGATTCAGAGCTCCCTGCTTGCCTATTGTGGTCAATTTAATTTAGTCATTTCTGGGTTTCATTTCTGTATAATGCAGTAATTGATTTCTCATTCAATTCAGATAAGTAGTGAAGTATTATTCTCATTTAAAAAAAAAATGTTTTTTCCCTTGTCTCTCTCTGTTCTTATTTCTGTGTTGTTTTACATTTCTGGTGGTCTCTGCCTCCCTTCTTGAATGCTGTCCCCACTGGTTTATCTTGTGTCTGCTTGGCCCCGGTGATACCTATTTATGAATGACAGGTACTATGGATCAGAGGGTCTGGGCTTGGGGGAAGCTCCCTGGGGGTGTACTCTGCCCTGAGAAGCAGCTTGATCTCTCTGAGCTCCTACTAGGATCCAGCCCACATTTTTTGACAATACATTTCCCTGATGGAGCCACAGCTGACAAATGGACTCTTTTTCTCAATAACCTTAGCATTTCACTTAAGGCCACAAAGGCTGTGGCATTCACAGGGCCATCCCCAGTTCTGCCAGCCAGGCTAGGCTCCACCTGCTGTTCCCGCACACTGTCCCTGGAACACGCTTCTGTGTTACCGCCTTTCTAGAAGCCCAGACCTGAAGCCAGGCACAATGCCACCTTCTCTTATTTCTCCTCACACTTCAGAGGAACTCAAGGGCGATTACACTACACTCTAATGTGAAGGGGCATATATGTGACTCAGTCTGAATGAGCAGGACTTGCACAGAGGATGGTTATCCCCACCCAGCTCCATCTAAATAAAAGTGCTCAGAGTGTTCCTTCTTTTCTTCCCTCCTTCCTTCCCTCCCTCCTTCCTTCCCTCTCTCTCCCCATCCTTCCCTCCCTCCCTCCCTCCTTCCCTTCCTTCCTTCCCTCCCTCCCTCCTTCCCTTCCTTCTTTTTTTCCTCCCTCCCTCCCTTCCTTCTTTCTCTCCTTCCTTTGTTTTTAAGAAACATGGAAAATTTAAGCACATAAAAGAAGAAAAATAGATTAGTTAGCAGAATTGCACATTCACTTAAGTACGTTCAGCTATATAAAGAAATGCATGTTAATTTCCATAGCTATCAAACGTTTATCACATGCTTCCACCCAACTGAGCTAGGAGGAAAAAATATTTCTAATCCAGTAAAATTAGTGTGACTCATATTTAAAGTCTTTTTAGGTAAATGTTCAGGCAAGTGCCGAGTAAAATTTTAGAATTTACTCCAATCTCCTGGTCTATCCTAGGTGATATCCGTGTGCATGGACCAGGGTGTAGCTCAAAGGCTTGGGTTTTGGGAAACAAAAGTCTCTCATCCTCGTAGTGTCCTCCCTACCTTCATCCCCACCCTTCTTTGGGCTCCTCCTTGATGCCTGGATCTCTCTCCCGCATGGTGACTGGCCTTCCCTCTGAAGTACTGGCTGCTGCTGTGTGAGAGGACTTGGCCTCCCGCCCTGCAAGCCCTCTGCTGACATCGTCTGCTGAGTCTGCGGCTAGGAAACAGTCCGTCCTTTCTTGCCTTCGTCAGGGTGCTGGCAGCCCTCCTCGACAAACGGAGCACATGTTGGTTCTCACTGTGTGTGGAACCTACTGAGGTCACAGTGTGAGTCCCCTTCTGTCCCAGGCCCAGGTATAGGCAAAGAAATACCCCACAGTCGCAGGTGAGACCTGCCGCATCCCACCACCATCGACAGTCATTGCAAGGCAGCACCCAATGAGAACAATTTCTCCCTCTGAGTTTTTTTCTACTCAGATATTCTTAGGGACGTTTGGGGTATCCTACGATGCTGACCCATGAAGAGTAATTGGGCAGAGCTCTTAAGGTCTTAGCATTGCCCTAAATAAAAGGAATTTGTCTGCACTCCACATACCTGCCTGCCTGCCTCCCACACTGTCTACATCCCATTAATCCACCAGAGCTGTGGGTGGTGCTCGGTATGTGAAATCTGAACCAGCACCCCCACACAAAGAGCAGGGAGAGATGGGAGAAAAAGGCAGACCTCTCCAGATTGGTCAGTTGCAGGTTTAATAAGCAAGGAAACTTGCTTACAAGGCTTTTCTTGGGCAGTGGAAAAGAAATAGTTTTCTGCAGCCCCTGTCGAATCTTAAGAGTTTATGTGAAGGCTTGAACAAGGGTCACAAATATAGGAGGCCTTAACTGCATTCCATCAGTACCCGGTCTAGACAGTTTCAACACCACAGTTCTGCTTCAAGTCTACCCCTGGAGCAGCTTCCGGGAGCAGAGAAGTTAAGAGAAGAAACATCCCAAAGCACAGGGGAGGGAATGGGGAGCCTCCACCTGCCAGGGTCCATCTCTTGGGTGAAGCCAGTGGTCACATCTTCTTAGGACTTTCCTGTTAGGATATTATTTCATTTATCTTCTTCGGATGCTCCTTTGTTGAAACTCAACAATCACATTCTCTAGATGTTTCCTTGATATACTACATGGATAGATAAATAATTATCTCTGGAAACAACCTTGCTTTCAAACTGTTTATCTTGCAACAGTCTCAAAAATACTCTATTAGGTGCCAAAACTTGAATATTAACTCTTTGGGATTTTAAGCCTAGCCTTCATCTGCCCCCATGTCCATGCCCACACGGGCATAGACACTGCTAAGAAGTGTCTTAGCAGTGCCGGGACACGGGCACAGGCACACAAGACTGCCAGGTGGCCTTCAGTGTAATGCGGACCACGGATCAGAGTGCGCAAGCTGACTCAGGGAACCTCACTCCCTAGGGTCAGTCATCTTTATTAAACTACCTCTGTATTATTGATTAGCATAGTTCACACTCCAAAAGGATAGAGGTTAACTCATGCAAAACTGGTATGAATGCAATTGTTTCTTTCTTTATTTATTTGTTTTTGTTACAGATGTTTTTCATTTTCCCCCCACTGACACCCTCTTCCCCTTCCCTCCCGCCCCATCCCCAGCCTTGTTGTCTAAGTTCACTGGTCATGCATACATGCATGTAAGTTCTGTGGTTTATCTCTTCCCCTACCCCCACCCACAATTGTTTCTTGACTGAGAACAATACAGCTGACTCCTGTTCAAGATCTGGAAATGATATCTATCCAGATCAAGTAAAATCTTTAACACCTTTGTTTACAAACTTTTAAAAATTGTGCAGTGGAAATAAATTACGCACACCTATTCCTCACTTAATAAATTTAATTAATTTCAAAAAACATTGCTTGTAAGTGAAAAAAATCAAATTAAAATAATAATAAAATTATATATATATGTATATTGATTTTAATAGGGAAATTATGGTACTAACCCAAGATGCACAATATTTAAAAACAGAAAATGCATCAATTGAATTATACCAAACAACATGAAAGTAAATAAACAGCAGTATAAATAAATATTGTTTATAATTAGATTCCCTTGAATGAAGGTTTATTGTGCTACTAGGAAGAAAAAGGTCAATTTAGGGTTATTGATGAAAGATAATGGAGAAATACTAAAAAAAGTCATTCTTTTAAAAACGTATCTTTACACTTTTGGGGTGCATGTTTATCTTTCTCTCAAATTGCACTTACAAATAAGTTATAGAACATAAAAACACTTTAGAACAAAACATAGGCTAAACTTTAGAGTTTTTTGAAATATGTAGAAATAGCACTGAAGAATTCTAGAAAACACTGACTTTTCATCATTCTTGTTTGGCACAAAATTCAAAGTAAAATATTTTGTTTCATACACACATACTACACAGGTTCAACTTTATTCTTTATGATAGTTTCTAGGTCAAAGTTTTGTTCAGTAAATTGGTGAGTGCATTTCTGCTTCAAGCTAACATATCAAAATATTATTTCCTTTAGAGTATCTGTGGAGTATATTTGGGGGAGAGAGTATAAAGAAAGGTTTCAATCTGAAAACAAAAGTAGTCCTTATCCCTAAAGTTGTATAAGTTTTTCTATAATTGTTCTGGTAAAAGACATTGAAATAGAATATCATGTGTGGCTGGAAACTGAGTAAGACTAGATATTGATATAGATGATAAACAGATGTAGATGTAAATACGGTATTGGTATTGTAAAAAATGTAAATAATTGCCTGTCTGGTATGGCTTAGTGGTTGAATGTTCACCCATGTACCAAGTTGTGGGCCCAATCCCCAGTGGGGGGGCATGCAGGAGGCAGACAATTGATGTTTTCTCTCATTGATGTTTCTCTCTCTCTCCCTCTCCCTTCTTCTCTCTCTAAAATCAATAAAAGAAAAAACATTTTTTTAAAAGAGAAATTTAAATATTTATCTATCTGTCTGTCTGTCTACCTATTTATTTAACAATATGAATAACTTGGTTTTGAAAAATTCCAAAAACATATTTGGGTTATTTTCTGTTCACTGCAACACATATTTTTACCTTCAAAATAATCTAAACTAACTGAGATAAAATAAACCAGAGATCCCAACACTGGCTTGTCTGGGTTTGTGGAAATTATTTTGGCCCATTCCCCTGGAATAAAGCCCCCAAATTCTTTGTATTTACACTCACTCAGATTCCAGTTAAATCAAACCAACTTTAGCCCTGGCCGGTTTGGCTTAGCGATTAGAGCGTTGGCCCATGGACCAGAGAGTCCCGGGTTCGATTCCCCCTGAGGGCACGTACCTCCATTGTAGTTTGTTCCCAGCCCCAGTTGGGGTCGTGTGGGTGGCAACCACTTGATGTGTCTCTCACATTGATGTTTCTCTCTCTCTCTCTTTCTCCCTTTCTCCCTCCTGCTCTATTTGAAGATACATGCCAAAATGTCCCCGGGGCGGGGGGGGGGGGGGGATAAAAAATAAAATAAAATAAATCAAAACAACTTTAACAGTGGAAGAGAATATGAAAAATAGATTAATGCTGGGGTAGGACATAGCTACAGAAAGCATCTAAGATGTTGAGTTCAACTACAGATAATCAAAAAGCAAGAGGACATTTTGCAGTTTAAATTCAATAGTATTCATAAAATGGTTATTCATTATTTATAAAATTATTTCATCTGAAGGTGGTTTGATTGAAAGCATCTCCTCCTTCTGGTGAAGTCGTGACCTGCAGCACTCTGAGCCGGATGTGGGTGTGCATACCCATTACGGACCATGACACCACTTTCTCCGCATTCCTGTGTTCTAAGCCTCTTGCTTTGACACGAGTTCTGTTTATTACTACAAATATTTTTGTATGATTAATTGTTCTTTAGCTTGCTTTGAACTTCATTTTGACTTTCATTTGATACCTGCCTATTACTGATTACCATGACTGCAAGAAGATGGGTTGAACACACATGACAGCCTGTCTCCCTCGTGTTCCTGATTATACATGTTTATATATATAAAATTCCTGATATATATATAATTATATATATATATAATTTCTTTTAAAGACGGTAAGTCCAAAATCTAATTTAAAAAAAGAAAGAGAGAAAGAAAGTAAGGAGCAAGCTCATTGGTCCACCAACCATGAGAATGAGAATCCTTGGACGTTCAAAATGGCTGAAGGAGAATTGAAGAAGACAATGACTACTGAGAATGCCTGAAGGACATTATTGTTGAAAAAAAAGCAGAATCGGCACCAAAATGGGCCACACCTGGAAGTGTGTGTGGTGACTAGGAGCAGAGATGGCTCAAAGACCAGAAATGAAATACTTTGGCGGGTATATTTGTTACAAGTGTCTTCACCCTTGACCATTAACTCTCACCTTGCTGTGGTCCAGGCAGCGGGCTTGAGAAGGTCTAGAGGCAGAGGGTGCTAGAGTTTGATTTAGGTACCCAGAGCATGAAACTAATGTTTTTAAAAATTAGTCTATCCTGGCCAGTTTGGCTCAGTGAATGAAGCATCATCCCATGGACTGAAAGGTCTTGGTTCAATTCTTGGTTCACGTGCCTGGATTTTAGGCTCCATCCCCAGAAGGGGGCATGCAGGAGGCAGCCAATCAGTGTTTCTCTTTCACATTGATGTTTCTCTCTTTCTCTTCCTCTCTTTTTAAAAATCAATAAAAAATTAAAGAAAAGAAAAAAAGTCTAGCAGCCCTGGCTGGGGACGCTCAGTAGTTAAGAGCATAGGCCTGTGGACCAAAGGGTTTCGGGTTCGATTCCAGGTCAAGGATACGTACCTGTGTTGCAGGTTTCATCTCCTCAATCAGGGCCCTGTGGGAGGCAACCTATTGTTGTGTCTCTCTCACACTGATGTTTCTCTCTCTCTTTCTCTCTCTCCCTCCCCCTCCCTTCCAATCTTTCTAAAAATAAAATAAATAAATAATCAGTGGGAAAATATCCTAGGATGAGGATTAACAACAAACAACAAAAATTTAGCCAAGCATACATTATATGTGCAGACTTTAGGTCTATATGCCCGAAAAAGTTCATATTCTTAGATAGCATAGGGAGTTTAGTTCTATTCAACCCTTTTGCTCTAAACATTGAATAAAGACAGACAAAATATAAAACAGAGAAAACAAAACGTGGCCCAGAAGTGCAAAACAGTGGGCAATAATAAACCTCTCCTTTCTCTTTCTCTCTTTTTCTGTTCCCGGTCTGAAATCTGGCTGTGGCAGAATAAAGACCTAAAGCTTATTTTGTTTCTGTTTAGAAATGTTTGTTTTATTAAATTTACTATTATCATTTATAGCGGCAATTTGCAACCTTTTCATCTTATAGCACACATCAACTAATTACTAATATTCTGTGACACATCAAAAAATATTAAAAAATATATATTACATTTTTGCTGATCTAACAAAAAATAGGTATAATTTTGATTCATCACACTAAACATCTATTGCTTTGTTGGCTGTTGTCATTTTTTTTAACAATCTAAAGGGAAAGAGGTCAGTGCCCTGACTAGATAGGTACTGCATGTTTTAAAAATTCTTATGCCACACCGGTTGAAAATCGCTGATTTACAGTGATATAGATGGTAGGTATACTTTTCTATTTAAATATTGCTTACCTTTTACTTTTGTGAAACCATTTTGAGCCACTGCAATGTCTTTCGCTCTGAGCCAGACCTGAGAATCAGGAATATTTAAAGTTAGTTAACTCTTTTGATCCCCAACTCTTCTCACTTTAGAAAAAAAGTTCTATAATTGGTTTTCTTTCTTTAAAATACTTTTTGTTATTGATTTTGAGGCAGAGGAAAGGAGAGGGAAAGAGATGAAAACATCGATGACAGAGAACATTGACTGGCTGCCTCCTGCATGCCCCCCACTGGGGACCAGGCCCACAATCCGGGCATGTGTCCTGACCAGGAATCAAACCAGCGACTTCTAGGTACATGGGCCGACGCTCAACCAGTGAGCCACACAGGCAGGGCAGGTTTTCTTCACTGAGATGTTGCTAAGAGCCACAGTAGTTAATCTAAAGTGTTAATCACCAGGCCCAACCTGATTCCCAAACAATCATTATTTAGATAAGTCCTCAATGTATTCTCGGCAAATAGGGCTTCTTATTTTCCCCAGAATGTTCTAAAAATACATGGACTGCTGTGAAATGCTATTCTAGACATTTTAAACAGATGTGCTGAAATAACTATTATAAACCATTGATTTGTGATAAGTGGGCTTTCAAACTTAGCACAGACAAAAAGCAAATGTATGAGACTACTTTCCCTATTTAAGCTCACATGGGCATGCTGCACAACTTCAAATCACCCATACAAGATGAAACTGGCATTAGCTTTAGAAATCAATTAGTCCAATTCTTCAATTAACAAATACACTGGAATTTAGTGTAATTAAACGATATATGGAGCTCCATAGTCAGTGGTAGAATCAAAACTAAAACCAAGCCCTGGCTGGTATGGGTCAATGGTTAGAGCACCGATCTGCACCCCAAAAGGTCTCGGGTTCAATTCCTGTACGTACCTGGGTTGCAGGTTTGATCCAGGCCCTGTTCCAGGTGTGTGCAGGAGACAACTAATCAATGTGTCTCTCTTACATGGATGTTTCTCTCTCTCTCTCTGCCCCCCTTCTCCACTCTCTCTAAAAATCAATGGCAGTAAGGATTAACAACAACGACGAAAAAAACTAAAACCAAGATTTCCTCACTCTCAATCCAGTATTTTCTCACTACATTGCACTAAATAGCCAAAAGGTGACTGATGAGCTGTAATTATATAATCAATCTACGCTGGTCTGAAAACACCATTTCAATATTTTATTGAAATGCCAACTGAAACCAAAGGGCACAAAATGAAACTTAAAAATACTGAAGTGAGCCCTGGCTGGTGTGGCTCAGTTAGTTGAAGTGTCATCCCAGACACCAAAATGTTTCGGGTTTCATTCCCAGTCAGGGCACATATCCGGGGTTTGGGTTCCATTCCCAGAAATGATGAGTGTGGGAGGCATCTTATCAATATTTCTCTTGCTCTCCCTTTCTGTCTCTAAAATCATTTAAAACCACATTGAAAGAAATTAGTGTTCATTATATTATGCAGTTAATAAATAATTCTAAGAAGTATACTTAGATATTACTAAGTAATTTATCCTCCCCAAAGATACGAATTTCGCGTGTTATATTTTGTTTAATAGGAAAAATTGTGGCAAGTAGATATGTATGAGCATATTTTTCTGAAGTGATGATTAAAACAGTACAGAGCCTACCAAAAAATATACCGATGGCCAGGAGTTTTAATTTCAAAGGATTATCGACTTTGACTCAGTTTCTTGCAGGAAAACCTTGGAGAAGGGGTATCCAAGAGGAAAATGATATAAATGAAACATAAATGGGAATCCAAGAGGTTAAGGAGAAATAAAATGGAATACTATGCAACTGTAAAAAAAAAGAAGGCTCTCTTAACCTTTGATGCAGCATGGAGGGACCTGGAGAGTACTTATTGTGCTAAGTGAAATAAGCCAGTCAGAGAAAAACAAGTATCACATGATCTCACTTACACATGGACTCTAATGAACAAAATAAACTGACGAACAAAATAGATCCAAAAACAAGGAAGTAGGGAACAGATTGACAAATGCCAGAGGAAATGGGGGAGGGGGAACAGGAAGAGATAAACCAAAGAATGTATGAGCATCTATGCATAACCTATGGATACAGTGGGTAGAGGCTTGGGGAGGACAGGATTGGGGTGGGGTGGGGGTCAATGAGGAAGAAGGGTGGGGGGGGCATTTGTAATACTTTCAACAATAAAAATAAAGTTTTAATAAAATTACAAAGTAACTGAAAGAAGTGGTGGAACTTTCCTTTCTTTAAAATTTGTTTCAGGCTGTCCACGTTAATGACAGTTGGCAATTTAGGAGTGTCTGTTGATTTTACCAGATCAAATCTTACTGTTCCTCTTTTTTCTCTCAATCTTACTATTTTTAATGAGCTGTGTTTGATGTTGAGTCTTTTGTGAGTCTACAGAGGACAAAGAGAAGCTGTCACCCCAAAGCTTAACTATCAGGACAGGAAAACAAAGGCTGTCACCACCAACATGACTTTTATTTATTCTGGAAAATTGTTTCCCAGAAAGATAAAGGTGTAAATTAGTAAATAACTTTACTGTTGATTCATAAACTTTCCCAAGTCCAATTTTCTGAAAGGAGTATGCTCAACCGGCCTCTTTCTAGAACTATAGTTTATTTCAGTAGACAGTCTTCATCTCAGGCAATATTTTGCTCAATTGAGCAAAGAGACCCCTTACCTGAAAACTGGAAATGAAGGAACCCTTTGGTAAGACCCTCACTTTCCTTTGTCCATAGAACCTAAACCATTATATAAAGAACTGTGCCCATTCCCAATCTGATTCTCCCACCAAACACTTTGACTTCAACCAATAAAGCCTTAAACCCTAGAAATAACTGTTCCCCACCTACTCCCTTTAAGAAGTCAGTGTCTTTCAAGCTGATGTGCTCCCTTACTGTTACAAATGAATCAACTGAACTTTCTTTGACCAACAGGTGACACTGGTGTTCTGTTTGTGAAGTTGGCAGCTGACATTACTAACAGCAAAGAGCACTTATTATTTAGCAGATAGATAAATCATACAGTTCTTCATTACATTTGTGTTTATTTTCCAATGTAGCACTTATTTGAAAGACAAGAGGTTATGGAAAGGACCTGTTTGTGCCAGACAAGTCCATTTAACCAGCGTTTTCTGTTATTTTTCCTGGTGGGCCTTCCATAGGCACCGGTCAATGAAGCTGCTGAGCTCTTCCCCTCTGCTGCAGGCTGTGAGACAGGGCAGCTTTGCTGGCTCACTCCTCCTCCACCCTCACCTTCTTAGGACTACTGTTACCAGACTCAGGGGGCTCACTGTTCAGGATGTTCTACTCAAGAATGAGATGGGGTGGTCATTGGGTAACTTTATTTACTTGCAACAAGTAAAGGAGACAGAGGATTCTCATCCCCAAGGTCAGTCTCTCTAGGGAGGCTGAACCACTATATATTTGGTAATTTCCATGTTGATTTCTTCTCTGCAGGTAGCTAACCTTACCTGGTTCAAGCTCACCTGCTTGCAGTGCCTCTGTAAAATTCTGTGCTCCATTTGAGCAATTAACAAGCGTGGCTTTGAGAAGAACCTCCAGGGCCTTGAGACCCTGTCCTCTCTGAAACTGCCTCTGGCAAATTTAGCTGTTGACTCAGCTTCCCTGAGAACTTTCAACTCAGCTAACTTCCTTGCTCCCCTTGAGGGCATGAGAGGTCTTGCGGACATCACAGGAGAAACTGGGAGCTCTACTGAAGCCCTGCCCTGCTTCACAGAGCTGTGAGCTGACTTCCACCCAACATGACCTCCTCCAGGTGGCTGCTGAGGAGCCCTGGGAGGGGCATCTCTATCCCCAGTTCCAACTGTGAGTGCACGTGGGGGAGGGTAATCTCCTCACCAGGAACTTCCTCGTGCCTACAAAACAAGTACTATACTTTGAGGCAGAGAGGGGAGACAGTGGCACATTTCTGATCACTGCCTCCCCTGTACTCATCCCCACAATTCTGCAGGATCAGAAAGGGCAGACTCGGGGCTGGTTTCATGGTCATGTGACATGCGCAGTTTCTAAGGCCCCACACTTTCTCTGTTGTCACTGTCTTGATATTCTCAATAATTTTTGACAAGGGAACCTGAATTTTCATTCTGTAAACTGCAAAGCTGGCCCTGGGCTGCTTCTTCACCTGCTTTTCTAGACACCGTGCCCCTTATTCAGAGCCCTGGAATCCAGGGTTAAATGTAAGTAACACATTCTCTAAAATCCTCTTTCAGCAATCTTGCCTTTATTGCTACAAAATACTGTCTGTCTTGCTGAAGAAACAAAAAATCCAGTTTCAGGTAACGAAATTTGAACAACTCTCCCTTTTGGCATCTCTTTTTAATAATCTTTACCTCCGTTCCAGCTTCTCCAAGGCAGAAAAAAATCTTGGGCTATTTACATGGAAATTGAAAGAGAAAATCATAGTAGTATAGTTTTTATTTTACACACTTGTTTAAAAAATAAAATAATTGATTTAAATATTGGCCTTAAATACGACAAAGTTTCATCTTTTATAACAAATACATATGAATAAAAGTAAGATAAATACTACAAGACAAAAACTCATGGAAATATATATAAATAGCCAATTAACATGTAAAATAGAAATCAAGTGTGTTAAAATGAAAGACATGCAAATTAATACAATAAGTCATTTGATTTGCAAATCAATTGTAAAATAATTTTAAAATAAAAAATTTCTTTAAGACGGTCAAAATCCATTTTTCATTCATTTCTGGCAGCAGAACCAACTACAATATATGTAACCTAAACCTTTATTACTTATACACTTTATCCAGTAATCTCACTTGAATAAATCTACCATAATGATAGGTAGTGTCAAATAGTTATGTATAGAAGCCCTGGCCAGGTAGCACAGTTGCTTAAAGCATCGTCCTGATATGCCAAGGTCTTGGGTTTAATCCCCACTCAGGGCACATACAAGATACAACCAATGGATGCATAAATAAGTGGCACAACAAATTGATCTCTCTCTCTCTCTCTCTCTCTCTCTCTCTCTCTCTCTCGCTTTCCCCCATCCTTCTTCTCTCTCCCTAAAAATTTATAATTAACAATAAAAAGAGTTATATATATGTAAGTATTCACAAGGTAATCTATAGTGCAGAGAGTGTGACTCTAGACATTGCAGTAATCAGAGATACAGTCCACAATTTATATGTAAATATGTTCACTGTAGTGTTATTAATAATGATAATTTCTACCTTTGTTTATAATTCTTTTTAAATGTACATATATATTTTTAATATCTATGGAATGAAAAACAGATTTACATAGAAATATAAAAAAAATCTCTAATACAACCTTGCCAAAATTATAATTTCAGTAAAATATTTCCAGATATCCTGCTTTATAGTCTACTTTGTTTCAGTTTTATCTTGAGAATGAAACCTTTTTTTTTTTTTTAGTAGTATCTGTGGTTGTTTCATTCTTACATTTTCACATGGTAAAAAATTAGTAATTGTAAAATACAAGAAAATCCTCAATTAATTATACAAACTCGAACAGCCAAAATTGGATAGCTTAATATGTTTGTTCATTATTTAATTTACGTGTACTAAAGATTCAATTCAGCATGTGAGAGGTGTTCTAGGCAGAGTAGCACATATTTCATGACAGTTTGGATTTTTAAAATGAAATATATTTGTTAAGGACCACCTGTGGTAAAAAGAACCCAAAAGTACCCCAAAGTACACAACATAAATTTTGAAATAGGAGAATTATAAATACTTTATGGGAAATCCTTTCAATTCTTTGGACTATTGGAAGAGCTATTTCAGGTGGAGAACATTTCAGTTTATGGGCTTTCTGGACAACATATACAATCTTGGCTATTTTAAGAGCAGTTGTCCTTTGGGGAAGAAAATACTTTCCCTTGACCCTCATAGAATTCTTGGCTGGTTCTGAAAATTAAATTGACCAAGACAGATTAACAGGGGAAAGCATATACATTTACTTAACACACTTATTTTATACACATTTATTTAACACAGTTAACATTATGTGGCATGGGAGGCCTCATAAGTAAATTAAGACCCAAAGAAACTACTAGACCTGCCTGAGCATTTTTTATACTAGGTTTAATAAAGAGTGTGTAGTCCTATAGAAATATGACAGAGAGTGAGAGGTAAGTGTAGTTAACGGGAAAATTTGGCAAGCCAGTTTGTTAAGACTTTTCTTGGTGCCTCTTTGTCTTCAGAGATAAGGATGCCCCTCTCCTCTCAGTAAGGGGAAGGCACCACTCACCTGAAGGTTTGAGGACATGTTTTAGGGAACTGTTGAATCAAGAGTAGGCAACTGTTGAATAAAGAGTCTCCAGGTCTGGGCAGTTCTTACCAAATACATTCTTGCTGAATGTTAAGATGTAACACTACTCTGCAGATGTAGTAATAAACAGGATGAGCCTGATAGGAACCCTACCTGATAAGTGTAGCCAAGTGCAAAGAAGAAATCAACATGTAATTGACTAAATAGTGTATATTAGCAATGGCTAAGCCTCCCTTCCCTTCCAGGAGACAGAGTTTCAGGTGTGAGTTCCCTGTCTTCTTTACTTGCTGCAAGTAAATAAAACTACCTCATTACAACCAAGTCTCATTTTGAATGAACACCCCAAATGAGCCCTTTAAGTTCAGGAATAGGATAAGGGCAAGGGAAGGATCAGCATGATCTTCTTTTACTGTTTGCTCAAATTCCTTTAGCAATATTCAACGTATTTTAAAAGTTTCCACATTTTAGGGTAGTGTCTTCTGAACCACACCAGGGCTGTTGTCCCATTGATGTGTGGCCCTGAAGGCTCAAGTTCATGGAGGAGACAACATCCCTACAGACATCATGTTCTACAACATCCCTGCTGAAACCCAGAGTCCTGATTATTGTGTGGTTTTATTTAACACGCAGCCCTGGCAGTCAATCCAGCTTCTTCACAGCAGACCCTAAGGCCTTGTTCTATCCTTTGTGTGTATTAACTCCCTGAGGCAGCAAGAAATGATGGCCAGGCCCTCACTAATGGTCACAAGGTATGGGTTTTTTCTTTAAGCTAAAGACATCATCTTGTGCTCTGGCCAGTGTGACTCAGTTGGCTGGGTGTCATTTCTTGCACTGAAAGTTGCTGGTTTGCTCCCCGGTCAGAACACATGCCTGGGTTGCAGGTTAGATCCCTGGTAGGGGGTGTGCAAGAGGCAGCCAATCAATGCTCCACTCTGTTTCTCCCTCCCTCCCTCTCTCTCTAAACAAAACAAAAAAACAAAACAAAACAAAACAAAAAGATATCATCTTGACCTAAATTGTGTTTCAGCTCCTGAGCCCTAAAGCAGAACTACCTCCTGGCCACATACCCATGAAACCAGACTGAGGGAAGCCAAACTGACCTCAAGACATAAAATTATTATTTATTGCTCTTACCTCACTCTTGACCAGTCAGTTTCACTCACAACTCCAAACACCTTATTTCTGATGACTTATGATTTTTGCTGTAAAAAGCCTCTTGTCTGTCAACCATTTGAGATCCAGGTGTTTTGGAGCCTGAGCTCACAGTTCTCTGGATGGGTGCCAATCCTGATAAACTAGTCATTTTCTCCATAGCAAACTCTTACTTGTACATTTTTTTTTTTATCCTCACCCGAGGACATTTTTCCATCTTTTGTTCAGATAGAGTGGGAGGGAGAGAGAGGAAGAGAGAGAGAGAGAGAAACATCGACGTGAAGGGACACATTGAGTGGCTGCCACCGCACGACTGACCAGGGCCGGGGACAAACTGCAACCGAGGTACGTGCCCTTAGCGGGAACCGAACCCGGGTCTCTCTGTACCGAAGACCGACGCTCCAACCGCTGAGCCAAACCGGCCAGGGCGATTTTTTAATGTTTATTTTCTTAGTCTGTGTGCATGGGCAGATGGACTCTTGTTTAGCTTGGTAACAGTTTTTCACCTTTTCGAGCAAAGTTACAGATTCGGTTTGAGATGGAGCTGACTTTCCTATCATTCGACCCATCGTGCCAGATTTAAGGCAAATCTGTCTCTATGGTCTGGCAAAATAAATTTATACTACTTTGTATTACTAACGTGCACTAATAACTCTTGATACAGACAAGAAGACAAAAAAGAAATACGTTTTAAAATTTTGGAAGTTTTCCTTGGCATCTCTATTTCCAGATCAACATAAATGCCAAGCTCTTATATATCCCTTTAATAGTTCCCTTTATGACCAATATTGTCAACTTTCTAAAAATATTTATTAGTTCTGATCTCTTGTAAACTCCTTACCAGCATAGAATTTGTCTGATATTTTGATTTTTTTCTTGGTATTTAATAGTGAGAGGCACATACACTCTGCTCAGTAAATACATATTAAATAAACAAATAGATATTTGTTGAGCAAATAAGTAGTTAAGCTCCGGGCTGGAAACTTCTGGAAATCTGCTTAAGGCCAAACTCCACAGTCTAAGGTTTGCCAGGATCCAGTCGTGAGTGTGCCATAATTAACCTGGTGCTCCACGTGTTACATTTCAGCCATGCCGAGTACCCTTGGCAGTTACCTCGTTATCAAAACCAACCGTACACTTGCAGACTTTTCCTTTCACATATTCTTAGAGCTGACAAAAGAATGTAATAGAAAATAATTGTTTGAAAAACGTGAGTTGTATGGAAATGTAGAGAAGGGAAAACTTTTCCTTTACCCTCTTAAACTTCTTTTATCCCTGGTATGTGAACTAATTTGACAAAAAAACAACAACAACAGATTAACAGGAGAAACATACACACACACACATTTTATTTAATGTTAATATTTTTTGTGTGTACAGGAATTCACAAAAAAGAAATGAGAAGCCGAAAGAAGTGGTTAGACTAGGGGGCTTATATATCATTTTAACAAAAGGATATAAACTGTGGTGAGATGACTGGGAAATGCATGGTAAATAAGGGTGTTTTTATTTTATTTTATTTTTTTATCCTCACCCGAGGACATTTTTCCATTTTTTGTACAGATAGAGTGGGAGGGAGAGAGAGGAAGAGAGAGAGAGAGAAAAACATCGACGTGAAAGGGACACATCGAGTGGCTGCCACCCGAACAACCAACCAGGGCCAGGGACAAACTGCAACCGGTACATGCCCTTAGCGGGAACCGAACCCGGGTCTCTCTGGACCGCAGGCCGATGCTCTAACTGCTGAGCCAAACCTGCCAGGGCAATAAGGGTGTTTTTAGTAAAGTTGGTTTATGCAGACCCACCTCAGTGCTGTCTCCAGTCTTTCTGGTGTGAGAAGAGCAACATCTTCACAGGTGGAAATTTGTGTTGCATTCCCAAAGGAAAATGTGTGCCTTACTTTTAGACAGAAAAGGAGAGGGCAGGCTTTTTTTCTATGTCTACTATTTCTCACTTGTCTGCAGCTTAAAATAATCCTTATGTCAAAGTGGCATATTTTGGAGTGGCTTATTCTGACCCTCTTCAGAAATGTTCCTTTTTGAACAGTCTAGCATGTGATCACGTGCTGGTGTTATATTTTCCCTAGATTAGTCTCAGTCCCACATCCTTCGAAAGAAATTATAATTACAAGGACCCATTCTGGTTTAGATACCAAAATCTCTCGTTTATCTCTTTACTATACCTATAAACCACAATCCAAGAGAAAACAATAGATCTTAGCTATTTCTAAAGGCAGTTTTCAAAAAGATCTGTGGATCGAACTTATATGCATGCATGCATGAACAATGGACATGGACAAGAAAGCTGGGGACAGGGCGGGGAGGGCGGGGGAGGGGATCAGTAGGGGAAAAGGGAGAAACATCTGTAACAAAAATAAATACATTAATTAAATTAAAAAAAATAAAAAAATCTGTGGATCAACACAGATTGAGAAAAAAAATATGTAAATCACTTTCATAGACATATGAAGTGAGAAATGATTTGAAAAGAGGAAAATAAAATTATACCTCTAAGCTATATTGGTTTATTTTTCTCCAAGACATACTATCTCAGTATGCTGCATTTATTTCTTGAAAATTAAATTTCTTATAAGTAGAATGTCTTTCTTGGCTTTCTTCAGCTGGCCTTTGATATTTGCATATAACTGTCATTCCAGTGAATATGGGTTTTGATTGGCAATTAATCAGTGTCAGGACACCTTCCATTGTGGAAAGTAATTCACATGCAGATACTTCCTTAACTTTCTTTATTGATTCCGAAGGAAACCTATGAAGCATCTGGATTTTTGATATACTTCTGTCTCAGCTGAAGTGATGTTTTCATTGAAGAGATGCAAAACACCTGGGGTGTTCACATTTAATTGAAGCTTGTTTTTTGAAAGAACAGAAATAGATTTGTACTTTGTCATAATCCATTTCCCAGAAGATACAGTTACTCCACAGAAATCAGACAATTAAACTGTTACCTCATTTGATTTTTAGCCAAGTGATCAGAATGCTCATTATCTAAGGAATACTAATGCAATTGTAATGAACACACTGGAAATCTGAATAAATGCTATCTTGTGATAGCTGTATATTCCATTGAACAAAAACATATATTGCAAACAATTTTACTTTTACTCTTGTTGTTAGCATAGGTAGCTAGATATTAATAAAGGAAAGGAGCAACGGGAATCAGACATTATTAAGCCTAATCTACCAGGGAGCTGAGAGCGACAATGAGCCTAAGTCTGAAGTTACAGCTTCAGACACCCAAGGGGATCCCAGCACTGCGCCACCTCCCTCCGGGGATTAGCACACCTCCCTTCCCCGTGTAAGGCGGAAGGGCCAGTTTCCCAGTCTCCCCAGGGTAAAACCTGTCCACGCTCCCAGACCATGGTGAAGAGGAACATAAAATAAAGCGGGAATCCAGCTGCAGCTCACATGCCCAGTAGAAGTCAAGATGGTGCTGGAAGAGGAGCTTCTAATACAAGGCACACACAGTAGGGATCGAGTTGGTGGCCACACAGGCCTATCTGTCTAGCCTGAGAAAAGGATCAGATTGGATAAGGAACACAGAACCCGGAAGATCTAGGAAATGAACTGGTTAGGAGGAGGACCCAGCAGAAGCCCATGAAGGAACCAAGTTTAACAAAGCTCCCTACCCCCCCCCCCCCCCCCGAGTAACAGAGTGGCAATGCTATGCCAGCTGGTGTGCAGCTGAGAACAGAGACTGTGCTAGCCAGACAGGGACAAAGTCTGAACTGCACTAAGCTTTGGCAGGGCACAGAATTTCTAGACACTGACCCTATTTCTGGGCCTGATAAAGACAAGGCTGGACTTTTTCGATAGTGGGATCGACAGAAGTGAGACCCCAGGAACCTGGGGGCAGCCTTCCATTTCTATGACTATGAATCTAACTACCATGCCTCATCTCCCACGAATGGGTACTTGGAAACGCTTTTCTTGTGACCCTGTGAAAGGACCCCATATCCATCAGCAACAACTTCAGTCTGTAATACATAAAGACAGGTTTGCCCAGAATAATCTTGTCTCATTAATTTAGAGGATTATAAATTAAACTTTCCTAGTACATTACTACTGGCTGAGTGCAGAAAACAGGATGGAGTCTCGGTGTCTCCTACCATTTCAGAGAAGAGTCTTTCATGTTTTAAATTTCAAAAATAATAAATAACTACATTTCTTTTTCTTCTTGTATCTTCCTAGTCCATGACATGAAGTAGGGGTTACAGAACTGGAGCATCTTTATAAACAAATATTTAAACACATTCTGTCCATGCAATATAATTTGTTTTATTTTTATTGCTGATGAGAACTTAAAATATGTATTGAAGATATTAAGGTTAAATTATGACATAGATTTATCAAATGAATATATTTCACAATTTTATTTAACACAATAATTTTGAGGGAACCAGCAAGATGTAAAAACTGCTTCAAAATGGACTTCAAAGGACACACGTGTATAGAGAAATCAAACACGTGGATGTGCAACTGTGTGCAGATGTAGCCAATAAGCATAGAACAGTGATCAATTGTGTCTTCACTGGACAAAATTAATTGTATTTCTAACAGAAATAACGTATTCTGCATACAGGGAAGACACTGAACTCTACGGCTTTCCGAATGATACCTTGCTTATTTACACTATCTGAGTCAACCACTGCAAGGAAACCCTGGTTTTGTTTTTCTGCCAATGGACCAAGACCTGCTCTACTTGGACACCACATTCATGTCAAACAGATTGCATTGGGGACCTGGTGGGAACTTCCACCATAAAATGCGTTTTCCCCCTTTGTCTCTGGTACACAGCATAGTTGCCACCTGAATCTCTGTGTTCCCAGGCTACAGCTCCTTTTTGCTTTTTAAAAATACTTTATAACAGTCTAAAATTATTTTTGTTTCCATTACAAAGTGGTAAAATAGATTAAAAACCAGGAAAGACTAAAATTATTTGAGTGTTCTGAACAAGATACCAGTAATCAATTTTGCCTATTTCACATTCTTTTACAGTTTTTATTGACATTTATCATTGTGAAGTCTTAATTCAAAAAAAAGGTTAATATTGCATTGCACTATGATGCAGTAGAATTAATGAAATAAGAACCACAATCACAATAAGCCTCTCTTTAAAAATTATTTATCAAATGTGAGTACTTGCTATCAATGTACATGACAAGCAACTTCAATTAACCTTTATCAAGGTTAATTTTAATCTTATATCCCATGTCACATGACCACTTATGTAAGTGCTTCATCTTCCTTGGTAATAATTTTTAACATAAAATCACAATAATGTGAGTTGGGTTCATTGAAAAATAGAAACAGGAGGGAAACGTGGGACTCCATAAGCATATAAACTAATTAATTTGGGGTTATATAATGTGATTTATATATAGTCGAGTTTACATGTAAACTTGTGAATTCCCCCTGAAATTTTGCAAGGTGGCAGACTTGGTATATTTGCCTGAACTCATATTTCAGGGCCAATATCTAATTCTTAATGTGATCCACAATTCTTAGAAGGTTAAAAACTACTTTAGAAGAAAATTATTCTGACCTACTTGTCTGCCTGATGTTTCATTCAATCTTTTAGACTATTTATAGCAGGGGAGACAGCTGGGCTATCACAGAAACTCAAGTATGCTGGAACCACACGCAGATTTGGCGGAAAATCACCCTGAGAGCTCACTTTGATTGTCTGGACACTGAGCCATTTGGGAACTGAATGGGACTTAAGTTTTGCCACCCCAAAATGGCCTTTTGGAATATTGGTTTTAAGCTGAGTATTAAGAAATAAAGACTCAGAAAAAAACCTTTGATCATCTCCCTTTTCTTCCTAAGGGAATTCAGTGAAAGGCCTGATGTAGGAGGGGACTCTTAGCATATTCACTTTAGCATTTCACCTTAGTTTATTTGAATTAAATCTGGTAGACGAGAAGGATCCATGCATAAAACTGCCCCACTGTCTCTGTGTTGCCTGACTGGAATTTGTCTGCTACGTGTTCTCTCTGCCTCATTTCCCTATACATTGCCTACTTCCCCTTCAAGCTGCACGTCATGTAGAGACCCCTGGCATGATGCCAACCTGAGTGATTATAGGCTATCAGATGCCTTGTGCCTTCTTGTTAAAACTCAGCTGCCAAGTTCCTCAATAAAGCCTTTTCTATTTCTCAACCTATGCCATAAGATATTGTGGAATTGTTGCCTAGCCCTAGGGAAATACAGTTGGTGAGGCTAAAGGGACAAGATTTTGTCAGAGGTGCTGATCAAAAAGAGATCAGACGTATACTCCTATCACTGTTATAGTACAAAAGTATTCTCTGATTTCCTGATGTGTATGAGCTTGCTGAGAAGAGAAAAAAAAAAAAAAAAAAGTGAGCTTTGAGGATTCAGAGATGTATAAACAAGGATGGTGACCGTGGTGTTGGCAAGGATGTGGAAAACAGGGAACCTCCTGCACAGTGGTGGGATTGCAAATTGGTACATCCACTATGTAAACAGTATATAAACTATCATATGACCCAGCAATTCCACTGCTGGGTATTTATCTGAAGAAATTCAAAAGATATATGCAGCCCTTTGTTTATTGCCACATTATTTGCAATAGCCAAGGTATGGAAGCAATCTAATTGATAGATGATTGGATAAAAAAGATGTGGTATGTATATACAATGGAATATTACTTAACCATAAAAAAAGATTGACAACATTGATGGACCTAGAAGGTGTTATGTTAAGTAAAATAAATCAGACAAAGAAAGAAAAATAGCATATGATTTCACTTATATGTGGAATTAAAAAAGTATATATACTAACAAGAAAAACAGAAACAATTCATAGAGAACAAATCCCTGGTTGCCAGATGGGAGAGGGGCTGGAGGGCTGGGTGGAAAAGAAGAAGGGATGAAAAGTACAAATTGGCTATTATGAAATAGTCATGAGGATATAAAGTATAGCATTGGAAATATTGTCAATAATATTGTAATTACTATGTATGGTGTCAGGTGGGTACTAGGCTTAATGGAGTGGCAAATTTGTAAGTTATATAAATGTGTAATCTATGATGTATACCTGAAACTGATATAATATTGTATCTCGCCTATAATTGAAAATTTAAATAAATAAAATCAAAGTATGATTAACTAAGTGGCAGGAGGAACTCGAGGTTCCTTAGGACATTATATACTATTAAGAAAACAAGTATGAAAAAAAGTATAATAAAATAAATTTTTTAAAAAGAGAGATATGGACAAAAGGACTCCGACTGAAATGCATTTAGAGAGGAGGCTATTATGGAATGTCATTTGAATGCTATACCCCTGACTCAACCTATATGGCAGCATACTCATACCATGGGTAAGAAAGGGCTGTTCATAAAACAAAACAGAGTTTTACTCATGCTTTGGGACCTTAGTAACTCTGATTTGGTGCCCTTATAACAAGAATGGATCATAATGTGATAGACATTTCTGTACCTGAACTAGAAAATTAAGCACAGGTTGTCTGGAGCTTTGGAAGGCATATGCCTCAGATGGATAACATTAGTGAAAAGAGCAGATTGATGGAGATCAGTCACACAGTGAAAATAAGTACTAGGGAGCTTTGAGCCCTCACCAGAACAGCCCAGGAGCAGTGAGGGGAGCAAGTATCTGGACCACATTAAGCAGCAGAACATCAGTAGTTCAAGGTAGACATGTCGGGGATTTCAAGGGCAATGGCTTAATTTGATTTGCCTATTCAGAAATGTTTGCATGCATTGATATATAAACATATATTTGTCATAAAAATACTTATTACAATATAAATGATAATCCATAATAGCTCTTTTCCTTCTTGGATGTGTCCTGGATATCTTTCCAAATCACTATCTGTGCATCTTCAGACTCACAGAGCTTTCATTTAAAGCCTGGGTTTGCAACATACTGAGCACACCTCACTCTGGGCTCTGCACTGTGGTTCCCTGGGTCGGGAGGTTCTTTCTCCACCTACATAATTATATCACTCCTGACGCAAACCTTTTCTGTGTTCTCACCATGCCTTCTCGTTTTTCTCTGCCCCCTCCCCTCATCACTCTTTATCCATTGGCTCTATTTCATTTTCTTGATGGCACTTAACTACTATCTACTTTGACTTTACATATTTTTCTATGTGTTATCTACTTTTCTTACGGAAATATGAGCACCAGGAAAATAAGACATTGTCAATTTTGTAGTTTTTTATTACCACCATATTTCCCAAGTCCTACTATGATGTAAGTTCTAGATAAATACTATTGAAAAGATATACGCATAAAGTATTTCATTTAGAGGAAAAAAATGGCGGCGGAGTGAACAGAAGCTAAACAGACCGTCTCCCAGAACCAAACTGGAATTACAACTATAAAACAGACAAACTGATGGGAAAAAGCAACAGAAAAGCAGCTTCCGAGGACCATACAACAAGGGACACTGGCTAGATCCTGGTAGGCTTGAGAAGGCGTGAGATCAGGGGCTGGGAGCCCACGGTCAGCAGCTCGGCAGCAGCCTCAGCTGGGAGCAGCGCCCTCGGGTTACACTTGCAGGCAGCTGCACAGCGCAACCGGGACAGAGGCTGAAACAGCCACAGCCACTCACCTTGGGCTCCGGCAGAGGGAGGGCAGAATGGACTGGAACTGTGTCGGGACCCTCGGGATTTAGAGGGCATTCAGAGTTTTTGCTGAGTGCAGCCACGCAGGATGGTGGGCATATTGCTCCTTCCCAGGGATCTGGGGAGAAGCAGCAGCCCCTCCCTCGGAGATCCAACCCCACCCTGTGGGCCATTGAAGTAAAAATTGAGGCTCATTAACAACCAGCATCTGCCCCACCCTCGGGAAATCCCCTTGTGCTGAGCACCTGAGGGAGCTTTTCAATCAACTGACAACCCAAAACTCATCAAGTAACCTCGACTGCTAGCCTCCAGGCAAAAAGCTAGAGGATAACAGTACCTTTCCTGGGCTGGCAACTTTAACCAGGAAAGTAAGACTTCACAGTGGTGTTCAACGTGGGTCCTCCCTCGCTCATCTAAACACAGGAGAGGGAGCCACAAACAGCAGAACACCAACACCCACAGGGAAAACTTGACAGGCTCCAAAGCCCACAGTGATAGCTAAAATGGTGAAACACAGAAACAGAAGCCAAATGAAAGAGCAAGAGACCACCACTGAAGATGAGATCAATGTGGAGCAATTAGGCATGTTAACAGAGCTAGAATTCAGAGCCATGATCTTGAGGAAGCTGAACAGCATGAGTGAGGACATAGAGACACTGAAAATAAGCCAACTAGAAATTAAAAACCATCAAGAAGAGATAAAAAATGACATATCAGAAATGAAAAACACATTGGAAGGTTTAAAAAGCAGAGTAGAGGAAGCTGAGGACCGGATCAGTGAATTAGAAGACAGGGTAGAAAAAATCAACCAATCAGAAAAACAAAAGGAAAAAAAAATTAAAAACAGGAAGACAGCTTAAGAGAACCGTGGGACAACTGGAAACGTAATAATATTCGCATCATAGGAGTCCCCGAAGAAGAAGAAAATGAGCAAGGGATAGAGAATATATTTAAAAAAATAGTGACAGAAAACTTTCCTAATTTGGTAAAGGAAGAAGGCATTCAAGTTCAAGAAGCACAGAGAGTCCCAAGTAAGAAAAACCCAAACAGGCCCACACCAAGACACATAGTAATTAAAATGCCACAAATTAAAGACAAAGACAGAATCTTAAAAGCAACAAGAGATAAGCAACAGGTTACCTACAAAGGAAACCCCATAAGGCTCTCAGCTGACTTCTCACAAGAAACACTACAGGCCAGAAGAGAATGGCATGAAGTAATCAAAGTCATGAAAAACAAGAATCTGAATCCAAGACTATACCCAGCGAGGCTATCATTCAAAATAGAAGATCAAATAAAGAGCTTCCCAGACAAAAAAAGGCTAAGGGAATACATTAGCACCAAACCAGCACTGCAAGAAATGTTAAAAGGACTGCTGTAATTAGCAGTAGAAATGGGAAGAAAAATAGAACCACTCTAAACAAAAATGGCAATAAATAAGTACATATCAATAATCACCTTAAACGTAAATGGATTGAATTCTCCCATAAAAAGACAGAGTTGATTGGATAAGAAAGCATGACTCATTATATGTTGTTTCAAGAGACCCACCTCACAACAAAAGACTCACATAGGTTAAAAGTGAAGGGATGGAAAAAAATTTTCCAAGCAAATGGAAAGCAAAAAAAAGCTGGGGTAGCAATTCTCATATCTGATAAAATAGATTTCAAAATGAAGACCATAACTAGAGACAAAGAAGGACACTACATAATATTGAAAGGATCTATCCAACAGGAAGACATAACCTTGATAATCATATATGCACCCAATATAGGAGCACCAAAATATATTAAAAATCCACTGGAGGACTTCCAAGGAGAAATCGACAACAATACAAACATAGCAGGGGACTTCAACACCTCGTTTACAACACTGGATAGATCCTCTAGGCAAAAAATTAGCAAGGAAACAGACACTCTAAATGAAGCACTAGACCAAATGGATTTAATAGATATCTACAGAGAATTACACCCCAAAACTACAGAATACACATTCTTCTCAAGTGCACATGGGACATTCTCAAAGATAGACCACATGATAGGACACAAACTAAATCTCTACAAGTTCAAGAAGATTGAAATCATATCAAGCATCTTCTCAGATCACAATGGCATGAAACTAGAAATCAATTGCAACAAGAACAGGCGAAGACATTTCAACACATGGAGGCTAAATAGCATGTTATCAAACAATGAATGGGTCACCGAGGAGATCAAGGAAGAAATTAAAAACTTCCTAGAAACCAATGAAAATGAACACACAACAACACAAAATCTATGGCATGCAGCGAAAGTAGTTCTGAGAAGGAAGTTCATAGCACTACAGGCCTACCTCAAAAAACAAGAAAAATTTCTAATTGACTGTCTAACCTCACAACTGAAAGAATTAGAAAGCAAACAAAAAGAAAACCCCAGAGCAAGTAGAAGGAAGGAAATAATAAAGATCAGAGCAGAAATAAATGACATAGAGACCAAAAAAAACAGTTCAAAGGATCAATGAAACAAAGAGCTGGTTTTTCGAAAAGATAAACAAGATTGATGGACCCTTAGCTAGACTCACCAAGAAACAAAGAGAGAGAACCCAAATACACAAAATCAGAAATGAAAGAGGAGAAGTAACAACCAACACCACGGAAATACAAAAGATCATTAACAACTACTATGAACAACTATATGGCAACAAATTGAACAATCTAAGCGAAATGGACAAATTTCTAGAAACACAGTCTCCCAAAACTGGACCAGGAAAACATAGAAAACTTGAACAGACCAATAACAACTAAGGAAAATGAAGAGGTAATCAAGACTCTCCCAGCAAACAAAAGCCCAGGCCCAGGTGGCTTCACGGGGGAGTTTTACTGAACATTCAAAAAAGAACTAACACCCATTCTACTAAAACTATTTCAAAAAATTCAAGAAGAAGGAAGACTTCCAAACACGTTTTATGAGGCCAGCATAATTCTAATTCCAAAACCATAAAAAGACACTACGAAGAAAGAAAACTACAGGCCAATATCCCTGATGAACATAGACTCCACAATCCTGACAAAATATTAGCAAATCGGATCCAGAAATACATCAAAAAAATTATTCACCATGACCAAGTGGGATTCATTCCAGGAATGCAAGGCTGGTACAATATTCGCAAATCAATAAACGTGATACACCACATAAACAAAATGAAGAATAAAAACCACATGATCATATCAATAGATGCTGAAAAAGCATTCGACAAAATCCAGCATCCATTTCTGATAAAAACGCTCAGCAATGTAGGAATAGAGGGATCATATCTCGACATAATAAAGGCCATATATGAAAGACCTACAGCCAACATCATACTCAATGGACAGAAACTAAAAACATTTCCATTAAGAACAGGAACAAGACAGGGATGTCCACTTTCGCCACTCTTATTTAACATTGTACTGGAAGTCTTAGCCACAGCAATCAGACATGAAGAAAAAATAAAAGGGATCCAAATTGGAAAGGAGGAAGTGAAACTGTCCTTATTTGCAGATGACATGATATTATACATAGAAAACCCTAAAGACTCCATCAAAAATTTACTAGACTTAATAAATGAATTTGGCAAAGTAGCAGGATACAAAATTAACGTCAAGAAATCGACGGCATTCTTGTACACCAATGATGAACTCACAGAAAGAGAAACTGAAAAAGCAATCCCATTTACCATCGCTCAAAAAAAATTAAGATACCTAGGAATAAACTTAGTTAAAGAAGTAAAGGACCTATTTGCAGAAAACTACAGGTCATTGAAAAAAGAAATAGAGGAAGATATAAAAAAGTGGAAGCACATACCCTGTTCATGGATTGAAAGAATTAACATCATTAAAATGTCCATACTACCTAAAGCAATGTATAGATTCAATGCAATCCCCATCAAAATACCAACAACATATTTCAGAGAACTAGAACAAGTACTTCAAAAGTTCATATGGAACCAAAAAAGTCCCCGAATTGCCACAGCAATTTTGAAGAAGAAAAACAAAGTAGGTGGGATCACAATTCCAGATATCAGGTTATACTACAAAGCGACTATAACCAAAACAGCCTGGTACTGGCACAAGAGCAGGCATATAGACCAGTGGAACAGAACTGAAAACCCAGAAATGGACCCAAGGCAATACGCTCAATTAATATTTGACAAAGGTGGCAAGAGCATACAGTGGAGTAAAGACAGCCTCTTTAATAAATGGTGTTGGGAAAATTGGACAGCTACATGCAAAAAAATGATGCTAGACCATCAACTTACACCATACACAAGAATAAACTCAAAATGGATAAAAGATTTAAATGTGACCTGTGAATCCATAAAAATTCTAGAAGAAAATGTAGGCAACAAAATTTCGGACATCATACAGAGCAGAATTTTCACTGATACATCACCTAAGGCAATAGAAACAAAGGAAAAAATAAACACATGAGACTTCATCAAACTCAAAAGCTTTTGCACAGCAAAAGAAACAACCATTAAAATGGAAAGGCAACCCACTGTATGGGAGCACATCATTGCCAATGTTGTATCAGATAAGGGGTTAATTTCCAATATATATAGAGTGCTCATACATCTCAACAAAAGGAAGACAAAGAACCCAATTAAAAACTGGGCAGAGGAGCTGAATAGACACCTCTCCAAACAGGACATACAAATTGCCAAGAGACATATGAAGAAATGCTCAACATCCCTAATCATCAGAGAGATGCAAATTAAAACAACAATGAGGTATCACCTCACACCTGTCAGAATGGCTGCCATCAACAAATCATCAAACAACAAGTGTTGGCGAGGATGTGGAGAAAAGGGGACTCTAGTACACTGCTGGTGGGAATGCAGACTGGTGCAGCCGCTGTGGAAAACAATATGGTGTTACCTCAAAAAATTAAAAATTGAACTTCCATTTGACCCAGTGATCCCACTTCTAGAAATATACCCTAAGAAGCCTGAAAACCAATCAGGAAGAATATATGTACCCCCATGTTCATAGCAGCACTATTTACAATAGCTAAGATCTGGAAACAGCCCAAGTGTCCATCAGTAGACAAATGGATAAAAAAGCAGTGGTACATATACACAATGGAGTACTATGTAGCGGTAAGAAAGAAAGATCTCTTATCCTTTGAGACGACATGGAGGGACCTGGAAAGTATTATCCTAAGCTAAAGAAGCCAAGCAGAAAAAGACAAATACCACATGATCTCACTTATATACAGAATATAATGAACATAACAGTCTGAGGAATACAGTAGACCCAGAAACATGGAAGTAGGGCACAGACTGACATCCCTCAGAAGAGGGGATGGGGGGTGGAGGGGTGGGAAGAGATAAACCACAGAACTTATATGCATGTATGCATGATCAATGGCCATGGACAACTAAGCCGGGGACGGGGTGGGGGTGGGTTGGGGAGGGGGGTGCCAATGGGGTAAAAAAGGTAAAATATCTGTAACAAAAAAATAAATAAATAAATTTATTAAATAAATAAATAAATAAATATGTATAGTCACTTAGGTGAATGAAAATAAATATATTTTCTAATTTTTTATTTACATAGAGATTTTATATTACTAGTTATTAAATATTTTGAAGATCATCATGATAAGAAATGTTGTTCCAACAAGTCATACTCCATTAATTTAATGAGAACTCAATTTAGGAGATAAAGCATTTTATCTGCTTGAGAGATTATTTTCCTTTTGAGACTTAAAAAAACTAAGCATCCACTGTTTCTTCAGTTTTTTTTTTATCTTTTCAAAGCTCTGGTAGTTTTCCTTACAAGTCAGCACCCACCTGACAGGAAGTTATATTATCAAATCGGCTTGAAAGGCCTCATATTTGGCCACCAGTTATTTGTATAATCTCTTTTAAAAGTAAACTGGTAACCTAATTTTTGTTCTGTGTGAAACCTTAGGACATAGCACCTAAGCAACGTAGAATAAAGTAACTTGAAAACATAAAATATATATATCAGAATGAACTGAAAATTTTAGTCATTTAAATTGTCTTTTTAACTTCTCTTTGGCATATTTCTTTTTATCCTCACCTGAGGACATTTTTTTGCATTTATCTTCAGATAGAACGGGAGGGAGAAAGGGAGCAAGAGAGAGAGAGAAACATCGATGTGAGAGAGACACATCGACTGGTCACCACCCACACGACCCCAACCGGCGCTGGGAACAAACTGCAACCGAGGTACATGCCCTTAGCGGAAACTGAACCCAGGATTACCTGGTCCACAGGCCGATGCTCTAACTGCTGAATCAAATTAGCCAGGGCTCTTTGGCATATTTAAAAAATACTGTTATTGACATTTACAGAGAGAGGAAGGGAGGGAGAAAGAGAAACACTGATGTGAGAGTGGAACATTGATGGAATTGAATTAGCAACTTTTTGGTACATGGGATGATGCCCAACCAACTGAGCCACACTGGCCCACGCTCTTTTTGGAATATTTTGATAAATGATCCTTATGGCCTTCCATTTTCTCAGACCAGTAAAAAGTAACAAACAAAAAAACCCCATCCCTGTGCCATATGTTATTGTATTCTCTCTCTGCTATTTTAGGAAAAGGATATTTAAATGTAGTATTAAAGAAAAAATTAATAGGAGAGAAACTAAATGTTTTCAGATATGTTTTCAGATTATACTATAAAACCTATAATTTCTATATAACCTTATATTATTTTCAATCTACCTATAAAGTATTTCAGAAATACAGACTTTAAATGATAATTCAATAATAGAATTGTTCACAAACTAGTAGTATCTAAAATTTCTCAGCAGAACCTTGAATTACTACAATACAATTTTAGAGAAGTTAAAACATGTATGTAGAATAGGACTTCACTAAATAAAAACCATTTCACTGCCAAAAAAAAAAAAAAGTCTTTCATTTACTGATGATCAAAAATGTGACTTTCTTATAAGCAACTTTGTCCTTCATTCATAAAAACTGAGCAGAGTTCTCAATGAATCTCTCAAACCTGTACAACACAGACTATAGTTAAACCACTGTGGATGAGTAAACTGAAGCTCAGAGTTCGGAAGTGATAAGAAATTGATTTTATCCCAAGACTTTAGAACTCTTTCTGCAAAACTACACCATGCCACTTTCTTAATACGGATAGCATGGGTTGAACTGAAGATGATTAATATTGCTGGTAATGTTATTATTGTTATTGTCTTGTTCGTTTTGTTGGTTTTTTTTAAACATTTTTAAATGTTTTTTTCTAATTGATTTTTTTTTAGAGAAACATCAATGAGAGAGAAACACTGATCAGCCACCCCCTGCACACTACCTACTGTGGATTGAGCCCTGAACAGGAATCCAATAGATAGAGGAAGTAGACCATCATTTTAATTGAGCCACTGTTTTAGAAATGACATGACCCTTTTCGCTTCCTGCGTCTGTAAGTTGCTTACCAAAAGAATGCCTTGCCCAGCCCGCTATGAAGCTAGGCACGCCCTACAACTTGGGGCCCAGAATTTGGACACTGCCTCCTCTGGGTCTGCATGCGTGACCAAAGGAACCATTTCGCTTCCTCCAGTGTTCAGTCTGAGTCTTTTCCACTACATTTTTGTTCCATGACCGGAAATTGACTCACACGAGCAGGTGATTGCCACCGGTGAGGTGTCTCCACGGGCGCTCCCTGGAGCCCCGTGATGGAGGAAAGCTCACATCCTGGTCATTTTGGCTCTCTGCCCATTCCGTTTTTTGCTGCCAGCTGCTGGCGAGGTTCATGCTCCACCCGGGCTGCCAGGGGAAACAAACCAGCTTCAAGGACTGCACAACTTCAGGACCTCTGAGTGCCCCAGGGACCAGGAGCCTGAGTACAGGCCCACCCTTGAGAGAATGGAAGGAGAGACTGATCACCTTCCAGGTCTTCCGGCTACCAGGTAGGGCAAGTCCTAATGGGAGGGAATGTTTAAAGTCGTTTGAATGTCAGTGGGTGAATGAGTGTGAATGTCTGTGTGGCTCCACTGGTGCAAGCCTACGGAGTCTGAGTGGCCCCAACCTGCAGTACCGTGGTGACCTCATATGGTTCAGGGCAGTATCGGGTTCTGGGAGACACAGTCCCTCCCTGTGAACCTGATCTGAGTCAGGGGTTTGTACTGACCTGCCAAGCTAAGAGGCACCTAAATCCCCATGAGGGGAGTGGCCAGGCGGGCGAACAAAAATCCCCACCCCTTGTCTGTCTGTGCCGTTATGGGAGGAGAAGTCATGGGAGGATGTCCATCAATAGTACTTTGATTGGTTCCAGGGCCAGGATCTGAACATGACCCTGAACCAATTGGAAACCTTCTGTTCAGCCAAATGGCCTAGTTTGGGGGTGGGCAGGCCCCCTGAGGGAACCTTCAATCTAGGAATTATATGGGCAGTACATCTGATAGTAACAAGGAGGCCAGGACACCCAGACCAGTCCATCTACATAGGTAGATGGCAAGAACTAGCTCAGGACATGCCAAAGTGGCTCCAACACTGTGCTGGGCAGAAGCCAAAATTGGCAGGGGTAGCTGAAGCAAAGAGAAAGACCTCATACTTATGCTGCTGTTGCCAAAAGCAGTCTGTCTCTGCCCACATCCTCATGGCTCAGTCTAAGGAAGCACATTGACCCCCCCCCAATTTCAAAGGCGACCCAGAAGAAGAATCACTTGTCAACTTACTCCACCCTCCATATGCGCCCAAGACAGTCCCCCGGGCCCCCAAAATTGACACTCCACCAACATCTGTCTTGCAAGAACCAGCCCCAGAAGGGCCCCGGGCTTCCATGGTCTCAACAAACCACCAGCAATGGCAGCCACTCCAGATGCCTCTCAGGGAGACCCAGGCCCCGCCACATATTGGGCCAGATGGTACCGAGCAGCCAGGACAGACCATCGTTTATTATCAACCCTTCACCACCACCGATCTCCTAAACTGGAAGCACCATACTCCATCCTACTCAGAGAAATTCCAGGCCCTCATTGACCTTATGGAGTCCATCATGCAGACACAACGTCCCACCTAGTATGACTGCCGATAGTTACTCCTCACGCTGTTCAACACTGAGGAGTGAAGGCGCATTCTCTAGGAAGCCCACCCATATCTGGAAACCATGGCACCCGTGGGCACTTTAGACCCAGTCCAATGGGCAAGAGCAGCAGCACCTGAGGCCCAGCCTGACTGGGACCACCACTCAGAAGAAGGAAGGGCCGCACTCCAGAGACACAGGGATGCCCTTCTCGGTGGAATCCGGGCGGGGCCGACGGCCTACGAACATGTCAAAGGTAGCTAATGTGACTCAGTGGCCTGTGACTGCCCTGGGGATTTTTACGAATGTCTGTGTGAAGCCTATTGGGTATACACCCCATTCGATCCTGAAGGGCCAGACAACCAGAGAATGATCAACATGGCGTTCATCTCCCAGTCAGCCTCGGACATCAGGAAGAAGCTTCAGAAACTCGAGGGCTTTGTCGGGATGAACATAAGCCAACTAATAGAGATTGCCAACAGGTATACAATGACAGAGAGGAGGCAGCTGAGCAGGAGTCTCGTAAAAGAATGGAGAGAAAGGCAGTCCTCCCAGCAGCCGCGCTGGGAAAGGCCAGCGGCCAGAAGGAACAAACAAGCCTACACACTGGAGTGTGGAACCAGACCAATGTGAATACTGCAAAGAAGGGGGACACTGGAAAAGGGAATGTCCCAATCGAAAGAATAAAAGGCAAGCCGATAGGCAATCAGGACCTGAGACCCAGGTGCCTACCATCCTCAGCCTGGCAGGCCTAGACTTGGACTAGGAGAGACTGGGCTCCCTACACCTCAGCCCCCACAAGCCCATAATCCAAATGACAGTAGGGGGCCAAACCCTCCTTTTTATGGTTGATACTGGGGCAGAACATTCAGTAGTAACAACCAAGGTTGCATCTCCTTCAGGGCGCAAGATCTCTATAATTGGTGCCACCGGACAGCCTAGTAGCCCCAAACAGTTGTGTGAAACCCGAACTGTAGAATTCGGGGGCCACGAGGTAAAGCATGAATTCCTGTAGATGTCGGAGTGCCCGGTTCTGCTCCTGGGACGCTACCTGATTTGTAAGCTAGGAGCCCAACAGGAGAGGCTCACCTACAAGTTGGCACCCCACACCTCATAGCAGTCTTAGTTCCCCGGGAAGAAGAATATCGACTATATAAGGAAGCGGAGGAAGGCCAACGGGAGCCCACAGAGGGAAGGGGGATTGACCTTCGAAAGAGATACCCAGAGGTCTGGGCAGAAGACAACCTGCCAGGATTGGCAGGGAACCATCCACCTGTAATTATAGAAGCCGAGAGCTGGACCAAAGCAGATCTGCCAGTACCTCATCCCCAGGAAGGCCCGGCTGGGCATCGCAGAGGTCATCCAGAGCATCTGAGGGAAGGTTTACTTGTCCCAGGCCAGTCCCCCTGGAACACTCCCCTGCTGCCCGTGAAGAAGCCAGATGGGAGCGGACACAGGCCGGTGCAGACCTGCGAGCAGTGAACCAGGCAACAATCGCACTGCACCCCGTGGTACCGAACCCATACATGCTCCTTAGCCAGCTCCCGCCGTAGGCGGCCTGCTTCACCTGTTTGGGCATGAAGGACACCTTTTTTCTGCTTCTGACTTGCGAAGTAGAGCCAACCACTCTTTGCTTTCAAATGGGAAGCCCCCCACACTGTGGTAAAGACCCAACTGACCTGGACCAGATTGCCTCAAGGATTTAAGAATCTGCCCACTCTCTTCAGAGAGGCCCTGGCCAGAGACTCAAAACTGTTTACTGATACAGGAATGGACCTGGTGCTGCTGCCATATGTAGATGATCTCCTACTAGCCCCCCCACATTGGACCGGTGCTGGGAGGGCACCTGCAGCTCCTTCAACTGCTAACAGAGGCAGGTACCGGGCCTCCTGGAAGAAAGCACAGACATGCCAGGCCCAGGTACAATACCTGGGATTCCTCACTTCCCAAGGGACACGGGTCCTGGGCCAGGAAAGGAAGCAGGTCATGATGGCCCTACCAACTCCAGCCACACAGAGGGAACTTCAAGAGTTCCTAGGGGTGACTGGGTTCTGCCGAATCTGGATACCGGCATATGCAGCATTAGCCAAACCACTTTACCAAGTGCTAAAAGGCCCAGACACAGCACCCCTCTTATGGGAAGCTGAACAGGAGAAAGCCTTCCAGGCTACAAAAGATCATCTTGGGGGTGCGCCGACCCCAGGGCTGCCAGACCCCAGTCAACCTTTCAACAACTACACGCACGAAGAGGAGAAAATAGCACAGGGGTCCTTACACAACCAATGGGACCATGGCAAAGGCCGGTTGCACACCTGTCTAAGCAACTGGACAATGTGGCAGCAGGCTGGCCGCCCTGCCTGAGGGCCACAGCTGCAGCTGTCACTCTCTTCCAGGAGGCAGACAAACTAACACTTGGGTAAGAGATCAACATATTTGTTCCCCACACGGTATCTAGCCTCCTGGCTGGACAGGGACACAAATGGCTCTCCAACCCGAGACTGACACAGTACCAGGGACTTCTCCATGAGAATCCCCGAGTGAAAGTCGGCACTGTCCGGCGAATAAACCCGGCTGTGTTCCTCCCTGCTGAGCTGGGAGAACCAGACCACAACTGCCCCGAGACAGCTGCGGAGGTCAGGCCAGCCAACCAGACCTGCGGGACCAGCCTCTGGACAAGCCAGACCTAACGCTCTACACCGATGGGAGCAGTTACATGACCAAGGGGAAACAAATGGCGGGGTACGCTGTCGTGGGCAATGAGAAAATAATTGAAGCAAAGCCCCTGCCAGCCAGCTGGTCCACCCAAAGGGCAGAACTCTGGGCATTAATTAGGGCACTCGAAATAGCAGAAGGGAAAAGGGTCAATATTTACACAGACTCTCGGTATGCCTTCTCCACCATACACATCCATGAGGCAATCAACCAACAGCCAAGGGGAAAGAAATTAAAAACAAGGCAGAGATACTTCGACTGCTAGAAGCAGTCTGGGCCCCTCGGGGAGTAGCAGTAATGCATTGCAGGGGCCACCAGGAGGAAGAGACAGAAGTAGCCCAAGGGAACAGAAGGGAGATCAGGCAGAAAATGGAAATTGCCGGATGAACGGCTCTACATACCCCAAGGCCAGGCCAGCAATCATGTCAGGCAATGCCATGCCCTCCACACCTGGGGAAAACATCCCTAGAGGCCTCACTCGGGAGGTGTTACTACTTCCCTAACGTGTCTGGACTATGTGCAGCGGCAGCGGCTCAATGACTGGCCTGTGCCAGGAACAATGCAGCAGTTCACCTGAAAAGGCTTCCCGAATACAACACAGGGGGCAACAGCCTTTGAGGACCTGCAGATTGACTTTACTGAGATCAAGCCAAGCTGGGGTACAAATATTTGCTTGTATTAGTCTGTATTTTCTCTGGATGGATAGAAGCATTCCCCACCAGAACAGAAAAGAGCAGAGAGGTAGTCAAGACCCTCCTCAGGGAAATTATCCCTCTCTTTGGGTTGCCTATGACCATTGACAGTGACAACGGGCCAGCGTTTGTTGCAAAAGTGCTGCAAGAACTAGCAGCACAACCAAAAATCACTTGGAAGCTACACACTGCCTATCGCCCTCAGAGCTCAGGAAAGGTAGAACGCATGAACCGAACTCTAAAAGAAACCCTTGCAAAGTTCCATCAGGAGACCCACCTGCCCTGGCCAGACCTGTTACCCTTAGCATTATTCAGAGTATGAAACGCCCCTAATGCCATAGGGTATACACCATTTGAGTTAGTCTATGGGAGGCCACCAGCCATACTACCCCTACCTAGAGGAGAGCTTTGGATTACAGGGGAAGCAGGGCAGACTGAGTACCTCCAGAAGCTAGGGGAGACACTTAGCCAGATACATCAGGCCGGATTAGGCTAAGAACCTTTACCGGGAGTGGGGCCAGCTTACTCACATAAGCCAGGAAACTATGGATGGATAAAAGGCTGAAAAAAGGAACCCTCCAACCCACATAGACCGGGCCCCACCTAGTCATACTAACAACCCCTACTGCGCTTAAAGTTGCAGGAATCACCTCCTGGATTCACTACAACTGGGCCAAGAGAGCAGCAGACCCAGCAGACTCCAGGACTGACAGGGACTCAGAGGATCAGCCACTGAGGTTGCCGACCCTGAGGCTGAAAAGGAAACCAAGTGCTGGCGGAGGCTCAGAGGAATGGACAATTGCCCAGGATGGAAGTTTTGTTATAATCTTAGGAATTGGACTGATGACTGTAGCCCCAACAGAATGGAACACCTGGGAGGGACTGTCTCTCAGGGGAACATATCTTGGGCTTGTCTGTGCTTTTGGATACTTAGTATGCTTTCTTAGCAGACTCTGCCCCAGTTCCAGCTCCTGTATGTGAATGTAGCGGGACTGCAGAAAGGATACAAGTGGCAGGAGGAACAGTATCCTATAAACTGCCTGTGATGTCCTTCACATATAACACTGACATGCCCCAGGACTGTATACAGCCACAGACATCCCACTGTGTCTGGAATAACCAGTTATACTGGACAGGGGTAGTGGCAGAACTATTGGACACTGGGGTCAAAATTGCCAGGATTATGGACCCCCGGGCAGACAGGTTTGTTGAAGTATCTACCGCCAGTTGAGCAATCTAAACCAGGAGGAATTTGAGGCAGTTAGAAAAAAAGCTGTAAAAGAGATTGCCAGATGGCTAAAGAAATGGAAGAAAAAGATAATATATAAGGGTGCCAACCTTACTACTTTCTGGGAGGCAATACAGAAAAACAGCCCCATAGTACAGGTTCAGGAACTAGTACGGACGATGTACTCAGCGTATCAGAATACTAGCAACTCCACTCGGGAATGCTGGGTTTGCCTACCAATCCAGGAGAAAGGGTTCCTTGGAATCCCTGTCCCATGTACCTGGAATCACACTAGGATGCCTCCTGGTCCCAATCAGAGCCTAATCCAAGGACCCATAACAACCGATGTGTTCCTGGACACTAGAGGATCAAATGTAACCTGCCTAGAGTCTGAAAAGGTCTCCCCAGAAGGAAACCCAGTAGGGTCTCCTAACCCAGAGCTTTGTACCAGTAACCTCGGTATCCCCAATTACAGCAGCTTCTGTACTGAGCCAGGATTATTCCTCCTGTGTGGATGAGAGGCCTATAGGTGGCTCCCCGCCAACTAGACCGGGAGATGTCTAGAGGTCTTCCTTACCCCTAGCCTCAACATCCAAACCCCCCAGGAAAATCGACTCTACTCCTACTCCGACTGAGCCAAAAGGGACTTAACCAAACCAAAAGTGGGGTAGGCATAGCAGTTGCAGCCAGAATTGGCATTGCAGCTGGGATAGGGACAGGAGTAGGGGGGCTAGGGTTCTCTGCCTCTACCTACTATAGGTTGTTGGCCCAACTTAATGCAGACATGACTACAGTAGCAGACTTCTTGACCACCATCCCACAACAGATTAATTCACTGGCAGAAGTAACTCTACAGAACCGCTGGGCTCTAGACCTGCTATCAGCAGAAAGAGGGGGAACTTGCATGCTCTTGGGGGAAGAATGCTGCTATTTCGTAAACCAGTCTGGAATCATAACACAAAAGGTCAAAGAACTCAGAGAAAACATAAAATGCAGAGCCAAAGAATTAGAAAATAGGAATTGGGGAATAGACCCACAGGGCTGGCTCCAATGGCTACTTCTACTAATTGGACCGACAGCCATCATTCTCCTAGGAGTAAGCCTCGGATCATGCATAATACGGACCATAGTCCAAACTTTAGAGTCCACTGTAACCAGGCGGGCCACGGCCAAAATATTGACCCTCCAAGAGTATCAGTACAGATATCAACTCCTACAGAGGTCTGAAGACCCAGATTATAGAGATCTGTGTCATGATGCAAGTAGCGGCAATAGCAGCTAATAGCATTAAGAGGGGGGAATGATAGAGGAAGTAGACTGCCATTTTAACTGAGCCACCGTTTTAGAAATGACATGACCCCTTTCGCTTCCTGCTTCTGTAAGCTGCTTACCACTTTCGCACCAAAAGAATGCCCCGCCCAGCCTTCTATAAAGCTAGGCATGTCCTGCAGCTCGGGGCCCAGAATTTGGAGACTGCCTCCTCTGGGTCCGCATGCGTGAATAAAGGAACCTCTCCGCTTCCTCCAGTGTTCGGTCAGAGCGTTTTTCGTTACACAACCAGACACCTCTAGGTATATGGAGGATACTCAACTAACTCAGCCACACTGGCCAGGGCCTTTGTCTTGATCTGGTCGTGACCACATAATGTTCCATCATGTGGATACACTATATTTTATTTAACAGGTTCTCTACTGTTGTATAGTTAAGCTACTTTCATTTTTTATAAATCATTACAAGCAATGTCTGAATGGAATCCTTGTATATCAGTGTATCTGAGAAAGTACACTTACAGAATAAATTTTCAAAAGTGTAATAAGCACATCAGGGATTTAAAATTTTATATATCTTCTCAATTTACTCATTCCACAGATTGCACTTTTACCCTTTGAGTCCTTAGAGAGTATCTTAAATATATTTATGCTCTCTTGTGCCCTTGTTTTTATCAGCACTATTTCATTTTACATTAGAAGTTTAAAAAGTACTTCTCAGAACTCACAAAGTCATAATCTCCTTGCAAAACCAAAACAAATTTATCCTGCCCATCTAATACAAAAAGTATATGACTTTGGTGTTTTCTTTAAGAAACGATTACATCTTTGCTTGGGCCACTTGATTTCGAAAGGAAGCTTTCATATTTACTTATATTTCAATTAAATGCTGCACTTGTCTTGGCCACTTGATCTTGAAATTGCTAAGTGATTATAAAGGTTCTAATAAATCATGAAGTATTCATACCAGTAAATATTTTGGGGGGCTTACCCTAACTTGTTCTGTGCAAAGAGACTTCTGGTCTCTTCATTAAACTGCCACAAATGTGCTCACTGACCTTACATTATTTTACAAACTATTTAGACAAAAACAGAAGAATTTAAACAATATATATCCCCCTATAGAACAAAGTTGACTCAAGAAATACACATGTTTTAAAGGCAGGGTATCCGAATCATGTTCGCAGTCTCTGGTCTCTCAAAGGGAGCAGCACAAGCCAATATAATCTTTTCTGGAGAACATATGCCCTGTCTACATAAGGAGATTACTAGACGCTTACATAAATAGCGAAAACATTTGAGAAATGGTTATGGCTTAAGATTACTATTAGCATTTCTAGATGGAATACAGTGCCTCTGAGGTACTAACTTGTATAGGCAAAATATTAACTGTAGCTACAATAATCTTAATTGTCATCACTTTTCCAGTGAACCTTTTCAAAAGATACTTGAGGAGGTTTGCCAACTTAAATCGTCCAATTATATGAAAAGCCTTGCAAAGTACCACTTGCAAAGAGCATGTGAATAAATAAAATGTAGATTTCATATATTTGCTTCTCCAACTTTTGTACAGGCAAACAAGAAATGTGTGTGTGTATGTATTTCTTTGTGAGAAATTGAAATGCAGAATGGTTTCATATAATGCTTCTGCTATCTATTATCAATGAGGTCTATTTTAATTGAAATAAGCACAAGATATTTTTTGACTGAAAGCCTTACATGAATGTTCAATGGAGTGCATGGAAAGGCTTGTGACAGCTCCAGGCAATTTCCTATCTGCATATGTGTGTCTATTTTTTTGCATGTTGGACAAGCTTAGTACAATATAGAGCTAAAAACAAGGAAGAAAACTCTTGCGTCTTCCTCTTCCTTTTCAGCCTCTGTCTGCTGTCCTCTTGGTTCAAGCCCTGATGACTTGACTAAATGAATTTGTTGGCCTCCTCTCTCTTCGGGGAACTACAAATGCCTTGGAGGTGACAGGGTCAGCTTGACCCCAGTGAAAAGTAAGCCAGTTCAGGAAGTAAAAACATGGGATTTTATCTGAGCCATAATCTAAAAGGAACACCTGTTACATTTTTATGTGCCCACATTTTATGTAAAGCATTATCAAGGATGGTTTTATGCATTAGTTTTCTGAGAGATTCATTGGATAAATTTATACACATTTCATTTTTATGACATATATTACTTTGATATTTCTGACACATATCACTTTGCTTTTTTTATTTTTTATCTCTGTGACTCTAAGGAACCTAAGGGAATACATCCTAAAAATGTAGAAAACAATGAGTTAAAATTTCATTTGCAAACCTAGATATTCAGCATCATATGTAATTAATTTGGAAATGTGTAGATACATAGTAGAAAACACCTACTATGTGAAAGATATTTTTGAATGTGCAGGGGTGGTGAGGGAGATGTAAAGCTTTAGAAGTTGGTGTCCCTGCCACAGAGAGCTCAGAGTTTAGTTAAAGGGATACTATGGAGTTACATAAAAACAAAATGCAAAGGAGTGTATAATTTGGCAGGAGACGAGAGAAGTGTAGACCATGAGTACTGTGGAAATTCACAGGATGGATATAATGCTTAGTAATTTGCAGCTGAAAAGCCCTTTGACTTCCTCATCTTCAACAAAATCATTTTTTTTTTATCTGTTTTATTTGTTTATGCTCCTGGCTAACATTTCCTCTAAAGGGAGAATTCTTTGGGTAAAATAAGTTTGAAAATTACTGTTTCCATAATGAAGTGGACCAGTGACAAAGCTCTGTAAAGCAGTTGGGTGATCTAACTAATGTGCACATGCTTGTTTTATGGTGCATCGTGTGGTGCTTTGGAAGCACTGATTCACTTTCTAGCCTGCCATGAATTTCAAGGAAAATAGAGATGCCGGTGTCTTTTCAGATTCTTCAGCCACCTGCCATTGCCTAAAGAATAAAACCCAAACTTTTAAACAAAGCACAAGCACAGTCCCCATGTGGTTCCAACTTCTCTTTCTCTATTCCACTTATTCAAATTGTAACCTAATACCTGGTACCACAACCTTACCCCCCCTGATGTCTGTTAAAGATCAGAACAGGCCTCCCCAAGGTGTGCCACTTTGGCTTGTGAATTCTTTTGAGCTGATGGCAATTGATGCCCTTCCGGTTCATGAGACATTTTTACCTCTCCCCTAAAGAGTTTAAATGTGGAGACTTGCCCATAATAAGAGTTATTATATATGGCTAAGTAAAGTTCTAATTACTGCACATCGGCTCTTATCATCCTGTGGAAGACCTTCTCTGAAGTCCCAAGCTGCCTTATCTCACCCTCAGCTCAAAATGTCATATGTACCTCAGTTTCTCTTTCTATCTCTGAACTGCTCATGTATGTGGGGTCTCTGATTGTCGTGTATGTGGGGTTTCCATACATAAGTATATAATTTAATTGGGTTATTTTCTCTAATAAATCTGCCTCATGTAGATTTAATCATTAGACCAGCCAAAAGAAGCTTGAAGAGCAAGTTTTATTCCTCCCCCACATTATTTTTAATTTCCATCTTTCAAATGAGAAAACTGAGGTTTAGGAAGATCATTCAACAGGAGACGAGAGGCTGTTATATTAACGTGGGTCCATCTGCTTCTAAGTGTGTGCTCTTTCCGGAAGGTTATTTGCCATGCGTCACTCACCTCTGCAACTCCAGCGCTAACTCCGTCATCCGTGTTCCATATGTACTTGTTAAGTGAATAACAAGCAGGAAATTAGATATAAAAGAGAAATATAGGATAAAAGTTCACCCTCAAGCTTACCACCTCATGACTGGAAACATGGGATAACATTTTCAAAACATTTCCTAATCTGTGTATGTCCTTTTGCAGAGAAGGGGTGCAGATTACCAGTCTTTGATGGGATCTGAAAATGGATTGTTCACTCAGAGGCAGATTATTAAATGTTGTGATAGCAATATTCTGAGAGTTTCTGGTACCTCTTCTGGAAAGGGAAATGCTACAGTGTCATAGCTTTCTAGAATATTCCATGGATGCTGTGGTCAGATGAGGGTAGGAGGAGAAGTAAAGAGAGTACATAATTCATGACTTCATCAAAATGTCCTATAGTGATTTATATTACTTTTATAGCTAACTGAGTACATTTTCTTTATTTTGAGGATAAGCTGAGGCAAACACCTTGTATTAATTTCTATATTGCTTACAACACCAACATACGACATGCCAGGATACACAACTCACATGTTTGACAATACTTCCAAATAGAGAAATTTTCATCCAGCCAAGTTACTTAAAACAAACAAACTCTCTTTAATTGACCTACTGGAATTTTAGGTAAATGTGTGACATGCTCATTCATCTCCCAGCTTCTCAAGCAGGGCTCAAGAAATGACTTTTATTTTGTCTGTGAACTCAGAATCACACAAGCCTTTGTAGAGAGCTAACTCATAGCCGCCACATTTAAAGAAAATGTATATGCACCATGTAAAACAATCTGCAAAGCGAACGGAAAGAGTTCTACCTTCTCCATAATAGCACTAATAAAATGAGAGCAATCTAGTCCTACTATAAAGAGGGACTGCGTTAGATATATGAAAAGTTTTCCTCTTCAAAAATTCATGTCTATGTACGTGTGTGTGTGTGTGTGTGTGTGTGTGTGTGGTTTTTCACAAAATTAGGGGCTTTTGAGGAAATGAAGGAGAATTTTATTAAATTCCATGTCTCTAAGACACAATGTGATAGGACATGATCTTTAATAAATTCACCTATATTCCTTCCACCTGACTTTAGGGGCAAAACACACACTTTAATTTTCCCCAAATTAATAAAACTTCCTCAAATCTCCCCTAATATCTCCTATTAACTATACCATGTCTGTGCATCTTTATCTTTAATAAGCAACTTGAGATAGAAGAGTTTTTGCTTTGCTATGAAAGTGAAAAAGTCATTTTATTCTTGGTGAAACCTTTGCTTCTGGTTGAGGGGCTGCTGCACCTCCAGAAAAAAGGCAAGCCCTCAAAGGGTTCTGAAAGCTACTGTGATATTTGAAGATAAAAAGGATGAGGGCATTGCTTGTGTTCTGTCCTGTAAACCGGAGGGGGAAAGTCTTTGAAGTTCAAATGAGAGAACCTTAAATTCCTTTATCTTTCTCCTTTTAAAATGCTGTCCATGAATTATTTTTATAAAAATGACATTACATTTTCTATACTGAATCACTGCTATTTTGCATGCAGACGAGATAAGTACACTCCATTTGAATGTCACTGTCTCATTACATTTATTTTTCATATCTTCACTGAAGCAGACTCTTTTATAGTTAAGTGGGACTCGTGGGTATCATTAATTATATTAGGGAATTAAAATAATCTAGACAATTCAATATCAAAGAAATATTTACTGGCTCAGCCATTAATTCATTATTAATCAGCCTTTTGTTTCATTTAGAAATGAAAAAACCTTAAAATTCTAGTTTCATGGTTCCTTATGGCTGCTATTAAGCATCAGAGAATATATATATGAAAGAAATTATATAGAACCTGAATTGCCCTAGGAGGTAAACCTATGTACTCACAGAGAATGCCCAGTCTTCTGCAAATTTCCACATGTATACTACCAATATTTCTGGAATTTCCTGGGAATGTCGTATTCATACTCCCAAACTTAGCTTGCTCCCCTTGGTCATGGAGTTACGACCCTCAGAGCTACTGGGACTCACTCGCAGTGTGCAGCTTTGCCACACTGCCCTGCTGGGCTGCCCCGTCTTCCCCGGCTCTTCCAGACCACAGCACTCAGGCAGATCTTTCCTGGGGACTGCTCAGACGCACCTACTTTGATTGACATTTTGAAACTAGAGACCTATTTTAATATGGTCAAATAGATTAAAAGGTAGAAAAGGTCATTTAATCTCTCTGTATCTATCATCCAGCAGGTAAAGGAAATATTACGAATACATTTTAATACCCCTGTGTAACTGACTGCTATACCATCACACTCCTTTCCCATAACATTAAAAAAAATTTTAATTGAATTTATTGGGGTGGCAATGGTTAATAAAAGTATATAGGTTTCACGTGTACAATTTTATAATACATTATCTTTATATTATAGTGTGTGTTTATCATCCTTTCCTTCTGGTAATCTTCCTACTGTGTTCTGCGTCTATGAGTTGTTCTTTTTGCTTAATCCCTTCACTTTTTTCACCCAGCCCCCAACATGTTTCCACTCTGACAGCTGTCAGTCTGTTCTCTGTATCTATGAGTCTGTTACTATTTTATTTGTTAATTTATTTTCTTCATTAGATTCCATATATAAGTGAAATCATGTGTTACTTGTCTTTCTCTGACTGGCTTATCTTCCCCATATAATTTAATTGCATTTATTTATATTTTCACTCTATGTATATATCATTAAACAATATATAATTTTGCATGATTTAAGAAAGCATACAAATTGTATAGTATAATTTACGTTTTCTTTATTTTGTTCAGCATTAATTTTTCACTATTAAATTTACTTACCTTTCACTATAGTTTGTTTTGAATAAACTATATAGTTTTTTGTTTTTGTTTTTTGTATAACCTACCATACTTATTAGAATCTAAACTAATTTAAACACTGTGTCATTGGCAAAAAGGTAGAGAATTAGAAGAATAAACAAAATAAGTAATATATATAAATCACCTGCTGTCATGCACTAAGTTACTAACTACAATATTACTGATAACTTGGTATATAAAAAGAATTGTAGCCCTGGCCGGTTTGGCTCAGCGGTTAGAGCGTCGGCCTGCGGTCTGAAGAGACCCGGGTTCGGTTCCCGCTAAGGGCACGTACCTTGGTTGCAGTTTGTCCCCGGCCCTGGTTGGTCGTGCGGGTGGCAGCCACTCGATGTGTCCCTTTCATGTCGATGTTTCTCTCTCTCTCTCTCCCTCCCACTCTATCTGTGCAAAAGTTGGAAAAATGTCCTCGGGTGAGGATAAAAAAAAAATTAAAAAAAAAAAAAAAAAAAGAATTGTAGCACATTTGGGAGAAAAAAGATGATAAAGATGAAAAAAACTGGTTATTCTCATGGAAAAAAATAAGATTTCTACCTCATAACATATATACTCAAAAATCAGTTTCAAGTGAAAACAACAACTTTAAAACTTTTAGCAGTGAATACATGATACACTTCTCATAACCTAGGGATTGCATGACGTCCTTGTCATGTGTCTGCCAGGCTGAAATGCATCTCCCAAAGTCGTGTTCTTCGTGTGCTTTCTATTAAAATAGGCATCAAGAGTGAGTCTCTGCCTGTCCAGAGGGAGGCAGCGCTGGGCCTGCAGCTGCTCTGTCTACCCTCGATTTTCTCTTCAGTTTCTCTGATTACTGGGCTAGATGGTGTGTTTCCCTCCGTGACTTAGAGCCCCAGGTTCTGTTGGATACTCAGTAGACTCCCAGTCACTGACATCACAGGCAACAAAATCAGTCCATCTTTTGGGGGTTCCAGCCCAGGATCGTAACATGCTAGCCTACTGTGATCGTCCCGTCCTGACTGCTGGACGTCACGTTCCAGCACTGAGCGCAGAGACAGTCAGTCTTCCTAGGCCACACGCAGCCCCGCTGCAGTCCTAACTGCATTACTCTCCCAGAGGTCCCTTAGCTCCAAGCACATTCTGTCGGACTTTGTGCAACACTTCACTGACGTGTGCTAACTCATCAGGGTTTTATAATGGTATAGAGATAGTCTATATGAACATATTTATACATTTTCTCCATTCTTGAAGCATGATTTTAATTTTTCTGTTTCAACTTGTTTAAAAGGTGAATTTTGAGTTTCAAATTATGGGTGTCTAAAAATATTATCACTTGTACATCCATATTTTCTAAGTCTACCTCAGTTTTTTAAATTTCATTTTCAACTTGTGATTCATTCTCTTTTATAAAAATGCATTTTCATAGCTTTTTAAAAGGAAACATACACATAAGTGGTAGAGTGCTTAAAAAGTCAGGTTTGTTACTTAGGAAATCAAATCTGCTGTTAGAATGTATCTGAAAAATTCTAAAGTCTAATGTAATTTTTAAAAAGAAGAGAAAATGAGAACTGTTCCAATTAGATTATTATCTCTTCCCATCTGTTGCAAATGAGGACTTCTTAAAATTTAAATTTCAAAATTTGAAGCTGAAAAGAAAACAGCATGATTAATCTCAGATTCCAGCATTCCTTTCTTCCAATGCTTATCAAAGTCTTTCTCCCTGGTTCCTACTGTACTCTTTCTACTGTAAGTTATGATGTAAATATCGATGCAAGCCAGATCTGTGCCCCATCTGTTTCTAATTCTGCAGGCTTTCAAACTTATCAAGCACATCAAATTTATTTTAATTGCTGGGGTGGGCCCTCCTCCCCCTCCCCCCAGACTTTATATATGCTCTTTCTTCTATCAGAAATATTGCTTCCATATTTCAGGACGGAGTTATGTCCAGCTTCTTCCTCATTTGTTTCTGTAACGCCACAACTACACCATGCCTGGCACTTAGCAAGCAGACCATGTAATCTTCATTGATCAGTTCATGATAGGATCTTCATGCTATTCTGCATTTCCCCTCTGATCAGCCACCCTCTCTTTCCAAGCCCTTCTCCAGTCAAACAGCATGAGTCTGTCTCCCTAATAAGCAACAAATATCTCATGAAACTATTTCTAGTTTTCCTATCTTTTTCATGTTCAATAAAGAAAGGTAGTGTCTTTATGCCCTTATAATAGTTATTTGTAAATCATTACTATTGTGATCAATGGCAACTCTATCAACCAGGCTTTCGATAGGAACTTGCTACTTAAATTGCATAATTTGAGTTTAATAAAGAGACTATTTGCAAAAGCATAGGCAGGATTTAAAAACACATAAGTCATACTACTATACTCTGGGGCAAGTAGCACTGTTAACACACCTAAGCAGGCATTGGGATTTTGGAACCTTGAAGAAAAGAGGTATGTGAAGAGGACCATCTTAAAAGAGCTATAACTTTTAGACTTAGGGAAGCAACCAGGCCTAGCCACCACATAAGAAATGAGTTGATGATAACATCTGACATTTTCTCCTTCCACTCTCTGATCTCCTGCTGAGGAGCCCCATTGGCTATATAATAAGGGTACGAGTGCTTTGTTAATATTGTCCATATAGATGAGCCTCAGTGTGCAGAGAACAGGACAAAGAAGCTTGAAGAATAGATCCAAAGGACAATGTAAATGCCCAGCAGAGTAATAAATTATTATTCATACAAATAAGAAAATGATGCATTTCTTTAATGTTTATAATTTTAAATACTCTCTATATACATTTAATCATAAAATTTTAATAAAATATCAATAATGCATTAAAAAGAGTTATCAAAAGATCATTGAAATCATGAATTGAAATTAATAAAATTATTTTGAATTAGGACTAAATTATAAAGCAATTCAGTCTTTAGCTGTATTTCTTTCAACTGAAATATTGTGTAATTTCTTTTTTTTTCTTTATTGATTTTAGAAAGAGAGAAGAAGGGAGAAGAGAGAGAGAGAGAGAGAGAGAGAGAAACACCAATGAAACAGAACATCAATTGGCTGCCTCCTGCATGTCCCCCACTGGGGATCAGGTCCACAACCTGGGCATGTGCCCTGACTGGGAATCCAACTGGTGACCTCTTAGTGCTTGGGTCGACGCTCAACCACTGAGCCACACTAGCTGAGCTCTGTAATTTCTTTTATACTGTGAAATGTCCATGGTATAAAGCTAATGTTCTGATGTGGCCCATGAGCTCTGAGTGTGTGTTCAGTCTGCTTGATATAACTGTGCTCTCAGTTTAATCTGTAACATGAAGAAATTGCTTTCTTAGTTCAAGTTCCAGTCTGTTACATGTGTAGGGTTATTCTGTCCTCCTACATACATTTTCTTTTTTTTTACCTTTTTATTTGTGACATTTCAATTAGATAAGTTGTGCATCCTTTTAGGCAGTGGTTTTCAGCTTTAGCATGCATTCGATCACCTGAAGGGCTTGCTATACATGGCTGGTACTTACCCCAGAGCTTCTGTGCCTGTCAGTCTGAGGTGGGCCCCAAATTTGCATTTAACACAGTTCTCTGATGTTGCTGATGCTGCTGAAGTGGGGACCATGCTTTTAAGACTCTAAAAACCATTATCTTTTAACATTATTCTTTTTTAATACCAATATATAATCCTAGAAGTTATATTTTTGAAAAACTATAGTTTCTTTTTTTATGTTTTATTTGGGTTACTATACACACACACACACACACACACACACACACACACACACTTTATGTGGGTTCAAAAAACACTTCGGGGATTTAATTATAATAAGAACTTTAGAAAAATGACATATTGTATTCAGGGATTTTAAATAAGTAATGGACTGTTGGAGGTGGATGACCCTTATATTTAGAATTATTATGACATTATTAATGTGCTTTTAGAACAGAGATTTGGTCTAACTTTGAATTCTAGGCTTTGGTACTTCTAATGTAACTGCAGTAGCACCTCAGCTAACTTATCACATTACTTAAATATACTCACACTGTTATATAAAAATATATAATATCTTCAGTGGGTCTAGTTTTGAATGTCAAAGGTAAGTGTTTTGGTCAGTAATATATTTAAAAGTGTATTTTTCATTGATAATATTAATAATATAACTTTCAAATCACGAATGTATAATTCTATTTTGAATTTAGAGTTATGAATTTAAGGACTGATTTTTAAATTAAAAATGAAAAGACAATTCTTGTTTATGCATTTTTTTTTGTTTGCTTGTTAAGGTATATTCATTAGAACACTGACCTTGTTCTAAACCCTTTTTACTTGATATAAATTCCCTGGTGTGTTTAGACAGGCCTCTGTGTCTTTCTTTTTTAAAAAACTTACCATGGTACTCAGAATAAACTCAGGATACATATATGTTTATATATTAATGAATAAAAGGAACATAAAATGTCATATATAATATAATAGAAATATGCACTGGTCACAGGAAAAAAAACGAAAGTGGAAATGGTTAACTCACCACTGTTCAATAGAAATTTCTACAATAATGGAAATGTTCTATTTTTACTCTAACCAATACAGTAGCCATTAGCCACATGTGGCTGTTAAATATATGAAATGTGGTTAGTGCATTTGAAATGAGAAACTAAATGTTTAATTTTAATTGATTTAAATTTAAATAACCACATGTGACTACTGTAATCCCTGCTTTTACTTTTTTTAAAAAAATATGATTTACTAATTTTTTTAGAGAAAGAGGAAGGAAGAGAGACATAGAAACATCTATGTGAGAGAGAAACATTGATCAGTTGCCTTCTGCACAACCCCTACTGGGGATTGAGCCTGAAACCTGGGCAGGTGCCCTCACCAGGAATCAAACCTGGACCTGTCAGTTCATGGGACGATGCTCAATCCACTGAGCCACATTGGCCAGATTGCTCTTACTTTTTGTGGTTTTAATAATTCACGGTCAACTTCCACCTGAAATAATAAAATTAAAAATTCCAAAAATAAAAATGTCACAAGTCTTACATTGCACTCCTTTTCGAGCAGTGTGGGGACATCTCTTGCAGTTCCACTCTGCCTCACCTGGACATCCGTTTGTCCAGTGTCTCCTCACCAGTTAGTCACTCAGTGTCTGTTCGGATTATCAGATGGACTGTCAAAGTATCAAAGTGCTTGTGTTCATGACCCCAAAGAGCAAATCGTAGTGATGCTGGCAATTCAGATATGCCAAAGGGAAGCCATAAAGTATATAAGAAAAACAGTATATGTAGGGTCCATCGCTATCCTTGGTTTCAGACACGTACTGAAGGCCTTTGGAATGCATTCCCCAAGGACTTTTTGTCTGTTCTGGACATCTTACATAAATAGTGTAATATGATATGTGTGTTTTGTGCATCCCTATTGTAGCTTGTATCAGAACTTTATTAAGTTCCATGAGCAAATAATATTCTATTGTATAGATATATACCACCTTTTACTTATTTATTCATCAATTGATGGACATTTGGGATATTTCTATTTTTTTGTCTCTTATGAGTAATACTGCTATGAACATTCATGCACAAGTGTTTGAATGGGCATATGGTTTTATTTCTCCTGAGGAGATACCTAGGAGCGGAATTGCTGGGTCATTGATAATTCTGTCTTTAACCTTGTGAGGAACTACCACACTATTTCCCAATATGCCTGCCTAAATGTGTGTGTGTGTGTGTGTGTGTGTGTGTGTGTTTAAACTTAAGCTTTACCAAGATCAATTTCTGTTTCCTCATGCTAAGTGAAATAAATCAGAAAGGACAAGAACAGTATGATCTCACTTATATGTGGGACATAAAAAAAAAAGTAACAAACAAAACAAACCCATAGACACAGACAACAGTATGGATTTACCAGAGGGGAAGAAAAATGGAAGGAGGGTCAAGAGGGCAAACTAGGTCAAACATATGGTGAAAGAAGGAGGCTAGACTATGAGTGGTGAGCGTACAATGAAATATACAGATGATGTACTATAAAACTGTACACCTAAGAAGTATATAATGCTATTAACCAATGCTATTTCAATAAATTAATTTTTTAAATTCTGTTTTAACTTTGAGCCTCAGCTTGAATGTAACTGAATCATAAAGCATCCTCTAATTTAGTTTCCTTTTCTTGTGCTCCCACGCATCCTACAATTATGTCATAAGAGCACATCGTGTTATATGCTAATTGGCCATTTATTTCTCTGACATCTCTGTGAGTGTTTTCTGCACTACTGATTGCCTAATGCCTAATGCATAGCAGGTACAAAATCAATATTTGTGGACGGAATCAAAGTGTTTGAGTTATAAGAAATTTTTGCTCTTATATGTCTCTGAAAATTTCTATTTTTTATTAATGAGTATGTATTACTTTATGCATTACCTTTATAATCAGAAAAAAGTTATAAAATTATAATTTACTTTTGATTACTTCTACTGAACATGTTTAATTATCCATCAGGTAAAAAAATTGCTTACTCTTTAAAATATATGATATCAACTATTTTCTTTAGCTTGAAAATAAATTGTTTACATAGCCTTTTTGGGTCGTAGCATTTTTGTGAGATGTATTTTTATATTCTAATTCTCTATAATAAAATTGATTTATGTTATATTAAAAAGATCCTCATTTTGAAATGCAGCATTCCATTGTTTTTACATTGAGTTCATGTTCAACAAGAAACCTCATAAATTGGATTTAGTTTCCAAGAACCACTGAAAATTTTCTAAGCGGAAGATGTGAATATTATCATCTTTGAAAAGGTAAATAGAACCTCATATACAATGGATACATTGTTGTTCTGGAACTTTATTTGATAAATCAGTCTCCGATAGCTGGGTTAACTCCAAATACACTAACAAAATTGAATTTTCACATCTGTAAAATTAAGAACCAGAGTATGTGTGGTGACAACTTCAAGATAAGGTCATCATATAGGACTCAGCCTGAAGCTGGCAGCCAGTCTTCCGTTATGACACAGCTATTGTGTTATCATGAACTTTAGTAATTATACAATGAGATTAAATATTAAAATATACACTGGCTCAGATAGTTTCAATGTTTTATAGTACAGAATGATGTATTTTGAACCAAGTGAATATCAGTGGGTGAGTCAGTATGAGACCGCTTCATGCAAAGTCCACTCCAGCACAAGATGGAGAGGGGCGAAGGCATGGAATTTGTAGCCACACTGTCCTCGCTCTGCATCTTAGCAGCTCTGGGAACTTGGATATATTATTCACCTCTCTATCCCAATTTCCTCATTTATAAAATGGGTACACAAGTACCTACTTCATAGGATTCATATAGGATTATATACTAATGCTTATACAATACGATGATTGCATGCATGAGAACATACTTGGCTCTATATAACTATTAACAAAGAGTACTGAATCTATTTTTTTTTGGCCAGGATTGGATGGTTTTAAATGTTTGACTCTGCATCTCTTATAACTTAATCTATAATGTAGACATTTTAATAATTTAGGTTATCACATCCTCAAGTGGTTCAAAATATTGGCAGTTTGCACACTTTTCAATGTCCTCTTTACTCACATTTTCAGTCAAATAGTCTAATGAGGCATATAAGTATACACTGAGAAACATTGATTTTTTTATGTACTATATTAACTAAATTTTCAAACATAGAGTTAGGGAAAAAAAAACTCTAAAAACTTAACCTTATTTGAACTTGAAAAAAAAATGCTTCATTACTTGTAGAAATTAATGTGCTAGACACACTCTCACATGTTTAGTGGAGGGAATATAATTAGAGACAATTTTAAAAGTACTTCTTTTTTTTGAATTTAACGTTGAAAGAACTGTAACTTCGGATTAAATATGAGCAGATGCTCGTAAAGTGAATGAAAAAGGTGCTTTAAAAATCACCACGGGGGAATTGAAGGATGTAGATTGTATGTGAGTTTATTCCGCACACGGATGGACTCAAGCAAAGGTTAACAAGGTTATTCTGCACACAGATGCCTCGGAGTGCTGCTCAACTCTTAAGAACAATTCAGAGCCTGTCCTGCACACAGGCTTGCTTCTCCTTGCCTGCAAACAGGAAGGACCAGTTGTTCTTAAGAGCAGCACTGACCTTTGAATGGGGGTTGATAAGAACCAACAGGGGTGATAATTAGATTAGTTATCTTGGAAGGAACTGGGACCATGGCGGCCTATCTCCTTGGCTATAAAAGTAAACTGCTACAGGACCTCGAGGCTGCAGTCTTGTCTGTCTTTGTGTGTGTTTGTGTTTTTTTGTTCATTTCACAGACCCTCACCGCAACAGAAGGAAATAACTTTCACATTAATAAGTTAAAGCTATCAGTGTAGAGTTCTGTCCATTTACCCCTGAGCTGTTATTACCAGTCTAGTGAAGGGAATAGTTATATTAAAAGCCAACTTTGAATTTTTTCTGTTTTTTCTATAAATACTATACATTGATCATTTTTTCAATCGTTCGTTCCTTGGTAGTTACTATTGCCTTTAAGGAGCAACAGAACTTAGTGCTTTGCAAAGAAGAAATGACAAAATGTAGGGCCACAAAGTCAAGGCAAAAAGAGACTGAGCTGTACCTGAGGATGTGTTGGATTTCCTTGACAGGAGAATGCCCTCTTTGGGCCCCTTTGTGCATGTCCTTTTCTGCCTCTACTCCAGTGATTTTCAACCTTAACTGCACATTAGAATCAATTGGGGAGCTTTTCAAAAATTCCAGTGCTCAGGCTGTTCCATGGGCCAATTAAATCAGAATCTCTAGACGAAGACCCAGGCATCAGTATTTTTAAAAATCCCCCAAGTGATTTCAATGTGCAGCCAAGGTAGAGAACCACTGTTCTAGAAGATCTCTTCCACCTCCCTTACAAAACACATTAGAGGTCATTTCCAAGACCAATCCGTTGCTCATTAGCAGTCGTGCCACATTGCTCACCCATGAAAGAGGGGAGAGATTGGCAATAACATTTTTTTCATTTGCTGTAACCCACAAACATTCCATCTCACCTGACATTTTAGAGATTTAAAAAACTCAGCACATTGGATTCTACTAGTATGCTAGATGATTCAGATTACTATTTTGTGGTCTGAACAACAGTGTTCATGCTCTACAAAATAATAACAATAGCAACAGTAGATACTTTGCATGTACTTTAAGGTTGCAGGGAGGAATTTTCACATAGGTAGTCTCACAAAGGCGTCACAACTCTGGGAAGTTGGTAGAGCATCTGCTATATTGCTACTCCCAGAGGTTCAGAAAAGAGAATATTAAGCTTCAAAATCCTTTCCAAGGTTATTCAGCTAATCAATGGACTTACTCATGGACTCAAATACCCACCTTTTCATTCTCTTTTAGTACACTTCATTCAGGCAGTTCTGCTCACATGGCTATTCTTATGATGGCCCAAAGATGAACATCTTGTGAAAGCCATTGGTCCGTTTTTCTATCCTCATCTTATATCTTCTCCCAGCATCACTCAACAGAGCTAATCATACCCTACCTTTTGAAACATGTTTTTCTTTCTTGGCTTTTATGATACCAGATTCTTCTGATATTCCTTCTATCCCAATAATTAATTTTTCTCAATCTTGCTATCTGGCTGGCTCTTCCTCCTCTGTCCAACCTCCAGGCGATGGAGCTCTCCTAGGCCTTGGTTCTCCATCTAAACTCTCTCCCTGGATGATCACATTAGTCTCATCACTTTTAAATACCATCTATAATGCCCTGGTAGGTTCGGCTCAGCAGTTAGAGGATGGGCCCTCAGACCAATGAGTCATGGGTTCGATTTAGGTCAAGGCACATACCTTGGTTGCGGTACAACCCCGACGAGGACCATGTGGGAGGTAGCCAGTCGATGTGTCCCTCTCACTTCGATGTTTCTCTCTCTCGCACCCTCCCTCACACTCTATCTGAAGATAAATGAAATAATGTTTTCAGGTGAGAATTTAAAAATTAAAATACCATTTATAAGATAATACAATACACATTCATGTATAGGTCCTGACTGATCATCATCTATTTACACAATTCTTCCTGAATGTCTACTAGACATTTTAAACTTCATCAATACCTAAGTAGTCTACTTGATTTTATCCTTATATCTGCTATGTGACTGCCAAGTCATCATTATTTCTACCTGGACTACAGCAGGAAGCTCTCAACTCTCTCTGCTTCTGCCCTCATCTCTTTATAGACCATTTACCTCTACAGAAGCCAGAGATATTTTTTAAATCACATTTTAGACCAGGGGTGGGGAACATCTGGCCAGTGGGCTATATAAGTCCTGTGAAATTATTTGATCTGGCTCTGCCAAAGCAACTGTAGGCAGGTCTTGAAATTTAATAAATCAACAAATATTTTTTTCATAGCAACATAAATTTATATTAAGTGAATCATAATAATATCGTAAATTTTAAAGTACAAGCAAGGAACATCCATTAAGGGATAGACAGGGCACACATGAGTACATGGCGTGACAGACATATATGCTTCTTGTTGGCTGCCCCTGGTCCGTCTGCCTGTATTACAGCAACTCAGAGGACAGTCAGTGCCAGGCAGGCTGGGAGCATACATGTTGTGAAAGTGTTAACACACTGTGACGAAACTACAGTGATCCGGTGATGATGAGATGAGATGCAATGAGATGATTCCTCAGTACGTTGATGACCTTATCTCCAATGACTAACGATAATATTGTCCACTTCTTTGTCTACACAGACACTAGATAACTTCAGTCCAAACTTTATCCACTTGTCCACGATCAACAATCCTTAAAAAAACTAAATCTCAGTTGAGGAGTAAGGAAATTAAGAAAGACCTCAAGAGTTGATACGAATGTTGGATATGTTCCAAATCTAAGATGCAGGATTAGAACAGCAATCAAAGCAAAATAATTGCGTCACTGGTGACACACACACTGGATAGTTAATAAAACCTAAGTGGTGTGATATCCTACGAATGACAACTACAAAGAAAAGTAAAGTTGATGCAGAGTGTTTATCTTTCCAAGAGAAATAGACAAATGGTTCTTTTTTTGTTGAAGTCAAAGGCAAACCTGTGTGCCTAGTTTGTGGTATGCATTAGCAGTAATGAAAACTTATCTGGAGCGTCATTACAGCTCAAAATATGCTAATCTCAATGAACTGGGAGGCCAAATGCATCTGGATAAAGTCAATGCTCTTCAGCGGAGTTTAGAATCACAACAAGCCACTTTCGCTAGGCCTCTTTGTGACAGAGACAACATTATTCAGACAAGTTATGTTGTGAGTGAGCTAACTGCAAAGAAGCTGAGGTCTCATGTAGAAGGAGAGATTGGAGAGTGCATGGTGGCTGCTGCAGAATTCTTAGCACCAGACAAAATAAAACCATTTCAGAGTGTGAGTTTGTCTCAGAGAACCATCTCAGATCAGGTTACTGACTTAGCACAAGATATTGAAAAATCACTGAAGGTTTCTGCAGGATATTTCCAATTTTTCTCTCTGGTTTGTGATGAGACAAAAGATATAACAAATACTGCTGAACTGGCCATTTTTGTTCATGAGACAACTGTAGAGTTTGACATGCGAAAGGAACTGTTGTCATTGGAAGCCATGCAAGGTACTACAAGAGGTGAGGACTTGTTTGAGAGACTTGTATTTTCAATGAAAAAATTTGAGCTAATATTTGAAAAGTTAAGTGGTCTTACTACAGTTGGAGCTCCAGCCATGGTTGGTTCACAAAAGGGGTTAATTGCATTTGTCAAGAAAGAACTGAATTGTCTGTCTTGATCCAAATGATTTAATTACATGTCACTTCATCATACACCAAGAAAGTCTCTGTGCACAGTTGTTGTGGCTCAGCAATGTGATGTCAACAGTAGTATCATGAATAAATTTTTTCAAAAGCAGAGGGTTTACCAGCCGCCAGTTTAAGGAGTTACTGAATGATCTTGACTCTGAGTAAGGTGATCTTGTTTATCACTGGGAAGTGTGGTGGTTGAATAGGGGGAAAATGCTCATGCGGGATGAAGTCAGGCAATTTATGGAGGTGAAGGGAAAACCTGTCAGGGAACTCAATGATAGCAAGTGGCTGTGTGATTTAGTGTTCATGGTGGACACTACCAAATACCTTACAGAGCTGAACGTCAAACTGTAGGGCCCCAACCAACTTCTCAGCTCCCTGCTTGCAAATGTGAAGTCATTTGAAGCTAAATTAAGGCTGTGGAAAGTGCAACTTGAAAGAATTAACAGTGCATTTCCCCACTCTGGAAGGACAAATGCCTTCTAAGACATTTGAATATGCTGGTGAATGTGTAAAACTAATTGAGGCATTTAATGAAAGATTCAAGGACATGAAAAGTAAACAAATAGAATTGAACATCTTTTACACCATTCACTGTGGAAACAGCTGATGTTCCTGATAATGTACACCACCAAATCATTCAGTTGCAAAGCAATGAAGAGCTGAAAGCTTATTACAACCTCCACTGCTTGAGTTCTATAAATGTTACTATAAACAATGATGAATTTCTCACTTTGAGGAGACATGAACTGAAATATGCATCTGTGTTTGGAAAGACTTACTGTCACGAGCAAGTCTTTTCAAAACTTACCATCGCAAAGAGTCAACTATGCTCCAGACTGACTGATGCAAACATAGAAAAGAGATTGAGAGTAGCAACAACATCAATACCAACTAACATCACCCATCTCACCACTGAGAAGCACCAGCCATCACATTAGGGGTGCGTTAATTAAATGTTTGACTAAATATAGCAGGCTAATTTTTTTTTTTTTTTAATCTTCACCCAAGGACATTTTTGCACTTATCTTCAGATAGAGTGGAAGGGAGAGAGGGAGGAAGAGAGAGAGAGAAACATCAAAGTGAGAGAGACACATCAAGTGGCTGCCATACACACGACCCCAACCAGGGCCGGGACAAACTGCAACCGAGGTATGTGCCCTTAGGGGGAACCTGGGCCTCTCTGGACCACAGGCCAATGCTCTAACCACTGAGCAAAACCAGCCAGGGCTAGCAGGCTAATTTTTAAGATGGTAAGTTTGTATGGCCTGTGGATTATGTCATATATATCCAAATGGCCCTTGGCAGAAAAAAGGTTCCGCACTTGTTTTAGACCATAGCACTTTCTTGCTTAATACACTCCAGTGACATCCAAATTCCTTACCATGAACTACAAAGCCATACATAATATGATTCTGCCTTCCTCTTTTATCCATTCATTCATCTCAAAAAAATATTTATTGCCTTAGCTGGTTTGGCTCAGAAGTTAGAGCATCAGTCCCCAGACCAAAGTGTTGTGGGTTGGATTCCTAGTCAAGGGCATGTACCTTGGTTGCAGGTTTGATTGATGTGTCTCTCTCATATTGATTATTTTTCTCTCTCTCCTTCCCTCCCTTTCACTCTATCTATAAAATCAATGGGAAAATATCCTCAGGTGAGGATTAACAAAAAAATTATTTTCTTAAGGATCCATCACGTATCTGCTCATGCAAAGCTGACATATTGATTGGAAGGAAACAACTAAAGGAAAGAGGGTGTGAGTCTGTGTGTAGTTGACTGTTCTTTTAAGATAGGATGGTCAGCCCTGGCTGATTTGGCTCAGCAGTTAGAGTATTGGCCCATGGGCCAAGGAGTTGCGCTTTTGATTCTGGTCAAGGACATGTACCTCGGTTGCGGTTTGGTCCCCAGCCCTGGTCAAGGTTGGGCGGGAGGCAACTAGTCAATCTGTCTCTCTTACATTGATCTCTCTCTCTCTCTCTCTCTCTCTCTCTCTCTCTCTCTCTCCCCCTCCCTGCTTCCTCCTACTCTTCCTGAAAATAAATGGTAAAACATGCTAGGGTGAGTATTAAAAAAATAAAATAAAAGATAGGATGGTATGGTCAAGGGAAAACCTCTCTGTCTCTGTCTCTGATAGGATGATGCTTAGCAAATTCTTAAATGAGATCCAGCTGGGATTGTCTAGAGAGAAAGGTAGTGCTGAAATACTTTAATACCCATACTTTGTCCATATCCTTCAGAGGTGTAGCTCTTTATCTGTACTTTAACATCTCAAGGACCTTGTGGTCTTTGTACAAAAGTCTGTCCTTTGCTTGGAGATTTCTGCCACCAGATGTTTGCATGTCTGTGTCCAGAGTGTCATCATTTGGATTTCAACCAAGCATCATCACCTCTTCCAGTGGCCTCTCCCTAACCACCCTATCTCCACATTCTCTGCTCATGTCAGTCTCTAGTCCGCATAGAGGTGTCTCATCAGCTATTTTTTTTTTAACTTAATTTATCACAATATGAAGTGCTTTGCTTTTCCCGGGGGGCAGGTATTATTATTATTATTATTTGTCAAGCTACTTCCATGAGAGCAGTAACTTTGATTTATTCACTGTTGTGTTCCAAGAACATAGAACAGTGACTGTAATTCAAATTTTTTTAATGGAAGACTGGACTTGAACCCTGATCTTCTGACCCCATGCTTTTCCACTATACCAAAGTAGTCAGTTATTATTATTATAAGTTTCCCAATATTTCAGAATCTCTACTTGATTTAGTTATTTTTAATTTTATTTGTATGAAATTCTCACTAGTACCATATTAGCAAGAAGAAAAATGGGTATTATCTTCAGAAAATATCAGTTAAAATGTATATATTATTCCCTTCTTTTATTCGCATGAATTGGCTTATCAGATTCCTAAAATGAAACAAATCTTAACGCCCTTAGAAGATGAGATCTGAGTGGGCAATTTTCTGAGTGGGAGATGGGAATAGTAAGTGCAGGGAGGCACAGAGCCTCTAAACAAATGCCAATCACCTGTCCCATGGCCGTCAACATCCCATAAAGCCTCCATCCGCGGCTTTAGGTTAGCCACCTAGAGCAGCGGTTCTCAACCTGTGGGTCGCGACCCCTTTGGGGGTCGAACAACCCTTTCACAGGAGTCACCTAAGGCCATCGGAAAACACATATTTCTGATGGCGATACATAACAGTAGCAAAATTACAGTTATGAAGTGGCAACAAAAATAATTTTATGGTTGGGGGTCACCACAACATGAGGAACTGTATTAAAGGGTTGTGGCATTAGGAAGGTTGAGAACCACTGACCTAGAGTGATCAGTTAAGCTGTCTAGTCAACTAGGTGAGCTTTATCCCAGGAAAAACAGTTGCTTCTCTTTACCCGGTGATTCATACCGTCGCCACATTAGCTCTCAGGAAGATTTTATAATATACCTGTGCAGCAGCTCACCTCCGGAGACCGCGGTACACTCAGTGCAGGGTGCAGCCAGGACAGGGTATTGAAAAATCCCCTCCAGGGATTTTAGTATGTAACCAAGACTAAAACACTGCTCTAGGAGGAAGCAGCCAACCCACAATGAAGTGACAAATAAGGGAAGTGGTGACTTAACCGAGTGTGTTTGCACAAAGTGCTGCTCTGAAAAGTGCTCTGAGGATTACAGACAACGCTTTTAAATTACCTCAGTAAAATCAGAATGGCAGAGAGGATGTATTGGGCATATCACAGGAAAGCATGGTACAGCTAGCATGACAGAGGTTTACACACCCTAATGCGATAAGAGAAATTCTGAGCTGCTTCTCTGCAAGAGAGTAATGCTTTTCTCTCCTTGAATCCTTTCCTCATGGCCCAGAGTTATGGCAAAGAAAAATAAAAGGAGCCCTGAAGGAGCCCCTGCAGGAAATTCATGGAGGAAAAGATCACACTTTATAAGTGCATGCTGAGTAGGTAGGAGTTACAGAATCTTGCCTGCACCTGATTTCTGCTATACTGCCGACATTTCTGATCTCAGGTGATAATTATTTAGCACATCAGCAAAATACTACTCTAATACAAAAAAATAGAACGTGTTAAGGTCCAACTATATAATGTAGTCTTGAAGTAGGTGCTTCACATACATTAACACATTTTATTCTCATAAAATTCTTCCAGGTAGGTATTTTTATCACCATTTTTCAAATGAAGAAATAGGCTGAGAAAAACGAAACAATGTGTTTAAGATCACACAGCTAATAAGTGATGGGTGGGGGTCCAGAGCCAAGTTTCCCGGATGACGAAGCCATGCCTTTGCCAGCAGGGCTCCTTGGCACTCCTAGGGTGAGTCTGATGCTAAGGCAGGTGCTGGACAAGGTCACAAAGGGGACGTTGTAACTACTGAAGGCTTCAAGTAAAGTTTCTAGATTGACAAAACGTTGCTGAAGTCACCAGTTCTCTTTTCTCTCTTCTCCCATCTGCCTCCAACTAAATCAACAGGTTGTCTCAGGGTATCTTTCTTGAGAATTCCATCGTGAGGATGAACAGCCTGCCATGGAAAGGGAATCCATTCATCTCAAAGCAACATACAGAGACCGTCATGGGTGTGGGTCTGTACAGGGAGTTAAGGAACAGAGATGGGTAATGGTGTTGAAATTCCCAACTACAGCCAGAGAAGGGGAGCTGGCTCGCCAAGGGCATCCTCATCCAAACGGGTGTCAAACCTCGAGTCTAATCTCCACAGAGAGAAACTTTGGCTGGGACACTGGGGAATTTATCTCTTTGGGTGTTGGGATTCTGGACTCCAGGTGGAGGAAAACTGTAACTGCAACTTCTAATATGAAGAGAATGAGACAATCAAAAATGAAAATGTGAGGATTGTCTAGAGCTTGGTAACACTTCGCTTTCCCATGCCTTTCCTGGAGCCACCGGAACAGAAATGTCAACGATTCCTTCTACTTCCTTCCTAGTCCTCAAAGCAAAGCCCACCAGTAGTCTGTAAATAATCCAAGAGTGTGTGAGAGCCAGTGGCAAAGGCTTTGGGAAAACCCACACGCACTAACGTTCTTCTAACTAGATTGTGTGCTTTTTGTGTGTGCAGTCAAGAATGAAAACATCATTATAATGTTATGTTTCCAGGCTTGGCCCATGCTCACCTTGGGATGAAGTTACACACGCAGATAGAAAATGAGTTGTAACGAGGTTTTTTCAGAGGATAAGAGGGTATATTTTGAAGTCCTTGATGAAATCCCACTGTAGCATATATATTCCTTATTACCCAGATTTATTCTGTAAAACTTACTTTCCACCATTTGTTACCATCCATCTGACAATTGTCAGTGGTCCTACACTGTGACTGCTTACTTGGTATAAAGCAGAAATGATGTTTTACAGCAGCTCTGTGAAGTGCCATTGAGAATTAAATTGCTTTCCTTTCTTCCTCATCACTGTGAATTGGGTGCAGATGAGAGATGGAAGATTGGCAGCTGGGGAGTCGCGAGCCCTCTGTTATCAGTGAGAGGCACAGGATACGGGCAGAGGCGACCCCAACTTTTCTCTCACAGCCATATGCCAGCTTTCAAATCTTGTAAAAAGAGCTCTGTGGGAGAGTGTGTCATTTGTGAAAGATAGCATTTCCAGATAGGCTTTCTTTGGGAAAAAAAAAAAAGTTTGGGATTTACAAAGCAGTTAGAAGGAAAAAGAAAGTTGGGGAAAAGATGTACAAAGGTGCTTTGTGGGTTCTTCTTTAGTTTGAAAACAATGTGAGCTCTACTCCCTTAATTTATTATTATTATTATTATTATTATTATTACTATTATTTTTGCTCCTTGCCATCATCTGTATGTCTGTTTGCTACACTGGTATTCTTTGCCCAGTCTCGTTGTGTGTGAACAGCTCAGTTCCTGTAAGAGACTCCTTATCAGTCATAGCCAGGTCCTGGGCTCCCTATACAAAGGGAAAAACCAGACCGTGTGGACTGTCTCCACAGGCTCTCACTTCTGTCCCTGCTCCCAGCCTCCGTCAGTGATTTAGTCCTCTCGTTGCCTTGCACCTGGCCTGCCTCACAGCCTAGCTGGCCTGCATCGTTTTCTGGACACACCTTCTAGCTCCCTTCTTGCATACAGCTTGGTCGCCAGGTTCATATCACTCTCTGAACAAGCTGGCCCAGGCTCAGAGAATTCTGAACAAATACCTCACAGGCAAAATTTGTCATTGGTTTCTTTCCATCCTGCCAGCAGCCTCCTCTTTCTTTTGTTTCCCATGGATTTCAAAGAGCTTCTAACCTGACCAGGGCTTCTCCATGAGGGTGTTCACCCAATGCCCCGTCAGAGCTTTGGTCAGACTGTTCTCAGCCTCCTGCTACCCTCGCGCTGCAGCACTTACCTCCCTCCTCTTGCCGTGAGTGCTGGCGGCAGATCCGTGTAGCGAGTGCCTGGAAGCATAGGCTTGCAAAATGCAGTATTTAATTAATGGTTTCATTATGATGATGAGTGTGCTAACTGACCCCATGCTTCTACGTTGTCTAAATTAAATGTGTCATCTTTCAGTGCAAACCGGCTGGTCCTGTGATCCCGATTTTTGTTTATGGTGCCACCATTTTCCAGGGTCCCAGCCCTAGGAGTCATGGACTCCTCTTCGATGTCTCCCTTGCTGCTGCATTAAATCTCTTTCCGAATCCTGTTGATGCTAATCCATCCTCAGTTTCCTATTCACACTATTATACCCCTTACTCCTTTGGATGAAATAATGAAAGAGTCTTCTAATTGGCCCTCCTGTCTGGTGACATTTCCCTTTTGAAGCCATTTTGTACCCTACTGCCTGATCAAGCTTCCTACTGCATTTGAGTTCCTGTTCTTCACTTACTTGTGGTCAGAGGCACAGGAATGAATTGCTTTAAGTTTCAGTTTCTTATCCATAAATTATGATAATCTCTCTCTCTCTCTCTCTCTCTATATATATATATATATATATATATATAGTGCTACATTGTCACAGAATACAGCACAAAGCTTTAGCCTGCTCTTACTAGATTTTTTTGTGCCTAAATTTTCATTGTCTTTTTTTCTTTATCTTTATTGTTGAAAGTATTACAGTTGTTCCTCCTTTTTTTCCCCACTGACCCCCTCCTCCCCACTCCCATCCCCTCCTGCCTGTGTCCATTGGTTATGCCTATATGCATATAAATTCTTTGGTTTATCTCTTCCCAATGCCCTGCTCCCCATCCCCTTTCTCTCTGAGGTTTGTTAGTCTGTTCCCTACTTCCATGTCTCTGGATCTATTTGATCATCAAATTTTTTGTTCATTATATTCTATAAGTGAGATGACGTAATGTTTGTTTTTCTCTGATTGGCTTATTTTGCTTAGTATAATACTCTCCAGGACCCTCCATGTCATCTCAAAGGGTAAGAGAACTCTCTTACAGCTGCATAGTATTCCATTGTGTATATGTACTACAGCTTTTTTGTCCACTCATCTACTGGTGGACATGGGCTGCTTCCAGAACTTAGCTATTGTAAATAGTGCTGCTATGAATGTAGGTGTACATATATTCTTTCTGATTAGTGTTTCAGGATTCTTAGGATATATTCCTAGAAGTGGGATCACTGAGCCACACCAGCTGGGCCTGTTTAATAATTTTGATACATGCATACAAAGATTAGTTTAGCTTATTCTCCAAATTCATACAAATAAAATTATCCAGTATTTACATGTTGAGTAAACAGTCTTTCATTAGTATATTTTTGAGATTCATCTATATGCTTTGTTTTTTCTTTTTTGCTGAATAGTATTAAATTGGATTAATGTATAGCAGTGTGTTTCTCTATTCTCCTACTAATAAACACCTGAGTTCTTTCCATTTTTAGCTACTCAGATATATAGCTGCTATGAACATTCTTATAAAAGTATTTTCTCTGTCTCGAGTAAATACCTATAAATAAAATTGGAATCTTATAGGGTAGATACATGATTAGGTTCATAGAAAACTGCCAGAACTTTTTCAAGGTGTTTTTTGCTTTCCTAAACAATGGGGAGGTTTGGTGACTATGCATCTTTGTCAACCTTTAGTGTTATAGGATTGTGTTCCTTTGTTTGCTTTGAAATTCTGGTGAATGTTGTTATTTCCATAATGACTCATGATGTTGAAACCATTTCAAGACCTTATTGGCCATTTGTGTATTTTTGTGTGTGTGAAATGAGTATTCAATTTTTTGCCAATATTTGAAATTTGGGCTCTTCTTTTTGTTACTGAGTTATAGGATATATATATCGATATAGATATAGTTATATATTATGGATTCAAATCCTGTATTAGATATACACTTTACAAATATTATTTCATATATGGATGCTTATTTATTTTCTAAGTATGCTTTTTGATAAACAGAATTTTTAGACATTTTTGAAATATAATTTAGTTTTGTTTTTCCCCCCCCTCTCTTTTATTGTTCTGACCTTCTGTGTCACTTCTGGAAAAACCTTGGTATACTTCCAAGTTGTGATGCTATCACCTTCTATTTTTGTGTTTTAAAATCTTAAAAATTTAATCAATGCCACCACAATAAATTTAATAAAAATATAAAATAAAATAAAATTTCAACTGTCAAAAAAGAAAGCTTAAAATTTATTTTAATACCAAAGTCTATGATTCATCTAAAATTAATTTTTTTATGGTAAGGTTGAAGTTATTTTATTTTTTTAATCTCAAGCTCTAAGTATTTCAACATAATGAATTAAATAGACCTTCATCCTTCATTCCTTCATTGAATTGCTTTAGGAACCTTGTTGAGAATTAGTTGAACATACAATTGAGGGATTATCTCTGAGTCCTCTTTTCAGCCCTATTGATCTGTTTGTCCGTCTTTATGCCAGAATCATTGTCTTGATTATAGTGGCATTAATTTGTCTTAAAGGCCTGTAACTTTATTTTTCACTCTATTTGTTGTATATTCTAATACAGACATTTACATTTTCTTTGTATTTTCACATAAATTTTTGAATATTTGTCTGTCTCTAAAAAAAAATCTGATGGGATTATCACCATTGCATTGAGCCTGTAGATCAATTCAAAGATAATTTACATCATAATAATATTCAGCCTTCCAACTTATAAACAGGTATGTTTCTCCATATATTTATATTTTATTTAATTTTTAATCAGTATTTTCATGTATGTAGTATACAGGTCTGTTTTTTATTGTTGTTAAATGTAATTTTAAGTATTTCATGTTTTTAAAGCTATTTTTTAAAAGTCAACATTATTGAATTACATATAACTAATTGTACCATTTAAAATTGTGCGGTTTGATAAGTATTTACTATATAATTTATCTATTGTTTTAAATGTATAAACTTAAATTTTAGAAAAGTTTTATATTTGCAGAAAAATCAAACAGATAATATAGAGAGCTCTCATACATACCCCCTTCACTCTGTGTACAGTTTTCCCTGTTATTAACATCTGAAATTAATGTGCTAAGTTCATTATAATTGGTGAACCAATATTGATACACTATTATTAACTAAATTTTATAGTGTACATTTGGGTTGACTCTTGATGTTGTACATTCCATGGGTGTTAGCAAATGTATAATGACATGTATCACCATTGCAATATCATACAGAAAGTATTTTACTACCCCAAGATTCCTTTACGCTCTTCTTTCTTTTCCTTCCTTCTTTCCTAAAACACCTCAAAACTACAGTCGTGCCCTGGTCCGTGTGACTCAGTTGGTTAGGTGCTGTCCCGTGCACCAAAATGTTGCTGCTTCAATCCCTGGTCAGGGCACATGCCCGGGTCCTGGGCTCGATTTCCGGTAGGGGCGTGCAGGAGGCAGCTGATTGATGCTTCGCTCTTACAGGGATGTTAATGAAAAAGAAAAAAAAAGGAAGAAAGGAAAAGACTACAGTTTTCTTTACAGCCCCTATAGTTTTTCATTTTCCAGACTGTCTCAGTCCTTTAGAGAGCCTTTTCTTTCCTGCAGGTGGAAGTCTGGCGGGTGCTGGAGTTGAGTGTTTACCTTCCCTAAGGATGGCTAAGTGCTGGGAAAATCTAACATGCCAGGAACTTTGGGAAATGGTTGTTTTTGAGGGCAAGCTTTTGTTAAGGTGAGCAGAAAGCTCTGACATATTTCAAAATGGTTACTCCTCTCCTTGCCCCCTCCCCCCGCCACCAGATGCACAACGGGGTTTTTCTTTGCCTTTTGCTCTGAAAACCTGGAGGGGCTCCTGGAGGTAAAACCAAGGAATGTTTTTTAACTTTCTAGCTTATTCACATTGAGCCCTCCAGCAATTCATTAGTTAAACATTCTGCTTTATCCCATACTGGTCCCAGCAGCAGAGTTCTGCTGGTGAGTTTAAATTCCAGTCTGGTGTACTGTGATTTCCTATGTTGGCTTGCCCTCCAATTTTGAAGACAGCAGTTTACCCTGTGACCTAAATGTGAGAAGAGTTCTCGATTTTTAGGTTGTCTAGCTTTTTTCTTGTTGTTGATAATTTCTAAGCTCCTTACATGTGAGATCAGAAATAAGAAGCTAACAAAACAATTTATACCTTTAAAAATATACATTTTTTCCAGTTTGTTTCATTGTAGTAGAATGATTGACTAAAATTACATTATCTGATATTAAAGTAGAAGTCTCCATTATTACCTACTTTAATTTCATTTCAACTCTATGAATTAATGCATTATTTTTCAATAGTTTCTATTAAATTAATACCCTGTTTCTATATCTGTGCTTATATTTCTTGCTAACTATCAGAACTCCTCTCTACTAACTAAGGTAAATAATTTTCACTTTGATGTTTTTAAATTCTACCCATCCTTTATAAGTTAGTTGAAATGGTGTCTCTTCCATGACCTATAGAAAGCATTAACTGTGTATATTAGTTTAATATAATTTCACATCCACATATTTATGACTTAAGTGAAGTTGTTTTAATCCACTTGTTTAGGACAAAGACAACAAAAATTATTGTTTTTAGCAGTACAGTTGTTTTGATAGGAGAATGAAATAAGATGTCAGGAGTCATCATCTATTGTGCATTGCCGAGCAGTCCTCCGCCAACTGCTGAGGGGCCCCGCTGGAGACTTACCGTGCGAATACGTGCTAAGCAAGGGGACATTTAGACTGTAAATATTGAAACTTTGTGAGGACTATTCAAGAGTTTCAGTTTGGTCAAGGACTCTTTGCTAACTTAAACACTCTCTTTGGGGCTTTAGCTTCTGTGTGGCCAAGGCAACTCTTTGGTTGGCAGTGGTGAAAAAATAAGCAGTGACCCCTTGAAAAGATCAGCCACCCCACCTCGCTGCCAATACCACCACCTTCGCTCCTTAGCAACATTTACAAGCAAAAAGGGACTTTTTTGTTTCTTCATTGGTAGCTGGAAATTAGCTCAAGGTTGGTTAAAATCTTCTTCCCCAAGTGCCCACTTGGATGAAAAGGTACATCTCATACTAAATTTGGACTTTATTCCTTTTGTCTCCCCTTACCTGGAACGATAGTGTGATTAATCTGTCATATTTTTAGAGTATATTATTTCTAAATTAAGAGATATCATTCTGTATGCTATTGGATTGTGGAATTGTTATAATTCCCACAGTGAACCTGTGCTAAAGAAATTGCTAGCAAAGTCAGAGTCAGTCTCTGAGTGTAACTTTGCCACCCAAAGCAAAAAAAATAAGGACTTTTCTTCTTAAATGATCTCAGTACTTTATTTGTACTTTTCTTATGGTCTATGTTGTATTTTCTTTTTTTTTTTTTTCTATCCTCACCTGAGGATATTTTTGCATTTATCTTCAGACAGAGTAGGAGGGAGAGAGAAAGAGAGAGAAACATCAATGTGAGAGAGACTGATTGATTGGTTGCCTCCTGCATGACCCTGACCAGGGCTGGGGACTAAACTGCAACCGAGGTACATGCCTTTGACCAGAATCAAATTCGAGACTCTTTGGTCCGCAGGCCAATGCTCAAACCACTGAGCCAAACCAGCCAGGGCCATATTGCATTTTTTCATACATTAGTTATTTATGTGCAGATGGATTACTTTGTAGATTATGAAAGCATATCTTTTCTCTGAATAATTTTTATTTACTTCCCAGAACCTAATTCGGTGCTTTACAGTTACTAAAATATATTTATTCAGACTTAACACTATATCCCATCTCTTAGAAGAACAAACCCTGATGAAGTCTAGCATTGATTTCAGTCCTAGATGATATAGTCAAGACTGAGAAAACATAACCCAGAAATCTCTTCCCATAATTTACTTATTAGAAGTTCATTTTCTTCTATGGTCTTAAATCCCAAAACCATGCCAGTTCTCATAAGTATGGTCACAAATTAAATTATATTTTATGTCAAGTAACTTTTTCCCAAAACCCTTCCATTTCTGTGTAAAGTGCCCACATTTAGCAATGTAGGAGTTAGTAGGGTCAGCAGAGTAGGAGGCAGAGAAAAGCAGACGAGACCAATAATTAGCTGTGTTTCCTGGTAGAGACGGTAGTGGGTGAAACACAGGTGCTATGAGAAAAAGGTCTCTCTGATTACCACACTGGGAAATTCTGTCATGTAAAACAAAGGAGCACGTGTTTTCAAATCTGCATTGGGAATTTAAAAAGATTAAGCTCTAGTTGGTTTAATTTTTTTTGCGCATAGAACCCATTTCTAAGATATAAGTTGTGGGACTCATGCTCAAATACATTTAGTGACATTAAGCATTCTCTCAGACCTTAGAAACTGGCTGCCTGCAAAATAGGATAAATGAGAGTGAGATGGTAAAAGGAAATCATTTTTTTCCTATATTAAAGCAAAGCTAAGCTTTCCCAGAAGGACAGGAAAGACTGAGTTGAAATGTAATAGTGAAAAAACTTTTCTCAAAATGGAAACATCTATTAGAACTTGCATTAGTCATACTTCTACTAGAATACCAAGTCTACTTTTGGTTTTCATACCTTAAAAGAGATTTTGAGAACTAGGAGAGGGTCAAGAAAAGTCACAAAAGTAATCAAAGAATTATAAGTCAAGAACTTTGAGAAAAAGTCAAAGATACCATATCACTTAATGTAAATAATTTAATTCCACAATTACGTATCAAGTGTGACTTTTCACTGTCCGTGATTATATTGTATCTAAGAGAGAATATACAAAATGAAGCAGCCTTAGCATTTAGAAAGATATGGTTTTGCAGGTCAACTGTTTACCTTATCTTTTCATTGGAATATTATTTCACTGATAGCTTGTAGTTAAGAGCACAGTATTGGCTTTAGATCTGTTTCATAGCTTATTTGCGTAAAATGTTATTAATTTTTGTGTGCCTTAGTTTTCTTTATAAAGTGAGAGACATAACAACATCTAAGTTAGTAAATTACATGAGTATTAATCTAATATATATACACATACACAGTCTCTGAATTGGCACATATTGAATGCTTAATAAAATATATATTTTTCTATATTAGATTGAAAGCAGCTCATATGAAATGCCATATTCTATCGGTCTACAAAGAAGTTGCTTTGCAACTACTCTGAAAAGCAAAATAGAAGCAATTAACTGGAATAAAGAGGAATTTTTTATTGGAAAAAGCCAATAAATTCATGACAATAATAGCCAATAGTTATTAAGCACTTACTATATCACATTTCTATTATACATGCTTTGCATATATTGACCCATTTAATCTACACAAAAACTCCATGAGGCACATGCTCCTATTATGCCTATTTTACATGTGAGGAAGAGAGACTTTAGTAGTGTAGTGTTTGCTACATCACACAGCTAAGAAGGGAGGAATTGGGATTTGAGCCCAGGGAGTTTTGATCCATTGATCTAGTGGTATGAATAGACAGGCATATATATTTATGAATTCTTTAATACTGACATAGATTCTTATCTAATGTACTTTAAATATGTCCATTTCTACTTTAAATTTTGTGCATATTAGTGTGGGGGAGAAAATTGACAAAGATCTTAAAATTCTTTCAATTTTAGTATACCAAACTATGTACCATTCGTAATACCACTTAGAAACCACCTAACATAAACATACACATGCACACAGTGTCTGTTCTTAGCCTATAGAAAATAAAACAAAATCTTCCTGTTCTACACCAAATGTGCATTTGGTCTTGGCCAGTTTGCTTTCTGTGTGTTGAGTATTGCTTTATCAATGCCAATAGTTTTGCAGTACATGGATGGTCACAGCATTCTGTATTCAGAATGCAAAATTGAAAGAAACTTCCACTAGAGTAGAGATCCCCTGACCATAATACATATCCTGTTTGATAGTTTGAACAATTCCG